>NC_071571.1:78584107-79296068 GCF_024509145.1 Vidua macroura
CTGCAATATTCATGCCACATGCTAGGTAATCCCAGCTCCTACCTACACAATTGCACCACAAACTGAGGGATGGGTGGCATGGCTGTTTTCTCAGCTGCCACAGCTTACAATTATGCATCTTAGGGTAGCGTGGAATGAGTGCCAGTGCAAGATGATATTCTGGATTGTCATTTGTGTCTGCTGCAGGTGGATGTTTTAACTCTTTGGCTAACATGGACAGTAGTTTGTTGGAGAGGGTGGGCAGGTAGGGAAATATACTAGGGCTTATAAAGCCCTTGCAGAGATTGACAGAGGTTGTGGTTGAAAGCCTTCCATGCAAGAACAGGTTGATATTTGCATTATCACATTACAAGTGCACCCAAGAAAGCTTTATCATCCTAAAAGCAGACTGTTTATCTAAGGAGGAAAAAGCCTAGGGAAGTCAACACAGGCAGGATACTGGTGATACCTTTGCTGAGCAAGCAGCAGGTCTCTGTATGTAGTTCCCTCTCAATTCAGACCAGAAATTTGAAGTTAATGTAACTGAGACATTTATTTACTCATAAAATATATTGTAATCCCATTGACCAAAATTAGAAGTAATCAATAAATATTGAAAGATAATTATGTTAGTTATGAAGTAAAGTAAACTAAGTGTCAAAACTTAAATATATTTCGCAGATTCATACCTCTTTCCTTCTTACTTCTGTCCTTATAGGACATACAGTATGAAAATAACGAAGCCTATGTATCGAATGACTTTAACTGTTTTAATAGCTATTCATTCAATTTCAATCTGACACTTTGAAGAGTGCAACAAGAGAAATACTCACAGTTTCTCAGAAAATAGCATAGAAAATATCTGTAGTGTAGAGGCAAAAAACATTAACCTTAAAAAGATGTTTGGGAGATAAAATTATAAAATTATGCTGATGTTAAATTAAATTTAAAAAATGCATTTAAGATAGCTAATATTCAGTATGTAGAGCTGCCAGTAAGAGGAGAGGGCTTCAGCTTCATGCATTCACAAATTCCCCATTGTTGGTGGAAGGATACTGGAATCAATGTCACACTCACCTTCTGTTGTGATATGTCTGGCTTTGGGCCAGTGGTGTTACAGAATATTGTCTATTGAATCCTTTTGGAAGGAAAACACTTGGAAACAGATCATGAATTCAGAAATAAATTAGTCAGGGAGGTATAAACAATAATTTATTATTCTTGAATAATCAGGTAAGATATAGTTGTGGTGAAAGTGTTTGTGAGAAGCTAATTGGCAAAGTGTAGTTCTCTCAATTTGTTCTATTTTTCTGTAAGATAAATAGTTAAAGTATCTAGGTTGTATATATAGAGATTTTTTCATTTATTCTTTATAGACAGCAATGTGCTAAATACAAAATTTATTGAGAATAGCTTACAAAGATGTATGTGGGAGATGTGGAAAGAATCTTTTTAATTTTTTTTACAACAAAAAGTGTTATAGAAACTGATAATAGATTTTCAACTAGAAATGACAGGTTTGTTTCAGATAATGCATTTTATTATCTTTTTCAGATAGTTCAGGGAGCTAGGGAAGTATGCTTTTAGTGAAAAATGCATAGGAAAACAAAAGGAAACATTTCAATAAAAGAACAGAATGAAAAAAAAAAACAAAAACAAAACATGGCCTGCTCTATACAATTATTGGTTTTATGTATATTTTACTGTCATGTCTGTTTTGTTCCCAGGTATTACCAGAAATTATTCTTACCTTTAAAAGTTATATCAATAATAAACCATTAACAATAGAGATAATTTGTAAATACATTTTGCAATTAATTTTTTCCTTCTAATGTTACTTTTTTCACTTTTTTTTTTTTTTCTTTTAATTCCATAGGAATCAAACAGAAATAAATAGGCTACACATTTGAAACATCTAGAATGTGGGTCTTCAAGAAGAATCTGGATTTATGATGTTCAGGACAACATGTTGTCCTGGTTCCAGCCAGGACAGGGTGAATATCTGAAGTAGCAAGAAGGGGCTATTCTATACAACTTTATATCCCTGGTGGAGAAGGGGAAAGGGTCTCTTCAGTCATGAAGAGTGGCAGCAGTTTGCACATTACTAGTTTGCATATTATCAGTTTACGTGTGGGGAGCCTTTCTGGCAAACACTTTTGTCAACATTGTTGCCATTATCCTCAGTGTGTTATCGCATTGCTGTTTCCTGTAAATTGCTCTCATCTCAACCTGTAACCTTCACCTTTTGTGTCTCCAGTTGTCCTCTCCATCCCACCACAGGGGAAGAGAAAGGGTAAGGGTGAGTGAGTGAACAGAGCATGGTTTGAAGTGTTTCAATCAGAATGCTAATTTGGGGAACACCATTCCGCAGACCTGGTGGAAACCACAATGAATTATTGACACACTGATTTTGGTACACAAAATAAAACATGTGAAAATTCATTATTTCTTTTATAAATACATTATGGATTTTTTTTTTAATCTTTGTTTCCATGCTGCATAAAAAAAACTATGGCTTTTAACTATATATCCTGAATAGCTTCAGCATCTTTTTAAAAACTTCAGAAATGGTTTCACTGTGCTTATATTCATCTACATGGAATACTGCTCTAGTGCTCAAAAGCAATTTTCTAGAAGCCAATAGACAAAAATGGTATTCAAGATTCAACTCTTCAAATAAAATACACAGTGTTCATTTTAGCACTTTTTACAGTTCAATATTCAAATGATGAGCAAGAGAAGAAACATCCTCTGGTGACAATTTCTGGATATTTGAGTCAGTTCAGGACACAGCAGTTACTAGGCTGATTTTCACTTGCATTAAGTTAAAATAGGGACAGAAAACATCTCCACTGCAGTAGTCTTTCCTCCCTCCTGAGCACAGAGTGTAGGCAGTGAAGGAAGATGCTTTTCTTGCCAGTTTCACTCCTGTTTGAGGAGGCTGTACTGACTCTAAGTCTTATTTTCTTAAGGTTTTTATTTAGCAGCAATCTGTTTGTCTGATCCTTTTACTTTAAAGGGACTGCCCAGTAGATTTGTGAACAATTTATTACGTAGACAGAAGAGAAAGAAATACACATTAGATAACTCCTGTAAATGCTCCCTTGACTGCATTCCAGACAGTAATAAGAAAGGTCTGGAAGCAGTTTGTGGTACTTGATCTCAGATCTAGAACACAGTACCCTTGTACCTACATTTATGCAGACTTAGCCTGCCTGGGGTGTGTGAATTTCTCAGCCTTTGATCACCTTCCAGAAACTTTTTAAATTGTTTAAATTTTTTGAGAACAACAGGGTACCAAACAAAGTTATGGTGTTTGGATTTTTTCTGAAAATAAGAATTAGGCAGAGGAGAAAGACTTCATGTGTGTAGTTGATTGTAGAGCTGCTGCATGAGCTCATTATTAGCCACAGAGACTCCCACAGAAAGCATGGGTATGTACTGCAACGCAGAGCAACATTTTATATAAAGTATACTTCAATTTCTGATTTGTTTTGCTCATAATATCACATTGCTTTAGGGAAAAAAATTTCATTTAGTTTTGGGAATAGAAAATGATGGTGTGCATTTCCATAGATGAAGATTTTAACTGTTCTTTATCGATGGAGTACACCTGTGAGATACAGGCGAGGATGGAGGTTATATGTAACCCATTATAAGAAAGGCCTATCTCTTTTACATAGATCTTTAAAATAGAAAGATTTAGTCATGCTTAAGTACCAGAAACAGTCCAGTTGTAATAGCACAGAACTTGATGAAGACCCTCACTTTTATTCTAGTAGCCTCATGCTGCATCACCCCAAATAACTTCTGATTTCATTTAGTCATGATGTGATGGAAAGTAAAAGCATTTTGCTGTACCTCCTTGCACATTTTTCTCTGTGAAACTATGAGAACATCCAGAGATGGTTTTGTTTTGCTTAATATTCTTCAAAGGTTGAAAGTGGGTGTGAGTCATCTGCACAGCTATGTAAAAATAGCTGATTCATAAAATGCACAAAAATCACATAGGACATGGCAAGACTGGAAAAGGCAATGAGCTGCATGGCTCTTTTTCTTTTTAAAGTTTACTTCTACTTCCACATTAAAGCTTAAAATTGAATCTTGGGGCTGTACAAACTGAAAAAGCTCTGAAAAAGGTCTGAAATATTTTGTCCTAAAAAATAATCACCAAGTTAGTAAAGATAAATTATTTGGTTCATAGTCATTGAAAGCATAAACTCATTGCTATTCAGATAGAGATTTTATTTTTTTAGACTGAAAATGTAGTCTGTAATATAGCTCTACTGGCCTTATAAAATATTTTGCTCCAAATTCTGTTGTAATTGCAGTTTAAGGATGGTAACAGCAATCTAGATTTCCTTATAAAAAGGGGCTGTAGTTTTTTTGTTCATGAATAACCCAGGAATCAATCTTGATCATTTTGTTCACCTTTATTATCTTTATTTCATTAATTCTTTGGAATAGATGACTAAGGATTTGTAAATATTTTTTTACTGTTTGCGTTCTTTGTGGATTTTGGTTGAGATTTTGGGGCAAGCACATATATATATAACACATATTTTCTTACTGCTTGACAAAATGGTGGCAATATTTTAATGAAGAATTATTATTAAATATTATCCCAACATGGAGTAGACTGGGGGTGCAGAAGAGGTTAGAAAGGGGCACAGCTAAGACAGGTGACCCCAACTGACCAAAGGTTTATTTCATACCCAGTGTTCAACAATACAAAGCTGTGAAAATAAGAACAGAGGGACATTAGTAGAGATGGCATTTGCTGATGACATCCCAAGTAACTGTAATGTGCCTTTGTTTCCTGGGGATGGCTGAACACTTGCCAATCTATGAGAAGTAGTGAATGAATTCTATATTTTGATTTGTTTGTGCATGTTTGGGTTTGTTTGTTTTTTTTTTTTTCCTCCATAAACTGTCCTTTTTTCAACTTACGAGTTTTTCTTAATTTTATACTTTGGATTCTCTCCCCTGTCTTAAAATGAAAAGAGTGAGCGAGAGACTGGACACCGTTAGACTACAACAATGGACTTGAACTATTTCAAGAATGTATATTCGTTAGTTAAATGAGACTGACTCTCAGTTCTTGCTGCACAGTCCAGCATCTAAACTTATAGGAGGACAAGTAAAATTCAGTACCTTTTCACAGACAAACCAAAATAGTAGGAAAAATTAGGGATGTCTGTTGCAGTAAGGTAGAAAAATTATAATGAAAGGCCTCATAAAATCAGACCTGCTTTGTTATATCAGTGGCTAGCCTTATTAAGCTAACACTGCAAGTTCCCATGTGAAAGCAATAGTGGTGTGAACTGTTTGTTGACATACCAATCTATTTCTGGGTGAAAAACAACTAACACCTGTATAAACATTAAATCTATCCCATGAGAACCAGTGAAGAAAATATGCAAACGATTCAAGAGTAGAGAAATTTGTTAGACAAGTAAAATACCTTTTACTAACCAATAAAGTAATTGGCAAGAAAGTTACTAAGCAGTTGGAGTCAGTCACACGCGAGGTCTCTAAAACTGTATAAAAACAAGTTATGTAAATAAAGAATGAGCTTTTTCCACCATAAAGAAATGGAGTCTCGTGTGATTTATTCCAATAGATTTCAACTGGCCTAGTGACTTCTTGGTGTCCATGCTTAGATTTTGTTTTGGATGGAAGAGGCCATGCAATACTCACAAAAATTATTTAAAAGTGTTTTTTTTAGAAGCTTCTGAGCAGAACACATTCCTCCACAAAAAAACACATAGTCAAAAAAACCACATAGATGTTATAAGACCTGAAGCCACTATGGGTAGTCACAAAAAAGAAGACGTGACAATTCAGAAATATAAAGCAGATATATATGGGATATATACATAAATAAAAAGGATACGCATCTTTTCAAAACCTGAAAAGTAAATGAGTACTTTCTGCTCCATTGAGCACATGTCAAGTTGTGCATTGATGGAGAAGAATTGCTGGGAAAATATTGATGTAATCTCCTGTATATGACAGGTCAGTAAGGTATCTTGTCTCTTCTCCTGCAACTGTGTGTTGCATATTTTAGTCCTTTGAGACTTGTACTGAAATGTAGTTTTAAATCAGATTGTGAAGAAAATTCTGAGTGTTTAGGGCAACTTGGCATTAAAATAGGTGCCTTCTTTTTCTTTTTTTTTTTTTTTAATTTAATAATCATTGATTACATCTACTGTATGGGGAAACAAAAGTCCTTACTCACACCATGGTCTAATATTAACTTGAAAAGCTAAGAGTGAACAAGTCTTCTCTCAGTAAAATTTTATAATGCTATTTCACTGTATTATCAAGTGTGTCTTTTGAGATTGATATAAAAAGGAAATTTTGTATTTACAAATATTTTGATTTTAACATTTATCCAAAGCAAATGAGCTATTTACATTAAAACCTACTACTGACATGATACTGAACAGAAATATATGAAACAAAAATAATGTGAAGCTCAAAAATTCCTCCATCTATAGAAAAATCAGCCTTTGGAAGAGCTCTTAATTTGGAACAGTAAGTTTTAATCATCTGACTAAGTTAGAAGTGGAGGCAACAAAGTTAGTGCACAAAAGTACATTGGCTAAACTAGGAAGGAACTGGTGTCTGGGGTTGTCCACCTTTCATCGTATCACATTCAATAATGCAACATAGGATAGAGACATCAAATATTTCAAGTTCACACAACTGACATCAAATCTAAAATATTTTCAGTATTATTCTACCTAGACTACTCATGTTTCTGCTGTAAAGGACTACAGCACAGATTGCTTCAGAAATAATACTGTTTATCAGAAAAAGATTGAAACCCAAAGAAATGGCCACAGGTTTTCAAGAGAGTAACTTGTCACTGAGTAAATGGATCTGTGATGAATTTCAGACTTCCCTGACTGATGAGGTAAGAGGAGTAAAAATCACCTTTGTTGCCTGATCACCAGTGTCCATCATCTGAGAATAATTTTAGTCTGTTCTTGGACCTCTCTTAGTGCTGTCTGTGGACTACCACTGTTGAGAGGTGGGAACAGCTATCCCAGCATTGAAGACAGACACTTTAAAGTTTACTGACCAGTTACTTAATGTATTACTTCATAATTAACAAACAGAATTTCCATTAAAATTATCCCATCATCAACCAAAAATAAGGCGGCATTTAAAGCAGTTTGTTTAAGTGCAGGTTTTTGCCATTCTCTGTTACTACATCAGGACCTTAGTTTTGCTTACCACAATGCTCTCCTGTCCTCATCAGTCACTTCCTTATTCCCAGATGAGATCTAGGACTAATCTCTTCCAGCAGAACAGAAGAATTATCTTGTCTGCCATGGGCAGCCAAGTTTGTCTTCACATTTTTACCCTCTTGTTGCAGTTTTTAATGGGTTTGGTCAAGTTTATGCTATTGCTGAGTTAGGTTAAATTCAAATGCTGCATCCTCATTCACAAAGTTGCCAACTTTCTTGTGACTATTTTTCCAAAGCCTAGAACCCAAGCTGAAAAACAATGCTACCTGCTGGCTCTGCAAAATATGTTTAAATTCAGAGTACACTGAAAAACCCCATCAAAATCTAGGGTTTCTCAGACAGCAATCAGAAGCTGGAAATATCTTACAAGGCTGGATCTTCTGATAAATACTGACAGTTATTACAGGAATAATTGCAGCAAAACATATATCATTGCATTTGCATAAATCCTACAGATTACCCAGTCTTAAAAAAATTTAAAGAGTATGACATTTATGCTTTCATCTGGTAACCAGACCAAGCATTAAATTTTTTAAATTTTTTTCTAATTTTATATTCTATTTTTGTAAGCCTTCAGTTTCTATTATCCTTGTTTCTGCTTGTGTCATCACATTAAGAACAAGTCTGGATTTCATGTTTATTTAGTAGCCTTGACTCAGTTGGACCCGACACTGCTGCACAGTAAGAAGCTGTAAAATGCTGGTACCCTTAAATGTGACATTTCAAATAATGATGCAAAAAAAATTCTTGAAATGTCTCTGTATTATAGAAAGCTTTGTCAAATTAAAGAGTTAAGATTAGTTAAAGAAATATGAAGCAGACAAAGAGTTTGATGGCTTAAGACAAGATAAATCTAAGTATCTTTGAACTGCAGAACATCACAGCAAAATTCAGGCCCCATAATGATGCCAGAGATTCTACTCAGAAGCTTAGAATTCTGGGTTTCATTTATGATATTTCCGTCTGGTTTTTATATTACTTTTGGCCATTTAAATGATTTTGCATAATTCAATTATTATGAATCAGGCTAATGCTGTGATTTGATAGTTACAAAATGTCATAAAGTTGGATTAATGATATATTAGAAAAGTCATTTACATATACATTTAGTATATTTTTCAAAGGCTGGATACATCTCAGTATTTCTCAGTGTATTTGCTCTTTGTTTTGGAGAATCAAAAGAGGTTTTTCATATAGCAATCAGATCTCTAGAGAACCAAGTCTTTGAGATGCTTTCAGCAAATTGAAAAAAACTCTTCTTCACATCAAATAAAAATTGGATTCAATTTCACTTTTCATGTGATTGGCATTAGCACAAATAGAAAATAATTAATTTAATGATTGAATTAAATATCTGGCAAAACTAGATAAGGTTAATGATCTGGTTTAGCCTCATATTTAATGTGCCTACTGAGACTACTTTTCACAGAAATTTGTTATGTGTTTCCTGTGTATAGATTAAGACATAAAACAAATTCATTAATAACTTATAAGAAAAACAAGTTTTCTTTTAAGCCTTAAATATATAGCTACATATAGACAGAGCAAGTGCAAAACATCTTTGAATGAAAGGGAGATCTCGAGTATGTTTAAATAATACATTTTTACTTATTTCCATAGATCATAGTTATGGGTTCTTGTTTGCATTTTAACAAACATGGTTGCCAATAGAGCAATAAATATGGACAAGATTATTCACAAAGTACAACTAAATTATGTTTATTATGGATTTTTTAATTTCTCCTTGGAAATATGGTTTATAAAACTGAAATATATATTTTTTCAACAGGCAGCCTCCTTTTATTGCTGTTTAGATCACGTGGTACATCTTTATATATTTTAATGGATTTTATAAACATTTTATAGATTATTTTTGAAGCAAATGTACTAGAATAATGCACAGCAGTTAACATAACTCACACTAAGTTTTACAGACTTTCCTTTTCTTAGTTGTTACTGATGACATATTTATACTGTGATCATTTAACTATAATTAAAATAGCTTAAATAAATTTCGTAGTCCAATAAAAAGATAAATTTACCAATAAAAAGATGCACTTACCAATGAGTTTTCCTTACCTCTCTGCTAACAAGAATCTAGGATTTTAAAGATTTTTCATCTACTTAAAAGTTTTTCACCTGACTCTAATGCCATCAAATATTTTTAAACTGACTTGGCACCCTTAGCAATGGATTGTCATATAATCTGTATGGGTACCCAGGAATTTATATAAAAACCTTCTCCTTCAAAATCTAATACCAATATCTCAGTCTTCAGTTCACCCCTTTGCATTAGCCTCACACTGCTGTGGACTTTTTGGGTTATGTATAAATTTGTAAATATGTGATGTATACATGCATCCTATATGTATACTAATATCTATATATACACACATATGTACACACATATAGGTGCAATATCATATACACATATATACTGATATATGTGTGCATGTGTCTGTGTATGTCTGTGTGTTATATATGTTGATCAAAGATAGCCGAGGAAAATTGCATTATAAAGGGAAGCAAATTCCTAAGTATTTGTGATTGGTCCAGTCACATTTGTGAATGGGACTTTCAAGGATTACAAACTCAATCATGGGGGACCCCTGCTGAACAACACGAAACACTTTTTTTACTGTGGGGGTTACTGAGCACAGACACTGGTTTCCCGATGAGGTTTTGGAGGTAATACATCCTTTTATGTATTAAAAAAAAACATCTGGATGTGGTCGTGGGCAAATGCCTCTAGGGGGGGCTTAGATCAGATGAATTCCAGAGCTCCCTTCCAATCTCAACCATTCTGTGCTTATGTGTAAAACTCCATTTGATAGCCAGTCTTAAAACAGTGTCTTCCCAAACTCTTGATTTCACAGTTCTTTAACTTAATGAGTTGTGGTGTAATGTTATCATTCACAGAGCCTTCAGATCAAAAGGAACAGTGCCAGTCTTCTACTGTGGTTCTTCCACCAGAAAGACCAATGTATTAGGAATCAGTACTTAAAAAAAAAAAATATTCCAGCTGGGCTGGTTAAAAGCATTAACAGTTTGGAAACTATTTAGAAATCCCTTCTGTCCTTTGGCTAGTTTTCTTTTACCTCACTTTCATTCCGCTAATCCAGTTTACAAAAATAGAATTCATTTAAGGAATTACTTAAGAGCATGCATTTACTTTATATGTAAATACTGTACTGTACTTTATATCCGGAACAAAACACAGCCCAAAAAATATCTCCTCTTACATATAAAGGGAAAATTATTTAAAACAAGCAGCTATTAACTCTGCAGAAATGTGTGCCAAGCAGTCCAGCAAGATGAAGAAGCTTGTAACTCCAGGAAGCTTCAATTTATTGCCGAAGACAAGGAGGATAAATGATCAAATTATACATTCTTCAGTGTTTCAGTTGCCTAGAAATCATGTTTATTTCCTGTTAATTTGTTTTATGATGATGCTTATGAATGAAAAAAACAAGTTTAAGAAAATGGCCATAAAAGAACTAATGTTTGAAACTTCGTTAGTCTTCTCAGGCAGGTCACTTTTATATCAATTTATATTTTTTGCACTGCTCAGATATTACAAGCTCCATGTCACAAGAGTGTTTAAATAAACAAGACCCAAATAGAAAATATTTGGGTTTTCTTAATTTAAAATACATTGTAAAATGCAGGCAAACCCAATGGGAAGAAATGATGATGTCCAACTCTAGTTCAGAAGGCTGAACGATTTCTTTATTATGACTATGCTATAATACATTAATATGCTATATAAAGGAAGATACTAAAACTACATACCTACTTTTCTAACTACCATATCTAACTAATAACTCGTGACCCTGTTCCTGAGAGTCCAGACACAGGTGGATCTGACTGGCCATCCGCCTCAAACAATCCTCACCAGAATCCAATCAAGCAATCACCCCAGGTAAACAATTATCCAAACACATTCCACATAGGAAAAACAAGGAGCAGCAATAGAAATTGTTTTCTCTTTCTTTCTCTCTGTGCACCTCTACGAAAAATCCTGAGAGAGAGAGAAATATGCTTACCACAAAAATATACATCAACTCAATACCTATCAACAAATGAAACATAAGAGATCTCTACCTCTCCATAGAATTCTATGTACAATTCTCTCAGCAAGTATTGATCAGTTTTAAATACTTCACCACATATAGCCTGTTTTCTTACTATTATTCTTATTTATTTCTTGTTTACTCAAGAAACATTATTTTTAAGCATTAGTTCTTCTGAAGAGTGTATTCACAGACGTGCAGTAGATTATCTGATGCTTATATACCTGTGGTTCTTAATAGCACAATATTTCTTTGTGTTTATAGAAAACATCTAGCCTTGACTTGTGAATTTTGCAGTAGTTGAACCAAGCTTTTGTCTCAGTTGTAGGATGTTGTGTACACTTTACATAAGTAAAAGCAAAACAGCTTTAAACTTCTTGGAATATAATCCTTCCCCCCCACCCTCATACTGGTTACCAGTTTTGTTACATTTTCCCTTAAAATGATACATTAAATTAGTATTTTCAGCTTTTTAACATAAATACTACCTGTCAATTTGAAGGGAACACTATGCACCTATAAAGAATGCTCATTTTGGAGGCTTCTAAATATAACCAGCTACCACTTCAATCATCGAGAATTTTTCAGTATTGTCTTTGATTCCAAGGCAGTGCACATGTGAGCTCTAGGAGCTTCTCTGAATGCTGATGTCAGGCTGCCTAGAATGTACCATGTTATCTAATTGCATAGAACACCAAATATGGAACCTATTATAGCTGTTGAGGTATGTCATACCTTTTACTGTAAATAAATAGAATATATCACACAAAAGCCATGAACAAAAGCGGAAATTCCTTTGTTAGCAAATACAAAATACTCTGCACCAAATTCAGGATCACAACTGCATATTTGTTTAGAGTCATGCATGTCTCAGTATACTGGAGTCAGCAATATCTGACACTTCATGATCATTGCTTTATGAGCAACCCTGTTAGGCAGATTTGTCATATGAAACACAAAATAAATTTGAGGAGGATTTTTAAAACCTCATAGCTTGCTACATAGATAACTATTGTATCCTGTTAGTTCTATTACAGAATTCCAAGGACCTAATAAAAATTAAACTAAAAAAACCTCTTTTCCCAAATGTTTTTCATAGACATTTTTCAATGGATACATGTTATCACAGTATACCTTGCAAAATGGAAGCCATTTACCATCCTTCTTTACATCTTCATGATTCAACAGTAACAGTGGAAATAAATGAGAGAAGAACCATTGGAAATCTTCCCCTGAAAAGAAAAGGGTTTAAATATTCACAAAGTATACCTTGAGGAGTATTAATTGGAGGTCATCATGTCATATTTAGTCTTGTTCCAACTTAGGAATAATTTCTAAATCTAGCTCTTATTAAAAGAGTAAAAGCTCAAATTAATTTCTTAAATTAGTTTTAAACATATCCCTGATAATATTTTTTATTTGTCTTTCATTCTTTTCCATAATTTGTTAATCAAAGTTGTTTACAAAGGAATGCAAAACTATAGGGTTTTTTTGTTAAGTATAGAACACTAACACAGAATTGTGAAAATAAATGTGAAAATAAATATTTTATGCGAATTTTTTCTCAGGGAAAAAATAAAGTGTATTTCATTATGCCAAAGAAAACATAAAAGTCAACATAAACTGAATCAATTGGTGATCAAATATTGCAGGACCAGTGCTGAGCTCTCCTCTTCACTAAATATTTGCAAATATATAGCCTGACTATGCTGATATCATGTGTTAAATACATATTAAATATGCTCCGTGATATAATTAGTCTGCTTTTCATCAAATGCCTTATCTTGTAAATTGTACAAGATAACAAATTTTTTGTCATGGCAAAGTACAAAATAAAACAGAGACTGGTTCTAAAGAGACTGTATTTGCTGGACTCCTCTAACTGAACACAATAATGGCTTATACAAGTGGAACACTATGATGAAGAATTCCCATACAGGGTCACACGTATTCAGTCTGTGTTGCAAGTGACAAATCTAAGTTATTTGGAAAAGGAAGCTTCTTTCACATTTTTTGTGTGGTGAGATTATCTTTAGAAAGAAAGGTTCTATGAAGAGTGAATAGCTGTTCGAATAGAGTCCTGGCAGATTTCAGTCCTGATACTTTTTCTCCCAGTTCTTTAAATGACTTGTCAGTTCCTGACTTTTGGCAGGTGGATGATCATACACTCATCAGCTAGCTTATGGCATCCCAGTCCTCCCTGCCCCTGTCAATAATCACTCCCAAGCTTGGCAGATACTGCTGATTTCTCCTTTACTCCTTTACTGGTAATTTGCTTGCTTTAAAATAGCTGTTCTCATTTCTGTGTCACCGAATTTTCTTCAGTGCTCTTCTCTTGTAGCACAGGAATCCTGGAGAAGCCAACAGGGACGCAGTAGGGGCCGGCACCGGGGCCCGGGGTGGTGCTGGGGCGGTCCTGGGGCGGTCCCAGGGCGGTCCTGGGGCATGGCATGGCCCAGGGAAGCCAATAGGGGCAGGGCAGGGGCGGTGCTGGGGCCCGGGGCAGTCCCGGGGCTGCGGGAGTGTGGTGTGGAAGGCAGGAGCCAATGGGGAGGCGGCAGGGGCAGCGCCGGGGGCCCGGGGTGGTTCCGGCCACGGGGGAGGGGTAACAGCAGGGAAGGACCCACAGGAAGAAACGGGGGGGATGGGAGCCAGGTCACATGGTAACCGGGTACTGCAGTGGGGGGAAACTGGGGGATACATGGGGGTACACAAAATTTGCTAAGACACACTAGAACCCTGACCTAAACCCAAAGTCCGGGATGCAACATCTCACCGCTTTAAAATATATAAAGAAGACAGTTGTTTTGACTTTGCTGCTTGTCTTCACTCAGCTTCTGCTCTTGGTGTTTCCCTCTGCTGCTGCAACGGCTGCCCATCACAGCAGGCCCTCTCCAGCTGCAAAGGGCAGCCGTCGCAGCAGCAGAGGAAAACACCAAGAGCAGAAGCTGAGTGAAGACAAGCAGTGAAGAAGTCAAAACAACTGTCTTCTCCACTCATACCATTCACTGCTAATGTCCCTCCTCTACTGTCTTGCTCTAATGAGCTGTTTGGTTTCCTGAGGTGTGATGACTCTTGCTATCATGTTTTCAGTGCTTACTAGTGTGTCATTTCCAAAGATTCACATGAACATAAGAACTCACTTTGAAATATCTATGTTTGGCTAATTGGAGAAGTGGATATATATTGTCTGCCTAAAAGGGTCATTGTTTGCTGTAAAAATTTAGTATTAGACACTTTATTCTATAAGCTAAAGGTAGTAATGATCTTTGAAACAGAGGTTTGCAAATTCCAGAAAGATTTGCACCTCTCAAGACACATAACCAAAAGAAATTTTATTAGGGATCCCTGTAATTTAATAGCTTTTAAATTATTGTTTGCAGGCGGTTCTAATGTTGGATTTCTAATGTATCAAATGCTATATTTATTAATTGAATTGGGAATTTATGTGATGGTTGCAAAAACAGATTGGAGAATCTAGACTCATTGTGCAAATTGGATGTTTTTCACATTGAGAAAGAGATTGGACATGGGTCTACAGTCACAGTCATTTTTCTAGGCCTTCTTATTAGGTTTTCTTTTACAGATAATTTAGAAGCACACATTTTCCATAAGGTATAATTACTAGCAAGAAGCAGTGTTTTCTTGTCATCAAGTCAGAGAGCTATTTTCTAAATTACCTTTCAACTTCACCAAGGCACAGTAGGTCAGAGTTCTCTACATGCAAGCTGCTACTAGAAATCAGAAGCATGTAGCTGGTGCAGCACTTGTTCCATGAAAAAACAGTCAGGCAAGAGGGCTGTAAATAGTGAAATATTAAGAAAATAATTCAGTAGACATTGGGTATTGCCCAGTTAATCTGTGTTACTGAATTTCTCTCTGTAATGAAATGCTCTTCTTGAAATTAAATAATTTGTATTTTAAGAGGGGAAAATTAAGTCACTCTCTACTCAAAGGTTTAGAACAATTTTCTCCATTTTCTCTGTGGTATATGAGGTCAGTGTATTATTGTGGTTCCACAAAAATGAAAACTGGCCTACCTATCATCAGGTAATTAGCTTCCTAAGTTAATGATCTTACTGTGACTCAAACACTTCCCTGGGCAACTTGTTTCAATACCTGACCACTACTATTTCAGTGAAGAAATTTTTCCTAATATCCAAGCTAAATCTCCCCTGATGCAATTTGATGATATTTTCTCTTGGTCTTTTGCTTGTTACTTGGAAGAAGAGACTGACCCCCTACTTCACTATATCCTCCTTTCGGGCAGTTGTAGGGAGCACTAAGATCTCCCCTGAGCCTTCTTTTCTACAGGCTGAACACCCCCAGCTCCCTCAGCTGCTCCTCATGAGACTTGTACTTCAGACCCTTCACCAGGTCTGTTGCCCTTTCCTGGCCTCGTTCTAGTCCCTCTTTCTCATGTCTTTCTCATAGTGAGGGACCCAAAACTGAACACAGGATTTGAGGTGTGACTTCATCAGTGCTGAGTACAAGGGGACAATCACACCCTGGTCCTGCTGACCACACTGTTGCTGATGCAGGTCAGGGGGCCATTAGCCTTCTTGGCCATCTAGGCACATGCTGTTCAGCCACTGTCAACCAGCACCTCCAAGTCCTTTTCTATCACAACGTACTGATCCACTCTGTCCAGATCCCTCTGCAGAGCCTTCCTACCCTCAAGCAGGTCAATACTCCCAACATGATCTCATCTGCAAACTTAAAAAGGGAGCACTCAGTCCTCTCATCCAGATCATTAATTATGACTGCATTCAGAGAAAGATGTAACGAAATGCTTCAGTTCAACCAATGAACATGTTCTTTTGAATTAAACAAAACAAAACAAAAACCCCAAAAAAAGGAGAAATCATATTTGATAGCCTTATGCTCAGATTGTATTTGGAAGACCTGTTAAAGACATTATTTAAATTTTCAGGATAATATTTATCATCAGTGTAAATCTGTACCGTTTTTAATTTTCATCTAAGATAAAAAATAGTTAGCTCTTAAGACATGCCAGACCAGTGCCATTATTGAAGTGTTGGAAACTATGAAAACACAAAATACAAGACTTCAAGGTGAAAGAAAAGCTGATTTGTCCTCACTATTCTGTAAAATACCACAGCATTTTCATCACTGAGTCTGCATTTAGCAAGGAATCACATATTTCAGTCATTAAAAAAAGACCTGATAAGAGCAATCTGCTCTAGAAAATGTGATTTGCAGGGTTTTGGTCATGTCCTAGTGAGAAAATGCAGAGAGACCTATTTATTAACTGGGGAAGAATATTTCTGGACTAGTTTGACCTGAGGGTTACCTGAATGTCTCTTTTTATAAACTGCCAGAGAAGAACACTGGTAAATTGACAACTTAAAAAAATATTTAAAAACTTACAGTACCAGCTCATAGCTACTTAAAGACAATAAAGATAATTTTGAGAATAAAAGATATAGTCATATTTCACCCTGGGAATCAGAAGACAGAAAAGGTGATAAATGGAAAGAATTTATTTTAAAAAACCTATATCCCTGGGCTCATAAAAACTGTGAAATCAATTTCAGGTTAAATTGCTCTTAATTATTTAGTAATATCTTCAATATATCTTAATACCTTGTTTATACATTTGTAATATATCTTTAACTTTCAGGTCCCTTTTAATTTCAAATATATTTTATAAAAAAAATTTGCTGTGTGTTTCTCAGTATTGTTATTTCTGTAGGAGAAGTAGTATGAGTGACAACAAAGACATGTGTACTCTACTACAGCTGCCTCTATGAGGGCTGCAAACCAGACTTCGTAATTCTTGAAAAAAATGCCTTACATAGAGCTCAGTTCTGGGAAGTATTGACTCATCTGTGCAGACCTGTTAGGGGCAGGTGTGAGCTTCTGCTTGCTTGAATGTGAATCAGTTATAGCTGAGAAGTCATTAAATTTGTCTGGTATACTGCCTAAAATAGCATTGTTTTCCTCTAAAAAGAAAAAGAAAAACATATAAATAAATCATGCAGCCAAAAGCTGACTCCAATTTTAACTCAAAATACTAGTTCAGAAAAAATTAAATACATAATTTCCTAAATTGGTTCAAAAAGGACCAATATTTTGATTAATGCAAAGTCAATATATTTTAAAATATAACTTTAATAGAACTATTCAAGTTCCACAAACAGCTTAAGCTATCTCTATGTTCTTTCATTAGAATCTAACAAAATGAATGTTGTTCACAGGAATAATTCTCTAAAGTTCATTATCCTCTCTGCATTCTTTCCACAGCCCAGAGTTTTTATCATGTGTTGAATGTCTGCTGGCATTTAATACTCATTATCTGAAAGCAAATATCTTGAAGGATTTCAGAAGTTATCCTAATGACGTCCTTAGAATTTAATGGAAGACAATGAATGAATGTTCTAGCAACTTTATTGTGAAGGGCAATCATATGAGAAATATGTAGAATTTCTAAAATGCATTGACAGATTGATTGATGAGATATGGTGAAATTGCTCAGGAGAACTGCAGAGAGTACAGTGTCATTACCTGCTAATAAATTGACTGGAAATACCAAAGGAGCTCCAAGCCAAGCCTGCAATATTAGTTTAGTCTATGCCCAGATTTCTACTTTTATTGATTTTTAGAAATGATCATCTGTTCCAGCTTGGGCATAACTGTCAGCATGGGACTGAAACTCTTATCTGTGATAACTTTTTGCTGAGAAAAACAATGAACTGAAAAATGTCTCAGTCATCTTTAATCACCATTTACGCTTCATCTCCTACACAGGAATGCATTAAGCCACAACAAGAAGTAGATCAAGAACAGCTTTGGCCATCAAAACAGCCTGCTTTTGAAGTTGAATTCCAAAATATTTTATTTTTCAGCCTTTAATGAGATGCCATGATTCCCTTTTTGTTGCATCCTGGGTTTGGGTTCAGATTAGGGGTTCTGATCTTTGTTAGTTTGCCGGTTCTGTGTACCCTCGTGCATCCCCCGTGTTTCCCCCCGCCACGGTGGCTAGCTCCAAGCTGCCTGCCATTGGAGTTTCCCCCTGTCACTCTTGTAACCCACTCCCTACCAACTCCTGAGGCTTCCGTGCCCGTCACCGCATTCCCACAGTCCCACTCACCCCGAAGCCCCGTGTCTGCCCCTGCCATGTTCCCATTGGTTGCCATAACCATGTCATCGCCGCAGCACCCACACCAATTGGGTGGTAGGGCCTTTGCCCTCCCCTATCCCTCCCCCTATATCCTTCCGCAGCTCCCCAGCCTCGCGGTCAGATTCATCCACGTGAGGTTGGGAGCGGGCTGCGACTTCTACATCACGGCTCCTGCAGCCAATAAAGCATCCAGCCACCACGCGGAGGGATTTGGACAAATTTCCTGCCTCTTTGTTTCTTCCGTTGCGCCAACAGCAACGCGCGGCCAGCCCACCCCGGGGTGCAGCAGCAGAAGTGCCCGAAAGTAGCGGCAAGCACCGACCCCAACGAGAAGCCGAGGCGCCCAAGCCGGGCACTCGAGAGCCAACCAGTGCCGAGAAAAGTAACGCACTGCAGCTCCTTTTTTCCTTTTTTTCTTTTTAATGATTTGATTAATCTAAACTTTAACCAGTGTAATAGAAAAAAGTTCTGTGTGTTTTTTTTAGGCAGTCAGTCAAACAAGTTCACCACCTCAAATTTGCATGCTGAAATATTTTAACATGTACAGAATTCATCAAATGTCTTACAAGTTTTGATTCTGCAATTTTGCATTAACATGACAGTGTTTTTCCAAACAAAAATTTCTGTGTTTTTCTTGATATTTGCTATTATTTTTATGACTTATTATTGTCATGGTTTCACCCCAGCCAGCAGTGAAGCACTACATGATCACTCACTCACTTTTCCCACCACTAGGATTAGGGAGAGAACTGGAAGGGTAAAAGTTAGAAAACTTATGGTTTGAGATAAAGTCAGTTTAATAGGGAAAGCAAATGTCAAACAAGAAATTAATTCAGTGCTTTCTGTGGTGGGTTGTTGTTTTATAATTGTTTTTTGTTAATCAGTTTGTAATGGTTTGTTCCATGTACCCAATTCTGTTCCCCTAATTTATTAGCCCTAAGTTTAGCCCTAAGTTGTTTACTTCAATATTTTCCTGCCAAGTGCCTGTCAATCCCCATATCAGTCTCCCCAGTTCCTCCTTTGTATCTCCCTTGCTTCCTTATAAGTCCCTGTCAATCCCCAGTTCACTGCCCCCTACCCCTGCCTGTCAAGTAGAACACACCCAGTTTGTTCTGGAATGTTCCCTGTCTGTTGCCCTTTCCCCAGCACACCATTGGACTGTTAAGCCTGCTCCCTCCTCCGTGTGCTGCCTTCATTGCATCGTCCCAGCTGTGTTCTCCTCCCCTAGTACTTCCCCACTGGATGCAAGTGGTCTCCACCCCTTACCCCCTCCCCTCTTTAAAATGTGCTGCCACCCTTGGTCCTGTCCTTACTTGTCCCTGAACCCTCTTTGGCAAAAAATTACCTTAGAACTCATACAAGTAACCCCTCTCTGTTTCTTCATCTTGGTCTCTCGTACTGCTCTGGTGCTGTGATACCCACGCCACAGCCAGCCACAGAGAGCTGCTGATCTTTCTGTGTGCACTGCCACCCAAGGAGGTCTCGGAAGAGACCTGGGGGCAGCCACTCCCATAGTGCCCCCCGGCCACAGGGAGCATGCTAGCCGGGAGACCTCCACACTGTTATAGATTGAAATGACCCACAGCCCAATTTAGGTACAAATCAATCAAGTAATTTATTAAGCAAGCGACAAGTAAGCAAAACAGCACTGGGCGGCCGGGGAGTCTCCTGCTCCACCAACGGCATGCAACTTCCCCTTTTCAACTCAGTTCTTTTATACAATTCTTTCTCCGGGTTACATGTCATTTCTTCTTGTACTCTGCGCATGTGTTCTCCTGTTGCTAGGGGGTCATTTTCTGCTGCCTGGTGGTCAAGGGGATGAAGGCAGAGGTCTTCCTCAGCATGCCCGGTGGGTGACCTTCTTCTGGCTCATGCGCATTACAACTTACCTTATACAATCTTTTGGGTATGTCTGTATTAGGCTTGCTGATATTGCAAATGTTTGCTGTTAAAAGTAGCACTTGTGCTTTGGTTACCCAATTGCAAAAAATTGTTGAAAATAGCATTTGCAAGTTTCACAAAATTGCTTAATGTCTTGTCATCTGATTAATAGACAGAATAGGTTTCTCAATATCTTATGATTTGAGTAACAAACAGCATAAAATCTATCACACACACTGTGGTCCCAACCGGGCAGCTACACACTTTCCGTGGGCAGGCAGGTGTTCAGCCATCTTTGGGAACGCAGGACTCCAACACTTAACCATTATTTGGGGAGACAAACACCATTACACCAAACATTTCCCCTTCTTCCTTCTTCTCCCCACTTTATATACTGAATATGATGTCATATGGTCTGGAATATCCCTTTGGTCTGTTTGGGTCACCTGTCCTGGATGTGTCTCCTCCCAGCCCCCCAAGCCACCCCCAACATCCTTGATATGTATATCTGTGGCAAGTATGGGAAGGAGAAAAGGCTTCGGCTCTGTGCAAACCCTGCTCAGCAGCAACACAATCATCTCTGTGTTATCAACCCTGTGTTCATCACAAATCCAAAACTCAGGCCTAGAGCAGCCACTGTGAAGAAAATTAACTCTACCCCAGCCCAAACCAGCACATTTGTTTGTATTTTTCCTACCGATTCTGTTGAGATAAACTGACTTCACTGTAATCAGCCTTAATTTTTGCAAAGGTTCAGGAAGCAGGAGATCCATTCTGAAAACAGAGCATTTTAACATCCTCTTGACAATATTCTTTGCTCTGCACTGTGCTGTTTTATCAGAAGTTCAGTGAAGCGGAGTCTGACCTGATATCTGCAAAGAAAAGATTGGGTTTAGATCGGTTAGAGTCAAACAACACTTGTATGTCACTCTGTTTAGATTTTTCTCTTTGTTTTTGAGGTTGTTCTGAGTCCCACCTGGATACTTTTCACTTCCTAAAAGATTCCTTCCTAAATGTTTTCTTTTGTTCTGGAGCATGACAGGCTCCAAACCTCACTTAGTAATTTTCTACAAGCAAATAGAACATATCTTTGTAGAAAAGCCTAACTTATGTCCTAGAAACAAAGACAGAAAAATATCTCTCTAAGAAGTGTTTAGGGGCCAGGAATAAACGCCTAAGACCTAAAGTAATTGCTGTGGAGCAGGTCTGGCAGCCTGATTCCAGGACTTTCTTATAATATTAATTTCACATTTTCATCTTACTGAGGATTTGGATACAAAAGCATTTTCAACACAGTGCAGACTGTGATTTTCAACACATGCCATAACCCACATAAAGTAGACCCTCTTAGAGCTCACAAAATACAGGACTGAATAAGCTGTCTTCCCCAGTCTATCCTCTTCATAAACCCAAGAAGTATACTGCTCTTCAAATGTCATAGCATGGGCTAGAATTTTGACATTTATGAGCAATATGTAATTTTTATTTAATTAGTAAATTAATTATGGCTTTAAGTATTGACCCTGTTATTGCAGCACAGAGCATAATTGTTTATGTATTCCCATAATAAAACCTTGTTTTAAGATTTTTTATCTCAGGCATTGAAATGCAATTTAGGTGCAACCTGACATATGTGAATTTCATTTTGGGCAGAATGCTTTTTATATCTGTTGTAACTGGCATGATTTGTATGTTTTTCTAATTATTTATAGGTTGATTAAATGTTTCTTCCTCATTTGCAACAACAGACATGCACAAGAAATTTCCACATGCTATTTCATTAGAAATATAACCTTTTCAGTACAAAATCTTACTTTGTGTTCTTCATAGAAAGGAATAAACTCCTCAATTTAATATATATTTTAATTGGTTTTCCTTAGAATAAGGATTATTATTTTATTAGAGATTATCAGATGTAATTGGCATATTCATCTTAAAACCAAAAAATAATCAATTTATGTGTCTTTTTGACAAATGGAAATGCTGTCAAGATAGTCTTTTCCATACACTTGTGGTAGCTCGACCTTGACTAGATACCAGGTGCCCACCAAGCTGCTCTATCACTTCTCTTCCCAGCTGGACAGGGGAGACATGGAAAATGACTCATAGGTTGAGATAAAGCAGTTTATGAAAGACAAAACAAAATTTGTATTAGCACAAACAAAAAAGAAAAAAGTGGTTTATTCTCTACCCAACATACAGATTTATGCATTTTCATTAACTACTACCATCCATCCTTATAGAGATAGATAGTATTTTCCCATTTCATGGACTTCCTCCACATCACCAGATATTCAAAAACAGGCCATGATTTTCATTCCATCAGGATGGGTGGTCAGGACAGGAAAGGCAGTACGCTCGAGCCTTGGGCACTGACACTGACCCAGCTGGGGTCATCATCATGCTCTCTTTGCTCCTTACAAAATTCATTCTTTCTTGGGTTCATGTCATTCCTGCTACTTTACTTCATGCCACATGGAGATGGGCTTGTGATCAAGAGGTGGGCCTGACCATGGGGGTCATCACGCAGATTGTCCATGAATGTGAAACATGCTGTAATCGAAAGAGCCATGCGGCAGGGACCAGTCCACACGATGAGCCTGGTGGGACGATATCTCAGCTGCGACCCTCTTAAGGGCTCAGCGGGCTTCTGGAGTCAAGGCGCGAGAAGAGGTTAGGTCACGGTCGCCGTGCAGGAGGTTGAAAAGGGGCGCCAGCTTCTCGGTGGTGAGGCCCAGGAGGGGTCAAATCCATGTGTTGGCTCCACAGATTTGCTGCAGGTCCCACAGGGTACATGGGTCATCCTTGATGGTAAGGCTTTGGGGCACAACAGTCCTTCCTGTGATGTGGAATCCTAGGTATTTCCATGGGCTGGAAAGTTGTATTTTGTCTGGTGCGATTTGAAACCCAGTGTCTTTCATGGCTGTCATAATCTTCTCCAGTGCAGCCTTTAGGTATGTTTCTGTGGGTGTACATACAAGAGTATCATTCATGTAATGTAACAGTACTGCTTCAGGAAAAAGCTTTCTCACTGGAGATAACACCTGTGCAACAAACGTCTGGCAGAGCATAGGGCTGTTTTTCATGCCCTGTGGCAAAGTGACCCAATGATAGCATTTGTAGGGCTCTTTTCGGTTGATGGAGGGCACCAAAAAGGCAAACCTGGGATCGTCTCCTGGAAACAGCGGGATGTTAAAAAAGCAGTCCCTGATGTCAAGGACTGCGAGCTGCCAATCCCTCAGAAGCATAGAGGGGGAGGGGAAGCCAGGTTGCAGGGGGCCCATGTCTTCTATAACCTCATTCACCTTGCGTAAGTCCTGGAGCAGGCGCCATTTATCCTTGCCTGGTTTTTTAATGACAAAAATTGGGGTATTCCAGGGGGGCTGTTCAATGGAACTATTGCCCCAGGCGCAACTGCTCCTCTACTAGCTCATTGAGTGCATTTAACTTGTCTTCGAGTAGAGGCCACTGGTCCACCCACACAGGGTCATCAGTCTTCCAGGTAAGTAGTGGGGTCACGCACTCTGCAGTGGCCCAAGATAAAAATCCCAGATGATGCTGGGAATATCTAGCCAGGCCCCCCATTGAGACAAGACGTCTCGTCCTAATAAAGTGATGTTGCAAGTGTTAACAAATGGCTTCACTGATGGAATCTGCCCCTCAGGTCCCTCTATACTTATTAAATGCTTTCTGCAGAGGGAGTTGACAGCTCCACCAATGCCAGAGACTGTGCCGCAAAGGGGCACCAACTCCCTGTCACGGGGCCACTTTGCTTTTGGAATGATGGTAACATCAGCTCCTGTGTCTGCCATCAATGTCATGTCGATGTATTTGTTCATCTGGAAGATAGTAGCTCTTACATTTGGTCTCTCCTTGCTCAGCACATGAGAAAAGTAAACATCATAGTCATTAGCGTCAGAGTCCTGTCCAGGCAATATATACATCTGCGCAAAGGGAGAATGTTTGCACAGGGTGAATGGAGGATCAATACATGTGATGGTAACTGTGATCTCATTAAAAAGATCTACTGTGATAACTTCTGGAATAACAGTTACTTTGTAGGGCATATGTTTATTGTCCCCCAAAAGAAATACTTGCATGGAGCGGTCGTGGAATGGAGGCTTCAAGTATCCTGCTGGGACCCTCACAAAATCTTCATCCGGTAATAGACAGTGAACCGAGCTGCAAAGAACCTGGCACAAATTCTGATCTAAATGCTTTGTCCTCCCAAAGTATTTGAGCCCCTCCTTGTGACTTCGAGCCTCGGAAATAAGCCGTCCAGGAACAGGGTCTCCTTGATGGTGGGGAGACCCTGGCATGCCGGCCTGCCATTTGCTGTCATCGCGCGGGGCTGGGGCGCACTCTGCCATCTTTTTTCCGGGCAGCACAGTGGCAGGTGATTCTGAGGCAGACGAGGAGAAGTCTCAGACGGGATAGGGACAGTAGGCCTGCACATGGCCAAACTGTTTGCAATTAAAACATTGAATATTATTTAGAGTCACCATAGCTTCCCCCACCCCTTTGCTCACAGCTACTGCCAAAGTCTGCTCTAACAAGGTGGCTTTAGTACACGCAGTGACCATTTGGGTAATAGAAGGTTCAGGATCTGGAGGGAGAGACCTGAGAAATTTCTTTGTGTCCAGATTTGCATTGGACATAGCCAGTTTCCTTAGCAACTCATCCCTAGCCTCAGCGTTGTCTATCTGCCTTTCGATGGCTTCCCGGAGGTGATCTATAAATCTTATAAAAGGCTCATCCACCCCTTCGTGGATTGCTGAGAAATTTTGGAGGGGGGTGGAACTGTTGGAGATCTTCAAAAGTGCTGTCTTAGCAGCTAGCTTAATATCATTGAACACATCCACCAGCAAGGTGGCTTGATCTTCTGGTCTGTCAAAGATCCCGTCCCCCAAAAAAGCATTCAAGGCATCATCTCCCAGTCCCTCCACTTGATGTTTTTCTACCAAAAGCTTTAAAAGTTTCTTCCAGTGCACCTCCCAGAGCAAAAACTCCGTGGGAGATAGCAGGGCAGTCATTATATATCTAAAATCGTGGGGGATTAAGGTGTGTCTGGTGAATATCAAGTCCAGCAAATTTTTAAAATAAGGTGCATTCCTCCTGTAATCCTTGGCTGATTTTCTCAACTCTTTAATTTCCGTGTAGGGGATATGTTCCTATCGCACGTCACCATTCCGGTTCAGAATGACAGGGGCAACCACCTGGTCAAGATCCCGTACCAGCTCCAAGTCACCGTCCCTCACAGCCTTCTCCCTGATCCGCACCCAGCTGCCACCCGGCCTGGTGTTATGGCCAGGGACGCCATTGCCCTCATCCTCATCAGAGGATGTGGCAGGGCGGGCTGGAAGTATGGGGCCTCCGACTGACTGGCAGGGCCCAGTGGCTGGGGCCATGGCAGGCCAAGGTGTCCTGCTTCTGGTCAGGCCCACTTCCAGTTCCCCTGGTGCAGGAACCAGAAGAAGCAGGAGATAGAGGGGTGTGGCCTGATAGAGGGTGGGAGGCCCGACCCACCCACAGGGGTGTGGCCTTCCTGGAAGCCTGAACCACCCACGGGAGGCCCACCCAGGGGAGGAGACACAAGGACAGAAGGGGCGGAACCTGACACACAAGATGTCAACGCGCTGGAGGGGAAGGGGTCCAATGCGGGGGTGGAACCCAACGCAATGGGAGGTGCTGATGGAAGGGTGGGAGAACCAATAGGAGAAGAAAGAACGCCATTTTGTGGGCTAAAGTGGTCAGCCATGTGGTTGGCGCCATTTTGAGCATCTATTTCACACTTACACAAACTGGGACTAGAACCGGGGACAAGGGTCTTGGGATCGGGGAGGTGGACAGGATCTGGACTGGGTGGCCAGCCCCAGGCTGGGAAAGGGACTGAGTGGGGCAGGAGGCAGCAGGGAGCAGGTGGCAGCCCTGTGCCCTTGGCCAGGATCTGTGTCCTGTCCCACTCATAGGGAAAGATGGTCTACGATTGGGTGGGGAGGAGCACGGGGAAGGAGAACTGAGTGCCCCAACTTTTCTTCTTTCTTTTATCAACTTAAGAATAGCATCAAATAAAGGATTAAACTTTCCCATTTTATAATTCCCTTTAACCTGTTCTAGATAAATACATTTCCCAACTTTCCCCCACAAAGAAAAGGAGAAAACGTCTTCCCGAGTGATCTCAGGGAAGTGTTTCAACAAAAACTTAACAAAAGCTTTTACCTCCCTCATGGAAAAGGAAATGTCCCCCAGCACCAGGATAGGTCAGACTTGGAGACAGAACTCCTTCTGGGCAAGGGAAAGATGTCCCCCCATTGCCCCAACAATTTCCTCCCCACAAGGCAAAAGGAAAACTAAAACAGACAAGCACAAGTGGGGTGCCCTCCCTTGCTACCCAGGCAGCCCCTTCTGCAGTACACTCCCCAAGTCACGAAAGCTCGAGCAAACAGAAAAGCACCTTGTGGGGCTGATCGTCTCCTGCCAGTCCTCCTGGTCCATTGAAAACTCCCTCCTAGAGCAGCAAACAGATCAACGATGGAGTCAAGATGGTTGTCGGCAGGCCAGGTGAAGCAGTCCTTTTAAAATCAAGGTGCAGCTCCCCCTGGAGCTGTGCCTGAACGGCGCTTATTTCCTGATGCAACAACTCACAGAGCCGCTGCGCTGAGGAGTCGCTCTCGGGGAACTGGACAGCTGCCCAGGTCCTTGTTCATGTGCCAGCTGCGGGAACCCTTGGGCAGATGCTGCTGGGGTGACTGCCTTCCTGAAAGCGATTTCCTCCTGGTCTGGATGACCCTCTCCCCCAGCCCACCTTGCACTCAGGCCTGGATGTTGTAATGCATGCACGACCAGAGGATGAAGGCAGGCTCTTGACACGAAGGATCCAACTGGGCTTTATTGCAGGAACAATGGAGGGTCCAGGGAAGGCAGGATACAGGTGAGGAGGAGGGTAGGATAGGCAGGAGGGTCCACAGCCACAGCTGAAGGGTTTCGAGATCAAGAGGCCGGGGAGAGAGGGTGCTGATCTCTCTCACAGGAGCTGCAGGCACTCAGACATGAGGCACTGCGAGCTCGCTTCCCCCGCAGCAGGGGAGGTGTTAGGTATATATCCAAGAGAGCATAGGAGGGGTCAGGGTACAAACAAGCCAATGGAGATGGGGAAGGAAGGAGGAGCTAGGATGGGGTGACACAACTACAACCAATGGGGAGCGGAGAGGGGAGTGGTTTGTGCCAGGGGCCAATGGGTAAGCAAGGGGTACGGAGTCTTCTAGAACTGAGGAGTGTTACAGTGTTTGAATGGCAGGGTTGTTTTACATAGGAGAACAGGGGGCTTTGGGAAAAATTCAAGTCCCTCACCCTGAACTAAAGGGGAGAGTCTTCCCAAGGCATCCCTGCCTTGGTGTCTGGCCCATGACCTCCCACACCATGCAGGTGAAATCTCCTTGAAATAGACAGTGGTGGATGGGTTAGGTAGAGCTTGGATAGAGCCACTTGGTGGGCAACCGGCATCTAGCTAAAGTCTAATTACCACAACAATCAAGTCCCCTTTTTCCATTTTGAAATGGACAGGAGGCACTGCCATGCACTGTAGTGTTTGTTTGAACAGCAAATTACAAAGAATTAATAAATGTTATACCATAATTCCTCATATGGATCATCATTAAATTCACAAGTTGTGAAACTAACCACTTCTCAATCAGAATGTAATTACTTTTGACCCCTACTTAAAAAGGAGAACTTACTGAAAAAAGAAAGGAGATTATGTATGAACAAAGAATAAGAAAATAATTACTCTGACAATGGAATGTTCCTTACTGAATGTGATCTTAGAACATCAGAATTGATCTTGGAAGGGAAACAGACACATACATATTTATTTTTTTAATCTTCCTTCCTATTTATTTTTCCCACTGAAAAAATTGAGAGGTAGATTTTGTTGGGGAAAATAAAAAAACAGAAGGACAAAACCCTCCAAATTAAAATGAAACCAAACTTACCAAAACCCAGCACTCACATATTATTTTTATTTTTGATAATTACAGTTGGGCTTGTTTTTGGTCAATATTTTCTTGATCTAACCTGCAACATGATTGCCACTGATAACAGGTGGTGTTTATTTATGAACACTGGATATTCTGCAAAGTCCAATGTTTTTCCATGTAAAGTGGAATATGCTGACAAAAAAAAAAAGAATCCTCAAAATTAGATGCCTAGAAATTAGGTCTTGGAACTCTTAAAATGCAAAAATATGTCTTGCCTGTTAAACATGATCAAACTTTGCATTTTCTTTTAAAGTATAAACATCTCTCACATGCCTGAATGTGGTACACTCAGGTAGGAATTTTGTGACTGTATTGGGTTCAGCTGAGATAGAGTTTCTTTTTTTCATAGTGGCTTGTGTGGGGCTGTGTTTTGGATTAGTACTGAATACAGTGATGGTAACACAAAGGTGTTTCAGGTATTGCTGAACAGGGCTTACACAGAGTCAAGGCCTTTTCTGCTCATCCCACCACCCATCATTGAGGGAGCCAGGAATGCACAAGATGGTGGGAAGGGACACTGCCAGGGCAGCTGAGCCCAAATGCCCCTAGAGATATTCACAGAACTACAGAATCAGCGAGGGTGGAAAAGACCTTTGAGATCATTGAGTCCAATCTATGACCTAACACTGCCTTTTCAACCAGACTAGCACATTCCAGACTGCAGGGCATCATGCTCAGCATATAAAGCTGGTGGACGAAGGAAGGGGGGGATGTTCAAAGTGATGGCATTTGTCTTCCCAAGTCATCATAATGACTTGGGGCCCTGTTTTCCTGGATATGGCTGAGCACATGCTTGCCCATGAGAAGTGATGAATGAATTCCTTCGTTTGCTTTGTCTGCATGTGAAGCTTTTGCTTTCCCTATTAAATTGCTTTTATTTCAGCATGTGAGTTTTCTCTGTCTTACCTTGTCTTTCTGTCTCCCATCCCACTGTGGGGAGAGTGAACAAATAGATCATGGGACTAAGCTGTCAGTCAGAGTTAAAGCATGAGAGTGGTACACTGCCATTTCCATAGCTTTAAAAGGATTTTCAATATAAACATTTTCTCTGGAAAATTTTAGTGCTGCACATGATTTTCTAAGGAGTGAAATAGTTACCAAAGTAAATTTTTGTACATGCTCAGATAAATTAGACATGATAAACATAAACCTGGCTAATTAAATGGTCTTTTGTTCATTTATTTATTTATTTATTTATTTTTACATTCAGCCCTTGAAATACAATTCCGAGAGAAAACATCTAGAAAGCACAAAATGGCAAAGTGGGTGTAGACATTATTGATATACCCATATGGTTTTGGAAATAGCCAACATCATGTTGAGAGAGATAGCTAGCTAGCTAGGTAGCTAGCTAGATAGACAGACATACAGATAATTGCAAAGTACAAGTACAAATATTTATATATTCTTGAACACAGATGAGGATAGGATATGAATAACTGCACTATGTGTGTATAAAATGTTTAATATGTCTATCACATATAATTTTAAACTTAATAGTGAAAGTTACGTTAGCAGACTACAACTGACAAATCTTTATCCTTCCTTTATGCTTTGCATTTCTTCTATCAAAGAACTCCTCTTGCTAGCATGCAGGATATATTACATGCATACACAAAACCCATCAAAATAGTAAAATGAGAATTTGGCTGTGAAAATAAAGCAGAACTGTTTTGGAACTGGAGCAGGGTTCAGAAACTGTTGATGTTTGTGTACCAGCTTGTGCTTCACAAGCACTCTTTCAATTCTCATTTACAGCTCTTCAGGAATAAAAAAAAACCCAACCAAAACCATAAAGCATCATAAACAGTAATAGTTACAAAGCAAGCACTTGAAAAGAGTGTAGAGATACAGCAATCTCAAATTCACCTAAACAATTAGAAGTGAGAACTGTTTTGGTGCTCTAAGTGGACCGGGGCAATGATCATTGTGAAAGAAGCCCTGTGGTCTTACTCAAGCTCCAAAGTCACCTACCAGCAGTAAACCCTGAAGAGCTATGTGACGCTGTGCCCTGAACATAATGGCTTTGCATAGTCTACAGTGGGCAGCTCCTGATTCTGCCTGTCATGTCACTGAACTACTTTCATTTTGGTGAAAATTGAATGAACTTCTCATCCTATAATCTTAAATTTCAGGATGGAAAGAAAGGGTTTAAACACTTCCCTAGTTATTGTATCTTTTTTTTTCATTAAGAAATAACATAATATCAAAGAAAATATCAGTTCAGTATGCTAATTGTTGCTCACCTCTTTTGATAAATAGAAGGGGTTCCCACTTATCTTATTGCCAGAATGCAGACCTTTCTGCCACTAAGTGGCCTTCTTAGATCTACTTAAGCAGCAACCTTTGCATAAAAATTTAATAAATCCTAAAAGATGAGAAAAAAAGTGCACCACAGTGGCCAAATAAATTTGATAGGAACTTCTATAGAAATTGTCTGGTATAAGTTTGTAAGGTGCTTCAAGAGGCAATCAAATTGCCATCCTAACCTCAGGAAAAGTTATCTTTCCTATGAATACCTGTACTTGTTAAATATGTTATTTTTAAATGTGATGATCAAGTTTCTGCAAATATTTTTTTGATATGTTCAGCTATGGCCTGTGGTGAGGCCACTGGAGCCACTGGAATCAGCTCTGTAAGGCATGGGTTTGGAATGAGCTGCTCCACACAGGGACTGACCCTGCACCCCTCAGTGCTGCTGCCACCCCGGATACCGCAAGTGGTACAGTACTGCTTTCCCAAATTTGGTAATTTCTCAATATTTTGAGATGTTGGAATTCATGCACTGCCTGAATTCAGAACTCTTGAATACATCCAGCTGTATCTCTTTCTTACCATGAGAGTAAGTGGATATACTGAAATGTGAGAAAATTTTTCTTTTCTGTTGCTCTTGACCTATCCAGGAGGGTTGCATATAATTTCTCTCTTTCTCCCACTCTTCTCTTATCCTTGTCTGAACACAAATCTGAATTTAGGGAGATATCTAGACCAAATTTCTGGGCTCAGGTGTCTAGTGAGGAGGATTAATATCTGAAGATGAATGATGTGACAATCCAGCTCCTTATTTAATTAAATCATGGTTGTTTAATTATCACAATTATTTCAAATTTCTACTTACTTTTTAAATGATTGTCTATAAATCATAGTTCAAAATATTTTGATCTTGTGTAATTTATCATGCTTTGTATTTTTACTGAAGTGAAAAGATACTTACTCAACAGATGAACTGGCTATGCCTTTACTGATAATGACAATTCCAGAAGAAAAATATTAATAGTAGACGTAGAACAAGGAGGCTAATTAGCCTAATATTCATTATAATTATCACATTTCAATGTAGTTTTAAAAAACATGCAAATTTATGTTACAGCAAGATTTTTTACGTTACAGTTCATTGTCTTTTTATGGGCTATAAATCAGTATGAACAGATTTTTAAAACTGCCCCAAGAAAAACAAAAAAACAAAAATATAAAAAAATCCCCCAAAACACAAGTATCACAAGTTCTCATTCACCACATTATATACATTGCTAACTTCAAACATGAAAAAATTTTATGCAAATATTAAAAAAACATTTAGAAATAAATCAGTCCGGTAATAAAAATGTTTATTGAACCTTCTTGTAGACAATCTTTATTTTTTCTCCACAAACAGCATGTGACTTATTGCATTTTATATAGGCTGAAATCCAATGGACAATAGTATTTACTCAAAGCAACTATAACTTACTATCTGAATGAAAAACAAGTTAAATTACAGCACCATCACTGACTTCTTGTTACTCACAAGGGTACCCAAGCAATCTGATGCATGAAGATGATAATAATGCAATAGGATAACCTGAAATGTGATGCCCTGTTGTTATTTCGTGATCAGACATGAAAAACTGAGGTTAATTTTCTTTCTCTTTTTGACAATTTCCTTGATTAAAATGACTGGAATTTTCTCTCCTGATCACTTTCAAGACGAACAGCCTTTGCAAACTTAAATTATCAAGGATCATAAATCACATAAGAGGAAAATGCTGTGAACTTCAGTCTCTGGAATTGTATCTATGTAATTACCAAGTCGGCAACTAATGCCAATGAAAGCTTTACTACAAAAAAGCACAATCACAGTGGATAAAATGTAATAAATTCTTAAAAAAGAGTTCTCAGGATGTCTTTGATTGTTCTTTCTAAGATTAAAGTTCACTTACAACTACCAGTATCTTTATATTTTTATTGAAAGGCTGGAGCAAAGGACTAACTGGGAAATGGAGTTGAATAGTTGCTGTACATAATGAGACTTTCAAATACTAGCTCTAGGACGGATGGATAAAAAGAGCCTGTGCTTATGCTGAAATATAACAGCAGCTCCAGATTTAGTGGTCAGTTACTTCAACTACTGCTGACAAAGTAGGGAGGCAAGGAACTTCGCAACTCTTATTGAAACTGCAGCTATGGAGCAAATTTTCAGTCCTCTGCTAGATTATGTAAGTAATGTCAGAAATAAATCTTTCTAAGTATTGGAATGGGAGGATTTTAACCTCTAACCACTTCACTACTACCATTTCAGTGTTAAAATTAAAATTGGACACTATCCTTACTCCTACTTAGCAAAAGACAACTCAATCTAGAATGGTTCCCTAAATTACTTGTGATGCCTCTCTCAGCATAGAATAGCATGCCTTCTATGCCCACACACCATAACCCGTATCACTCACCTTTCTGCTCCAGCTCTCAGGTTTGAAACTCTGTTATCAGAGCCATTCACTCATTTATTTACAGAGCTGGCTCCTGTCCAGTAGCAAGGATTTTACTTGTATGCAGAAAATAATTCAGGAGCCATGTAGCAGTCTTGCAGGAAGGCCTCTTCGGCACAGATTGTCCTTGACACCTAATAACAAATACAGCCCAACACCCAGAATTTTTCTTTAAAATATTCAGCCATTTGTGGTTTGCACACAGGCCAGTTTTGAGACCCAGATGGTCACACATACCATGGCGATGACACTGTGGCTTTCTTTCTGTGAAATGTTTGGTTCAGATTTTTAGATTACAATATTACCAAGTATTTAATGAGTTTTCCAGATATTTTCTTGTTCACTTTTTCATGTTTGAAGCATCAGCTTGCCATGATTCCGTCAGATCCAGCAGCAGTGAGCTAACAAGCATTTTCTACTTACAAACATCTCAGCATACTGGTACCTGATTCTGTGCCACTATAGCATCTTCCTTTTCTTTTAAGGAATCTTCTTAGGCTATGATGAATGTTATGAAATGGATGGAAGTCTCTGCTCAGGAAGGCACAGAAAGCACATCTGACTGAGGAAGGTTCCCACAAGGAGGAGGATCCTGCATAAACCACAGTGTTGTCTGCTATGGAAATTAATCATCTGGATGGGTTGTGCCCTGCATTGGGAGATTCAGACGTGCAGAACACCAAAGGCTGCACTCTAAAATGACTGTGAACATTCCCATACCTTTTCTATGGCCAACAAGGGTATCTTCATCTGTGTTTCAGCATGTTACACTAAGAAGAAATGGAAACTGTATGAGATTTTAAAATTTATTTTACCTGCTAACTATGATGCTTGTCTATTTTATTGTTCTGTTATGATTATGAGACAGTAGAAGCAAATGAACACAAGAAATACAAACTTTTCTTAAGCACACATACTTTGCAATGACCAGAAACAATGAAACATACAGAAAATGTCATATTCAATGAACACCCAATTCAAAATATAATGATCTCCAAAGAAAAAATATTAGTAAGATGCCAACATTCTTTATGGAAGGGAGTATTAATTTTTGATGCTGTTAGCTCTTATCCATCCCTCGATATAAAAAGCTTAATGATACATAGAAGTTTGCACAAGCCTTTTGCAATAGGCTGTATTGGATCAATATAATAAATGTTGACACATATCTGGAAAAACATGGGTAAGGAAAGAAATTACTTCAGGTTAGAGTTGCCACAACAGAAATGTAAGGATTCATCCAATCCTTAACAAATGTAATGGAAAACATTTAACTTTTTCTTTGTACTTTATGATGTGCGCTAACTTCTGTCCTTTTATAAAGATTGCTTCTTTGTGTTGTTGTCATGGTTTAGGAATGGTACTCCTCCATTTCGTTCTCCCAAGGCTCTCCAAAGCCATGCAGCCACTCAGTCCCTCCCCCACTTCTCTTCTTTCCTACTCTCACCCCTTCCACAGGTGGCCAAAAAGGAGAATTGGAGGCACAAAAGGGAAAGATCACAGGTTGATGTAAGCACAACTTACTGTAAACAACAATGACATAAGAAAATGAACAATAGCAGCAACAATACTAAAACTAAAATTTATAAGAAAAGAAAAATATTCACATGAATGAAAATAAAACAATAATGGATGGTTCCCTCACCATGGTTTCTTTACCAGCTAGTGCAAAATTAACCCTATCCAGGCTAAAGCCAAGGCAACTGTCCTGGTAGCTCCACAGAGGCGGGGTGTAAACATATGAAGGAACGAGAAATTTCATCTGAGAAAAATGACAAATGTTTGTGCAGAGAAGCATATAGAGCATGAGGGTCGGATATCCATGAAGAGATTATGCTGAGTGTGTCAGAAACACATTCAGCACTAACTTAACAGCACAGTAGAACAGGAAAGTCTCAGTAGATCAAGATGCTCTAGCAGGGCATCAGAGGGAACACACTGAAAAATAGTGCCAGGGGATGAAGAAGGATGTATGTAATGTCTTCTGCACACCAGAAAGTCTCCAAAAGAATACTGGCACACATGGGAACCTGTAAAAAAGAAAGTAATAGTGATGATGAAAACAGAGGCAGAAGAATGACCCTCCTTCACTAGGTCACTTTTTCCAGGTGTCTTTTATTCCATGAAAGAGATTCTTTCAGCAGAATGGAAACAATTTAAAGCAGAGAATAATTATTTATTCACTAGTACATGCATTAGGTAAGTAGGACAACCATGTCACTCTGCCAAGCACGAGCATATTTGCTCTGAACACTTACCACTATACCTGGCATTCTACTTTTCTGACTGAACTCTCAAGAAATTCAATTCCACTGTCAATTTCCAGCTTCTCAGCACTAGATCATACTCCTGGTCTCAGATTTTCCCTTACTAAATACCCACCATATCTCCTAACTGCCCATTAAGGCTGTCTGTTTTACATGGATTTTCCAATTTGTCTCCTTAAATACTTTCTGATTCTTCCCCTATTCCACACTTGACACTTTCTTGCCCCACTAATTAAAGATTATTTCCTTAAACCTTTTGGTGACTAGTGGAGCAGACTTCTGTGAGGGCAGGAAGGGAGGATACAGACAGAAAAGAAACTGGTCGTTTCATAAGAAACCATCTGGTAGTGCCCCACTCTTGACCATTTATTCTGCAGCTGGGGCTTTAAGAGCTTTCTGAGGAGACGTTAGTCAGGCTCTGGAACATAGTTCCTGAGCTAAAACATGGGAGATTTCTGAGAATATGTAGCATATCTAAGGCTGTGTGATGAAGGCTGCATTTGCTATAAACACAGCTGCTGTTTGCATTGCTTCTTCTAAGAATGCAAATCCAGTCAATGTGATTAGATGCTATCATCTGTTGTAAAAGCATATCTGTAATATGCTTTTACAGCATATAAATTCTCTTGCCCAAACACAGATATCCAGTGCCACTTAAGGTGCTCTAGGTTGTCTGAAAAATCTTCACAGGGCTGTCAGGCACAGCCAGGAGAAGACCCACATCCTTTTGGAGAGCCAGCTGGCTGTACACTAGGGGTGCAGAGAATCACAGTGGCACTATGTTTAGGCACTTGAGCTGGCTAAATGGTTCCTAATGATTCCTGATCTGTGAACTATTGTTTGCACTGTTGAGAAGAGTCTGATGTAATCATTGAGGAATAAATTGTATTTTGTGTATTTTTGCTTTTATTGCATCTGTTATCTGTTTAGTTGTTTGCCTATTGCAAAAAATGTTATTCAAAATCTTTGTGATTCAGACTTTTCTATGCAATTTTAGTTTCCAAGTAGTTTTTTTCTATATTGATAAAATCTTTAATTAAATAAAAATATCTATTAATTTCTTTGCAAATCCTAGACAGGATTTTATTTTTCTTTTAAAGAAACAGGTATCTCTAGAGATTAAATAGAGAACATTTTGCAAACAGACTAAATACTATCCAAGGTGAATATGTTAAAATGTAGTGCAACAAAATGTGACAGGAATAAGAATAGGGAAAATGCAATATTATGCAAAAGGAATAAAATAGCCCCAAAAGACTTAAAATAATCTTGCATGCATCTTCACTACATTCATAAATTTTCTGTAGTGACCCTATTATTGATTGTACCTTTATAGGTGTGTTGACTACATAAAATCATACTAGGGCTACCAATAGGAAGGAATTAGGGTCTTAAAACTGTGTTTCCATGTAAGTTTCTGCTTTAGTGTTAGTTTAAACAACCACTGTCCTCGTCAAGTACTCGTCAACTGCTGTCAGCACAAGTACTGGTATGATGAAACAGTCTGGGGATTTCACACAGAATGACACAGAATCACAAGGTTGGAAGAGATCATTGAGTCCAACCCATACCCTAACACCTCAACTAGGCCATGGCATTGAGTGCCACATCCAGTCTTTTTTTAAACCATCCAGGGATGATTATTCCACCACCTCCCAGGCAGACCATTCCAGACCTTTATCAATCTTTCTGTAAAAAACTTTTTCCTAATATCCAATCTATATTTCTCTTGACACAGCTTGAGACTGTGTCCTCTGGTTCTGTCAGTTTCTGCCTGGAGAAAGAGACCAACCCCCACCTGACTACAACCACCTTTCAGGAAGTTGTAGAGAGTGATAAGGTAACATCTGAGTCTCCTTTTCTCCAGCTAAACAACCCCAGCTCCCTCAGTCGTCCCTCACAGGGTTTGTGTTCCAAGCCCCTCACCAGCCTCATTGCCCTCCTCTGGATGCATTCCAGCATTTCAACGTCCTTCCTAAACTGAGGAGCCCAAAAGTGGACACAGCACTCAAGGTGCAGCCTCACCTCGTACAGTTGAAAAATATTGCTGCAAATAGAGGTTATTTTCCAGCTAGTCTAGTTACACCTTCTCTAGTAGCACTCAGAGCATCACTGCACAAACAAATGTTCCTACATTTTTTTCTTTTCTTGTTAGACAAAACCCACAAACAAACAAACAAACAAAAACAACAACAAAAAGACTAAACAGAAAAAAAATCCAAACCAACAAAAACCAACCCCAAACCAACAACCACAAAAAAGTGCCTTTTGATGATTTCCCTAATTTCTCTTTAATGTACTTGAGGTTACAATGAGTCTGATTTGTTAAAAATATGTAAAGTTTAATACCAATTATTTAGGTATTTCATCCTTTTGACCCTATTGAATTTGGGAATACAAAGTTATATGCATTGATGATCTGTTGATGACATAATCCAGTCTGATATTGTGAGATACAAATAAATAAGTAGGCACACCAGATTTGGTACCAAAAGACATATTTGAAGAGGGGTTGGTCCACTTTTCCTTTTTTTTTCCTGTTTGATTATATATTTGGCTATCTTTTTACTGAATATCTTTTATGCTTGCTGGTATTTGGTGTTTTTTCATATTACTCCTCTTCCACTGTATCTTTGCAGCTCAGCCACCTGCATCTCTCTTTCGTTCCCCTCATCACTATCTTTCTACATGCTAAGCCTTTTGTGCACAACTTAGTTTTTCTAATATAAAAATTCCTGTCAAGATTATGAAAGAAAGAAGACTGGTTTTAAGGAAGACAAGCAATATACCTCAGTTTAGGGGAAAGATTTCATTTGTTATCATCTTTATATGACTGTTTTTCATATGTGAGATCTGATAAGCAGAAGATGGAGCTGAAAAAGTAGACAGAGGAAAGACACTTCATGTGATAGCTTTCCTTTTAAAAACATCACCTTTTTTTTAAACAGCTCTTTAAGCTATTAAGAAGCTGAAAGTGAAGTTCTGGCCCTGTGAAATCTCCTGTTAACCTTTCCTTATTTAGGGCAAATGGGCAGAGCATCTCACAATGGGGATCTTTACCTAGTACTCTGGCCTCATGAATGGGTATCTTAAGAGAATTTGATTGTCTCTCGCCATTGGAAATCCTTTGGTCCAACGAATGAGCAGCTTTAGGGAGCCATAGTAATGACATAAACTATTGGAACTAATTTTAAATAGTGCTCCTGGGAATACTCTTCCCAGGCAAAAAATATGTGCAGAGTTAGCAGTTGTACCAAATTGCAAGGACAATCTAAACTGTTAGCATATTTTCAGATTCCTGTTTCATCCTGTGTGACTAAGGAAACTATTAATGCTGTTGCACTGCAAGAATGGAATATGCAGGTAGAACAGGAGAATGCTATAGAGGAGGTGACTGCACTGACACCTGATAAGTATAGAATCCTCTGTGAGCATTACTGTGCAGTTTAAGTAGCTAGGTGGTTAGTTAAAGTTTTTGAAAGTTCAAAATGCATATCTCTGCTTGTAGGAAGTTGCTTGAGTTAAAAAATTGCATTTTAAAGAGAAAAATGTATTAGGCAGTGTGCTAGTTTGAAAGCAAACCAGTGAGAGACTCCAAGTCAGAACTACAATATAATAGGAAAATTAAAATAAATGCAATAGTACAAAAAAACACTGACAGAGTCGGAATACAGCCTGACACCCTGTTGGTCAGGGTTGGTAGCAGTCCAATTTAATGGTGTCTGCAGTTCTCTTGGAAGGATAGATGTGATTCAGGTGAAGCAGTGATCATGTAGAATGGTCTGGTCTTCCTCTAAGAATCTGGTGGAAAAGAATCTGACTGACTGTGGTGTTCCAAATCTCAGATTATATCCAGGTAGGAATGCTGTTTCCTCCCCATGGGCAGAGCATCTCACAATGGGATAATGTAATTTTGAGACATGCAGTGAGACTCAATGGCCCATCAACAGAAGATATTCTCTGGAGCTATCAGGGATGATTCATGAAGGAGATAAGCAACACTGCTCTACCTTGTTTTAACAGTTTATGAAGATGGTGATAGAATACATGCTTTTGGGTACATCTTACATTGTAACCTAAGACAGACAGTGTCTTTCAGAGCACATAACACTCTGGGGAAAATGCTATACTCTTTCTGGGTGGTCTTTCCAAATTCTGTCTTATTTCATTAATCTGATTCAAGAAGTTTTATAGATAACAGAGGCAAAAATGCCCATGAATACTGATTTAAGTTTGGAAAATAAAATTACAATATATTGTGAATTATTTTTGAAAATAATCTATTTGTTGCCAAGTATATCTACTTTCAGATAAAATTGTGTTTTCGTTTTCCTTTATTGTGGTATACAAGATGCTTTAAAGCATTTTTCCTCTTTAAAGTTGTACGGGGAAGAAAAATTTATCTAGTATAAATTGTGGCTTCAAAGCTAAATTGTGGTCTTTACACCAAAACTCCACCTGAAAACCAGGAACCCACTTAAGATACATGAGGTTAATGCTTGCAGCACACACCAGTGAGAGCAAGTGTGACTACACATCCCTAGTACAATTCATTATCATTTATCACTGATTCCATTCATTAAACGATAATCTCAGTTTGCAATCCAAACTGCTGTTTGTGACCTGTATCTCTCTTTTTTTTAGTTCTTTCATGCTGTAGTAGGTTGGAGAAAAGGTCTAGCCTGTTATTCTATTTATGACACTTATGAAGAATGAGCACCTTCTGGAAGAAAGGGGAAATTGGGAAACATCTAGTGACATTTCTCCAGCGTGCTTTGCTGGTCTCTAGTGATTTATGGCTGAGACTGCCTGAATCCTATCCACATTTTAGTGATCTAATAATTTTTCTCCCCACACTCCCGGTTGTATATTTTGTTGTTGCCGGTGGTTGTTTTTGTTATGTTTGTGTATTATTTGGTTTTAATTTGTTTAACTTTTTGGTGACTTGGTTGTTTGGGTTTGGTTCAGCTTCTGAACTTTCATGCAATTTTAGCACTTAAAGCATCTTTTTGCCTGACTGTGACTCCTTATTAGGTGAAGGGTACCTTGTTTGTTAGAAGCATTCCCTCCCACACACCTTTGTTGTATCGGTCTATTGCAATGATAATGAACACATGCTTAAAAAAACTATTGCATTTTTCAGAACTCAGCATGAAAAATATACTGTGAAAAGATCTGTGTGCTGTGTGAGTGGATAATTGAATGACTGCTCAGGTTCAGGTTGGTTTTCTGATTTTTCTTAATCCAATTCCACACAATTGCCATAGGCTTGGGCACAGACACTGAGATGTCATGGTGTGAATTTGTGCAGCACCTGTCTGGGACACAGGGGATCATCTTCAGCTTGGCATGCACAGAGATTTTCAACCTATATTAAAGCATTTTATCCACTCTGGGAACTAACACAATACAAGAAGAATAGGAGCAGCCTTTGGGCAAAATAAAGGGCTATTTTAACTCTGAATAGTAGCTTGTATTTCCATTTCCTCCAGAAAGAAAAAAAATTCTCACCAGGAGTTGTTTTGTCTTTTCCTTTCTCTGCCAACATGCCAGCTAAGAGGATGAAATGCATTAATGCCTGTGGAGTATTATTTTACAAGTATCAAATGAAGCATTTTTTTAATATCAGAATGTATATATGACCATAAGTTCACAGGTAGCTCTCTTTTCTGGTTTGTTTTGGTTTTTGGTTTTTTTTGTTTGTTTGTTTTTTGGTTTTTTTTCTGTTTTTTTTTTTTTTTTGGTTTTTTTTTTTTTTTTGTTTGTTTTTTTTTTTTTTTTTTTTTTTTTTGTTTTGTTTTTTTTTGTTTTTTTTTTTTTTTTGCCTTTAGTGTTCTATTCTGGAAAACTTACAAAGACCTGGGATTTCAAAGGAGTCTGACTTATGTTTCCAGTTTGTATTTAGAGGTATAAATGTAGTTTAAGTCCTTTGGGATTCCATGGAGAGACAGAAGACCATTTTCCCAGATGTATTCAAAGGGGTCATAAATGACAGATTAATTTACAGAATACTGGATTTAGAAATTCAAAGGCACTATCTATCCCCAGATCTAGGCTCAAAAGGAGGTAAATGTGGTATAGGGAAAAATCCAAGGGTGTATAGAAAAGTTGTTTTTCTATTTATGTATTAAAAATGCTTAAGATGGAACCTCTGCAGAAAAGTGTATTCATGAAATTATATGAAATGTTTTTTTTTTAAGTACAGACTTCCCAGGGCATGAATGCTAGGAGTATGTGAGGACAGAAAGTCCTAGAAATAGGTTGATTCATCCAAACAAGTCATGAATGGATTATTACCAGCAAGCTAAAAGTATCACAGCTTGTGTTTACTGTAAATGCATTTAGTGGGGGAAAAATAAACAAAAAAGAAAAAGTAAAGAAAAATATAAATAAAAAACAGCAATCAGCATTTGTAACCTTACTGTTAGGTAGCTTTATTTGCCATCTTCATTTTTGGTGGTGTTGCTGATAATAATATTTTTAAGGAAAAAACCCACCACTATTATTAAAGAAATAATCAATTTGCTGTAGTCAGGGGAAAAAAAAAACCTGCTTTTATTTTGAAGGATTTTACTCTTGCTTGTCAAAGAAATATCAAAATGGGCTGAATGTGTCTGCTGGCATGTCAGTGACAGTGAAGTGATAGTATAGACACCTGCAGCCTTTCTGGATGAGCAAGAAAAGGCTACTGCAACAGTCTCCTGAGGAATTTCTGAAAGCAAGCTCTGTTCCAGACAGAGCCAAGAACAAATCCAGGTTAAAGAAATACAGAACAACAAGAAAAGCACTCTTTGGCATACTACAGTAGAAAATAATCCTGCAATAATACATCAAATTTGGAAAAAAATATAAATGCAAAATGCAAGCTTCCAAGTTTAGATTTCTAAATAATGTCATAAACAACCAGCACAGAAAGAGGACAAGAATACATCTTTCTGCCAGTTGATGTATTTTTAGGTATGTTAACGGTGTACTGTGGAGGTTGCCCAAGTGCATTGCACCCTGAGCAATACACATTATGCAACTAAGCAAGAGAAAATTTGAATGTGACTCCTCACACTGTTAGCAGTGAGCAGCCCTAAATACAGGCCAAAAATACGCTTAATAGCATAGACCCTCTGCAAATGTTATAAAATAATAAATAGGAGACTGTTGTGCAATGTGTTGACCTGAATGTTTTCTGGCCCTAGTGCCAGCATTCAAAGGGCATATGTGGGATTAAGCTATTTTATTCTGTAGTTTTCTTTTGAGTATTGTTAAAATTTAATTTGTGGAAATACTGTGTTCATTATGTACCATTTGGACTTAAACATTACGAATGTTTGTTGGTCCTGTGCCATGCTATTTATTTTTCTTGAAAAGCAAGAGTTGGAGTGAAGAAATAAACCTTTAAACAAAAGCCATATATATTGGAGTGAGATCCATTTTGCTACCTTTCCCATCTTCTAAGCTGGGGCTGCAAAATATCTCAAAACAGAGTGTGTCATGCAACAGCTGCTGAAAGGACATTTTCTCTGTCCAAATAACCTTGAGGTTTCAGTTGGGGAATTTAAAGTGCTTGTCCTTTCAGAGTAATAAAGGGTGTATATGAAGCCTGTTTCGATCAGCAAAGACTGTGTCCTCAAGCTCCTATTGCAAGCACTAGACTACAAGCAATGGGTAGAAAGACACACCCTTGTTATGGGTAAGGTGTCAGCTTGGCTGCTCACTCACATGTGTACAGAGAGAGCTGCCTGTGCTTGTACAGGGGAGTTATCACCCTTGCCTTCTGCCTTGTGTACATCTCACCTGTCCAGAGGGAATGCATCCCACACTGCAACCTGAAAATTCAAAGCAAGAGAGATGAGTTCTGTATAGCTCAAGTGGGGAAATAAAAGTAGTTCCAGATTGGTTCATTTTATTTATGCCAGGTGTTGCTTCTGTTGGGGGATTGAAGCAAACTATGGTGAGCTGCCAGGTGTAGCTGTGCAAAGCATTCCTGTGGTTGTGATTTTCTCTGCCTTGGCAGAGAAATGAAGGACAGACAAAAGAGCTGATGAAGTGTCTGTGAGATCAAGCTAGGAAAGTAGGAATTGCACTGGTAATCAAATCCAACATTAAAAATCTGCTTTAAAAATTATTTTTATGTGAAAATAATTCCTCTGATCACCAACAGCACTATGGGAGGGCAGAGAGGGCAATTTTCAGAGAAGCTGACCAAGTAGACAGGTGATTGTAGTTGAGTGGATTTTGTAATAATTATACAAAAATAGATTGTGTTGAATTGAAACTGATTGAAATGTGATTGAAATGGTAATAATTTTTGGTTTGCTTGTCTGCTCATAGTTATGCATGCAAGACTGTTCATGAGCAGTTGTTTACAGTAAATGTTTCAGAGGTCACAATTCTGTAAGATTTTTATTTGTCCGATACACCTCCCCGAAATCATCATTCTGACCACAGTACTCACAAGCTGGAATCAAATTTTTTTCTAATATCAGTAGCCATTTTCTTCCTATACGTCCATAATTTTGTGGGCTATTATTTAATTTTTGTTCACACAATCCATGATAATAAAGGAAGACTGGGAGGAATTACACTCTTTCTTAACTTCTGAGAAATACAGAATATTTTGCTGAGCATCAGAGGCTGGTATTTTCAGTGACACCCGTCAGGTGACTTCAAGGCTATAGTCCATCCACAAAGTATAAGCATCCACCTGGCTGCTGGTTTTCTGGGAAAAAAATTGGAGCAGGTGTTTGGAAAGCAGATTTCATACTAAAAGCCAAATCTCTTTCCTTGTGAATTGCTTGGCAATGAGCAAGTTGCAGATGCAACAGGAGTGGGCATCACGGTTCTGCAGACACAACTCCTCCCAAACCTGCACAGCCCAGCACAGAGTCTCCTCTCAGGCAGGGGAAGGGAGTTCAAAACTGAGATTCATCTCCCCCTGCTGTTGAGGTTGGACCAGTTTGTAAAAACAATGGTGAGATGCTTCACTGCAGTTAGCCAGGCTAACTGTGCTGAACAAAATCACATCTGAAAATACTACAGCTCAGATGACTCAGAGACACTGTGAATGCAGTAAATGTGGGACCATAATATAGCAAATAATTCTGGTCAGCACACAGTACATCATATTCCAATAAATGTTACCTAGTACACAGTATCTCTGTCCACATATATATGGAGAATGACAGCTCAGGAAGCACGAGCTTTTTTGCTGCAAACTTGAGATCATTGAATTATCACCTCTTCCAGATAAACCCTGTCACTGACTTAAGAAGTAATGAGCTGGTTTTGGATGCCTGTCCACTAAATGTACAAGGCAAACAGTTCATATTTGCAGAATGACTAATTATATATATATGTATATGTATGTATATATATATATGTGTGTGTGTATTTATTACTCACAAGCCCATTTATGCAGTCAAAGCCACACACACCTGGAAAAAGAATTTTGAAATGAAAGATGTCAATGTTTTCCTTAAACATAATTATTTCTGTCACATGAAATAGGATGAGGCCATATTAGACTGAAATTAAGGTTGGGCCTAACAGAGGGGTTTCTAAGACCTCAGGAAGGCACTTTAGGCATAGATCTCAAATGTTTGGCCTTTGACAAAGTAAGTAAGATGTGAAATGCAACTAAGCAGGTGAGTTCACAACAGCTTGGCATGTCCAAAAAGGAAGCAGACCTTTCTCATTTTGACCCAGAAACATTTCTCAAATTACCTTCTCCTTTGCAGTTAATAATTTCAAGCTCTCCAGAGACCCTCTAACTTCCTCCTAGATCTTCATGTTGCATCTAGTCAAGGAATAAAAGCTACACAAGAATGAACAGATATCATTAGCCAACACTGTTCCCATATTATCTTTCTGAAATATTTAAAATGTTAAATGCTCTTACTGTTTATAATCAATGTACATGTTAACAACTCCACAAATATGCCCATATCAAGTCAAATAAACTGAGATCCATTTGCAAAAAGAAGAGCACATCCATATATTGGTGGAACAATTAATCGATTATGCAAACTGCATTCAACACTTTTGTTAAACGAGTTATCCCTTTATGTAGATCTGTATCATCTGGGTTTATTTTGTTTGTTTGGGGTTTTTCTTATGTAGAAGCAAAATTTATTACAGTTTGCTTTCCAAGACAAGCTGAACATTGCATATTTAAGTCAAAACCATGGATCATGGTGATTTTGCAATAAATTGTAATATCTTGTGTGAAACCTGAGAATTGGATCCTAGTATAGATATTAATAAAAGCTACTCACTACAACCCATTTGCAACAAGCTTGCTACACTTTTCCCAAATGTTGCTGTAAGTAATTTTTTCTTAACACACTAAACCTTGTACTAGCATGATTGCTGTGTTTCTGCTTTCCAGCCTTGCCTAGCCTCTCATTTGTAAGGGCAATATAAGTATTTGTTTTCCTCTTTTCTTTGAGATACGAACACAATTATTTCTTTTTTTCTTGGCAGATTAAGAAAATAATCAGAACTCTTTCTAGCTAGGAGTGATAAGACAGGAAGAAGAAAGAAGTTGCTTGGGATCTTTTAAGCTACAATTATTTATCTTGGACTAATAGTACATTTTTGACATTTCCTTCACTGTCTACACACTATAATTATCTTTCCTTCCTACAGCATTTTTCCCCTGCCTTTTTCTCCCCTTTCTCCTCCCATCACCATCTCCACTCCCATAATACAGAAAATATCTTCTACACTTAGCTTTTCTGGTTTTTCGTTTGTCATTTTGTATAATAAGATTAGATTTCATAGTCTACACAGGGTAAGCCTACAGATATATACAGATAAAGTGCGGTTCAACTGGGGAGTGTGTATTTGCTCCCTTCTTTCCTCTGACTGCAACAAGCAAACTAAGTATGAAATTTAGCCCTGTAATAAAAGTAATAATTACTTATTTTGGGAAACATGAATGTACTATAATATGTATATATGTATTTAGAATATATATAATTCTAAATTATAATTAAATACTTAATTTTAAGAATTCTTAAATATTTAAGCTGTTTTAAAATATTCCAAATATTTTTTTAAGAAATAGCCCTACAGTTCTTTAAGGATTTTGTACATGTCTCCTGGCCAGATGTCTTAAGATATAAATAATATAGTTAATGCAAATCCCTATTGGTAATACAGTCCTAGTGAAGGAAACAGAGCTGCAATAGCTAAAGAGAAATAGAACTTTTCAAAATACTGCATGGCTGAAATTTTTCAATATGATGACAAATGGACACTAAGGGCTAAGAAAATTCCCTTTTTGTCTGTTAGAATAGATTTTTTGTAAGTGATGTTTTTATTGCAGTCATCAAGACATCACTGTTTCATTTTACATGCCTTCAGCCTGCATGATATCACATTATATAGGTTAATTTTTCAGTTTGCATATAATAAAACAAAATTACTTTTTTTTTCTATAAAAGAAAAGATTAGTAACTATTTCGTTTGTCTCTCTTATTGTCTATCTCCTTCAAATACTTTTTGAGTGTTTTACCTAAATGGACATATATGAAGGAACATTGGCTCAAGCATGATGATTTAATTTAATTTCATACAAAAAGTACTGAATAGTCTTTCATGGAAAAAGCCTGAACCAGTGTCCTCAGAAAAACAGGAACATGTAACTTACACTCACTTCAGAACACTGATATCACATTCCTTTCTAATTATAATTATGCAACACATCCTTCAACCTGTGTCTTCTTCCCTGTAACAAATGAGTCTCACATTCTGTTTTCTATGTACAGAAGTTCTTTCAGCTCTTTGAAACACCAGATGCTGAGACCATTTCAAAGCATGAAACCCTGATACTGTATATAGGCTTACAATCTTAGATTACCTTAATAAATTAATTTTTAGTGTTATAGATCTACTGAAAATGTCAGATTATGTGTCCCTGAGGTGAAAATTTTGTGTTGATCTATATAAATACTAACTATAACCTTGTATGACTTTTACATGTACATCATGCAATGTAAACCAAACGAGTTGATGTAGATTAATACTCTTATCAAATACACCAGAACATAAGTGACTAAGGACAACTTAATAATATTCCTTAATATCATTTAGAATATAATAACATATTTCACTTGGAATGGAACAATGATCATCTAGTCCAACTGTCATAGCACTTCATGGTTATCTGAAATTTAAAGCATGTAATTTAATCATTTTCCAAATGTTTTTTCAACACTGGCAATCTTGGGGCATTCACCACCTCTCTAAGAAACCTGCTCCATGGTTTGACCACCCTCTCAGTAAAGAAATGCTTCCTTGTGTCCAGTCAAAGCTTCCACTGGCACACTTTGAACCATATCCACACATCCTGTCACTGGATACTAGGGAGAAGAGCTCAGTACCTCCCTCTCCCTTCCACCTCCTCAAGAAGCTGCAGAGAGCAATGAGGTCATCCCTTAGCCTCCTTTCTTCCAAACTAGACAATCCCAGAGTCCTTATCTCCTCCTTGTAGCATATTGTTTTCAACTTTTTTACCAGCCATGTTGCTTTCCTCTGTGTAGCAGCCACAGGCCCTGCAAGGCCTCCCTGGTGGTCACTTGCCTAAGATAAGAAATGCCTAGTCATGATGACTGGACCAAAGAAGCCCCTCTTCCATCTTCGGACCCTTGTTATCTCTCTGTAAGACCATAGGTCATATTTGCCTCGACCCTTACTATTGGACCATTTCCCAAAATCCCTGCACCCTTATATAAACCCCCATTTCTGCCCAGTTCGGCAGAAGAGCTGTCACTGAAATCCTTCACAGGAGCAGCCAATAAAGGCACCGCTGTGGAGCCTCACACAGCCTTCTCTTCTCTCTTCCCTATGCGTCTGCAGAGGCACCTTAGCAAGCAAAGAGCTGAAATCACTGAAGAGCTGAATTCACAAAAGAGCTGATCTCACTTAAGAGCTGAGCTGCTTGCTATGTTTGCCTGCGGCTGGGAGCTTGCCTCAGGGACCTGGACAAGTTGTGCTTAGCGCTATCAAGGACACTTATGGCAACCAGGGTCAGATAGGCCCCAAGAACCCCAGGCCATAATACCTCCGGACAAATTCAAGAACTTACACATCTTTCTTAAATTGTGGGGCCCAGACTTGCATACATTACTCAAGATGAGGATGCACCAACACTGAATAGAGAGGGATAATCAACTTTGTTGACCAGCTGGTTCCACTGAGTTTGATGCATCCCAGGATGCAGTTTTCTATCTCTTTCAGAAACCCTGGCAGATATCTTTCAGCTGAGAAAGAGATTGTGTACTTTAAAAAGGTGTATATAGAGGCTTAAGGGTCTGTGTTGTTTCTGTTATAATCAGTATATTTGAATTGCTTATGAGTTGCATGTCAGCATTGAAAAGAGTCTAGGCAGAATTATGCCTTATGGAGTTATAATTCATAACTGGCATCTTGTCTTAAAAGAACAATAGAATCCACTCCTTATTCTGAAAATTTAAATTTTATTTCATAAGTGCAAGCAAATCACAGAGCACTCCCATTGGCATTCAGTGACAATAGACATGCTTTAACCACTGAAGGCTCTGTTGCTGGTTCAAGCAGATAGGAAATATTTTACAGCATTTGCATTTTTTTCAATTTTTCACTTCACCAGCATTCAGCAATGTGTTCATGAAAGAAGTTGAGATCAGCCAGTTTTCATGTCTTTTGCCCAAATAGCTCCCAGATATAATCTTGTTTACAAATATCTTTTCATAAGTGCTAAAAATAGAGGGACATTTATCACTTTGTGGTACCTAACACCTAGAGCAAGGATATGATTTTAACAGTATTCTTAAAGGGGCTAGCTGGTGCTCAATTTTGGTATACACTGAAAATTTTGATGCATGGCCAGAAACATTGCAAAATCTATGGATCCATAAAAAAATATTAAAATTGCACTAACAAAAGAAAAAAAATTCTGTTCTGCTGCCTGTCTGTGCCATTGAAATATGTTTGCTAATTATTGATAATATCCTTTGTGCTCCACTTCTTCCCCTTCTCGCCTGGTTATGTATAGGTTTTTTAATCTAGCTTCCCCCCCACACACACCCCAGACAACTTGAATATCCCATTTCCAGATTACTTGGTTGGCTTTCAGTGCTGTGCCTATGTCACTTGAAGCACATATTTCACTTTTATGTGTGAAAGCTGATGCTTTGGTAAACAGAACTTGTGAGTTTGGCTATGCTGTCCTGTGTCCTGAAAGTGAATTTAAGAGCAGAGTAGTATATTTGCCCTTCATGTGCTCCATACAGAACATGGGGAAGGGCAAACCAAGTGCTTCTGAGCTATCGTCTGCTCCAAAGGGAATACAAGCTCTCTCTGAGCATACCCACCAACCCAGTCACTGCCAGGCACTGAGGATGCTGCCACACACCTTGAGACAGACTGCTTATAAGCATCATGGAAGATTTTTTGAAGACTTAACTGCAGACTTTTTAGTAATTCCTCGGATTTCTAGTCTTGCATTGAGACTCCATTGTGCTAGTAAATGATGTGGCTAGAAAATAAATTAAGGGGTCTGTCCTGAGGTTAGTTCCTCTAATAATAAACTTAAGCTAATTTTGAAATTTCCACTGCGACACGTAAGAAGGTTATCATGTCATCACAACTCAGCATTTAAAACTTGAGTGAAATTAATCTCTTCCAGGCTGGCCATGTCAAAGTTTAAAATTCATGAAGAATTTAACTGTTGTTACTTTTACACCTAAGTCAATACAAGAAAAAAAATTAAAAGCAGACACTCTGCTTTTATTTCTTTCATTAAATATTCTGTGTATCTATATATTTTTTTATTCATTTGTTACGACCTGTTACAGCAAAATAATCTTTTTGAATGAAACATTTTGCATTTCTGGGAATGATATTGTTCTCATTTGATTCCCATCTCATTTCTGTGATCAAGAGTGTTCAAGATATCGTGGGATTCCAGAGTGGAGATTAAGTACTGGAATACACCATACTATTAGACACTGACAATGTGCCAACAGTGTCTACAGACTTCTAGAGCATACCCCCTGGAAGATAAAAATTTTTACTTGGGTGGAGAGGAGTCTAACATGGTTCACAGTCGCCTCTTCCTGAACTGTTTCCTGTCACGCTGGCAAGAATCACAGAGTTTTCAATAACAGAAATACTTTCCTTTCACTTTAACAAAAAGACATTTCTAACCTTCGTGGTTATAGAAAAAGCTTGAAAATATGGATTCAAAAAGAATGAACTTTTGAGAACATGTGATAAAGAAGCTAACAATTATTTTGAAAAGATTTTTGTATAATTTGATGTGGTCATGTCTCTTTTGTAACTAATGAATACATTCAATTAATTCATTGAATCATAGAATATCTCATTGGAACAGAGCCATAAAAGATCAAATTCCATCAGTTTCGAGACCAAAGATAGGTAAGGTCTTGCTCTACATCAACCAAAATGCCCACTGTGTTTAATGTGGTCTTTTCCTGGGAACTAAGAAACATTGCATATACTTCAGCATATATTATATTGTGTTTGGCTACAGGCTTCATGTTTAGCTTTGTACACAGGCACTCACATATTATATATGTTTAATGTTTATTTAAAATTTTAAAAAATCCACTCAACACCAACTAACACCAACTAACACTAAAAGATCTTATGTTTTAACAATACTCATGCTGTTACAAAAATACAAAATTAGAAGCAATAATTATTAAAATGAAAGATAAGATCAGAGTAGTAGCAAATGTACTACAAGTATGATATTAGAATGCCTCAGGATTTTTTATTCTCTTTATATTTTATTTTTTCTTCTCTCCATTTTGATAAATGGAAAGAAATCTCAGCTGTAAATATGTTTTTCCTTCTGTTTGTTTTTGGGGTTATTTTTCTGCTTTTGTGATTTGCTTGAGTTTCAGGATTTTTTGCATTTCTGATAAAGGATTTTGGGGAAGATAATATGTCCTGTGCTTCTGTGTATTCCTAACAGATGGGCTAATTGTGGTGGCTACTTGTATATATATGTGCTTGATAAACCCAGCATATACATCTGAAAGATCATAGTCAAGAGAGGAAAAAAAGTTGTTAAGGTATGCATCATCTGACCGATTTTAGACATTTCCTTTAGTGTGAGATGAACTTGCCTTATAAGTGTCTGTCTCTTTATACTGGCAATAACAAAGCTTGAGATCATGAACATGAATAAAAACCTTTAGACTGAGAAAATGGTCATGTTTAAATAAGGACATAGTTCATCCTGTTATAGGAATATATTTTTGTGATTCTTGGTCTTACTGCCTGTGGAGCTAAATAGTGATATTAGTGTAAGTGCTATTAAGAAAGATGGGAGTGTTCTTTAAGAGGGATATATATATATATATATATATATATATATATATATATATATATATATATATATATAAGTATATATAAATGAAAATAAAATTCAAATTATACTGACCTTAAAATATCTTTTTCATTAATATGTTCTTTTAAAATTATCTGTATATCCCTTTGAGATTTTTAAACATGAACTATGTTTAATTATATTTTTGAATGTATGCTGAAACTATATAAACATATATTCATTAATAATTATAGTGAATAATTTATCAACTATAAACATATAGTTGATAAATTATTGACTATACAGTTTTAGTTTAATAACAGAAATCAGTTAAGTGCTTTGTCTTCTTGAAGACAATGAGAGATATTTCAATCTTTTCTTTTCTTCTGCTTGTCAGATGACAAGATTTCTTTTGTTATGATAATTGGATTGATGCTTAATTGTGACATGTATAATTTATATTACTTTAGTTTTACTAATCAGTTCCTAATATTTTTTCTTCTTTTTCTTTTTTTCCAATTTAAATAGCTATTGAGTTATATAAAAATTACCTAAATCAGTGCTTGCAAATTACTCTGGGAACTGGTCTCATTGTTTGGCAATTGATTAAATGCTTATATCAGATTCTATATTTCAGGCTCTCCTTTTTCTCCAGCTATGACTTTGTATTCCTTCTTCCATATGTTCTCCTCAGGGGATGATTTTGTGTATAATATTTATTAATTTTTTGCTTAGTTATAAATATTCAGCACTCACAAACCACAATCAGCAGTTTCTCTCACTTGTTTGTCATTTGCATCTTCGTATAGATTTAGTTAACAAATTTCTGCTTTTTGACCCCTCACACTGGGAGGTAAAAACATTTCAAGGTTGAAAGTGCTTGTGAAAACCCAAAGGTATATTCATATTAGAGAAATAACATCTGCTTATCTCCTTTTTATGTTGATGAATTTTTGAAGTTCAATGGAAATTATAGTGTTAATTCTGCAGCATGAAGAAATTCACTCTTCATTTTTTATTGTATCAGATGTCATTAACTAAAGAGCTTACAGAAATTTTGCCTGTTTCTTAGCCAAGCATTCAGTTTTCCCAGGAGACTGTAGCAGGTATTTCCAAATATAGGGCACTGGCTAGGCAGAGGATGACTAGGCTGATGCCATTCCCCTACATTCATTCCCTGGAATTAAGTGGATTAAAGCTGTTGGAAATATATCTTTGTGTGCAGCAGTTATATGGGACACTTCTGCAAACAGAAGTTGTTTGAGTCCCACAATATCTTCCTACCATACGTGTTTGCATTGAAATCAAGAAATCCATCAGATCAGTAAAGTTAATAAGATGTCAAATATTTGCAGAAAAAGATTACCTGTGTAATCTTTTCCTGCAGATATTATGGTTACCTTTGTTGATATGGACCTAAATTCAGGATTTTTTTTCTATGATTATGGAGTTAAAGTAACTATGGAGTTGCAATTGCTTTAAAAGACAACATTAACAAATTTCTGCTATTGCAACTGTATATGAAACTCTGGTGTTTAGATAAAAACCTGACATTTTTATCCACTGGCATCTTTGAACCTGAAAAAATAAATTGGTACATTATTGACCTAGCCATGCTTGCAGAAGAGACAAGACATCTAGGTGGCCAAAAACCCGGACACTGTTGGGACTACATTGAGTTTTCATTCTACTAGTTGTATAGAATGCACTTCATAAGCCCTCTTGAGCTACATGTCAGACGGGATGTACAAGACTGCACATTTATTTGTAGGATCTGAAACCTGGATCCTAGTATTCCATAAATATAATCACACAGCAAGTCTTTTTTTCTAATCTAATAATCTCAGAAATAGGAACATGAGCATAGACAAGCAGCAAAAAAAGCTTCGATATGAGTTAGTAACAACTAATAACAGACCTCTGAAAACCTAGGAATATAAGAATTTTCAGATTTTTTTTTGCTAACATGGATAACATCCCACGGGTTTCATAGCTTGGCCGAAAGGTGCTTATAAAGTTTGGATAACCTAGGAATATCTGTAGGATACAAAATATACATTCCACAGATCTTTGCTTAGTTTCTTCTTTATTCTGTTTTGTTTTTACATGGTGTAATAATGCCTTCTTGGGCATCTGATAAAATTGTTAATATGAAGTAATATTTCAATTAACCAATACATTAAGCTGTCTAAACAAATTAAGATATTTCATAAAAAAGCAAATAATTGGGTTGAAATCACACAGTTTATTTTTGAATTAAAACCAGACAAATGAGCAAATGTTATTAAAAACTTTCAGCTGTGCGCTAATCAGTGTTTAACTGGCTGTAGAGCAGCAGTGCAATCTACACTGCAATCTGTTACTGAACATGGTGCTATTTAAAAAAAAAATTAAACATGAAATGTTACAGAGAGCTGCAATTATGAAAGTTAAATCAGAGTGATGCTATTCTAAAGAATAATCTTTTAAATGGATATAATTTTGAGGTACTCTGTATTATACAACAAATATCTTCAAAAGGCTTCAATGTAAACATTTAAATACATTTTCAAGTCAGAAATTGCACTCGGGAACATATTTTCCCTGTTGTTGTTTCAAGAATGGACTCTGTGTACTGCTTGACATATAATCAAGAAGAAATTCCTGAAGCAAATTTTCTGCAGCGTGTGACTTTCCATTTCCCCTTGCCTGTTCATGCAAACCTAACAGAAAATTAATGCTTTTTCTCCTCTTTCTGAGGTTTGTTTCAATTAGGCAGAATACCTAAAAAGTAAGAGAGAGCTAGCAGATAGTAAAACGGACAGCATAAATGAATATAACATACAACTCCTTAAACTTTATTCTCATTTGGTCTTTGAATCTTAACTACAAATATAAAACATAGGTTATTTTCATTTGAAATATATCAAATGAAATTTTTCTTAAAGAAAACCCAGTAAACGCAATCCATCAGATTTTGCTTTATTCTCCAACTTAGGATGGATGTTTTGTCAAATCATTCCTTAATTTTATACTTCAGCAGAGAAAGCACAGTGATTTGAAATATTTTCTTCAGAGGCAATACAGAAATGGCAGATTGACAACATATGTTTGCTTTTTAGTGGTGCTAGTTATTTATTTGGGTTAAGAGAACAGAGACATGGAACAAAGTAAATTTTATCTTCCTAGAAACCATAATGTGTATTTCTTTACTTCTGAATGAGCGGACTGACAATTTCAATGTGTAATTGATGTATCCTGGGTTGGTTTAGTTAGGGGTTCTTATGATGTTAGTTAGACGGTTCTATGTACCCCCATATCCCCTGTGATGGCTTGCTCCAGGTCACTTACCATTGGAGCCTTCCCATGCCAGTCTTCTGGCCACCCCCCCTGTTCATTCCTGAGAGTTCCGTGTCAGTTACCTCATCCCCGTATCCCTATTCGTCCCGGAACCCTGTGCATACCCATCGTGTCCCCATTGGTTGCTGCAGTCCATGTCACTCCCCCGTTGCCTGTCCCCATTGGGCAAGGGGGCTTCTGCCCCTGCTTGCCTGCCCCCTATAAAACCCCATGCGTTCCTTTGTCTTGGAGCGGTTGCTGTTCTTCACTGCAGCACCACGTGGCAATAAACCTTCTCCAGCCAACAGCAAGGACAGGGTGTGCCTCCTTCTCCCCTTCATCTCCTTCCAGCACCGGTTACAGAGTGTGGCCAGCCCACGCCAGTGCGCTAAGCACCAGCGCACCCGGACCACACGGCAGCCCCGGACTCCGGGACAATACACAGAGCCTAGCTGGGCTCCCCAAGCCGCCCAGGACCAGGAAGAACGTAACGCCACGTGTAATGGAAAATGCATAGACATACTTAAGCTAGTTTTCCACTACCTGGCCCAGTGATCTAGAGCAGTCTGGACATGACAGCACACGACTTGATGGGGACAAGATACTCAAGCACTGCTCAGCATCCTAAGGATGTTTTTTCAGCTCACGCTGAGTTCTCTGGTCTTTCAGCTAGTTTGCTATTGTTGCCCATACTGGATTATTGAAAGGCAATTTGCAATTCGACAACAAAAGTTAAAATCGTACTATGACAGGGAGGTAGATTTACCCTCCGCCATGCTGTCCAGTGTATTGTGTATAGCTGCAATGATCAAGTTGTACAGAAGCAGTGGACGATATTTGGACATTGATGAAATAAAGTAGACTGTTTTTAAAGCTTAGGCTTCCTCTCTTTTTTTTTTTTCCTTCTTTTAAATTGACTATCATCCCACGATGGGAGCTTCTGCAATTTGATTATGGTGCAGACCTGCAGCGAAATTACCCTAGGGGAGAGGTACTTTAATCCAAGAAAGTCCAGCTCACCTTCTGATGAAAAGTGTTACAGTGCTTATATATGGCATAACATCATCATGTTGTCTGCTAAGGTTGACCACAAATCCTGTTCATGCCCTTGGTTACCATAATAAAAGGATAGATTAGAAAACTTGAATCACAGTTGGACCCTGTTCGTGTTACAAAGCCTCTCTTCTCACAGCTGTCTGTCTTTCTGGGTTGTTTTACTGTAAGTAACAGCAAGGCTTGTTTTTTTCCTAAAATAATTTTTGCACTTGCAATTTTGTTTTCTCTCTTCACACTGGATTCCCCCAACCACTTCCCTTAATATTATTGCCAGGTGAAGAAAGAAAGGAGAAGGTAAGGTTTATGAGGGAAGTCTGTATCCTTTCTTATAGCATGAACATATTCTGCAGGAAATCATCAGATTCTTCTGAAATATTAGGTGCTTCCTATCTGATGCTGAATTATCCTCGCAATATAATGGCTTCATTCTTTGAGACACTTATATATGAAAGGATTGGAGTGTAGCATCCAGATGATTATTTTAATCTCCTGGGTCACAGGAAGACCAACTGCTTTGCTTCAGATATTAACAGGATCAAGGAAAAAACTGAAAGCTCAATTCCCAAACCCCAGACTAATCCCCCAAACACTGAAATGTTCCATCTTCATGTGTAAGAGCTTAGTATAAGTAGATTGCATCAATGGTCAAAAAATAAGTGAAGTACTCTTTGAGGATTCTATAAGGGAAAACCTGTTAGTGGATTGACATGTAGGCTCCTGGATGTATGGATGTAGGCTCCATGGGTATCTAGCTCATATCTAGCTCATGAACTCAGCAGGAATTAGGTTCAATGTAAAAGCAGTAAAAGAGCAAATAAAAATTAAACAAACTTACAAACAAATAAAATAAAATAAAATAAAATAAAATAAAATAAAATAAAATAAAATAAAATAAAATTTGAAAACTTGAGACAAGGGGATACAAGCCAAAATGAAACTTTGTACTGAATCAGAAACTGTTTCTATGCTATCTTCACACAGAAACTAGAAATTTCTGCTATTCATATCACTTATATCCAAGTTAGTTTTGCAGGTACATTGTTATAGGAACCTAAGTTCATCAGATCTTAGCTGCTATACAAATAAAAGGCAATGATTCTATATTTTTTAGGTTTTTAATAGTTTTTAAATTACCTCAGAAAAATAATTTAGTTTTCTGCAATATATCACCTTTGACATGCAAAAACTTTTCTGAATCCTTAAACTGTACTCATCTCTCCCAGTGTTTAGATAAAGTTTTTAACTTACTGCCTTTTGATAGCTGTATTTTTCATAAATATTTTGTACTCTATCCTTTTTAATTTTCAACAACTGACTTTGCAGGCAATTCCTATGTCATTCTTGTCATTCTATTCCTTATAGTCTCAATAACCCTCAGATGTATACAGATTGGCATTTGGATTCACATGGTGGCTGAATTTGTTTGTTGATTAAATTTCAGCTGCTCACTCACTCAGAATTACGTTCAGTTTTTCAGTCAAGTTTGGAACCAAACCATTGTGTTTGTTTATTATACCATTGCAGACTAGCAGAAGACTTTTATTTTTTTGGAAACTCACTTAAAACAATAAAAGCACAATCTGGACATCATTCTGCTAGTTGCTTCTTCAGAATACCTGTTGCTTCTATAAAAATCAGTGAGTGAAATACAGGCATATCACTTAAGCTGCCTTCTCTGAATATTTATTCAAAATTGGCTTGCTGCTATGGCATGAATAAGTGAGCAATCTCAGAAACTGTTGTTACTTGAGGCAGATGGTAGTAGTATCAAATCCCAGAAGACTTTCAACTGCTGTCATGACTATAATCACCTCTCAGCCAAAGAAATATTTAGGCAGAGTATGAAAGACGTGCATATTTAGTACAGTGTGATGAAGAGAGCGAGAAAGTAGGTTACAGGAAACTCAAACGCATTGAAACCCTGGGCAGTAGGTTAACAGGGCTTTGACTGAAAGTGTTAACTGTTTCCAATGAGGTATGCAGGGCACTAATCCAAAGAAATAAGATAGAGGAGCAAATTGTTATTCCCTTCCAGATGGGAAAAGACCAAACATTGGTTTTGTTACTCTGAAAATGGCTTTGCAGCAGATGAACATTTAAATTCTAAAGTGTCAAAGATGCTACTGAGTGAAATGATGCTATTCATAGCAAGATTTTAGTTTTCCTTGCTACCATTTTTTCATGTTTACATCAATTTACATTAGGTTGCTCTAAGTTTTGCTCTGCTCTTAATGAACTGGGGGGGGGGGGGCGGTGGTAGGAGAGTGGTGGTGGCATTAAAATGCCTAACACTAGAATGCTTAAAAGTTTATACTCTCATATTCAGTGAAATAAACCTTTCTAGAGAAAGATTCACAGCACCTGATTTATACAGCAGTTGTGATATACAAAAGAATCCCAGATTCAATTCTGTGTATTATCCTAATCTTCTAAAGAAAAGTGTTTTATTGTCATTGAAGGAAAAGTTGGATGCATGCAGAAAACCCTCCCCTTGACACTTTCCACATGACCCTTTCCACGTTTGAATTCTATGGGAATAATAATTCTTCGTCCTTTTCCAAGAGAGCAGTTGAGTATCAGTTTTTCAGATAACAGAAAGAGTGTTTGAGCAGAATTAAGTAAAAGATTAATGTTAGAAATTTACAGCTGTGATAGACCAGAAGATACATGGAGTATACTAATAGAGGAGTTGAAATTTAAAACTTATATATTACTTTGAGGCATAGACTTGAACAAATTCAGGTCTTAAAAAAATGTTATTGATAGTAATCCTCTAGAGAGTCCGACATTAGACAGACGGAAAAGGAACTTGCTTTTTGCGAAGACTAGCTGACTGAAGTAATCAGTTTGCAAATCTCTGTGCAAAAGGCTTCAAAAGACTTTTTTTTTTTTTTTTTGGTGACATTTATCTGTAAGTAATTGTGCAGCTAAGCTCAAATCAGAATGGCTTAGTTGCATTTTGGATTTCTTATTCCTGCTTCATGGCAACTGATCTGAACAGTCCTTCCATAAGCTAATTTTCCAGACCTTTATTCCCTATTTCATTATTTTAATCTTTAATACTCCAAATATCACGTCCCTAGATATCTTTGATGAACAAACTTATGTCCAGATTTCTTCATACTCCTCTACTTCATAAATAATAACAATTGATAATAATGAAAATTATAAAATGGAAAACTGACAACTTTTACACATTCTGTAACCTTCTGGTCCCCATTTATTCTTTCTCCCCATTACATATATTCTGCCATGACCACTCCAATGTATTTTTTAGTGTCATTGGGAAAATAATAGTTCACTTCAATGTTCCTAGAGAACAAGGACTTTTGAAGAGAGGAAGAAATTTGTACTCAAATATTTGACAAAGGATTTTATATCAAAACTTTCCGAGGCAATAAGGAGCTGACTGTCACACTTCTAGGACTGAAACTCATGACACATTCTCATTTCCCTCTACTTAAAAAGGCATTTCTCTTAACTTCCTTGGGAGAGCACAATAGGTAAAATGCTGGTGCATCCCAGGTGCTGATACAATCATTCTCCTCATTTCCCAAGGAATAAGCCTTGTACCACAAATCCTTATCATCACAGGAAATGTAGCAAGCTGTTTTAACACCAAAGTCATCATGCACAACCCAGATGGCATGGATTTGATACCACTGGATTGCCCATTATAAGCCATGGCTGAAATGAGTTCTCTCTCTGTTGCTGTTTTGCACAAAGTATGAGTCCATTCCCATCAGCCATTACTCTGTCCACCCATCCAGATCATATTCTACATCTTTCACTCATCCATCATCAGCTAAAAGTTCAGATGTTTTACCAGTCACCAACCCTATCTCAAGTCTTTTTAGGGTGTCTTCTCTTATGCAGACCTCGAGGGAAACTCTGTGTTTCATACAGTGTGGGGAAATTTCAGAAGCTGCATTACCATGGTCTTTTGGGATATGACAATGCCAAGAGTTTATGGTCTGGGCTGAATCCATGTGCACGTGGAACATGTACTGTATTTCTTGTAGTGGTGGTGGTATTAGGGTGCAGGGGAATGAACTGGTAGGTCTGCTTTCCAGAGAAGGTTTAACCTCAGAAGAGAAGGCACTCCTCAGGGATATCTCAAGTGCAGTAGGCCTGGCTTTCTACAAAGCAATGGGAAAGGACCAGTGAAGAACAGGAAGCAGTGAGATCTAGACTCCATGCTGGACCACTCAATCAGTTCCTGAGATTCAACAAATATTGTGTAAATATATTTACATACCACTGATTGATTCAGATGTCTTCTCTTTGATTGTGTACCAATGCATATGTCCTTAGAGAATACAGGAAAAGGGAAAAAAAAAAAAAAAAAAAAAAAAAAAAACAAACCAAAAAAAACCAAAAAAACAACTTTGTTCTCCTTTCCCTTTTATTCTTCAAGAGCACTTTATATTTTATAGTCTTTCTGTGGTCAAGGTTAGGCAAGTACTCCTAGCTTTTTGAGCTTTCTGCAAAAGCAGATTTAGAAAACTTGCAGAGTGCTGATATGTTCTTTTGCTTTTTTAAAAAGCATTGTGATTTCCTACAAAGTTTATGGCAAATAGTAAACATGAGCGCATACTACATAGATGAATATTCTTCTGCTATATAAAATTCATATTTCATACATGGAACACAGGGACTATAAATTCATAATGATTACTGGTACTTCTGAACACTACTGTGGTTGCCGAAAGCACTTTATTATCAACTACTTTAATGTTTGGAGACTTTCACCATTCCAGTAAAGTAAAACTAAAGTAATACAAACTCTTCTCTTTAAACAGAAGTGGTTTCTGTTGAAATGTTCATAAATAGCAGAACTAAAAAAAGGTCATCATCAGCAAACATCATTTATTCAACCCTTAATATTTCCTGATTCTTGCAGTTGAAGCATTTCTATTTCTATTTCTATTTTCAAGAATTATTTCACTAGAAGTTTTTCACTGGATTAATTATTAAATTTTCTGATTCTTCAAAAACATCTTCAACAATAGTTACATAAATTTGAGACACTGAGCATGGATAAATTAGTATTTTTGTTTAATGATTGTTTTGTTTAATGATTATGTTGCTTTTTCTTTAAATAACAGTATATTCTTTAATAGAGAATATTTTGCTTAATTAGTTACTCTTGCCTTTTCTTTTAATTAATGCAATTTGTAAAGATTGGATTGAGTTTTCTATAAAAGTTTCCATGCTTTATCTTTTTGACCAAAGAATATCAAATGACCAAATATGTCAGTGTTCATTAATAGTATAGAGATGGTATCTTTGGTTATGTTATCTGTTGCAAACTTGGTGAAAGTTTAGAGTTGCATAAAAAGCAGTTATGTTGCAAGGATACCTGTAATCAGTCTTATTTATCTTATTTTACTTTCCTAATCCTCCCACATTCTGAAGTTCTTTAAATTCAGTGAAAATATCATAGTCTTATTTATGCACTTACAGGTTATATTTCTAAGGCATAATTTCTAAGGCTATATCCCATATTTTTTTCTTGGATAGCAAACTATTTCCTGATAGCACAGCCTCCTTACTTTCTTTCCAACATCTTCCTGATCCACACGTCTTCTAGCATCACCTCTGCTATGCAGATGCAATTATTCTTTTTATCTCTTAAACAGAAATCCAGTTGTATATCACGGATTACACAAAGTGAAAATTGAAGCATTAATCCTGGATGAATTTAGAATTATGCCTTCTGTATTGAAGTGTGAGCTAGATATATGTACAACTCCATCTCCCCCTCACATATTTAAATAATTAAATTACATCACACCTACAAAACTAGCAAAGAAACCTCTGTTTCAGTTTCATTTGCAAGTAAGTTGGCAAATTACCCTTATATGTCTTCATGTTCCCCGGTTAGTAAGTAAAATATTGAATCCCATGTGAAAACAGTATTTAATATTTATTTTTACATGATGGTATCTGGCAGAAATATTGATTTTTCAACAGAAGGGAAAGGGCACATAAGAAATCAAAATGAGGATCGTTACTTCTAATTCAAATAATTGACATAGGCAAAGGAATATTTCTACAACAATTGAATTCTAGAGTTTAAATTTTCCTAACACTCTTATCTTTCATTTCTAGAGTGTAGTCTATAGACATCAAGTGAGTGGCACTCAAGGCCCCTCTTAAATAGGCCAGTATTGATTTTCTATGAGATTAAAGAAGATTCAGATTTAAAAAACAAGGCAAAGCAAACAAAACCAAATTAAGGGTATGCGGCGTTGCGTTCTTCCCGGTCCTGGGTGGCTCGGGGAGCCCGGCTAGGCTCTGCATGTCATCCGGGAGTCTGGGTCTGCCGCTGGTTCAGAGGCTGTAGTGCTGAGCCTCCACGTGGGCTGCTGCACTCTGTAACCGGCGCTGGGAGGAGATAAAGAGGTGAAGGAGGCATACCCTGTCCTGTGGTTGGCTGGAGAAGGTTTATTGTTGTGTGGTGCCGGGGTTGGAGACCAGTGACCGCTCCCAGCACCCACGTGGACAAGATGGCAATGGAACAAAGGGGCACATGGAGTTTTATAAGGGGTGGGCAGACAAGTGCGGAAGCCCCTGCGCCCAATGAGGACAGGCAACGTGGGGGTGACGTGGACCGCGGCAACCAATGGGAACATGACAGGAGTGGATACAGGGTTCTGGGATGAATGGGATTGCGGGGATGGGGTGACTGGCACGGAAGTTTCAGGAACAAACAGGGGGTCGTTACAAGACTGACGTGGGGAAGCTCCAATGGTAAGTGACCCGGAGCAAACCATCGCGGGGGGAACATGGGGGTGCATGGGGGTACACAGAACTGACTGACTAACATTATTAAAATCCTTAATCTGAACTCAACCTGGGAGGCAACAAAGGTATATGTTCAGATGGTCTCAAATTGTCTCATAGTCTTAGAAATATTTGATCTGACTTTTTTTGTTGGTGTTTTTTGTTGTTTTTTTTTTTTTTTTTCAAACAAGATAAAAAGATTTTGTCCCTCAAAAGTTTAATACTCAGCCCTCAGTGAAAATAACAAGCATCAAGGTTTTTGCCTAACATATTGTTTCACTGTAAGCTGAAAACATCAGAAGATCAGGTTCTTAACTGGGATTTATAACATCTCTACTATCTTCAGGGACACTTGGTAAAATCAACCTGAATTAAATTGGAGGGTGAATTTAAAATTCATTGGTTACCTGCACTAAATTTTTGTGTGGACGTAGATTTGATTTATCTTTATTAACTCCCTAAGTTCCAAAATTAGGGATTGACACTGTTAAACTAACCATGTTTGCCATTCTGATTGACTTTCCTAAGTTCAGGAAAGAGAAGTCCTCACTTAGAGAGGAGGAGAGGTTCCTTCACAGTATTTAAATTCTTCTGTGTCTGGAAAGCAAAAGATATTAAACATATGCAAGCATTTGTTTCCTTTAAATGACTGAGTTTTAGTTCAATTAAGAATGGCCACAGATTGGTGAGATCTTGTTCTGTCCACAGTAATTTACCCATTATTCTTGTCTATCTCTTCATAAGTGCATAGATATCCCTATGGACTCTGTCAGTCATGACTTGAATTCTATAGACTTAGGAAGACCAACAGAAGCAGAATAATTCTCACTTATCAGGTAGAGAGATTTAGGAATAAATTACTCAGTCAACAAAATATCTGAGAAGTGGAAATCATACACTGGCCTCACTCTCAACAAATCCTGATTGGGAAGTGTTAAAGTCACTCTGCATCTTGAACCTCATTGGCAGCTATACTTTGCTCTTTTTTTACAGGTTAAAGAACATGTTATGTTACAAAACCTTTTACCTCTGATTCTAAATGGAGAAAGATATGAAATTGTTCTTTTAATGGAATTTACTTCCAGCTAATAAGCAAAATCTGAACCTTTTTGGGTTTTTAAATATAAAAATGTGGGAATCTTCCAAACTTCAGTTGAGGTATATTTCTTTTTTTTAGACCTTTGTAAAGCAAATCACTTATTTTGCATGCTGTGTTGTCAGCTACTAAGATGCCACCTGCACATGTTGAAATTAATTTTCAATTTTTTTTAAATATGTTTCTGTTTCCCCCCCCCCCTTTTTTTTTTTTTTTTTTCCATATACCATGCTCAGGCAAAAATAAGGTTCTACTGTTTTGGTTTAGCAAATCTATTGGGGGTTATCTCCTTAGTAACATGATATTTTGTACCACAGAATTATAGAGATAACTGCTGTGCAGACAAAAACTTTTTGGAGCTTCAAAAATCCCTCAGAGTTGACTATTCTTTGATCAGGCCTAAATTTTAAATATATTTCACTTGCAAAGGGAAATAATGTTACATTGTATTAAGAGACTGAAATCAAATGATGTGAAAATTATTCATTCCTGCCGGGCACTATCTAGAGACAGCTATTCAGTTTGACTAAGCAAATAATACAGGTACTTCCAAACTGGCACATGATTGCTGCAAACTGACAAAACTACTAAAGTAAAATAAAAACTAGTCTAAATATACTATTATTTATTATTAAACTTTTGATTTTTTTTTTGTAACTTGTTATAGTCTGTGGTTTTTACCAAATTCTAACTTTCTCCTCCCAGTTGCATATATACTGGGAAGTTCATGTGTTTTATTAAACACTTTTTGTTTTTTCATGAATTCTCTGAAAAACAAGGTTTATTACACAGTAGTTATTTTGCTTCTAGTGCATCAGGTCTAAAGGATTTTGTAGATATTTTCTGTCATCATTAGACTTCCCACAGAAATAATCACCAGTTATCAGAATTACTGGAGAGACAGGGAGGAAGGGAACAAGAAAGCATGGAATTATTAATTATTTGACAGAGCAAGTCCAACACACATCTAAGAAAATTTCTGTCTTCACTGATTTCTTTGTCTCTTTTTTCCCCTTCTTCTTCTTCTTACCTATCACCTTAGTTTCATGAGACTGAAGACAAATGCTAATAAGCTTATAATTGGCCTAAGACCCAGAAAATTACTTTGAGGAATTTGTATTTCAAACACATGAGTTTTATTATTTTTGCAGATAATTAGCAGATCAGTTAAAGTAAATAATTTCCTGCTTCTGCTAGGCATATGCAGTCAAATGCAAATGCATTTTACTCCTACATACACCTACTTCAAAATTATTTGCAAAAAGATTAAGATTTAAAAAGACAGTGTGTATGGAAGAGGAAGTTTACTTATGATCAGTAATTATTTTTTAAAACTAATTAATTTTATAAAATTTTGGGGGTTTTGCTTTGTTATATGTGCATATATTTTTCTTCAGGAAAATTTTTGCACATCTCAAGTCTTTAATTCCTCCAATTCATGCTGGCAGTGCAAAAAGGATAGAAGTATACCTAGTTGTTAAAACACACAAAAAAATTTGCATACGTTTCATAAAGTTGATGTTACATAATACTTCCTGTCCTCCAATATAAATGGATGCTTTATAATGCTTTAGAAAGGGAAAGATACTTTCACAAAATTCTCTCCAGAATTCAGTCTCTTTAAGGATATAAAATGTGTGGGAAGGGATAGAATTGAATAAATCTTAATTCAAACAACTCTGCTACAATCACAGCTCATTACAAAATGGGGATTAAAAGTGGTCTTAAAAAACAAACAAACAAACAAACAAACAAAAAACTTGTCTATCATAATTATTTAGTATGGACACAAACTCACTTGAAACAATCCCAAACTCAGATGATTCTCTTTCCCTATTTCTAGACCATTACGTAGCTCTTGTCAAATGTGTCCAGGTTGAAGTCCTGTTTCCCAAGTGTGGCTATACACATTATGAAGTTGGAAGGTTCCTATGAGTGAGTTTGTACTTAACACTTCTCTGTCATCTGTAATTCCAGTCACAAGCCATGAGTGCTTTCAAAGCTGTGGAATGGTCTTGGCATAATGAAGGAACTGGGAATACAGCAGGAGAGGTTTTGGTACTTTCAGGGCTTTTGGGATGGATGTCAAAGGGAAGTTAATATATCCAGCATCATTGCAGCCACGACTGTCATGCTTCCTGCTGTGGAAACAAAAACATGTCTAGTAAGTTTCCACTGTTTTGGATTCCTATAGCTCTCCTTCTCTAGCATCTGCTGCAAAGTGACATTTCTCAGCTAGAAAAGATGGCATAAGATAGAAGGATATGCTATATCTGCAAGCACATGATGATCACACAGAATTTCTGTGTGAAGAAACAGATCCATCTTACCAAAAGGCTTTCACAGATCTTCCAATGCCAGTGTTAGGGAAATCAACAATAAAGGAATGGCTGCTGAGTCAAAAGCCCAGGTTTCCACAAGGCCCTAGCTAATCAGTTCGCTAGAAGACAACTATTAGGATGATGCTGTTGGAGAATTATGCAGCCACTGTCTGAATTATGCAGAACTGTCTGAAACACGTCGGCTGAGATTTGAGCATTTCAAATCTAAGTCTGAAGGAGAAGGTGATTCCTGGTTTTAATCTCAGTTTTAGAACTCAGATAGTGCACATGCAGTCTGGGCTCCTAAGCAAAGAGGAAACATACTACTCTCCAGGCACAGCATTCTCTGCTTCAACAGGACCTGGCCAACTACAAGAGAAGGTTCACAGCAATCAGGGAAAAAAGGGTTAAATTCTCCAGCTGTGTATCTTTGAATGCTCTTGAGTTGTTTAATTTTTTTTTTGTATTGTATGGACTTTTGTAATAATTTGTCCTGATGTATCAGTAATGCACAGACTATGTGTCTGTATTTCTTATTTAATCTTTGTATTTCTTTAGTAGGTCCTATAGTTTACCAGGCCAGAGTTTCTTATCAGAATTGGACAGTAAACATATACTTCTAACAGCTCAGTTATTAAGTTGGATACATTTATAAATCAAGCATGGATAGCAAAGAGAAAACTTTTGAACAAATTAAAAGAACTTATGGAAAAAGTAAAACCGGAAAAAAAAAAAAGTTCCACTTAAAAAAATTGTTGTAGGTTTGTTCCTCAAAAGCCAGAAAAAAATTAGGACATCTGCTAAACTATTAATTTTGTGTAAAGGAATGAAAATAAAGCAGCTTTGTGGAAAAAGCAATATTCCCAATTTCTACTGCTTCCAAAATGAATGAAATGTGTCTACTTTGGGATACAAATGTGATATATTGTGAACAGCATTTTAAAGGCATCTCTTAAGACTTAGGGCAGTAATGCCTTCTGATTGATTTCCCATTCCTTTCTTTCCTTTTCTGTCTCCTTCCTGTGGGTATTTGTGCTGTGACATAAGGTCAAGATGGGAAGCTATTCCTCATTTATTTGAGTAAACAGGCTGTAAGATAATAGAGTAGGGAATTTGTTGCATCCCGGGTTTGGGTTCAGATTAGGGGTTCTGATCTGTGTTAGCTAGCCAAGTTCTGTGCACCCCCCATATTTCCCCCCCCAGTGGTGGTCCACTCCAGGCTGCCTGCCATTGGAGCTTCCCCCCGTCACTCTGGTAACCACCTCCCGTTCCTTCCTGAAACTTCCCTGTCTATTATCCTGATCCCGCAACCCTACTCGCCCTGGAGCCCGGGTCCCGCCCCTGTCAAGTCCTCGTTGGTCGCTGTGGTCCACATCACCGCCACAGCGCCTGTCCCCATTGGGCAGGAGGGGCTTCCTTTGTTCAGGGCCATTTTTTGTCCACACAGGTGCTGGGAGCAGGTCGCGCTTCTCTGTCGCAGCCCCATGGCCACAATAAAACCTCTCCAGCCTCCTTCACGGACAAAGTGGACAATTCCTTCTCTCTTTATCTTGCCCCTCGCGCACAGCAGCAAAGTGCAGCCAGCCCACCTTCCCTGTGCGTGGAATGAAGCCGCACCCAGGGACGAGTGGCGAACCCGGTCCCGTCAAGAAGCAGAGCCCTTGTCAGGCTCCAGAGCTGCCCGGGGCCGGGGGGAAGGCAATGGAACGCCACAGGAATTCCGCTTTTTTTAACTCTACCGTTCCTCATATTCATTCTGCTGCTGATGTACTTTTGTAAATTTCTTCATCTGTCAGACAGCAAAAATACCTGATGTTGAAAATATTGATGGCATGCTGCTGGTTACAGAAGCTGACATGCTTTAGCCATGTGGATCTGATGAGCAGCCTAATCAAAGGGATGTTTGAGGGTTCTGAGCACATCACTAAGCTGGATCCTGAGACTGCAGATGAAAACCCAGTTTATTTTACTGGAAAAGAGTATGCATGTGATTTTATTTTCCCATGATTTAGCCCTTAACAAAGCTTCAATCGGAACCTAAATTTCTGCCATGTCCACAGCATTTTTATTTATCTTTAAATACTGAAATGCTAAGCCTTCTGTGCAGTTCTACAAAAGCTCTTTCTATGGCCACTTCTGCTGACAAAGGGCAACAGATCAAATCTTTTTGTACATCAAACACAGAAGAGAGAATGCTGTGAGATGGGGCACTATTCTTACCCTTCTCCTCCCTATTTGAAGGCAGAAAATACAATATAGCATCTCTGCAACGTTTGATACACTTGCTTTTTAAGAATATTAGAAACTAGGGATGAATTCCTAAATTACTTTTCCCCCCTTCTGGTTAAAATATGTGTATTTTAAAAAGCCATAGATAAGTATGTCAGCTTTGGAGAACTGAAGCAAAGGCTGCAGGCATGGGAAGCAGTTGAGCAAAGACAAGTCAGGCACAAATAAATAATGAAACCTCACAGTTAACTTGATGTGCAAGCTCATCTCTAGAGTATGCGCAATTTACTCAGATATTTCCAAGCCTGGGGCATATGAACACTGGTAACCTTGCAGCTGTAGTTTGAAAAGATCTAGCACCTGAAAATTATGTGGTGTCAGGAGAGAAATCATGTTGAATGTCTTTCCTGCTTCAATGAATTCTATAAATTAAAAATGTGTGCCTTGGGCTTACTCTTTTCAGAGTAAAAAATAAACTTTCCAAGTTTGTTAATTTCAAGTTATTATTTTATATTCCTTCATTCTGTCCCCTTTATTTAATCAAAAATACCTGGTATAGCTATATTTTACCTAGTGATTATAATCATGACAGATTACCAGTTGTGCTCAAGGTGCAATAGTAGCAATACAAAAATGAAAGACGTGGAAAATGGAATAGCTTTAAGGAACGTTGGTCTTTCTGGTATGCAAATGAACTTCACAAACAATTGCCTGTTGCAAAATATATGAATTACTAACAGAAAAACACTGCTAAATTTGATCCCAAATGGTATGATCTTTTCTAAAATAATTTTGGTTATGCTATGCAGTTCTGTTACATACTTTAAAATAATACAAGCCAAGTGTAGTAGTTTTGAAGGAGGCAAAAGGAAAGGAAGACTTGGGACTTTCACTGAGAAAACTGTTAGAAAAAAAAATCTTGAAAGTTAATGCTAAGATCAAAAAACTTCCAAAGTCAATACACTATAAAGCATATACATTATTATACATCAATACATTATACCTTGATTCAGCACTTTTATATTCTTCCCCATGCACAAGATAGCCACAAAGCCTTGCAATACCTATAATTCCCTCTGCAGTAAGGGATCTTCACTCTTTGATCCTGTGTGACACTGAAAAAAAGAGTTTTCACTCTCATTAGCTATAATAGCAGGGCGAAGGAGGGGAGTTTGAGGAGTGGGTTGGTTGGTTGGTTGGTGCTGCGTTTTTCTTGTGACATTCAAATGTTCTTTCTTTCATTCCTGTGACATATGTAGGAACAAGAGACCAAGTCCATTACAAACATTGTACAAATCACTTTATAGAAGAAATAGATGCAACAGAGATGAAGCATATATCACATTTTGTTATGCAGCACTTAAATTCTAAATTAAGTATGAACTACATAATTGCACTGATGGGACTGATTCTGTTTCAGAATGGTAGCCTTATAGATTTGGAAGAAAAGAACTAAGGAGCTTATAGAAAAGTTTATTTTCCACAAGAAGGACAACAAGTAATTAATGACTGGTTATCTGGTAACTGTCATAAGCTACTGGAGATCAGCAGCCCTCCAGTGGTGGTAGCTGCTGGATCACATCATCCATTTATTCATAAATAAGATGTAAACAAAACAGAAAAGCACTGACTTCTCTTTACTGAACTTCATTTGGAAGTAAACAGAAATTTATAGAGAAATCTTCCATGTTTTTTTATTCTAATGCTACTCTTTGAAGAAATTTTTCAAATTAATGGGGAATGAAGAAGTGCTCTGTAATCAGTTTCAAGGTATATTTTTCAGGTTGTCTGATTTAGATAGGACATGTGCTCAAGCTGTGATAGTCCCAGCATATAGGTGCTTGATTTTATTTGTTAAAATTAGATATGATACTTCAATATTCTGCTTAGTGGTTGTTCCAAATCTTAAGTGAGGTACTGTTATTTTAATACCTAATAAGCAATTAAGGAAAATAAGTAAAATATTTATTAATGTAACACACATTGTAAATTTGATAACACCACCAAGAGAACTGCTAGTGCTGCAAGTCTATAAAAAACACACCACAGAATAAAAGTGGGAAAATATAAAATCTTCATCTGAAATACTCAGTAATTCATTCAAACAGCTAATTTTCTTCTAAGATTGGATAAATAAAGAAAGAAAAAACATTGTCTGAATGCAGCAGCAATCCATTTGTATTTATTTTCTCCTTCTGAAAGAATTCAGTAGGATTTCCCAATTCATAGAGCTGAATTCGTATGATCATTAAACAGATTAAAAAGAGAACACAAGGATTAAGAAAAAATAGGTAAACAAAGTCATGTATGCAAAATTCATATTCATTCTATATGTTTACATGGTGTAAAACAGGCAGTAATTTCCAATTTTGGAAAATTAATCTACTATTTTGTGTTGCAGTATACCTAATCATGCAAAAACTTAGAAAGAGGTCATGTGATTAACATCACAAGTTAAATCAGATAAATCTGACTATCATGATGGAAAGATCCAAGAGACCACATTCACTGCTAGCTCATAAAGATAGTGGCAAAGGTGGGAGACCAACTGAGCTCCTGAAAGTATGATTCATAAGAAATTAGTTGAGTTGCAATGAAATCTACTAAATAGTATTTATGTTCAAAAAAATCTTCACTTGGAAAGTCTTGTTAAGAAGTTAGATTTTTTTCTATAGTATATATATATATGTAGTCCATAATTACACACTATATATAAGCACTTCATCCAGCCACTATTTCAGGTTTGAATTGGTAAAGAAGATATTTTTACCTATGCTCTACAATATAATGTATATTAAATTTTGGGTGTTTTACTATTCTTTCTGTACTTCTGTTATAATTTGATAATGTTACAGTTGATCTTGGAAAAGTCAACAACCTGAAAACTGACACTGAAAATGAAAGAATTTTACTATTATTTGATGATCTCAAGGCCACACGAATCTAATTATTTTTACCATATGAAGGTCTCTCAATGGTACTCTCATTACAGTGAGCTTAAAGCTGTATGCAACTATTGGAGTGAAAACAAATTTTTCAGTAGGTAGTTTCCGTCAATAAACAATGCTTATCTTATGTCTACATTATTGAAGTGATCCACTTCTCTCCACTATGCAGTTGAAGTGCTTTTTTTTTAATATAAGTAATTGTATTACTGTCTGGCATACAAATATTTTTCTAAAGATTTTTTAAAATATTCTAATTTCTCTATATTTTATGAATCAAGCACCATAATTATTTATTGAAAACAGCCAAAACTTCCTGTAATGACAATGAAAATAATGAAAAAAATTTCAAAGTACTAGTACTTGCTCTTTTCTGTAAATTCAGAAATGTCACCTATTTTGCAGACTTAGCTCTTGCATATGTACACATTCACTTGCTTTCACAAAATGCTGATGTCAAACATATCAGGAAATGCACATACTTTTTTCAATAGATCAGGAATTTTATATAATCCTAGAGATTTTTCCTCGTTATTTCTCAATATTGATAAAGATATTTTAGCATCATAAAAATTACAAAGCTGTAATCCTTTTGCTTATTAATACTTTAGGTTTGAGATGAAAAGAACAAAGTTGTCACATTATTCATTAACATAAATGAGAGAAAAAGTAGTCTGAAGGTATTTGTTAAGCATGGATTTGTTATTTTTTCAATTATTTTATTAAATAAAAGTTACACAACTTCATACATTTAATAAACCTGAGTCAAAGGGTATTTATACGGTAAGACTGTCTTCTCAATCTCGTGTTATAGAGAGGTCACAAATTCTCTGACTCTATCAGATCAATTGAGAAAATCCAGACTAAGGTTCTTCCTAGGTAGAACCAAGGTGTCTAGGACAACCTTGGTACTCTCATTATTCTCTCTACATATGACAGTTACCCACAGATCTCTTTTTTCCATAGAATTTTACTGTACATACAAATTTCATCTAAATATACTGTAAAATGGATTATTGCATGTACCATATGTCTAAGTAAATCCTCAAGCACTGAAGTTACCTCCAAGTATATTGTACAAGTGTGTTGATTCTGGCTGGGGTAGAGTTAATTTTTTTCACATTGGCTGGTATGGGTCTGTACTTTTGATTTGAACAGAGTGATCAGAATAGAGGTAGAGATGTTTTTGTTATTGCTGAGCAGGCTTACACAGAGCCAAGGCCTTTTTTGCTTTTCGTACTGCTACATTGTCAAGGAAATTGTGGGTGCTTGGGAGGTTGGGAGGAAAAACAGTTGGGACAGGTGACCCAAACTGACCAAAGGCATATTCCAGTCCATGTGACATCATGCTAAATATATAAATTGGAGGGAAGGAGAAAGGGGGGAACATTGAGATTGCTGGTATTTTTCTTCCCAAGTCATAGTTACACCTGATGGTCCTCTGCTCTTCTGAAGATGGCTGAACACCTGGCTGACCATGGGAAGCAGTGAATTAATTCCTTGTTTTACTTTGCTTTTGTGCACCATTTGCTTTCCCTATTAAACTGTTTTTTAGCTCAATCCACAAGTTTTATACCTTTTACCCTTCCAGTTCTCTCCCTGATCCCACTGGTGGGAGAGTAAGTGAGCGACCTGGGGCTTGGCAGCTGGCTGGGGTTAAACCACAAGAAAGGGTCAGACTCCTGGTCAGATTAAACATGAAGTCCAACTGAGCTGTTGCTGGTTCAGATGGCCAGAAAAAAAATCAAGAAAAGCATAAAAAGTATGTTGGTTTTGTGTTACTGACATCTCTGGACAAGAAAAATAGCAAAAGTCCATGTGAGTTTTAACCTGCCTTATATCTGAACCTTGGTCTATTTTGTCTGCTTCTCTAGGTGTACCCAAAAACAAAAAAGTTAGAAGCCACAGAATATTTCTCTGGGGGAGAATCAAAACATACCTACTCATTTGTGCATGGTGAAAAAATAGTACTCCTTTAGTAACTATTAAAACCTCAAAGTAACTATTAAAACCAACATTTTGTTTGCAACGGAAAACAAAATTATACATTTAACATGACACAACAGTTAACTGGAAAAAGCTCTTGGAAGTCGTGTTAATTCCTTCTATTTCAAAAAATTTTACATCAAGGACTCATGATTTCTTTCCAGTTTAATAAGGATTACTCTCATATTAATTCAGGCCATTTTGACTGTGGCACTATTTCTAAGAAGCTTACATGAAAGCTATTTACAGCTATATATTACATGTTTCAATGGGTAATGTTACAAAGACTATAAAGAGAAAATGAAAAAAAAAAAAAAGATATGTAACAATCTCTAAATCCAGTAAAAAGTCAACCAAGTAAACAAGCAAAAAACTAGCTTAAAACCCAAATAACCTGCAATAGGTTCAGTTGTTCTGTTATGAATACTGTGAGCTTTATTTCACCAGTAATTTAAGATTAATTTTAAATCAAAGAATCAGAGGGAGCAGCTCATGTTAAAGCCCTTCAATGAAAGAAGATAGTAAAGTTTTTTGTGTTTATTAACTTCCAAACTCTAGTCTAAACCAATCTCAAGTGAAGATTATTTGATAAATCATTCTATGTCTACAGGCAAAATTATACCAATTATCATAATTTTAGATATTTGCAAGGTCTTTTGGATGTACATTTCATAAAATCAAAGAATCATTAAAGTTGGAAAAGACCCCTGAGATTGTTGAGTCCAACCATTAGCCACCATATTCACTACTGAACCACATTCCTGAGTGCCACTTCCACAAGTTTTTTGAACACTTCCAGGGATAGTGATTCTACCACTTCCCAGGGAAGCTTGTTCCAATGCTTAACCACCTTTTTCTGTGAAGATTTGTCTCCTAATATTATTTTCTATTGTTGTGGAATCTTTTTATGCACCCCCAACTGGATTTTTCATTTATTTCAGTTTCATCATAATTAAAAAAAAAAAAAAAAAAAAAAACCTGCAAAGCAAAAGGAACAAAATTTTATGATTTTGTCATCGAATCTTTATTTGTGTGGTGAAAAGTTTCTGTTGAAACAGGTCTGATGTAACTGCATGCATTAGCATTCTTCTCTAGTTTTATAAATGCAGAGTATAATTAGAATGTAATTTATGGTTGTTACTAGAAGATGCAAATATTTACTTCTTTCACTGTTATTACTGGATCTAAATTCAGAAGTGGCAATAACACATAACATAATCAGAAAATAAAAACATGTAATTAATAGGACTCAAATAAATAATTTGGGTTTTCCTCATGGTATCTACCAAATAAATCCATTTATTTCCTTAGTACAGAAAGATCCCTTAGGGAAACATGAAGAAAAACTATTTAGCTAAAATCTAAGCAGCAACATGATACAGATGCCAATATTGATCTTATGGAACTAGTTCAATAATTCTATGAGAAAATAATGTACACAACATGCCTAATTTATTTTTACAGATAAACAGTGACACTCAGATCGGAAAAAAGTTACTGATATACATAATAGATGCTAGCTAAAAATTAAACATAACTTGCAAAAGGGCACTGCCTCTTTAGTAGCCTTACTTGCAATGAAGAAGCTTAGTGATTTCGACTTAATTTATCATGGCATGAAACAGAATAAATCTACTGAAATCAGCATGGAATACCACTGTAAAACAACACCAAGTCAAGTGAGGACACTAAAACTAATGCTGTGGAAAAAAAGCACTCAACAAAGGGATTAAACAGAAGTCATCCTTACATTTTTTATATACATAATAAATTTTTGTAATCATTTACATAAATCTTGAGACCATTTTGAGCTCTTTTCATGTGTTTAGTGTACTCTTTTTTAAACTCTGGTCTTCTTCATTTCATACTATTTTAGCTCTGCCTATAATTTTCTTGAAAAAAAGATTTTCAGTTCCTCTAGTGTTCTAGTTTTTAACATTAGTTTATTAAATTTAATTAATAATACATTTAATTAAAGTTCAAACTTTTTTTTTCTCTTTTACAGGTGTAGATATTGCTCTGTCTTTCACTGCTTTGATATGCAACTTTGGGTCATACTGTAAACCCTATGACTATGTTTAAAATATCTTCACTATTTTGATGTACAGGTCACTTCCCAAGACAACTTGGAGAAAGCCAAAGAGCTGCTTAAAATGGAACTGTTAGGTATTTGTACTATGAAATGTAAAAGTTTAAGAGTTATGTTAATACAGGTCATCTAGTAGCTGATTTGAATAATTATTTATACTGTCAAAATTCAGCACCTTTACTTCTTTAAAATTTATTTTTCATGTAGACATCTGCATGTGCTTCAAAGAAAACTCTTCATCTTTAAAGGCTGAGTCATACTGATGCTGATATATTTCAGAAATTACAGTTTATTTTCATATTTTGAGAAAATTTTGATATTGATTATAGAAAAAAAAAAGAAGTAATACAAGTCAGAGTAGAGACAAATCTCATAAATTCAACAAATACCATTAATATCCCCATTGGAAAGCTGTGGAAATCAGTGCAGCTGTTCTAGGCATGAAATTTGTTCTTCTTTGGCGTATGACTTTAATTACATAATGAAATTTGAAAAATCAATAAAAATCAATTTAAGAGAGAAATTATGTAAAAGGGAAAAAATGTCAAAAATAGACATTTTTATGTATTCTTTTACACTTATAACAGTGGAGCTTCCTTGTGGATAGATATGCTGAGGCACTGTATCATTGTTCAATAATTTTTAGTCACTTACTAAAAAGCAGGACAGCCTATTGCAAGATAAAAGCAATTTTTATTTAATTTCATTGGATTTGGCTCCTTGGAAACAATAGTGTGAGCCACTAAATGGACTAATTGAGAGATGATTCCCTTTGTTATGTAACATAGTATTTAATACCAACAGAAATCAAGTTATGTGTTTCATTAAGAATAAAATGGAGTCAAGAACTTTTAGTATTCACAATGTCTACAGCAACTGGGAAATGTCATGACATTCAGGTAACAGAGGCAGTTGTCTTGCACTTACTTGTAGCTGTTTCCTGTGAAATTAGGAGTTGGTAGATTTTAAATCTCAATGGTAATAATTACTACACACAATTAATTTTACTTCACATGTAGGATACTATCTGTGCCCTAGGAAAACATACAAGTGAATTTATAATTTTATAAAATAATTTAAAAATCAAATAATTTTGTTGATCCTTCAAATACTTCAATAGATCTGTTTACATAGAGGAGATTTAGTAAAAATTATTATTTCTGTGAGCAGAAAGTCATAACCAATCAAAATTTCCCTTTTGATTTATTTCTTTAGAACCTCAGTTCCACAATGATAAAATTGTTTCAGCTGCCTGAAATTTTCTTACTAATTTATTTTAATAGTGGCAACAAAATATCTCAGTTTCATTGGAGGAGTTTGCAGCATTAACAGTAAAAAGAATTCTATCAGGAGATATTCAAGCATCTCTACATGTGAAGTAACAATCATAAAGAGGGGAGATACTATGGCCCAGTGGAATGTGAGTTTCAAAAAAAATGGCTCAAGGCTCAGTGGAATGTGAGTTTCAAAAAATATGCTTCTGCAGGTCAAGGGCAGGAGGAAGAACTTTTTATTCTGTGAAAATAGAATTTGTCTTGAAGCTGTAGAATTTTCCTGAGCAAAACAAAAAATGCTATATTGTCTAAGGTTTGTATAAGTATAGGAGCTCTTCACCCATTGAATTGGTGTTGAGCATTACTCACATGAAAAACAGGTCAATAGATTGAGACATCTTAGAACTTAAGGTGTTCTTAAGTGCCAGTTAGGAAAGGTCAAACAAGTAATAACATAGAGTGTCAGACATCAGCAGCAAGTGCCATGACCTTCTGGCAACTTTTTTATGTTGATCTGCTTGGATGTTTTCTCAAAGAAATTGCTAATCTCTGTGGACTATAGATGTATTTGTGTTGCAGACACATTTGCTGCTGCTAGACTCTGCTCTGTTAACGTTTGTCAGTTACGAGGTATTCATGGATGAATGAACGTTAATCATGCTAAAATCCCAGTTTGAAATTTGCTTTTTCAGTACAACACTCATAATGAGATGTTTCATACTTTAATATATGAAAGTCTTCTTACTGGGAAAACTTCCACTGCTCAATGACAATTACCTAGTAAGTATTAACAGAAGGCATTTATTTGCTTCTTTGAAAACACTAGGCAAAGAAGCTCTTCAATAGACACAGAAGTTGTGAATGTTTCAATTAATTAAATGAGAAACAAGGGAAAATTCATCTGGTTTTTCAGTTCCTTTTTAAGGAAGGAACTTTTCTACATTGCTTCATATAGTAAGTGGCAGAATTTTCATTTCTCTCCAGCAAGGCCTTTGAAAATAAGGGTAAGTATAGTCAAGCAGTACAGGGCTTTTCTCTAGAGGCTGCAGGTAATGGCACCATGGAATGTATGCCATAGGTAAATCCCAGTAACATATTTTATCATTTCCTCATGGTAGCAAGACCAAAAAAAACCTTATTCTTGACATCCTTCCTTATCCATGTGAGAACTGTAGATGATATGTCTCTTAGAAAAAGTAAGGAAGCTATTAACAGCCTCACAAGAATATATAGCATTCATTATTAAAACCTGATTATCATGTCTTAACATTCCTAAAATATACCTTGGAAGAAAAGACACTGAAAGCTACTTTGGGCATTTTTTTCCTGATTTGGAAAATAGCCTGAAGCAGTGGTGCAGTAAAATATGTCTCGGACAATGAAGAAGTTGGAGAGAGATAGGAAAAAAATAATACCTTCCACAGATTTAAAGCAGAAGCTTTTTGTCAGTGGAAGTGACCTGAAGGAGGAAAAAGTTAATAAGTATAGTACCAAAAGAGTATTAAAGATAGCATCTGTTCAGCTTCGATCTCATGACTTGAAAAAAGAACTCTGAGGAGTAGTGAGAAAATCTTCCAATGATGGAAATTGGATGATATCACAAGGAGAGAATAGTAGAACTCAACTCAGCTTTGAAAGAAGAAGAACTAAGCATGGAAAAGAACATGCTTATGTTCTTGGAAAATAACATCTTCTTTTTGAGGAAATAATATATTGCTTATAAGCATTGTACAACAGAGAATTAGAAATAGATTAGTGAATTTCTGTTTATACCTTCCATCTTTTTTAAACTCATGAGGTCTTTGATTTAAAACTTCCTTAAAAGCCTTCCTTTTATTTTTTTTTTTTTTTGTTATCTGTAAAATTCATGAGGAAATAAAACAAAATAACCAAAATATGTGGTCACTGTACTTGTAGCTAAGCACTGTACAAAGTCAATGAGTCATGAGTTTTCATACAGAGTTAGAAAAATAGTCTAAAATAATTCCTCTACAAAAAAAAAAATTCATCTCAAATTTCTTTTTTGTATGGATAGGTCTCTTGATTATTGCCCTGTGAACATAGGACATAAAAAAGAAATACCTTAAATTTATCCAAATCTCTTTGGACTCTCATATAGTTCTGCCATAGAACATCAAAAAAGAAAGAAGACCTGTTTGTTAACTAATTTATTTTTTTGGTTTCAGTAGTGTCTAATGCTGGCTGCATCAGCTTCATTTTCACCACATTGCACTGACAGACTGTACCTGAAAAGTAATTTATCTTCAAATTAATCAATAGGAAAGAAAGAAAGGGGTGAATAAAAATGTATTCCCATTAAAAAAAAAATAGGGTGCTCGTCTGGGCACATTACACAGCTGGACATCTCAGACCCTGACACCAATTTCATCTTGCTGAGAACTTTGCAATTCTATTTTCAGTTAACAAATAAACATGAGCAAAAGAGGCACACCTACACCCTTTAAAGTGTCCTATTATGAGAACACTAACTTCACTGAAACTCACTAAATCATAGATGCAATAAATACACTTCAAAAAAGATACTCGGCAAACAAAACACAACAGCTGGATTTCCTGACTTTCATCTATTTATTATGAGTTGTGAGACACCTTGCATTAGTCTGACACTGTTGCAGTGTGCAGCTATGCAAACGGAGCAAAAAGGCTTTGTGAATTTGAGATGGGAGTTTCTGTTTCCTAAACCTAAAGCTGGAGTTGCTATTCTGTATTTTTACGTATATTCATCCTTCCCCCTGGAGTTATTCCCATTGGATTTTACCTATAATGTATGCACACTGGGCATTGTTCTATTGGTTTCACCTTATCTCTTATTTTCCCCTATAAAACCTTTGTCCGGACCCCTGATCATTGTCACTTGTACGTGCGGCGATCGGACAAATACAACCTACTTTGGACTGCACAACAAGTGTCCAATCTCTTGAGTCTCTTTATCCCGGTCTTGCTCGTGCTCTCTAAACAGCTCTGTCTGTATCAAACGAACCCACAAAGGTGTTTGTTGCTTCTCTCCGGCTGCTCCCGGAAGCGCCTGGCCAGCGCCCCGGGAAAGCGGAACAGGCGAAAACAAGGAAGTCGGAGAGAGAAGAAAAGAACGAAAAGCAACATGATACCATAAATTAATAGTCTGCAGTAAAACTAGTTTCTGAAATTACTTGTCACACTTACCAGAGATGACACTGGTCCTTGATAATGTGAATGCTCTCTGACCCATAAAGTTAACTTTATTAATAAATCCACTTCTGGTTCAGTGATCCTGTGCTGAAAAAATAGAGGCTGTTGACAAAGACACTGAACAAAAAAGATCCCACTGTAGACCCCCATAGAATTCCATTTGCCAAAGATGTTGAGTATGACCCATTACCACTGCTCTTGGGGCTCAAATATCGACCTAGTTTTTTACTCACCTAATTGTCTAGTCCTCCAGACTGCAATAGCTCTACTAAAGACAATGTAAGTCTCAGAAGGCAATAAACCACATATGATTAACCCTTAGTAAATCCATGCTGACTCTTCCCAGTCACTTTTCCCTTCTGCATGTGCCCTGAAATGACCTCCAAGAGGACTTCCTCCAAGATGTTTCCAAGAGCTGAAGTGAGGCCTAAAAGTGGTGGCTTAAAAATCCCTAGATCATCCTTTTGGCTGTGGGCAGCATTTTCCTTCCTCCACACATTGAGAAGTCCCTGGATCTCCACAATCTGTCAGAGATTGTAGACAACAATATTGCCAGCATATTAGTTCTCTCCACAGCTGTAAATGCAGTTTTATCCACCTGAGTTTCCTGTGGAAGCTAAGCATGTACTAGAAATAAAACAGAAGTTGAACAGCAGCAGATTGAATAGATAGAAGAGCAACAGAACATTAGTGCTACACAGGATTATATTATTAAACCCATTAGACTTACATGTCATATAACTAGTTCATTTTAATAGTTGTCATAAGAATCCAAGAAAAAAACCTCCATGGGAAAACGATAGCAATGTGAATCACAATTCTCTCTCATGATAACAAATCAGGCAAGTAGGTATGTTTGACATTTTCTGCCTTCAAATTTCAGAACAAACTGCCAGAGGCAAAAAATATATTAAATTAAAAATTAAACTTTCCTTCAGTCACCAAGGTATTAAATCACTCAGTGGTATAGAAATCCTATATTCTTGAAAAAAATTTTTTTTTTTTAGACAGTAGTAGCATATGACTTGCCCAACTACGATCAATAGGTATGAAAGAGACCACAGAATGGCTTGGGTTGGATGGGACCTTAAAGATCATCTAGTTCCAACACCCCTGTTGTGAGCAAGAGCACCTTCTGTTAGACCAGGTTGCTCAATGACCGATCCAAACTGGCCTTGAACAATTCAGTGATGAGGTGTTCACAACTGCTCTGGGCAACTGGTTTCAGTGTTTTACCATCCTCACAGTAAAGCATTTCTTCCTAATATCTAATCTAAACCTACTCCCTTTCAGTTTGGAGCCATTCCTCCTTGTTCTGTCACTACACACCCTTGTCAAAAGCCCCTCTCCTGCTTTCTTGTAGGATTCCCTCAGGTACTGAAGGGCAGCAATTTGGTTACCTCCAAGACTTCCCTTTTCCAGGCTGAACAATCCCAGTTCTCTCAGCTTTACTTGCAGGAGAGATTTTCCATGCCTCTAAGCATCTCTGAATCTCTCCTCTGGATTCACTAACAGGTCCATGTCCTTCCTGTGCTGGGGCCCTAGTGCTGCATGCAGCACTGTCATGGTTTGACATGGAAGTGAATTTTTTCAGGAAGTTGAGTCAAACCAATCAGTGGTCAGGTTTGGATATTGGCACCTGGAGTGACCACTGAAGGCATGGACACGCCTCTGAGAACACAGGCGGTTAAAGGCAAGAACTCCCAGGGGAACTCTCTCTTTGGTTCCGGTCATCGGAGAGTGCAAACTCTCCCCTGCCCAGCTACGGGTGGGGGAGAGGAAGCCATGCTGCCTGGTCAAGGTAGGCGAAGGGTGAAGCGACTGGAACCAAGCCAGCTCCTGTAGACGGAAGGCTGGAGAGAAACAGAGATGCCTTTGTTCCCCCCCTCCCCCAGAGGGAAAGAGACAGAGAGTGTGACAGTATCTGAAATTTGCCAGCAGAGGAGAAGGAGAAGGTGGGGGGGAGATGCTCAGCCGTGGGAGTTGGAGTTCTGGGCAGAGATTTCAGCCGTCTGGGGAGTCTGAACTTTTAACCCTATCCTGGGAAATGAAGGCTTTGTAAAATATTACTCCTTCTTGATTTATAGTGGAAGAAAGACAGTCTGGGACCTGAGATGTTAGAAGAAGAAATTTTTAGGTGGGAGGAGAGGATGGAGTAGCTTTTGGCTGGACTTTTCTTGTTAGCCATAGACTGAACCAAATCCTCCTGCAACAGAGATTGCATTTTTAGGGGGATGCAATGGTGAACCAAAGAGACCTGCTTCAGCAACCACCAGCACTGGAATGGCAAGAACAGAGAAGAGCTGAGGAGGGAATGGTGATGGCCTCTGTCTTCAGGAGGAAGATGATCTCTGTTCTTGGACCCTTGGCCCCAGGGGAAAACGGGGCGGGGACTGTGGTCCCAGGATGAGAAGCTGAACTGTTGTCTCTTTGGGTCCGTGGCAAAGCATCCTTAAAGGAGCCCTATGAGCAGTCTGTCCATGCACGGTGGTGAGAGCACTGTGACATGGAAAGTAGAGTGTCACACTGGCAGATTTTCTCCAGGCAGTTGCCATGTGTGACATAGAAACCCAGAAGGTGGCAGCTGTGTTTCCTGGGGGGTCTATGGTGCAAGAGAGACTCCTCTCTCCCTTGATGGACTGAGTATTGATTATCTGAAGGGTGGCAACTTGATCAGGAATCCTGGGTGATGTCTCACTGTGGTTGTTTTGGAAATTGGGTGGGAAGAGGAGTGTTTTGGAAGGTCTTCATCCTGGATTTAGTGTGTGTGTCTTTTACAGTAGTAGTCGTTTAATAAAGTTTTTTTCCTTTGTTATTAAGCTTGGGCCTGCTCTGCTCTGCTCCTGATAACATCTCACAGCATTTATTTTGGGAAGGTGCATTTTCATGGGGGTGCTGGCATTGCGCCAGTGTCAAAGCATGACAAGCACTCCAGATTGGGTCTCACCAGCGCTGGCCACACTTCTTTTGATGGATCCCAGAACAAGGTTGTCTATCTAGGCTGGAAGCTCTCATTGATGGCTCACATTCCACTTCATATCCACCAGCAACCCCAAGTCCTTCTTGTAAGGGCTGCTCTTGATCTGTTCATCTCCTATCCTGTGTTAATACTGAGGATTACCCCAACCCAGATCCTCCATCCTACCCTTTTTTAAAATGGGTACAAAGCTTCCTTTTACCCAGTCACCTGCAACTTCACCTGATGAGCGGGACTTTTCAAATATTATGGAAATGGCTTGGCAACTATATCGATCAATTCCCTCAGGACTCTGGGTCCCAAATATTTATGTACCTTCAGGGTCTTCAGGTGGTCATGAGCCTGATCTTTACTTACAGTGGGAAGCATGTTGCTTCCCCAATCACCACCCTGCTCAAGAAGTGTGGGGAGAGAAGTTGCCATTGAATACTGAGGCAAAAAATTGTTGAGCATCTCAGCTATGTGATATTCAGATATTATTGCAATATATGTTTGGGGTTTTTTCTCTCTGTTTCTTTTTTTTTTTTTCATTTTTCCTTTAACTATGGAAAGAAATCAATGGGACAAATAAGGATCATGCTGAATAATCATCATGGGTTTACTGACTACTGAATGACTTACCTTTTAAAGAAAAAAGCTAAAAAGTGCATGCTACTAAAGTAGTTTACTTCCTTTGGAACCATATGATTGTATTTTCTTTCTTGCTGAATCCAAGCTGCAGAAAACTATCAGGATACAACCAAAGTTTCAGTCCTGACATGATAATGTTGTCATGTTCTGCTATGTCTTGTAAATACAAGAGTAGCAGCAGTGCTTCAGCAAATTTACACTGTAGTTACATTGAATCATCTTAGAATTTGATTCAGATCTCATTAGATCAATGAATCAATAAGATGGCCAGCTTTTCTGACTTAAAATCTTGTCTAGATGGGAGGCAGAAATGAAGGAGACTCTCCAAGACAGGGCTTGGCGATAAGATGCTTAGCTGGATAGGGAACTAGATTATAGAGTCACACCATCATGTAAGTCTTACCAGCCATGTGGCCACATTTCATTTCTTTACAGAGCCAAGGATTTATCAGCAGATTATCTTTTTGTGTAGCCTCACTATCAATCATGATTTAACAGCACTTACATTTGACCTACTTTTTCATCATCACACAAACCACTGTGATCACTACATGTGACTAGTGGCTTAAAGTGTATGTTCATAGTGACATAAAGTGTATATTCAGCCTGTCGACATTTCTTCTGCTTGCTGGGCTAAGAAGAATTGTTGCAAAGATTTAGTACTCTACTCACCTCCCCTTATATTAACAAAAAAAAAAAAAAAAAAACAAAAAAAACAAACCCCAAAAAAACCCAAAAAACAAAAGAAAGAAAAAAAAAAAACAAAAAACAAAACAACAAAAAAAAAAACCAAACCAAAACAAAACAAAACAAAAAAAAAAAAAAAAAAACCAAAAAAAACTCACCTTGGAACAGATTTTTCAGAGAAAAACATCACATTCCTTGTCATAAGCATAAAAGAATTTTTAAGCATACTAAGAAGTTAAGCACCACAACCATTCTTTGAGTGTTAAATCTAGAAGTTCTCCTGTAGCTTTCTGATCCTCTGCCAAACATTCTTTCATTTCAGGGATGCCTCATAGAGTGCAACAGACAATGGTCTAAGCTTTGGGACTATGGAGTATATGCCAGATACACCATACTACCCCAGGAGGAATTAATTCAATTTGCCTTCATTTGATTCTAATCACACATTCATCTGTTAGTTGTGGCACTGAGTACCTGCAGCTTACATTTTTTAATTAACAACACTGTTATAGCTGCAACTGGGGGAATATCAAAAGTGCATTCACAATTAAGTTGAACTTTATACCCATTTTTAATTTGACAGAACACACTGCGCCGCTCAATTTTTATAGTATATAAATCGTATTCACTACATTTGCATCTTCACCTAGATATAAACCACAGCGCTAATATAAAACTTATATACTACATAATAATAGGGATATACTATGTAAAGTTTAACAACGGCAATTTCTGGATTCTGCACCTGGAATGGGGCAACCCTGGTTGTGTGTATAGACTGGAGAATGAGAGACTGGAAAGCTGCACCGTGGGAAAGGACCTGAGGGTCCTGGTCTATGGCAAATTGAATTTGAGTCAGCAGTGCCCTGTCAGCCAGGAGGTCTAGCCATGTCCTAGGGGGCATCAGGCACAGCATCACCAGCCAGGCAAGGGCGGGGATTGTCCCACTTTGCTCTGCACTGGGGACGCCTCACCTTGAGTGCTGGGGGCAGTTGTCATAAATAAAAAATTATTGTAATGGATCTACTGTTACACAATAATTATGTATATATTGCTAATAAATTTTTCCTTTAGCTATTAAATAGATAATCGACCAGCCTGAAATTCTCCAGGATTCTATTCACTTACTTCCTACTATCATAATTAGCATTAAAATGGATGTATGCTGCATGCAGTTGTTATAAAATTTGCTAAGTTTTGGGTACCACAATATAGAAAAGATACAAAACCATTAGAGAGTGCTCAAAGGAGAGCAACAAAGATGGTGAAAGGTGTAGAGGGGAAGCTGCATGAGGAGCTGCTGAGGTCACTTGGTCTGTTCAGGCTGGAGAAGAGCAGACTGAGGGGAGACCTCATCAAGTCTACAATTTCTTCACAAGGGGAAGAGGACAGGCAGACACTGATCTCTTCTGTGGTGACCAGTGACAGAACTCAAGGGAATGGCCTAAAGTTGTGTCAGGGAACATTTAGGCTGGATATTAGAAAAACGTTCTTCCCCCAAAGGGTGGCTGAGCAGTGGAACCGGCTCCCCGGAGAAGTGGTCACAGCAGCAAGCCGGACAGAGTTCAGGAAGCATTTGGACAATGTTCTCAGGCACATGGTGTGATTCCTGGGGTGTTCTGCAAAGAGCCAGGAACTGGACTAGATCTTCATGAGTCCCTTCCAACTCAGCATATTCTACGATTCTATGAATTTTCCCAAAACAAGATATACAAAATAAACCTAAAGTTTTAGATATGCCACAATGCAGACTTAGTTGCATCTCTACTCTGAAAAAAGCAGTATTGTACAACTATTTTGAATATGACATAAAATAATAACTTCATTCCAAAACTTCTGTTTTTCCTCAGAAGACTATCTCTTCTGAAGTAATCATTCTTCCACCTTTTAAGTCTGTTCTTCAATTACTCAATCTCAAATTCTGCAGCAAAGAATATCTTTGGGCAAAGTCAGAGCAAACCAGGAGGAGAGTAGAAGAACACTCCCTTATAGAGGAAGAAAAGAAAATGTTGTTCTGTTTCTATTCTACCCATGAAATGAATTTTCCTTTGTTATGTAACTGAAATAAGAATCTCACTGATAAAATGTAATGTGTATTCATAGTAAATAATTTCTTGTTATTGAAAATGGTAATTTTTTACTTAAAATGTAATCAACTATAGGTGATTATTTCTCAGGAGCAAATATTACTGCTTGCATATTTTATGTATAAATATTCTGTTACCATGGATTCTGAATATTGTTTCAGAATATTTTTAAATTTTTTATTAATAAAGAACAAAGTTCTAAAAGCTGTTGCTTTAAAATAAATGATGCAATGCAACTGCAGGCAAAACATTCCACTGTGATACTCCAATAAAAAACCAGTAAGAGTTAATTTCTTACCCAGAACAATAAGGAAATAATAATGTTTGTTAAGACATGAAGGTAAGAAAAATTACCAAGCAGTCTGGGAATTAAAGCAGTGAAAAAAAAATTAGTGATAGAGGTCAGGAAGTCATAGGTCAGGAAATTATCTTAGTGGTATCATAAACATATACTGTCTGTCTTTCAACTGCTCTAACTAATTCAGTTGCATCCATCCATTCAACTACATCTGTGGAAATGCTGTGTGGATTCTTCGTCAAATCCATCACTGACAGAAAATTAGTGTTTCTGACTCTGCAGTCTTGGAGCAGTCATGTTTGCTGAGGCTTCAGATTGGTTAGCCTAAAATGCAGAAGCTCACCTGTAACTGGGATTAGCATGGAGAACTGCACTGCAGCTGGGCTTTGGAACCTTTAGCAATCCCATCTGAAGTCACAGTTGCCTTGAGTCACTGAGACTTCGTGGAGAACAACTGCAGTTTGGAGCTGAGAAGTCCCAAGAAAGTTGTTCTGATACCAGATCCCAGAAGTCCTTAACAACCTTGCATTGAGACATGGCCCTTCTAACACAACTGCTGATATTTAAGTATACTACACCTTAAGGGACAAACAACATTGCTTAATGGTTAACTGAAGTGGTGACCCCCTTAAAAAAATTACTTTTGTAATTTTGTATTGAATGTGGAGGTAGTCTAATTCCACCAGAGGGGATCTTGCTGGACGAACTTTTGATCTATCTTTATATGGCATACCCAAAATTACACCAAAAACTTGTAGCAGAGAAAGAAATTGGGACAAAGATACCAAAATAGTTGCTTAGCACCAACAAAATTTTCCTCTCTAAAAGGGTATGCTACTTTTCTCGGAAGGAAAAAACCATTATTTTGCACCTTTCCCACATACAGTTCTTCAAAGGCATTAAGAAAGTGGATAAACATGAAAATGTGTGCTTCACTACAACTTCATCAACTTAACAGATCAAAATTGCCTAATTTGTGTCTACTGTGTATACACTAAAGTGTTTAAATATTGAAACCTTGGGATGTTAATTTAAATTCTATAGTACTCACAATTAAAATGCCATTTCAGCTTTTCCATGTTATTAAATATTATTGTGAAAAAAATTCATTACAGAACATATGGTAAATACATCCTAGATATAGCCCTTCATGTTGTTTCATTAGAAAATATTAACCTTCTTTACTCTCTGCTGGTGTGCTGTCCTCCCTATCAATGAGCTTAAGACAGATGCAAGCATTAATGGGGCAATTTTAAGAATTCAGGGGGCACTAAGAAAGGAAGACATTCATGCAATGATATTTCTCTGCCATAAGTGCATAATTTAAGGAAATATTAGTGATTCTGTTGCAGTTTACAATCTATGAAAAGGGAAAACTAGCTGCCTTTTCTTCTGGTCAACAGTACCCAACAAAGTCTGAGTCAGCACTTGTACTTTTCATACTCATTTGTAGTTTTACTCTACTTAAAAAGAACCCCAAAAAACCAAAAAATCCCCATTTTCTACTGGCCTCTTTATCCCAATTTCTTTTATGTAGAAAGAAATACAGTAACAGTCAAATCCTACATGTTTGAAATAGAATCATAGATTCATAATATAAAATAATATGCTGTGTCGGAATGGACTGATCAGGATCACCAGGTCCAACTCCTGATCCTATGCAGAACCCCACAATGATCCCACCATGTTCCTGAGATCCTGAGAGCATAGTCCAAACACTTCTTGAACTCTGTCAGGCTTGGTGCTGTGACCACTTCCCTAGAGACCCTGTTCCAGTGTTCACCAACCCCAGAGGGATGAAGAACTTTTTTCTGCTAGCCAACTTAAACCTCCCCTGAATCAGCTTCATGCTGTTTTGTCAAGTCGTATCATGGGTCACAAGGGTGAAGAGATCAGTGTCTGACCCTCTGATTCCTTTTGTGAGGATGTCAAAGACCACAATGTGGTCTTAGTGTCCTCTTCTCCAGGCTGAATCTCAACAGACCTCAGCCATTCCCCATGGAGTTTCTACTCTAGACCCTTCATCATCCTTTTTTTCCCTCCATCAGACACCTTCTAATAGCCTAATGTCTTTCTTATACTGTGGCACCCAAACTTATCCCCAGCACTCGAGGAGAGGCCACCCCAGTGCAGAGCAGAGCAGGACAATCCCCTCCCTTGCCTGGCTGGTGATGCTGTGCCTGATGCCCCCCAGGACAGGGTTGGCCACCCTAGCTGCCAGGGCTATTATATATAATATAATTGATAATTGTATTTGAAGTAATTTTCAAATTAAATGAAATGGAGTCTAATAATCTAAGTACAAAATGGTAAAGGCACTTATTTGATTTATATTAAACATATGTCTATGTGACAGTCATGCTTTAAAAAGTAATAAATTTCTACTTCTGATAATTTTGGGTTAATTTAGCTTTTTACAGTTTTACTGTAGATTAAATATTTTCAGAAAAGTATAAGTCAAAAGGTAAACTAGGTTACCATTATTATATACTCAATGCTCTGCAAAATTCATGGTTGAGTGTTCCATTGATCTAAAGTTTCATGAGGTAAAAGAAAAAAAATCAATTCACAAAAGGCAGTCCCATGGACAGAAAAGAAACTATCATAAGCCCTTCTTTAACTTCTGACTTAGATTTCAACTAAATAATTTGAAATCCTCTGCATTTGAGATTAATTTAAAGAGGGATTATTTTATATAATGTTGCCATTTGTTTAATCTACAGCTTTAAATATGATCTTGATTTCTATTGTCCTTGGTTTCTATTCTATGAGTCAGAAAGATCATATTTTTTTCCTAAAGGTAGTGTCAGTCCAGAACAGCTTTAAACTATCCCTGTCTGTATTGAAGAGATCCCACTCATCAGTCTGTGAGCTGAAACAGAAAGGCAAGCTCATAGGAAAAGCTGCTTGCTATATGCAAAAATTATATGGCTGCTGTTGAGTATCAAAGTCTTCTAAAAATGTTTGAGTCAAAAAAATTATGTTAAAAGGATCCATGGGTGCTTCTGTCAACCTGTGATTGCTACCATGGTTCCTAGTACCCATTTGCTGAGGCAGCTATTCATGATTTTGGCATACATCTTTTCATCTGGAGCCTTCTGGCATCGCTGTTTCCTATCCTCATGCTCAGAGACGTGGTAGAAATGGTTTATAATAGGAAGGATTCATCTATAAGGGAAGGCATTTTAGAAATTCAGCTGGGTAGCACAGAAATCATGAGAAGCTGCAGGCATTTAAAAACTGGCAAGAAGAACAAAAAGAAAACAACACTGTTGCTAAAAGACCGGTATCTCCAGGTCCCTTTCTGCAGCACTCACCAGCCTCTTCCTTACCAATCAGTCCATACATTCATGGTTCCCTGTTCCAGCTGTGGAATCTAGCAGTTACTCTTGTTAAACTTCATGTGGTTGGTGGCTGCTGAGCCCTCTAATTTGTTGAGGTCTCTGCAGGACCTCTCTGACTTTAAGGGAATCAACAGCTCCTCTCAGTTTATTATTTTCAGCAAATTTTCTTGGTATTCCTTTTAGTTTTGCATCCAATTAATTTATGATGTTAAAGAGCACAGGGCCTAAAATTGAGCCCTGAGGAACTCTACTGATGACTGCCTGCCAGACCCAATAGAACCCTATTCTCTATAACCCTTTGTGTTTCACCCATTTGCTGGACATTTCTCCAGAAGGATCCTGTGAGAGACAATATAAAAAGCTTGAGTGAAATCCAAAAAGATTCTGTCTTTCTTCTTTCTATCTATCCACAGAGGTAGCAATCATCCAGTTCTGGTCTTTGCGAGAACTCAGTACAATTGGCAATTTCCCAATTAGGCAACTCTTCTAGACATCAGTTTTCTTTTGAAAGAGATAGGAGCTGTTATCTTTTTAGAAAGTATACTAAATGAACACTTAACAAGACAATAACCAGAAAGGAAAATTAGTCAATACAAGTTGCAAGTTAACATATCTGTAGAAGATTTTTTAACAGAATTTCCATCCCTAGTAGTGATGAAGGTGACATTTTTCACATCTTATCTAATTAGGGTTGATCTCTACAGGGTGTTTTGCTGTTTCATGAAGTGCACTCAATGCTACCACATGCTCCTTTCACAATGTGCAGCTTGACACTACCAGCACCCTGAAGACTCATACTTTAAAAAATAATAATGAAAAGTATTAATTAATATATATGTTACTATATATATTTATAGTTTTTTATTGTCATCCTCTACATGATAATCCTTAAAAGGATAATGCAGAAATTGTGGGTTCTAGGATACTATAATGAAAGCTCAGACAATAGGGGAGTTTAACTTAGTCCAAATCATTGTTCCTTCTCTTTTCTTTTGGATGACAGGGTTCTCTATGAATGACGCACCATAAACTATGAAGTAACATCCATTTCTTCTGTCTTTGAATTAAAATGAAAACAGAATAATGTCATATTTTGTGTCTGAACTACACTGGGAAAGGAAAGTGGAAGAGATGAATAGTCGGTCTATCCAAAATAAGGAAAAAAGTCTAAGAAACAACAGACATAGCAGTTTTGTCTTTTCAAAGCAGTCACAGTAACATGGGCAGATGGTTTGTTGAGTTTGCCTACAAGAACAACAGAGGTAGCAGGATTTCACTGTCTGTGCATTTCTTTTTCTCTATAAGATTGGAATTGATGTTGTCTTTAAAACAAAATTGGTTCTCTTTATGAGATGTGATGATATTAGCACAGACATCTAATGAAATACTGGGAATGTCTGTGCACATTGAAACAAAGGCCTAAGGCTGTGATATTTCAAGGAATACCCTGGAGACAGATTTCAAGGAAACCTTAGGAAACTCACTGAGGTGTTTTGCAAATTCTGCCAATCTTCATGTTAGCTGTAGAACTACCTAGGTCCTCTAGAACAAAAAAGGAATTTTAAATTTTTTAGCAGAACTGGTAGCTTTCACTCCCAGATGGTAAATACTTTATAGTACAGAAGAAAGCATACTATTAAAGACAATTCTTAAAGATTTCATTTTCTTAAAACTTCAATAGAGGACTGAAAAAAGTGTTTTATTTTGTTCATCAAGGGTATTTGTCCTGGGTAACCCAAAAAAAATGTATATGGTATTTTATATGTTTCCTATGCTGACCTGCCCAGGATCATCACTATCTCTTTCAGACCCAGGGTCTGGAAGCAGAACTGGAATGTGTTACCCCAAGTTCATGGAGGTGGTTGGCCCAGGATGGCTTTAAAAGAGAGGGAAAAGACACCCAGAGGGATCATCTGCTCTCCCCAGGGCTTCAGAGTGTATTAAAATAATATCAAAACATGTCCATGCATTAAAATAATATCAAAATTATTAAAATTATAATTTTATTATTTCAAGGAGGCTGCATTACATGTATTAAGATAATATCAAAATTATTAAAATAATAATTTTATTATTTTAAGGAGGCTGCATTACATGTATTAAAATACTATCAAAAGATCCCACCTTTCCACTTAGAATCATTGTCAAAAACATCAATTTCTGTATATATGGTTAATCTTTATCTTAGGATGTGCTTTCTAAACACAATGGGAGTTCACATTACTTCAGAACAACCAACAGTTGCTCAGTTCAGTTCTATGCTTCAGTGTCAGTTAACCTCTACTCAATCATTGTTCTTTAGAAAATGAAATCATTGCAACAGCCTTAGGAGGACAAATCAAAAACAAGGGCTGATTTGTAATTAATTGGTTTTTGTTAATCATAATATAATTAACCATAAAATGATTCAATAAAGATCAAAGATAAAAATAGCAATAATTAACAGTTCTTCTAGTACTGACAGGAGAAACTGAAATTTATTCATTTATTTATTTTCGTTAGCAGTATCTGCCTTCTTTTGCTTATAACTTATATGAGATATCAGCTTGAAAGAACTATGTAAAGTCTCACTCCGCAGAGTGGGCTTTCCTTAGCTTGTTTTAAATTTCCAAAGGTTTTGAAAAAAAAAAAAATAGGTTTTCCAAAAGTAATCTAGAACTGTTTGTAATAATACAAAATCAGAGCTGCAAATCCCTTAAACAATATTGTGTCAGCATGGGTTTTCATGTCACAATTTTGCTGTACTTTGATTTGCTCAGCAGAGAGACAGCTTAATATCCTTTAATTTTTTTCCTGCTGCACCTTGACATTGCTATTAACTTCTCTATTCATCTGTTCTATTTATAATCAGGAAGGTAGAGCAACTCAAATGAACTCTTCTTGTCTTTAATTTATATTGTTCAAATATTAATCACTTGGTAAGAAAACCACATTTACCAGTGTTTGGATGATAGAGTTTTCCTCCTTGAAGCTTCATTATTCCTATACATATTAATACCACTTCTGGTTTTACTCCTTTTTATGATACAGAAGAAATAAAAAGGGGAAGTAGTTCAACCCACATTACACTTGGATATCAGCTTTGTTTCATACAAAAATCTTTCAGGTGGATCCAGTCACACTAGCTATCTCACTAGTCTGCTGAAATACTCTAAAAAAAAGCTAAAGAACTTGGAAATTAGGCACCCCATGGAGTGTTAGTAATTCTCACAGCCTTATAAATATTGATAATTACAAAACTGTTCAGTAAATGCGTCTCTTGTGCAAAACATACCATGGGGAGCACTGAAGGAGATTTTCCCCATTAAAAAAAAAAAAAGAAAGAATCCTATAGAGATTATCCTACCTTGCTGTGAAATCAAGAAATTTCACTGAATAACTCATTGCTTCCTTCGGGAAAAAAATATTGTAGAAATGTGTCAGGCACAGCTGGGTATTGGATGATAAAGAAAATTTAAAGACTGAAATTATAGCTATATCTGTCTTTCAAAGTGAAAATGAAACCACAGATTTTCATAAAGAAATTTAGCTGATCCCATCTATGATTGGATATCAATGACAGAAGTTATACCAGGTAACATTTTGATTGCCTACAGTCCCATTTACAACTTTTATGATGTACCCATGGAAACTTGTACTTCTATGGTCAAACTAGATCTAGGACCCCCAAGAGGGGGCTCAACAGGGACTGGGCTGGAGGTGTTTTCACGGCCATGATAGAAGGTGACTGAACCAATTTAATTGGATTTTCAAAGCAAGTGATGTTCAGTATTTGATTCTGTACCAAATGCCAATGCTCAGGTGCTGGCGCCGGGGCTGTGCCGGGGCTGCCGGGCCGGCCCCAGGCTGTGCCAGCGGCTGCAGCGGCCCCAGCGCAGGGCACAGCTGAGCCCCTCAGCCACGGGTGGGCAGGCGAGAGCCCCGGGGAAAGCCTGGGCAAGGGAGGGCAAAAACCTGCCCGGCAGCCAGGGCTGAGCGAGGGGAAGCGAGCGAGAAACAGCCCTGCGAGCCCCGAGGGGACAGCAGGAGCAAGGACAGAGATGTCCTGAGCAGACTTGTGTCTGGGAGAGAAACTGCTGCTTTTGGAAATATATTAATCTTCTAATGGTCTGTAATCATCTAATATAGTCTTTGAACCTCAAATGAATAACAAGGAAGTTCTAGGCATGCATAAGATTTATGCAATTTCTGCAAGATACCATCAAACTACTGAAGCAGAGTTTTTAAAAGGTGCTGATAATCACAGCAAAAATAACCCTTGGGGAAAATCTACAAGTTCATCTACATTTAAAATAAAATCAGGGTTTGCTACTTCTTGTGACAATTAAATGCGCTGCTGTCACTAGAAGCCAAGGGTAAATTGATGGAGTAACATTTATTTCACTCTCATGAAATACAGAATTTGCAAAATAGTATCTCAAATGCATTTGTGATCCAATTTAAGCAATTTAAAATTCGTAAAGATCATTTTACTACTAACATATCTAACTTGTTCTAAAACATAGAATTCTGTTTTTTGCTTTAAGTATAGCCTAATTCAATATCCTTTGCTATGAAAAATAATTTGTAGAAAGAATTAAAATGGGTATTCAAAGCCCTTGAAGCATAGCAGCCTAACCCACTTTAAAGCCAGTGATATGCTTTCCTTGGAGAACTGTACTTTCATTTCATGCATTTCTAAATGAAACACAGCTCCACACTAGCTATTAGTTGAAATGTAGATTCATGAGATTTATAAAACATTACTTCACTAAAAACACTAAAAATTATTACAAATTAAGTTGTATTTTTCTAGAGGAAAAATTATCTCAGTATCAACAAGAAAAAGAAATGCAGAGTTAAAACTACTCAGTAATTCTGTATATTTCACTATGTCAATCTGCTATGTCTCTAAACAAAAACATTGCACAACTGCTTCTAAAAATATTCTGGGCAAAGTAATGGGGACCCTTGTGTTCCCCCAAGGGTTCTCAGGTTCTCCTTGATTCTGGATTCCCTCCACAGCCTCTCTCCTTTTAGTGTTCCTTAAATGTCTTTAGTTTTCCAGGTTATGGGGCTGAGTTGATAATATTTTGGTTGATTGAATCGTTAAACAATGGCAGTCCAGTGTCTCACATGACCAGTGTTTTCAGCTTGTGCTGTTGTGTCGTCATGTGTCCATTGTCAGTGCCATCATCAAGATGATCAGGACACTTCTGGTCATGTTTAGACTTGAGGATCATCAGCTTGTTTGTATAGCTCAGCTTTCTATTTCAGTGAATTCACAAAACCTATTCAAGGTTCATTCTGATGTTTGGGAAAAGATGTTGGTCACATTTGGTCTTTTCTGCTTAAGAACACATTGATTAGAGCTCTGAGGTTTATGCTAACATCTGTGTTAGCTTAACTCATGCAAAGGGCTACACAAATGCCCACCTCACCCTCCTCTGCCCAACTAGATATAGTCTCATCCTGTCCCAACAAATCCTCCTGAGCTGGAGTGGCCACAGGCTAGCAACTAGTGGCCACAGAAGCAACATGAATGAGGCAAGTCTCATTGTAGGTGATCAGGGCAGTAGGTTGGAAAAGTGAGGCTCACAATCACAACCTAGCTCAGTTCAAGAAAAAGATCTGAACCCTTGATTCCATACAGACTCCATGAGATGGGGGCAAATCCTTTACTCTCAGAGCTCTTTTGCAGAAGTCAGAGTCCAACAGCTGCACCAAGTCTGAGCTAGCCTAGAGTACAGGAGGCTAAGTCCACAGTAGAGAATGTCTACAGAGCCTGTTGACACTCTCTGGGCCCTGCCACTAACTTTACTGCGGATACAGAGGAAATGTCATCCATGACAGAGTTTTACAAATCTCACACAGGAGAACAGAAACAGACATAGGTATCTTGTATCCTATACTGCCTAAAATACTGTGATCCGTGGTGAATCTGGTTTATGCTTCAACATATGAGACCAAAATATTTTAGATATGTAAGAAACTGTATTTGGAGATGTAGTTAATATATAAAGATGATCACTCACTTCAGGAAACTTAATATGTAAAAGCAAACAAATTCATCATAAGATAGCAGGAAATACAGTTTTTGCGAATTAGTGGTGAAGAAATTCCTATGGTGGTGCTTTTAAAAGTTCAGTAATGTCATACAAATGTTTGTAGCACCTGTAGAAACATTATTTCTGAGAACGAAGTTGTATCTAAAATAAAAATTCTAGCTGATAACATGTTTATTAGAAAGAAAATTGGGTTTTTTGTTGATACATGTAAAGATGGAAGACATTTCCCATGTGGGATCAGCATTGAGAAGCATTCAGCTCCCAGATGGGATCAAAACAGGAATATAAGCCTTAAACAAAAATATTTTGTTTTATATTTTCATTTGCCACTGGAAAAAAATACTTTCTTACATTCTTAACAAATCTTCTATTTTCTATATGCATGAAGTTCTATAAGTAAATGATAAGGATTCACTACAAAAATTTTTCCTTTAAAGAAGTAATTTACTGTGATGATTTTGTCTGGGTCCTTCCCTCACCTACACCACCATGGCTAAGGAATTAATCACTATAAAGCTCAACATACTACCCAGTAATTCAGACTTAATGTGTTGAGTGTAAGACTGAAGGTCAACAGCTATGACAATATATAGACATAAATTATTACTCCATAAATTCACATCTCAGAGAATCTTATTGTATGGCATAAGATTGGGGCATGGAAATAAAAAGACCTTTATTGGCAAAAATTAGAACAACCACATTTCTTATAAATTAATGGAGAATTTTGACCTTTTAAAACCTCAGTGAGAGCATAGTGAAGCATTTTTTACTCTAAATTATAATGGCATGACTCTGGATTAACTTCAGAGATACACTGATGGAGTATCACAGTGATCAGCATAAATTCTATATGCTGAGTGGTATCTGAAGAAATATAAAGACCAGAAAACCAGATAAAATATTCAGAGCTGAAAATACTGCTGCCTACATACTAATTGACATGTTTGGCCTTTCTCTAGAATACTCCTACAAAATTAAAAGTAAAATGAGATCTTATATTGTTATAAAAATAGCATGATTAAAACCCTTTGACTTGTGTAAAGAGATTCAATACAATAGTTTCAATTCATTTTAATATTTTCTGTGTCCATATTGATAATATATATAACAGAATAATCTTGCATTTTTATATCTATTTAAGGTTTTTGTGAGTGTTGTGGCATCTTCTTTTTCTATTCCACCCCTTAGTAGTAATGTATCAGTGGGACTTGATTGTATTCACTTTCATGTTTTTAACTGTATTGCACTGAAAGCTGTTAGATAATAAAAATATTTATGTACCAACTTGGTTTTGACAAGTAAGATTTACACTCCCTTTCTTTGAAGAAGGAACAGAATATTTGTAACAAAATGCTGATCTTTGGCAAAGGATGATGCTTCAGTATTGACCGCATGTGGGCTGAAAATGGTTGAAAAGTGCAGGTGTCTGCTGTCTTAGTCTCCTAGGAAAGGAAGAAACACTATATAAGAAAAGGGACAAAGGTATATTCGGTATTCATCTTTCCTTGGACTTCTGAAGACAGTCTACGGCATTCAAATCTAGCCGCTGTCTGAAAAAGAAGTGACCCAAGGTCTGAGTCCTGACAGACCTATGAACTTCTGCTACCAAACAATGTGGTGTCCTTAGACCTAGACTTATTAGAGCCTTGCTTTACTTTTCTAATACTACAGCATTAACATTACATGTAAACCTTCCAAAAGTAACTAACATCTGGAATTTTGCTTCCTCTGGCAATGAATCATCTGGCCAATGGGCTAAGATGGCTACAAATGCACAACAGACTGAAGCATGCATCACTAGAAGAATCTTTGCCCCCTGGTAACTATGAGCTACTAGAGCAGTATTCAGCTCTATATCCAGACACACAAGTTTAGGTACATACAGCATAAGTTTTAGCAGGCTAGCTGCTTGTTACAGATGCAGATCTTGTCAGCTGTGGACAATGGGGAACTGCTTATCTCACCGTAACTTTGATGTCTGTATTTGAGTAGTTCTCTTTACTTCATTGACTGTGTTACCTCTCTATTGCTGTTGGACTGCAGCAGGATCTTAGACACAATTAGCTTGCATGCAATTGTCTGCACTGCAGACACATAAACATAGGTGATGGAATCTCGATCTCAGCCTCCTTGTTTCAGTCAATATTGGCCACCACGTACAAAAAAAGGACAAAATTAATTGAATTATCTCCCAGGCAGGATAGACTAGGGAGCAGAGCAAATATTGAACTATTCTCTGGTTTAAATATGACAAGCTTTTTCTCTTTTGTGTGAACCAAAATTGTTTCCTGAACACTGAGGTGGTATTGTTTAAATGACATAAGCAAGAGACTATCATACACAAGAGGATCTGATGATATATTTTCTATTCTGTAGCAATGTTTAAACTAAGAATTGTTCTGTTGTAATTTCTTCTTTCTAAGATGCTTAAGTTGTTCCCTAAAAAGTAATATTGCCCCCAAAAGAATTTATATCAATGAAACTGAGGGTATCCTTTAAATACAAGAACACAAATTTATAGTTAACTTGGTAATATTTACTGCAAATTTGCAATTCAGAAAGTGATCTTAGTTGTTCTCTTTGAGACAATGAAGGATCTAAGTAGCTGCCTGACTGTCACGATCCGCTTGTTGCGGGGTGTTGTGATGGTTCTTTTTACCGATCCCAAAAGTGCAAAAAGGCAAACAACAAGGAACTATCAGTTAATCACAACAAATGCACCTTTATTAGGGGCCAAAACAGTAAATGTGATAGTGGGCGATCAGAAAGGAGATAAAAGGATAGAGAGAGAGAGAGAACAGGGGACCAACACAGGCGAGATCCTCAGTGGTCCGGATGATGGGGATCCGTCTGTCATGTTGGGGAAGTCTTAGAAGTTTTGGTCAACTCAGGGGTCCAGTTATAGTCCACAGAGGAAAGAGGGGGGAACAAGTGTAACAATGAAAGTCCATTGTAATTGCCACGAGGGAACAGGTGAGTCCACAGAAACCACCAAAGCAAGACGAATACAATGAAAAATAAGTCCATTGAAATTACTGAAGGAAAACAGGTCATGTCATTAGTGGTCAGACCAACAATTTCCCCTCCTCCCTATAGCAGGGGTCTCAGTCTCAGTCCTTGGGAGGAGGGTTCTCATTCTTTCTTTGTCACAGTGGTAACAAGGCAGATGAGGGGTCTTCAATGAAGGACCACGGGAGTCACCCTAAAAGTTCATTCGGCTTAAGAACAGAGATTAGAAGCAGGCCGCGCATCAGGCTGTCCCGTGCTGGGTCCATGTCAGGTCTTTGCCAAGTCCTTGCCAACTCCTTGCCAAGTTCTTGTCAGGCCTTGTTCGGAACAGCTAGAATGATGGTTCAGTGGTTCCACCTGCACTGTGTCCTGTTCTAAGCTGGAACTGCAGTGGGGGAAGGGATTCTTTCTCATGGCAATCGGAAGGCAGAATGGAGAACAAGGGGGCTTCAGACAGCCTCTTACACTGACACATTTCTCATGGGACATATTTTTACTTTATTTTTCAAATAGATTAAAGTGTTATATCCCTCAGCATTTATGTATGAGGTTTCAACAGGAGACTTTAAGATAAGTGATGCCACAGTTTAAAAAGCATAGGTTTCAAAAGTGGGACAAGAGATTAGGTTCCTCAGACACAGAGAATGGAATGTCTCTGTTACACTTAATTCTTGACTTTTTGAATTTTTGCCTAGTGATATTGAAAAGCACATAAATCCTTCCAGAGGTCCTGTCTGTATGTGCCCAAGGATTTGTGTGTAAATGTCTGAACGTATACCTATATTATATTGTACAATATTAACAGAAGAATATTCATCTGTAGCTGAATATTTATCTGTAGCTGTTTTGGGACATTCAATTATCTGCTGTAACACAGATTTCCTCTGCAGCTTTGGGCAAGACACTTATCTTTATGCTTTTAGGTGCTATCTGTGAAATGGAAGTAATATTTCTTTCTTGCAGCGTAATTATGAGGCATCAAAACTGTGAGATTTTCACACTGAGAATATTTTTACATGTCTGATCTATAGCTACCTGACACTTCTCAGTGTAGAATATACTTTACAAGGAAGGAAAAAAAAAAGTTATAATGCACAGATAGCTTTATATCTCATCTTTAGAGTGGTTAAGTTCATCCTCTCATCATTTTTGATGCGATTTCTTATATTCAATAACATGTTTCAAAAAAACTCAAAAAAATCCCCCCAAAACCACCAGAAAACTCAGACTTTTGTCTGAGTTGTCATTAAGGTTAATAATCTAAGTGTAACAATGCAGACTTTTATGATTAAATACCTTAATGCCTCCAGACATTGAAAGACTCTCTAAACAGTTGGACCTCTAAGGGGTGTGCAAATCAAATGCTTTTAGAAAAGGATTTCACAGCTATTTCCTCAATACAAACAAAATAATATGAAAATGTATTCCAGGTACTGGAATAGCTTACAAGGATAGATTCAAACCTGTAAACGCATTCCACATGTAGGACTGCAAACAGACATACTACAGCAATCTGTATGAATAGCCATTTAGGAATGAGAATAGAAAGATATGCTGTAAGAAAATTAATTCCTAGTGAATATTCCTAGACTGTTTCTTGTTGTCATACCAACACACAGAGCTGTACATCAAGACACACAACTACTTTTTCCTTTCATATCATCTAAAGTTCCCTCTTCTTGCTCCTCATCCTGTCTCTGCCATTGGCATCCCACATTTTTCTATAGTTTTCTATAGTTCTTCCTTACTTCTCTTTATCTTTGCTCCTAGCTCTTGCATTTATTATTTTATGTGGGAAATGGATTAGATATAGAGAGTATAGAGAGTTCTCAGAGCCCTGAACAAGTGCTAAAAGATTTGCTTAAGAACTGAAATATATGGAAAAGCTTTTGACAAAAAGCAGCTGAACAAGAACATAGAGTTTAATCAAATTATGTATTGGTGCTTATTAGTTTTGCTTACTTACTTTTGCAGTGCAGATATGACCATAGATCAACCAAAAACAAATGTTTGGGTTGCTTTATCCAAGTCAGCAGGCTCAGACACCATATGTTTGACCAATTCAAGCCCAGACCAACCCTTTGTGACCTGTTTAGTCAGTATGCCAGTGTCAGCCAAAGAATAGCCAAATATGTGACAAATATTAGCATGAAGATACCAACAAGACCAATCCTATAACCAATTAGCATCACTGAGTCCCTCATCTTCTTAAAGCACCTTCTGAACCTCAAGAATTAGAAATTCTTAGTTCTTTGGCAATATAATTTTGTGCTGAGTTTCAGTACCAGGGAGATCCACAATTAAATGTTACTCCCCACCATCCTGTATACAGAAATTCAAGTTTGTGGTGCAATTGTATTACCCCAGTGCCCCCTAAGGGTGAAATTTCTGACCTAGATGAGTCCCCACAGCAACTGCCAAGAAGGTATTGGCTCATTCATGGAGATAGAGCCTAGCAAGGCATTCCCTCAAAAATTAAAGGTGGCCCATGTAACATTAGACAACTCACTGTAATAGCACCTAAAGTTTAAAAAGCCATCAAAAGAAAACATAGAGCAAAAAGATTTGCCCATCATTATGAAACGCTTCATAGTGTTTTATAATTAAAAAATAGTCAGCTTCTGATTGTAATAGCATGAATTAAAACACCTGTATTGTCTCACCCTTCTCATGAGACTGAAAATAGAATAAAAGTTTTTAAAACACCTCTCAGTTGCCCCATCTCTGAGTCACAAAAGGGTGTTGTCCAGCAAATTTATTCTCATCCCACCCCACATTTGAGATTAGTTTATTTTTTGGTGCTTCTCCAGTATGTTCTGTTGATACAATCAAAAACTAGAGCAAACGTATACAGAATTCAGCAGGGAGTCATCCATGTCAGTAGAGGAGAAGTTTTGCTCAATTCTTGCATCCCTGAAATATTCAGTTTGTCTGTAAATCTGGAGCTCCTGTTTAGGCAGAGCATCACTTTGGTGAATTAATTTACCAAGTTCTTAGAAATGTGATTATCCATGCACTCACTTGATACTTAATTTATCTAAGCAATTGAAAATTATATTTTACAATGAAAAATATCAAACAGACTTTGAAACAGACAAATATTGCTACATTTTCTTCTCATATAAAACATGCAGTATGCACTTCATAATTTTACTTCTAGGGAATTATGCCCTATTTGGCAAATGGAGGTAGGAGTGTCAGCTTGCTGAGGACTGAGTAAGACCCTAAGCATGTGGTGTAGACTGCATGTAGGCAAAAAGCAGCCTGAAAACTGCTTCTGTTTTGAGAGAGAGAGAAGCAAAAACAACCAGAAGATGCTACTGACAATTAAAAAAGCATAGAATGTATGCACGTGTTTGTCTACAGTTTTTTGAATTTCAATCTATATTAACTCAATTTAGTTTTTAATTGTTGATCAAACAGCAAGATCTTTAAATTTTTTGATATTATCAAGTTTATGATCAAGTTTATGATAAATATTATCAAGACTATGATCACCAACTAATTCCAGATTCCAATATTACATTTTATAGTACATTTATATTGCTATACAGTTGCTATACAGTTGCTCAAAATTTATGAAAATCTGCATGTTGAGTAAAAATCTGTATGTGACTTCTTGAAAATACTTGTGGGAAATCCATCAGAAAGTCATTCTTTGTTTGGAAGATAGATTTAATAGATTATTTTTCAGTTCCTCAAGAGTAATGAAGTTTTTTTTTTTTTCTGTTTGACATAGTGTTGTCATCACTCAGATTCTAATAAAAAAATATTTTCAAGGTACCTCATTCAATCAAGACAAACTATTCTTGCCATGCTTTCATCACAAGCAATTGATTTCTCTTTATTCCAAACTTCCTTCTAATGACTTTCATTATATAAGGTCCAGCACACATGCATCAGGCAGTCTGTCAAGATTTTTTTTCTTCTCCCTTTTCACTGCCAAACTGTCAATCCATTAATTTTCAGGTTTGAAACTTTGCTTACTGAGGTTAATGCACCCCCTTAGTCATCAGATTTACTTCTCAACTTACATATTAGCTCAGTTTCACAGTTGTATGTTCCCTCTCTGTTCTTTCCTCCAGGTCCTTTTCTCCTGAGTTTAATCAGAGATTTCTGGCAGCTGAAATTTTGGAAATTTTCTTTTCCTGTAATATTACGTGAAGTTACTTGATTGAGTAAAATCTCCTTGGAGGCATGTGGATGACCCACAGAGTAATAATGAAACCATATCATGTATACCATAAGGCAGAATCTATCTCCCAATTTTTACTTCAACTTAATACTTAGTTCTGAGGCAAGTATATAGAACTATATAGAATATATAGTTAATATAAGTTCTGAGGCAAGTATCAAGGGAGATAGTGCTAAGAACAGCTTTTGCTAGGGATTCAGGAGATATACTTTCAGGACACACATCTTACATGATGTGAGGCAGCACATGTAGACAAATTCATAACAGAAATTCATTTTCCTTACAATATTTTAACTTTGATTGCAAAATCCAAATTACCATACTAATTTTTTATCCCAGAACAAAACAATAACACCATATGTGTTTAGGTAAAATGTTTTTCTATAGGGGAGTCACTTATTTAAACATTTTCCAACATATAAATGCACAACTTAAGTTTCAACATTTAGTGCAAACACTGATAAAAATATCTTATATAGAACTAATGTCTCTAGTACTTAAGGAATGATATTGGTATAGGGAAGGAATCTGACACTCAAAGGCATCTGACAAATTTTTTTTCACTTAAAGAGAAGGACTTTGCACATATAGAAAATGCATTATTTAAAGGGCTAAATATAAGACAGAAGCTGATCTGCAACAAATATTGTGTCTGAAATCATTAGTGGCCTTGTACAGGAGGATGAAGTTGTTGGTGGATAAGGGAAGAACAACTGATAGCATCTACTTGCTCTAGTGCATAGCATTTGACATGGTCCTGCATGACATCCTTGTCTGTAAACTGGAGAGACGTGGATTATCTGCTTGGTGCATATTGAATTGGCTGTATGGTCACATTTAAAGAATTGCAGTCAAATCTCAATGTCCAAGTGGAGAGTAGTGATGAGTGGTGTTCCTCAGAGACCCATACTGGCACCAGTGCTGTTAAATATCCATGCTGTTGACATGGACAGTGAAATTGAGTGCACCCTCAACAGATTTATTGACAGTCCCAGAATATGTTCACCGACATGGAAGGAAGGGATGCCATCCAGAGGGACCTTGACAGGCTTCAGAGGCGAGCCTCTGAATAACTCATGTGAACTTCACAAAGTTCAACAAGGCAAGTGCAATAGCCTGCATGTGGGTCAGGGAAATCCCAATCACAAATCCCAAAGTGGGCAGAAAATGGATTGAGGGCAGTTCTGCAGAGAAAGGCTTGAATGTGTGATTTGAAAAGAAACTCAACATGACCAGGCAATGTAGGTTTTCAGATCAGAAAGCCAACCATATCTTGGGATGCATCAAAAGAAACCTGACTAACAGGTCAAGGGAGGTGATTCTCCCTCTCTACTCCCCATATGGAATACTGTGTTCAGCTCTGGGACTACCAGCATAAGAGGGACATGGATACCTTGGAATGAGTCCAGAGGAAGGCCACGACGATGATCAGAAAGCTATGAAGACAAACTGACAGTTGAGGAAGTTCAGCTTGGAAAAGACAAGGCTCTGGGAAGACCTTAGAGCAGCCTTCCAGCACCTGAAAGCGGCCCAAAAGAAAGTTGGAAAGTTTTGACAAGGCCATGTAGTGACAGAACAAAGGGGAATGGCTTCAAACTGAAAGAGAATAGGCTTACATTACATATAGTAAAGAAATTTTTACTGTAAGAATGGTGAAGTACTGGACTAGGTTGCCTAGAGAAGCTGTGCATGTCCCATCCTTGGAAGTGTTTAGGGTCAGTTTGGATGGGTCATTGAACAACCTGTTCTAGTTGAAGGTGTCCCTGCCCACAGCAGTGGGGTTGGAACTAAATGTCCTTTAAGGTCCCTTCCAACACAAATCGTTCTCTGATTCCATGTTTCTATGATATTGAGCCATGACATCAGACTAGGAAATTCTGCTCAGTTTTGTTTTATGTCTGTAAACATATATGTGTTCTTTCTATGGTTTTAATCAGGGCCAGAGTCTATCTTCTTTTGCCATACCACAAAAAGGACATTTAATGTTAATCTTTATAAAACCACAGTATTGAATTAATTTCAAGGCATTCCCTCATAAGATTGAATAAATTTTTAAAACTATAAAAACTGATTCTCTTTGTAAGATGTGTAAGGATTTATAGCACAGCTGCAATGGTGTGCCTGGAAGAGCAAGTTCAATCCTAATTTGCAACAATAACAATGTCAAAATTATTATATGGGGACCATTATTCTTCTACTTTTTCTGCCTCTTGTAGTGAGAGGTTACATTGCATTTGCTGCCCAGTAATTTCTTCAATCATTATTAGAAAAGATGATGTTATAAACTATTAATTTTGACCAGCTGAAAGAGTTTCTTTTTAACAACTTCCAATTACTCTTTATTCCACTCTCTACTTGTAGAAGATAATGTATTAATTTCCTTTTATCCCCAGTGATAGCAAGACTCTGTTTTACAGTGCTTAGCAGTTAGATTGAATCATAGTAAAAATGGTGGCGATTCATTAAATTCCTCAATTTGTTTCAACACAAAACCATAATTTTTAGGAATAGTATAAAATGACAGAATGGTCTGAGTTGAAAACAGCCTTTAAAGATCATCTAGTTCAACCATTTGCTATGGCCAGGAACATCACTCACTAGATCAAGTTTCTCAAAGCCCTATCGAGCCTGACTTTGAACTCTGTTGGTGATCTGGAAATCACAGCTTCTCTACTGTCTCACCACCTGTATTTTAAAAAATTTCATCTTTATGTGAAATCTAAACCTACTCTTAGTTTAAAGACTGCCTCTAGTCATCTATATATATATTTCAATATATCTTCCAGAAAGATATGTTCCATTATGTTATTGGGCATGGAGGTGAGGATGATTGGTCAATACTTCCTAGAGTCCTCCTCCTTTATTTACCCTTTAAAATCAGATGTAATGATACATATTTTCAAAATGTCTGAACAAAAAAGTTTAACTGTTCATAATACACTCATCATCAACCTTGAATTATTCTCTGGTACTTAATTTCAAAATGCATTTTTGGATGTCTAATTAGGGTAATACATTTAGAAAACAAAACAAAAAAAATCAAATTAAGCATCTGGCTACAGAAAACCTTCAATGATCAATGTCTTCATTATGTCAACTTAGCTATGTTTTGCATGCTTCTTCACTGTCATGTAAGAAAGATGTAAATTATTAAATATGCTCTTTATCTCTCTGAGATTTCTTTAAATAGTAATCATATTTCTAAATGCAGTTTTGCTGCTTACTGTTAAAACTCCCGCCAACAGAATAGCTTTTGCACCACAGATGACATACTCTGCTTGAACTTTACATGTAGAGTAGCTAGCATACTTGATTAAAATTATTTTAAATGCAAATGCTTGTCATAAAACATAATGCAACATAACCAGTGAAACACAAAAAAAAAATTCCACTCAGCCCATATTTATACTATGATATATGGAAGTCAAAATCAGGAGCAAGCTGATCTTAGCAAATAAATTGACACATATCCAAACATTTTAACACAATCTCTTTAAATAAAATAACTGGTTAATAATTCATATTAACCAAAGCCAGTCAGTTATGCTTCAAAACACTGAGACATTCACTGTTTCCAACCATCATCCATGTTCTACTTTTCCAACCCAAAGTCTCATCACTGTTTGAAAGTATGTCTGAGCATTTCAACAGTCTTGATACTCATGCTTTTGGCAACCTGTATTACATTTTTGACCTGCTTTGGAGAACATTCCCTGTTCTTCTAACCAGTTAGCTTATTTTCATCATACTCATGGCCAGCTGCCTCTAATGCTGACTGCTTGTGCCCACAAACAACAGTAGACAGGGCAATGGTTGGGTCAGAATCTATTTTGTAGGACTGTGTCTATTCACACATGTATTGGGCTTTCAGTCATGCCAAAAAATCTAGATGTGACACTTCAATTCTTCCCACACAAACATTACATGAATATATTTCTTAAGAATGTCTTTGATATCACAAATGCCACAATACTTTTTTAGACACATCTGAATACCCATCAAATTCAGAAGAGTTCAGGTTCAAGTTTTCATGTTATCTGGAAAATGGATTTAAGAGGACAAACATTTGAAAATATAAAGTCTACTTGCTTAGCAATATATATGCTAAGCTATACCCTGAAAAATGGTTGTCAAGATGACATGTGTCTTTGGAATATAAATATATACAATAGTAAACTACTAAAATTCTGAAAAGAATAGTTGGCAAAACACGGGGTAAAACATACTCCTTATCATCATAGTGTATTAGTCAAAAAGAAAGGAAACACTGACAAGTGAGTAAAAGGCATACTACAACTAATTAACAGTGATCTAGAATGCTTTTTAAATAATCATGCTGAATTCAGCTCTTAATGACAGTAAAGAACTTGGAAATGAAGACTGGCAGGTCATCTAGGGGGTTATCTGCTAGGTATTTGATTTTTTTTATAAATTAATGACCCTTTGTTTCTATAGTTTATTACGTGGTAGTGAAGCACTGTCATGCATAGGTATTATGCAGTCATGTCATGTTTTCTCTGACTGCTGAGGTTTTTTTCTTTCTTGAACCCTTTCCTCTATAAACAAACCCATATAGTGTTATGATTTTCTAGTCAAGCAATCATAGTGATGACTGCATGCAAAAGAACTGCATTTATAGTATATCATTTGCAACTTCTTTTTTAAAGTATTTTATTCCAACACAACTGGGGAAGTGGAAAAGAAATCCCATGATTTTTAGAGGTTTTAATGAATTACAATGCAAGTTCATGAAAGTCAATTGCTTTGCACAATCTACACCAGTTTTTTTGTCAGCTGAGGTCTTAATTTTTCTACTTCCATTCAAGTGATGAGAAGCAAACATTTATTGTATAACTCAGTGATAAACTGCATTGTCACATTCATTACATTATTGCAATTGAATAGACATTCACAAATTATGCTACGGTGAACAGGTAAAGAAATCAATACATTTCTTCTTTTGTTCCAATATCACAAATGGGACCACCAAATATTGAGCTATAAGAAAATGTGTGCTTAAAAACATGACTGTGGCATAAGAATGTAATCAGGAATTATTAATCAGACTTGATTTGCCCTTGTTCTGGGCCCTCTATACAGATAAGTAAAATTAATATAAACCAGGAACGGTGATCATAAAATATGCTGAGTTGGAAGGGCTCAGTCAGAATCATCATTTAAGTGGGGCCTTGCAATGGTATTAGCTAGGTCTTTGATAACTCTTGGATGAATCCTATGAGGGCCCATAGATTTGTAGGGATCCAGCTGGTATAGCAGATCCAGGATCAAGTTCAGGATCAACTTAGAATTCATCATTCTCGTAGCCATGGGTCCTCCAGCTAAGGGTACTGAGACATCCTTGGTCTGTCATCTGTGTTGAAGACAGAGGCAAAGAAAGCATTACACAGCTCTGTCTTGCCTATGTCCCTATTTGTGAGGTACCAATAGTTTTCTTGTAATGGGCAGATGTTATTTCTACACTGCCTTTTGCAGTTAGTATATTTGAAAAAAAACCTTTTTATTGACCCCACATTTCTGGCCAGCTTCATCTCCAACAGAGCTTTGGTTGCACAAGTTGCTTTGGTTGCACCCTATGCTTTACCTCAGCAATATACCTTATGCAGAACCCTGTGGGATTGTTTTCTTTCCCTGATAACCATTACATCTGTGCATTGTTCTGCTCAGAAATACAAGATTTGCATAAATGCAAATAAGCCATTTTCAAAACTAAATGAAGACAACTCATTTTTTGAAAATAAAATGCAAACTTAATGGTACTGAAAACCAACATCAACATGGGCAAAATACTCCATATATTCCTGAAAGTCTGTTTAAACAATTATCTTATCTCAAGATGAACCATACCTTTTTGTGAAAAAGTATTAATAGAGACATTATATCATGAAGAAAGGAAAGCCTACATTTAATTCAAGTAATTCTTCATCTAATCTAGTGAAGATTAAAGTCTTCTTGGCTTTTGGGCCAAATAGCATCAAAAGCTAAGTATTTCATAACGTAACAAAGAATTTTGAAGCCATCCAGTCATATCCATATGTTATTTTTTATAATATAAATAAAAGTTTTAATTTCTTAGAAGTAGAAAGATATTCTGTAGATAAGCTTTACAGATACTATGTGTGATGATATTCAGATGGTTTACAGGGTCTGTTGTAGATCCCACAAATCTATGACATTTTGCCAGTACAGCAATATACTTCAGCCAGGATTTGAAATCAATCCCTGAGTAGCACAACCCACTGTGTGAAAGCCATTATTTTTAATGAGTTTATGCATTTTATATCATGCTAGCCATTCCTTGTCATGCTATTGGATTATTAATGCAATAGGAAAGAGGCTATTAATCTTGGTAATAAAATGTTTGAATACAGAATGAACAAACTTATGTGTAGTAGAAGCCATACAGAAGTTAATGGGCCAAATTTAGCATTGGCTAAATTCCACTCAAATCACTGGAAATAAGCCAGGTCTCAGTCTGAGTTAATGGCTTTTGTATTATGTTAGTGAATTTCTGTCATACCTCTGACTTGGTATAATTTATTGTCTTTTAAACAACAAATGGCATTCCCTGCTGAGTGCACTACTGGTTGTTAACTCAGCTATTCATGTAAAAGTCATTGAGATGATACTGAAGTGTTTTTCATACACATACACAGAGACAAAGGAAATACCTAGTGAGATAGGAAAGTGTATTTTATTGAGTATCAATTATGATGAATGGGAACAAACATGAACCGATAGTAACCACAGATTCCGTGAAAAACTAATTTGTTAATGAAGTTAAAAAAACCCTCACACAACTAAACCCCAGAGAAATGGAACACAAGTTTTAACCACTTTATAAAGAACTATGGCCTCTTTATCACATGCTCAACTTTACCTATGGGAAACAGTAACACATTATGGGAGCAATTTGCATTAAATTAACAGTTAATAAATGGCTAAGGATTAAAACATCTGCGTAATTACTTAATAAAGAGTCATAAAAAAATTTTTAGTGGACTAAACACTTAGTGACCCATCAACTTTTGTGACAAGAGCTGTCTAGATTCTATCGAGGGTAAAAGAAATTCCCTGTCTATTCTGTTAGAGGTCTCGGGGTCTCAATGCTGGGCTGACCCCGAGATTGTAACAGTCCTTATTCCCTAGCCCATGCAGCTGAAGGAGTCTGGAATGCTTCGGATTGTGTTCTCAAGGTTGTTCATTTTTTCTTATCTATAACATTATTTCTCTGACCTGCCGAGCTCTGGCTAGCAAGGAGGCCATGGCAATCTGCTCTGCCATCTTGGGCAGTGTTTACGTTTTATATCAAAAGTTACGTATAGTCTGTTTACAATAACGTGCCAATAACTATCATCTATGTTGGACAGTGTGTCTCTCTACCTTAAACCAACAGAGAAGTGTCACCATCACACCAAGACATGGAGGACAAGAAGAAGGAGAAGAAGGCTAGGACACGCCTAAATTCCTCCATCTTGACCCCCTGAACCCCATTCTAAAAATCCCAAAATTCTACTTTTCCACCCTGTGTTAATTCAAATATCACACTACTCACACCCTTGTGACTTGTAATTCCTCATACAGAGTTGGCAGTTTTCCACGGGCTAAAATTGAAACCACAGGTGTTTTTTGACTTCATGCCAAGGTCTCTGAGCCCCTTGCCAGGGTCTTGAGTCAGTCAGGGCAGCCAGAGGGATGTCCTGGACTCCAACAAGAGGAAAAAACAATTATATATTTTTTCCCAAATAACTTTTTAATTTCTTCTCTGGACAATCTGTTCCAGTGGCTCACCATTCTCATGAGAAAAAAATTCTTCCGTATATTTAATATAAATCTACTCTCTTTGCATTTAAAAACATTGTCCCTTGTCTTGTCTTTAGATGTCCTAGCAAAAAGTCTTTATCTGTATTTCTTGTAATCCCCTTGTAAGTATTCAAAGACCATAATAAGGTCTTCCTGGGGTCCTCTCTGAACAACCCAGGCTGAATAACCCTAATTCTCCCAGCCTCTCTTCATAAGAGAGTTTCTCCAGCCCTCTCATAATTTTTGTATCCATCCTTTGGAACTACTTCAACAGGTCTATATCTGTTTTGTATTGAGGATGCCAGAGATGGACTTGTTACTTCAAGTGACATTCCATGAGGTGTAGAAAAGAGGGAGAATTGTGCTCCATGACTTGCTGCCTACATTTCTTTTATGCAGCCCAGGATATGATGGCTTTCTGAGCTTCAAGGGCACTTTGACAATTCATACATAATTTTTCATCTCTCAATGTCCCCAAGTCCTTCCCTGTATGGCTACTCTCAATCAATTATTCACCCAGTGTGTATAAATATTTGGGATTGCCTGACCCAGGTTCAGGACCTTGAAATTTGCCTTGCTGAATTTCATGAGGTTTACATCAGCCCATTCCTCAAACTGGTCAAGATTCTTCTGGACATCATACTTTCACTCAAGTGAATAAATTGTTACATTCAACTTGTGTCACCTGCAAACTTGCAGAGGGTGCACTCCATTTCACTATCCATGTCACTGATGAAAATATTTAATAGTGTTGGTCCCAGTACACACCCCTGAGGGACACCGTTCACTACTTTGCAGTTGGACATTGAGACATTGACTGCAAAACTGAAGAGGACCATTCAGCCAATTTCTTATCTAACAGTTCTTCAGAGCCAATTTAGAGGCAAGAATTTTTTGTGGGACCATATGAGTGGCCTTACAGAAGTCCAAGTAAATGACATTACTAGCTCTTCCTTTGTCCAGGGATACAGTCACTCCATTGCTGAAGACCATGATCACTCAGGCATGATTTGCCCTTGATGAAACCATCTTGGCTCTCTCTAATCACCTCCCTGTGTTCCATATGCTTCAGCATGTCTTCCAGGATGACCTGTTTCATGGGCCAAAGATGAGCCTTTCTGATCAGTAGTTCCCAGGGTTCTTCTTATCATCCTTTTTGAAAATGCGTGCAGTATTCCATTTTCTTCAGTCATTGGGGATACCACCTGACTGCCATGACTTTTTACAAGTCATTCAGCATGCTTTTATGCATCCTGGCATTTTGCAAACACATATATTCAAAAGATGTTCATGGAATTTGAAACTGAAAATGTGGGGACCATTTTTCTTTTACATTGTCTGGCAAATTTTATCTTCAGTTATTTGTATTATTTTTATTATTTTATAGATAGTAAAACTTGTGAGAAAAGTTTTTACATATGAAAGGAATTCATGTGTCATATGCTCTTTATTGGCATGCTCATAGGCAATGCCGCCAAATATGCAGACACACTCATAAACAAAGCTATTTCTTTGCTTCATAGAACAAAACAATTATGTTTGTAATAAATACAGCCAATGACCCTTTACATTATGAACAGACAGCCCTGTTTTTTTTCAAGGCTGTCAATCTAAATCTTCTTATTAATCTTGCTTTTGTATATTCAATTACTAACTCAGCTTCACATCATTTCACCTGCTCTTTTAAATTCAATATAACGGAATTTTTATGAATATATTTTTTGTCTTTTAAAAAATAAATGTTATTTTCTATTTATCTATTCAATAAGAAATTGCATGTAAGTTGAAAGTGCATTTCAGGAAAGATGCAGCTTCCATCAGGCATGAGGCATGGCGATGCTAAATTACAGATAAAATTACAACATAAGGTTGCAGGTTTGCAATCCACTACTATCTTTAATGCCATTTATTAGGACATTCTCAAATACATGAGGTTGGTCAGTGTCTTTAATAAGGCCTATTGCTGTCTCCTTCTGCTTTATTTCAGGCAACTGGTATGCTACCCATTTTTTTTTAGCTATAACCAGCTTCATTACTCAAGGGAACACCCTCCTGTGGCACTCCGAATTTTCTTTGAAACTGCAATATGTTACACAGTCATCTGCTTTTGCAGGAAAAGTGTGAGAGTGAATGCATTTTTTAAATAGAATTCCTACCCAATACATATACTTGTCTATACCATCTTTCTCCCATTCATCAGTGATTCTCTGAAGTGTGGCACAAATTATTTCCCAGCTTCTGTCTACGTTAAACATATTAGCAGATATAGTTCTCTTGGGAGATCCCTTTCATGATATTTTATCTATGTTTTTTCATTTCCTTAAGTAAACACATCAGGCTATTTTTGTGGCATACATACAGCATCATGCCATACATCACTATGTCTTCAGCATCACACATCTTGGTAAAACAAGCAAAGGACTTATTCCAGAAGAATTAATGTCAACTACAAGACTAGATCTGAAGGCTTATAAATATAGCAAGTAGTGTAATTGCATTTTAAAAAATAGTTATTGAAGTAGTCACCTTTTTTTCTGGTGAGAAATTCAAAGATGTAATTCAGTAAGGGTTCATGGAGGGATGTGAAACCTTCCTTTGCTTATGAACTAAGATAACAAGTTTGTTTCTCTTCACACTGGGGGGTCCTACTCATAAAACTATTCACAGTTTTATTCAGATTCTCTCTCCAGAAAATTCTTCATGCTACTCTTTAATCCAGTTTTGGGTGCCACAATATAAAAATGACTTCCCTCTAGACAAGGTTGCTCCAGGATTTATCCAACCTGGCTTTTAACACTACCAAGTGTTGGGGCTTCAAAAATTTAGTTCAAGATTAACAGTTTCACATGCAACCATCCCCCATGTTGAACTACCACTACCACATTTATAATGGATATTCCATAAGTTAACATTATACAGATACTATCTGCTTTATTTGGAGTATCAAAAGTTTTACACAGAAAACACATATTACTGTTCAGTTTCAAAACCTGTTAATTATATGCTCATGAATTACTGTTTTTTTCTATCATTTCCATGTTACAATGCCTTTCTTAAAATGCTAGGAAAAGACACTTAAACGATATTTGAAATTAAAATCCTTTATTTACTTCTGTATGTGCACTGAACTTCCCTATTTCTGTATTTCAGTTGAATCCAGTGGTCCTGACAAATTGAACATTTGTCTCATAGGCAAGAAATTATACATCTGTTAACAAAAGAGATAAAAGGAATGGTAGAACATTGTAAGTCTTGCCAATTCATCTGAGGTATTAGTGGAATCATCTTTAAAGAGCAAGTGATCATACTAGCTTAGCATTATTTAATCCGTGGAAAAGTCGGGATTTGGAAATACTCACATTCAAGTCCTTTCACTAAAGTCTGATCACAGACAGCAGATATTTTTAGTCATTAATGACCTGGCTTGGTTTTAAAACAAATTCTAGATAACAAAATCACTTCAAGGCAAAAGTATGTATCCCAATACAAAAAAGAAGCCTATATTTAGATATCTTTGTACTTATTTAAGCTCCTATTAATTATTCAGAAATTTAACAGAAATTCCCATAAATGTCAAGATAATTCTTTCATTTCTCAGTCTGTTGCATCCTGGGTTTTGGGTTCAGATTTGGGGTTCTGGTCTTTGTTAGCTTACCGGTTCCATGTATCCTCGTGCATCCCCCGTGTTATCCCCCACCACGGAAGTTAGCCCCAGGCTGCTGGCCATTGGGTCTTCTCCTGTGCCACTCATGTGACCACTCCCCTGTCCAGTCCCTGGCAGTTCCGTGCTCGTCACCTCATTCCCATGGTCCCGCTGGCCCTGAAGCCCCATGTCCGCCCCCGTCATGTGCCCTTTGGCTGTTGTGGCAACGTCACCGCCATGGCATCTGTGTTCATTGGGCGGAGAGCTCCCGTCCTCCCCTGTCCCACCCCTATATCCCTCCGCGGCACCCCAGCCTCGGGGCCAGATTTGTTCATGTGAGGTTGGGAGTGGCCACGGCTCCTCCATTGTGGCTCCTGCGACCGATAAAGTGCCCAGCTGCGACACGGATGGGTTTGGACAATTCCCTGCCTCTTCGTTTCCTTCCCTCGTGTCGACGACAATGAGCGGCCATCCCATCCCACTCTGCAGAAGCGCCCGGAAGTAGTGGCGCGCCGACCCTGACAAGGGACTGAGTCGCCAGGCTGCGCTCTCAGGAGTTGGTCGGGGTGGGAAAAGCAACGTGCAGCTGTATCAGTCTCTACAGTTCTTTGATAATATCTATTAAACAGATAAATGCTGATGCCATTTGAAGAAACAGTCTCATTCTTCTTGATGCAATTGAAGTAAATAAGAAGTTTTTTGCAAGGATTTTAGTTAATCTACATTACTACAGGTATTTACATTATAAATAGAATTCAGGATTACAAGTTTCAAAACCTGAATTTGTCTAACTAAAAAAATAACCATTTTAAAACACATCTATTTGTAATCCATGTCTCTTGGGTTTTTTTTGTTGGTGTTGTTGTATACAGTGAATACTTTAAAATTGTCTTCATACTTCCTTCTTCATTGAATATGATTTTTAAAGTTAGATAATGTTAGCACTATCCAGTCTTACTTGCCCATAAAACTATGATGAGCCTATTAAAATATAAACATATAAAATGGCTTATCTAAGATTTAATGGCAAAGTAGTTTTCTGTTTAGTGCTAATGTCCTCACATACACATAAAAGGAAGACTGAGCTCTCCCAGAAGACTGTGAACTCACTGAACTTCTCTTTAATGCAATACACACACATACAAGGCACAGACAGTAAGAGCTGTCAAATTCCATTCATTAATTTAAAAGATGTTGGCTTCCAGTCATTAATTTAACAATTATGTCAATTATTTGCTCTAAAGTACTGCATCCAGCATTTCCTACTCAATTGAAAGGGCAGCGAAGGCTTAATTTCCTAACTATTGTGGCTTTAAACTAAGTGAGCAAATTTTAACATCATACAATACAGTCTTTTGTTTCAGTGAGACGCTTATTTTACTGCTATGGGCACAACAGTCTCATCTTCTTTTTTCCTTACTTTTACCATTTATGTTTGTATGTTTCATACTTCTATCAGCAAGAAAACCATCCTGTATAGACTTTATTCAACTCCTGTCAAAATCAGTGAAAGGTCTGCCACTGATCTGAGGAGATTGACTCATGTTGTTGAGCTGGATATTCCTTCTAAAACAATCATACATTATCTAGTTGCTAGTAGTTTCACATTATATTAAATTATTGCTTATTTTTGTGATTTTGTCGCATCCTACTTGGTGCTGTAGAAGATAAGCCATTGTCGCACAGAATTCAGCTACCTGATGCTTATGTTTTATATTGGATAGCTCTTGTCTGTACTATTATCATCAGAATGGGTATATAATTTCAGGCACAAACAGGAATGAAATTGACGTTCTGTTATTTGTGGTCATAGTTACATGTGGAGAACTGTATGGAGAACAATGTCAGAGGAAAATAATCATCCTCATCTTTGGCCTTGTCTCTTTCCTACAAACTCCTCATTAACACAAATGTATTACTTGACAATTCTCACATTATAGATCATAGACTTGCATTTTTATGAAGAGGCACCACAGAAAGATGTCAGTATGTTCTCTGAAATTATTGCAGTTAGTTAGTTAGGTATTGTTTTGTATTACTTTGTTGAGAAAGAAAAGAATTTGGTAAGTTTCTGTCCTGGTTCGGGACAAATTTGGGAGGAAACCTCCAAAGAGGTCCCTCTAGAAAGCAAATTCAAGAAGCCATTCCACCCACTAGTTCAGGTGACATAAATCTCTGTGAGAAAAGTGGAAAAAATTGTTTATTTAACAAGCAAAGTATTCACAAGCATAAAAAAATGTATAATATTAAACAATGAAACCTCTCACTGTTCTGAGGAGATGGCAAATTCAGAAAGTCCTTCTGTAGTTCAGAGAGAATCCTCTCTGGGTGTTTCTTGGCTCACTGCGTGTTTCTCAGTCCCACCAGTGCTAGAATGCAGTGTCCTGGGCCCCAGTGGGCCAGAGGCATGAGCTCCCAGTGTTTTTTCTGGGGTTTCGGTCCAGAGCAGGTTTGAGTAGTTCCAGGAAAAGAAAAAGTGACCGTCCGAGGAGCTTCTCTGCCTCAGCTAGCTAAAAAAAACTAACTTAAAGCAAAGGAGAGCTCTCTCCCACTCCCTGCCCATGCTGCAGACAACACACACTGAGGGAGAGAGAGCTGAAGCTCTTATCTTGATGTTTTTGAATGCAACTGTGAAAACATTCCACTGCTTTTCCTTCTCCCACTCCGCTTTGCTCTCAGATATAGTCTTAAAAGCACAGAACTCAATATCCAGCATAAACAGAACAGATGATTGGGGATACAGGCATCAAAAAATCACCCTAGGACAATTTCTTAACTAAAATTCACAGAGAAGAAAACTTTCTATTAGAAACAGATGTGAGAGGTCTAAACAGACATTTCTTTTTTCCCTGTGGATACCAACAATACTTTCCCAATCAGAAAGCTGTAAACTTCATGGAGTTAAAAAAAAAATCCATTAAATTAAAAAAATTTAAAACGTGAAAGTTTCCAAGTGTTTCTATCAATTATCAAGCTCGCAATATATGTAATTTTAAAGTCTACCATAATGCTTGTAAAGTTTTATTGTATAGTAAATATATTTATATTCTAAATGGTTCATCCTCTATCTGAAAGAAGAATCAAATCTCTTTGTTGTTGGCAGATACTAGTGGTCTCCCTATGGCTTATGAAATATACTTGAATCAGAGCTATAGGGAAAGTTAATGGGAAATCACTGGTTTTTCCCAAGGAAATTCAGGACTGGCACAAAGGTGATGTGACTGAAACTTTCCAGGACAAAATTGTTATTTGTATTTTAGGTGGAAAGAAGTCTCATTATCTATACAGTCTTCTACAATGGCAATTTGAACTCTTATTTCTCCCAAGGTGCATTCTTTCTAACAGTTGATAACTGGAAATTGACATTAAGTAAACTGAAAGAAAAAATCTTTTCATTCTGACACAGATATAAATTATATTTAAGATGCTATAATTGATATTCAGGAACAACTTCAGAAACTATCAAAGAAAATGGTAAATTTTAAATGACAAATGAAAGGGTAGATTCATTTACGTGCACCATAGTTTAAATTAATGTCAATGAAGATTGATGTTGATTTAATTCATGTATTTCTTACTTCTACCAGCAAGAAAACCATCCTATATAGACTTTATTCAACTCCTGTCAAAATCAGTGAAAAGTCTGCCATTGATCTGAGGAGATTGACTCAAGCTGTTGAGCTGGATATTCCTTCTAAAACAATCATACATTATCTAGTTGCTAGTAGTTTTACATTATTTTGAATTATTGCTAATTTGTATGATTTTGTCACATCCTACTTGGTGCTGTAGAAGATAAGCCATTGTCCCACATAATTCAGCTACCTGATGCTTATGTCTTATATTGGATAGCTCTTGTCTTTACTATTATCATCAGAATAAGTATATCATGATGAGCTATCAAGGCAAGCAAGCTATTAAGTGAATTCTTGTCTTCTTTTAATACATGCATAAAGAAATAATTGAAATAATATAGCAGGAAGGAACATGACTTTAGTTAACTTTAGTAAATACATGATCAACAAAGTCTTAGGTTTTTGGCTGAGAATTACTATTTGTTCACACCTCATACAACCACATATCCCAATCATAATTTTCCCCAAATGGTGGCCACTCTTTATGCCTGAATTACTTCCATCCAACTGGGCAAACCACTACCTGACATGGAACTTCTCTGATTGTCAGCTGGAGATACACATCATCAGAGACCATGTATGTTGCAGATCATTTATGGCATGACCTAGAGGAAAAAAAAATTCTTTGTCAGTTTAGACCAAAAAGAAGAAGAAACCCTTAAAAGTGGGGGTCAGTTACAGGGCCCAAACAGATTCTTAGTATAGGTCACTACTGAATTAATTCAGTGTTCATGTTTAGTTTTGTTATGTTCATTGTTTGGTTTTGTTATGCTCACTGTATAGTTTTAGTTTAGTTTTATTCTAATAAATTTACTATATGTTCTCAAAATGTAGAAATTGTTAGCTGGTTAGACATAAATCTACGGAGTTGTGTAACATATGAGGAGTTTTATTTTTTTCAATACTGTATGTGTTTATCTATAGTAGATGTCCAGTCATATTCAGCACTGCTGCAGAAAAAAGTGTTACCATGTTAATGAAGAAATTAATTAAATTTATTTTTATCTATGGAAACACATATGTTTTAGTGGGTTTTGGTGTTCTTTTTTTCTTTCAAATAAACTATTATTTCCTGTTTTTTTTGAGGGTTTGTTTTTGGTTTTTGTTTGTTTGTTTGTTTTGAGGTTTTTGTTTTGGTTTTTGGGGGATTGTTGGTGGTTTTTTTCTTTTTTTGTTGTTGGTGGTGGTGGGGTGGGGTTTATTTGTTTTTTGGTTTTTTGTGACAGTTTTAATGGAACAGCTCAACTCTTTGTGGGGTTCTTTTTAGTAGAGAATATCTGTTGAAGAGAGCTCTCCATTCTGCAGAGAACCCATTCAACTTCATTGGTGGGACTCTGAAGGTTTAGTTTGCCAGTTAAATTTGATGACACTAGAAGACACTATAACTTGGAGTTATAGAGTTTTAAAGACTTTTAATAAAGTCCTTAAAATTCTGATTGCTTTTCAAGTTTCAAAATATTTAGAAATTAACTGGAGATTTTCCACATCCAGGCAAAAAAAGCCTTGAGCAACCTGGTTCAAGTTCACTAGCTTTTAGCAGCAGTTTGGACTCTCTGGCTTCAAGTTCCCTTTTGGTGCCTCCTTTTCAATAATATGGTTCCAAATGTTCAAAAACTCATCCTTTCCTAACCTTGAAGATTGTAAATATTTTCCAGTATATTATATTTTCTGGTAAATCCAAAATTTTAACTAAATGTTCTGAAGTTATGATTACTTTGTATAAAGAAAATTGTTTAAAAAAGAAGGAAAAAAAGGTAAAATTGAGTCCCATTTTCCTTTGACAGCGTAATTTGATCTAATTTAGTTCCATTTAGAACAATAGTGTGTACATTCTGACATTATGCCGTGATTGTGGAATGCCTTTAGTTTCCTCTCAAGGCACTTTTTCTCACCCTTCTGCACAGCCTAATGAGCAAATTAAACACATGAACTGCACTGCAAAAGCTTTTCATTGAACAAAAAGCTCTTGAAGTGCTAGTTTTAATGGTGCAAGGCAAACTGTAAAAGATTTATTGCTCTTTTACCCCTTTAGACAGTAAAAAATTTGTGGTCATCACATTTGCATAAAGTTTGCTGCTTTTTTTTTTCTTTCTACTTTTGCTTCAAAAACACAGGACATTGTAAAGTATTTATGTTTGTGAAACGATGTATTCTGAGTTTAAATTGTGCAGCACATCTCACTGGAGTCTAGAATAAGAGGAAGAAATTCTATGATGACCTTATGCACAGGAGGAAGCCACAAACCCATTAGGTTTCCTTTTCAGATGGCATGATCCTGAATGCAGGTTATTTCTTAATTCATGGTCCTGGTTCCAAATGGAACACTCTCAGTAACTCAGCAGGTGCCTGTTTCTGAGACCTTGGAAGGGTCAGAGAACAAAGTCATTATTAGAGTTACAGCAGCAGAGTCTTGAGGTACCACCATTATGTTCAAAGCTGTCTTCATCTGGTAAATAGGTGAGAGTGTCATGACCTACAGCCCATAAGATTACAGAACATCTCATGATTTCTGTGCTCCCTAAATTCTGCTGTTTTGCAACAGCTACTTTTCTTGAGGGCAAGGTAAGAGTTTGTTTCTCTGAATGACATATTCATCCTGTTGAGCTCAGATTTCAGTATTGTGGCGATCTGTGATCCTTCACAGCTTGTGTCCATGACTGGCAGAGGCTCCCAGGTAAGATGGAAATCTTCTTTTATGGAAAAATGAAAAATAGTATTTTCTTAGTATTACACTGCATAGCAGATCATTCCCTTTTTCTCCTAAAAGAGTAGATACACAGTGAAATTTTACATGCTTTCTTTATAGATTTGTCTACTAGTTTGATTTCCATATGCAATGAGCGTACTTCATCAACTGAGTTTATCTTTTTAACTCTCTCTATTGTACAAGACCAGGAAGCAATACAATTAGTCTTTTCTTACTGCAGTAAGCAGTGGCTTCTGGAGAGACTCTCTAGGTGATGTTCAAGTGCACAAAACATGTGGGATGTATCTAACTTTCACTTTATATTTCTGAACCATTTTACCAAAATATGTTGTTCTACAATACAATACAATATAGTCCCATTATACAAGTTTAAGGGGGAAGTGCTATAAAAACTGAATCACAGAATCACACATTAGTACTTTTCTCTGTTGTCCTGGGTAGAGAGAAAAAAGATTGTGGAGTTTCCTAGCACTGTTTAATTCCATACCACTCACATCATTGGAGGGGCATGCTTTCAGCAGAAAATTCCAAGTACTCAGAAGCCAGAAGTGGAGCCAGTCTTACCTCCATTATGGAGGAAAAAGAGAATGTTTCTTTTAACATGAATCAAGCTGCAATTGCTGCTACTCTTGCTGAAGTCATGGAACTGAAAGTCATGGAAAGGCAGCTGCTGCTAGTGCTGCTGCTGCTGTTACTACTGGTGCTGTTACTGTCGAAAGTCACAGTACCTGCAGGGACCGCTGCCACCTCAGGGGGAAAGGAGCTCTTGGAATTAATGCATATATGATCAGTCTGGCTAGCATCAAAGGAAGTACAAAGCAATATTCTGAGAATATTGCTGTGTGGAAGAATGGTGATATAGCACAGTAACCTTCAGCTATTCATTGTGTTATGAATAAACAATCCTTTTTTGTTTAATAGTGCAGCCTCCAAGGGTATCTGCAATCATGATGAAGAAACTGCTTAAAGCATCTGAATTTTATATCTCTCAATGTCATGCATAAAAAAAGGTCTGTCAACTCACCCTTTATCATTCTTTCCAGTATCAAGTTTAAACAGTAGCTCTCTGATTTGTTTATGAAACAGCAAATGTACACACCCTACAACAAACTAAAACAAGACTGGGTTATACCTCTGAGTCACTGAATTTCACAGCATATTTTGTTTCCATGCGTGGGTTTTTGATAGAACAGACTAAGAAAACTCCAAACATTTGGAATGTATAATCAAGAAAAAATAGCCCTTGGTTTAAACTATGGCCTATAATTTTTTCATCTTCTACAAAACAATTGGCATTCTACTTCTAGCATTAAACACATAATTTCCAACAAAAATTACACAAAATTCAGTCAGAACTACTGAATCATCCACCAATCTGCTAGAAAGAAGCAAAAGGGAAATTAATCACCAGATCAGTGAACTTAGTTTTCTTTCTCTCTTATTACTTATGATTAATTTAACATCTAGAAAGAAGTTTTACTTCCTGTTACTAAAACATTTTCAGAATATTTAAGTAAAACTATCTGTTATATGCCATATATATGACTTGAGTCAAATAACATCTGAAAATTAACATAACTTGAAGTTCAGTTGCTTTCCTTTTGAAAGCACTTTTTCTTGATGTACCTGTAGAAGCCTCTCCTTTTACCCTTTATGACCCTTGCTACAACCCCACATGGACTTTGACTTTCTAAACCGATCCCTCTGTCTTAGTTTGAAAGACAGGTGTCTGCTAAGGAAGGCAGGAGCCTCCCTTGGAATGGAAAATATAAACCCCTTCCCTCTGAGTTATTATAAGTTTGAAAGTAAGGGGGGCTCATGCAAAGATATGAGAATAGGAATAACAGTTCTTTACTAGTGTGTGTGATAAAGCAAACAAACAACAACAACTACGACATGAACACCAAACAGAACACAAACCCGGTGACAGCCTTCTTGGCCACTGGCACTTCCCCTTTGCTGCAGTTACAGTCACGGCCGGCAGGGGCGCTGCTGGTCCCCGGCTGGGCAGGGCAGGTGCGGTGATTCCCCCGTGGCTGCAGGGGGCGCTGTGGCGCGAGCTCAGGGAGCACGAGGCAATGGCGGCTCGGCCCAGATGCGGAGGGATTGAAGAGAGGCTTTGATTCACAAACCCTGGGGGCAGCTGATCCTGGTGCCCAGCAGGACTCTTGGAAGCAGCAAGCAGGGGAGGCAGGGCTACAGTACAGCGAAAGCTCGGAGCAGTGCTGAAGAAACAGCGGGGCGGGACAGTGGCGACCCAGCTCCCAGCAGGGCAGGGAGAGGCAAGCTTAGGATCCCAGGCACTCTAGCTGATGGGGATTGGTCCCTCTTTTAGTGAGGTGGGTGTTAAGGTCTCGGGTCAGTGTCTGCTCTCATGAGCAGAGGCTCACCCCGCAGAAGAAGCAGCTCTGGGCTGGCCTCTGGCAGCAGTGAGTTCCCTTCCCCAGGCAGCAGCTCCACTGTCCTCCTCCACAGTCAAGAGAGAGAGAGAGAGAGCCTGCAGCTGCTCCAGCCACGTCTTTTATCAGCCCAATTTCCACAGTATCTCTGCCCCTTGGAGAGAAACTCCCAGATAAGAGAAGTCCAACCAGATGCCCTCCTCCCCTGAGCTTGGCCACTTCTTTTGTTTCTTAGTGTTTCCTAGCAACTTATGGGAAAAAAATTCCCTAAGCAAAAAGGTACAACAGGAAAGAAACCTAACCCCTAGCACCCTCAGATCTTAAGAGTGAGTAAATTTCTTCTGGGTCACCAGGTACTTTTTCCAGCTTCTCTACACTTCCATTTTTATATGTGAGCATTTTTAGGAGCTCTTTGTTAATTTCTGTAGGCCTTGTGGCACATTTGCTTGATATTATTTTGCTCAGGATGAACCATTCTTGAGTTTAGAGGAGGTGACTCTTGAAAATCCACTGATTCTCCTGGACAACTCTTCTCTTTACAAATTTATATAGTGAAATTCTCCAAAGAGGCCTAAATCTGCTTGTAAAAAGCTTAAGGCTGTGATCCTGCTTTTGTTACCTTTGTTTTCCATTCCTCTCTCCCCACCCTATCCCAGAATTTTGAACTCCATCACCTCTTAAACACCCCAACCAAGGCTGACCCAACCTTCTGATTTCCCACCAGAACTTCCTTTTTTTTTTTTTTTTTTTTTTTTTTTTTTTTTTTTTTTTTTTTTTAATATCAAGTACAGAAGAGCATCTTTTACCCAATCCATAATAATCTGTGCCAGGGTGCTGTCATTGATGTACCCACTTCAAGACTACCCATTTTTGTCTGCCCACTAATCCTGAACTCCGAAGTGGCTCATTATCCAATCCAAGGTAGAGCTCGATGAATTCCTGCTGCTCTTTCCCAAAAGGGTGACTCCCCATTCTCACTTCTTCATCATTTTCTTTCTAAAAAATCTTATATCCACTCAGGGTGGCATTCCAGTTGTGTGACCAATCCCACCACATCTCTTTCACCTCAAAGCAAAACATAATGTGCAGATCTCAAATTTCTCTCATTTGTTTCCCATGCTGTATACTTTTCTTTATGGTACTTCAGAGAAAAAATCAATCGTGTGCCCATCTCCAACAGCTTTCAACTCCTCCTCCAGACCAAACACTTCTTAGAAAATCTACTGCAGTGCTACCTTAATTGAAATTATTTTGCAGATGTAACGATATACTGGTGACAGAGAAGCATCAAGAGGAAATCATATTCAAACTGTTGAAGCAGCTTATTTATACCTAAACACTGTTGTAAACAAGTTTGTTGTTGTTTTTCAGTTGGTTGTTTTTGTTTTTTTTTTTCCCTAGAATAGGGCAGTATATCATCCCTGTGGATATGTGAATGACCATTTGTGAGAAGGTTGACCATATGGGCAGAAGTGCTTATATTCAGCACTGTGAGAAAAAAAACCCCTCTTTTTACCTCTTAACCCTCAATGAGAAAAAGGAAGAAGGTTCATCAGAGGAATGATTGAATACATGTTCTCAGAGGAAAGATATCCATTTTAGCAAAAGTAATGGCAAAGAGGTAATATTTTTGAGGGAATATTTTTTTCATAATGTTCTGAAATATGGTTTTACCTCCAAAATTTTTCACAGTTTGCAAGAATTTACCCAGAACAGCTTGAAATCTCTCAATATCTAACTTACTGAAGGAATAAAAAAAAAAAAAAAGAAGGAAACAATTTTATTTCCACAAATTAAAAATAAAATATATCAAAGACAAATGAGATGTGAAATTCTAACAATTCAAAATAAGCTTTACTTCCTTAATGTTTTTTTCAAGACTTCATATTTATGTGTATTTTGATGTCAATCAGTCATTTGCTCACATTTTTTCTTTTCTGACTTAATTTCATCTGTCTTTTTTCCTTTTCATTGCTATTCTTCTTTGCACTGAATTTCCATATCAAAGTTATAAAATACTTGCATTTATAGAAATATTTATTCATTATTAAAAATAATTAATTTGAGGAATATTTCATATGTTTCCTATCACTTATTATATTTTTCCTGTCTTTATATTCCAATTATTTATGCATCCTATGCAACTGTCTTTGTCAAAAAAGTTTGGCTTTTTGTTGGTTAAAATGATGCCAATTTAAACCAGTAGTTTATTATGCATCAACAAAAGAAATAATAGACATTGTAGTTTTTTTTCTATCCAAACATAATTGGAATGCCTTACTGCAATACTGAAGAAATTGACTATAAAGTACCACAGTTAAAGCTTGTTTATTTGGCAAAATATCCCACATCTGAGACCTTCTCTTAAAATCCAATCTTAAAATCCATATATTTTGAGTGTGAAAAAAAAGTTTTGACAAATTACTCTACCATTTATTCTATGACATATCCACCACCTTCTCGACCTTGCTTTGGCTCTTTGTAGAGTTTGATGTTCTCTGGCATGCCTAGCATAAATTTCCAGTCATTAGAGGCAAAAGCTGATTATTTATGCTTACCTGCAAAGTATCATATCAACCTAAATACAAAGAGAGAATATGATTTGGAAACTTTATTTGGACTAAAAAAAGTTTTACTCTGTACATCTGTTTGGAGCTGACAGAGCTGTTCAGATGCACAGTTCAATACAACCAAGTTGGGGGAGAAAGAAAAATGTAAAATAATATTTTCATTTCTCAAAGTGGGACATATTTTGCACAGATATATTTCTATGTATTCTTATCAAGATTAAAAAAACCCAACATATTAAATATGTAAAACTATGGATTTAAGATTCTTCTTTCTCCTTCAGAAAAACAGCAAACTGAGTACTAGAAATATTCTTCCTTTCTTTACACAAACATGTGAAGGCTTATGGCTCATTATTATTGCCAGTATGATAATGCTGTAAAGACAATATTGCATTCAATAACAAACCACACTTCACCTCTTAAATAGCCACATAATCCTATCAACACCTGTGTCCTTATACAGCTACAATATGCTTATGAATCTTCTGAATTAACATTCAAGACATTGACTATTCAATTACATCCCTAATCAAAAATATATTTTTAACTTTCCTAAAATACAATGCATGGATTTATATAACCATCATTTCTTTATTGCATTACCACTTCAATTCTCAGTATTAATTCTGCCAGTATGCTATCTTAAAGAAACACTACAGAAAAAGGAAATAGCAAGCTCTTCCTGATCTTAAATATGAACTGTTGTTCATTGAACAGCTATCCAATTAATCTTGACTAGGGCAACACACTGCTAATGACAACTTTATTTACATTTCCTTGAATTTAGAAAGCTTCTGATTTAAATAAAGGCAATTTGGCTGATGCTGTAAAACATAAATCTGTTCATCATTTACAGTACTGTTCTATGGGTTATTTCTGGTCATAGAAACACGACTTATGAATGTATATTAAGCTTTAGTTTCCTCATTAGCTTCTCATTACTGTTTGCTCCCAGTTCCCAACTTTGTTATTCCATATGTCATTCTTAATATGTAGTATTTGCTCTGAGTTTGTCTAACAGCATGCTTCCAACAATGAAGGTGGAATTTACCTCAATAGTCAAGATATTCTATTTTAGCTGTGGTACTCTGCTAAGATTATTGCTCTGGTAATATTTTCTAGTATTGTCTCTGGTGATATTATCTACCATTGAGTTATAGGTGCCCTACTAGTATCAGTTTTCTTTTCTCTAGATAACTAGTAACAATCTAGTAGATTTTAACATTTCCCAGATTTTGCCATTATTTTTTTAATAAATAACTCTAAGATGGCTTTGAAAAACATAAGCCACTAGAATATATGCATTTTCTTTTTTCATCTGCAGAAACGGTATTAGATATTAGTTCAAACTCTATCCTTATTACAATTATGAATTTACTCTTTTGTGAAATTGTGTTGGACATTTTCATCAAACGTACAGATTAGTTAGAATTACAGAACACATTGTTCTAACTTGGTAGAAAGTAAAGGGTCTCCTGAGATGATTTTCATTAATGAGGAGGCCTAATTTTCCTTGATTATTTAGATCTCTTGCAGGAAATACCACTGAAAAATTGGAAAAGTCTTGTGTAAAAGAATGAAATATGGATTTGCTTTAATATTTTCACTTCAGAAATCAGAGTTTATGAAATTCCTTCTCCTTTCCAAGCAGAAAGAAGGGGGATAGAAAAATGTGTAGTCAAAACACATGTAAACAAATGTTTGCAAAGTCCATGGCATTTATAATAAATTGAATAACAAAAGATGACTGGCTGGAAGTAATGTCATCTTGTTTTATCCCTTCTTTGTTTCTGTCTTTATAGATTTTGGCAGCTTGTATTATTAAGAATACATTTTCTTTTCATTTAATTGAATAATTTAAATACAACATATACACACAATCCCTCCTCCCAAAATACATATCAGGATAATGCTAGCATTGCTATCCAGAATAATTAAAGATCAAGTTGGCTTGGCAATAGTTCAAACATATCAACTCAATGAGAGAGAGAATCAGATTCAAAGAGGCTGGTCAGGGTGAGATAAGGTTCTTACTGCTGAGTTTTGTGCAAAAAAACCCACAAACAAATAAGAAAAAACAAATCAGGGATAAATAAACAATCCCCCAAAAATCATGTGACCATAAATGAAAAAAAAGCCAACCCCCAGAGATCCTGATAATTATTAAAAGGTAATAAATAAAATTGCTGTAATAGGATTAAAAATCTGATAAAACTTTACCATTTGTGCTTTTTAGAGACTTCATATTGATTTATTGAATGTCCTTGCCACCCAAAAAGTATTTAGCACATAGAGGTTTCAGCTTTCTCACTGGACTCAAATAAAAAAAAATATAGCATAGACTATAGTCTTGCAGTTTTTATGGGATATATTTGCTATCACATACATAGAGAATATTTATTTATATGAATTTCATTTCTTTTTCACCTGCTATGCATATAGAAAAATTTCTGTTCAACAAGACCCTGAAAGAAACATTTAATCTGAATACCAGAAAAAAATGTTGTTAGATGAATCCAGGATGATAGTTTATGGCCCTGATGTTTTATCACATGATAATGAAATTGTTTTATGTTTTGAAGTGGTAGAAAGCATCCTAAAAGACATTGCAAATAGCATTTTTCGATCCTACAATATTCAAAGAAAGGAAATGGCATTCTCCTTTATATTGATCTGCTGTTTTCAGACGCAATTAAAATCCATGTGTGGGGGAAAGAAAAGACAAAAATAAGTTAATTGTTTTTTCTTTTTTTTTAAGACAGGAAAGCACTATTTTATATTCATCTGTTCATGCTTAACACATTTATTTTTCTTCTAGAAGCTTTAAGTCATTGTCTCAAGTACCTAATATTCCACTACACTTATTTTCTTCTTTTTGAAAATCAGAATCATTTAAGTTGGGACGAATTGTGAAGATAACCTAGTCCCAAATTTCCTGCCAGGGATAGGGACACCTTCTACTAGGCCAGGTTGCTCAGGGCTCCATTCAGCCTGGCCTTAAACACAGCTTTTCTGTGCAACTTCTTTCTGTGCCTCGCCATCTTCACAGTAGTTATTTTATTCTTAGTATCCAATCTAAATCTACCCTTTTCCAGTTTGAAGCCTATCACTGATAGGACAGTGATAGCCCTTGTCCTATCACTGCATGCCCTCCTGTATATCCCTTTTTGGTACTGGAAGTCTGCAAGAAGGTCTCCAAATGCACAGAATGTATTATCAAGAAAACACTAACATTCTTACACAACCTTTTGGTACCTTTTGCAGCTTACAGTGCATTGGCATTGTTACTGGAAGCCCAAAGAAAATACTTAACATTTTTCTGTGTCTAGGTCTACCAGATAATAGGTTGCATAATATGGAACAATCTGGATACTGATCAAATTGTCTGTTCTCCAATGCATTATCTTTTTTGTTCTAAAAGAGAATAAAACTTAGGACTTCCAAAGCAGACACCTAAGGGTGTCTCTTAGGACATTTCATTTCAGCTCTCCTAACAGGAAAAAATATAGCATTGCGATTTTCTGACTGGAAAATGAATAAGATATTTTGTGTAACAATATAATTCCAACAGATTATTCCTGGCTAATTCTCCCTGAGATGCTATAGCTTTATTTCTGTTACGAGAGACATTTGTGAAAAAAGGTGGTGAAAAAAAGAGCAGTTAAGTTTTAACATGTGAAGCTTATGTGCAACAGGGAAATCCTTAAATGACCTGTAAAACTGTCACCATTGAACTACCTAATCCTGTTTTAAGAGTCAAGGACTTGACCCATAAACCATTAATTTTTTTAATTTTTTAAATTAAAAAAAAAAATTAAAGAAATTTAACAAATGACACCTTGATTCTAAAACTAGTGGTGCTATTTTAAAAATATGAGTAAGGTTAGGTCTCACCTGATAGTCTTGTCTGCCTGGTTTTACTTCTTCAGTTGAGCTTCATGGAAACTGAAAAATCATCTCAGTCAAAGATTGACTTTATCTGCACAAAAGAACCTTCTTCCTAATTACACCAGTTAGCAAATACCTTGTATTCTGTAGCCTGTTTATACCTTTACAGTAATTAATTTAACTTTTCTGCCCTATGTGTTGTTGGTTTTGCTGTTATACTAGAAAACTACCTTTTACTCTTTCAATGTAAGCTGCACTACACATGCACTATTTGCATATGGTCTTTTGCCTATTTCCCTTCCGTGTTTTTGTTTATAATGGGTTACTATAAGCACAACTATCACATTCCATGTTACTTAAAGGTAAGTAATCTTATATTAGAGTTTATAAATAGGAAAACATTCCTCCTTTCTGTTCAATTCTATTTTTGAGAGGGACAGAGTTTTGGAAGACAATTGATATAGTGTTTCTGGCTCCAATTTTTTGCTGAAATTTAAATAATTCATTTCAATTTAATCTCTCACTATAAATTAATTTCCATCTTTTGCACAACTAGTTATCCTTGGAGACCTGTCCTCAACAGCTGAGGCTGGTCTCACCCTTATGGAGATGCGATGTGAGGCTTGAGACACCTTGTCCATTAGCACCTTGCAGAAGTGTATTTAGTATAACCATAGGGGGAAGAGAAATGACATATTTTGAGATCTTGCTTGTTCCTGTTCTTTAAACCATTTCCAAAGGGAATGTAAACGTCAGTGCATATGGCATAAATGTAATTCTGGACAGAGATTGCACATGAATTACAGCTCAGAGACAACATCATCTGTCCAAAAAGTCCTTTCTGAACCAGAGCAAAGCAGCAGTTTTTATTGTAATAAAAAATGAAGTTAAAAAGAGGTACTTGAATAAGCTCTCCAATCTGATGTTATTACTCCTTGATGGTCTATCACTTAGTCATTGACTGAATTTCTTAACACTCTGTATGACTTTAAAAGCTTTTTTTATGGTGAGAAATTTTGGCTCAGCCTGAAGCTTTGTATTAGAACGTCTTATTCCCCCAAAAATGACAAAGCAGTAAATGAGCTGCTGATGCATTAAGGCATCATTATTAAAAAAAAAAAAAAAAGCCAATTGCAATTTCTTGAACTAAACAATTTCTTGATAAACATTTTTTTTTAATTTAGCAATGCAACTAGAAGAAAAAATACTTGGATCCTATTTCTTCCTTAAATAGATTGTTTCTATGCTTGTATTAGTATTGTTTAGCTTAACCCTGTATGTGTATTTAGGGTAAAAATACAATTTTTATTGGTACATTTTGGTTGACAACAAATATGGACAAGAGTTTAAATAACCTTTAGTCTATTTTCTTAGCAAAGTATGAAAATCATCTTCTGTATATCCAAACTGAAATTTTAAGCAGAAAATAAATCCATACACCTTCATATTCCTTATAATTTTTAATCAGTTTGCCAATGCAGTGAAAACTCCTAAGAGAGTATATCATAACAAGGCCACTACAAAACAAATGAAACTGCATTTATAATATATATGTTACAAGTGCAGCTGCATTATATTTAATGGATGGAGGAATAGAAGTAGATGGAAAAACAAAATAAATGGTCAGTTAACCTGAAATTTGCAGTTCACTATCACTTCTTTATATAAACATCCATGAAATTGCCCATTCAGGAAGTAAGGGAGGATACTTGGGCTTTTTTGTGTTTACATTCAAGAGCTTAAAGAATCAGCTATTATTGGGAAAAGGTCACCTTAAGACCTTAAAGTGGGAGTAGGAACATAGTAAATAAGGAAAAAAAAATTCTAAATTTAAAGATTTAAATACACTGGAAAAGTGCGTGGATGTGACAGATATAAAGAGCTATTTCATCATATGTGAGATTTTGTATTTACTGGGCTCCTGGACCTTATGCTAGACAAGGAAAGTTAAAAATGCCCTTCCAGAGAAAACCATCTTCTTACAGAAAAATCAAATACTTGGAGACTACCCTGTCATCCCTACAAATCTTCTGGAGTTGATACTATTCTGAATTCAGAATTATTAAAGGATTTGGGAAAAGCTGCTATGTTCTGTTGTGATAAAGAGCTCACTAAACTATGAGGATCTGTGGCCTGACTTGACAGTGCGAGGAGCAGACCTAGTGCTGTAGGACAATAGATGTGCTGGTTCAGTGTTTGTTAGGGAAGCAATGCCCTAACAAAAAGACACCAGAAAATGTGACTGCACATTGCATCTCCTTGAAAATATCACTGAAAGAAGATACTCATGCTGGAAAGACACAAAGTTCAAATACTGCAAAATATGAAGAACATTTCAGTTCTAAATATCCATCTTGGTTTTTATTGTGAAGTAAAAACCAATTTTTTACTATTTCAGAAGTATTTTGAGAAGTATTACTGAAGGATGCACAATAAAACTCTTGACATACTCGGAGAAGGTTCTATATCTAGAAGAAATACAGTGTGTTTATTGTAAATTAATCCAGGAGCAAGGTAAAATTGTCTCTCTTCTGCCAGTGAGCAAGTGTGTGAGTATGGACACATTGCATTCATCCCTACATTATATCCATTCCACTCTTTTTTACTAAGAATGACAAGACCTCAGTGTGCTTTATAAAAGGAGATAAAACTCTGCAATTTTGATACAAGATTAAATGGATTCAGAAAAAGTTGCACTTAACACTAAACAATTCTAATTTCAATTCAAATGCATGAAGCATTATCCACCAAGCATGTAATATATCTGAACACTGGATAGCACACAGAATTTTTATTCTTGATGAGAGTTCTGAAGGGAAATTAATATAATCAAAAATAGAAACCCAAAACGTATAAATTAAGCAGTTAAAACTCAAACTGGCAGTAGTTTTTCGCCATATGCTGTGCTCAGAACTTGATGGTTAAACATGCAAAGACATCAGGACGTTGCCTGAAAATAAGAACCTGGGCCTCAGTTAGTTGGCCAACTGTGTTGCCAGCACATATAAATGATTTACGCTACTGGAAATGCAGAGGTCTCTGAAGAGTAACAGCATGTGACATTCTATTACAAAGCTAATCAGCTGCCTGGAACTTGACTGATGAATGAAATACACTTATACATTTATTATTAATCCAGTATAAAAATCGTGTAGAATTTTAGTCAAGAAGATGTTGTATTGTTATTATAAAACCATTTTGCTTTATAACCAATTGAGGCCATGGAAGGTAATCTTAATGTCAAGCATTTTTACAGTGCTTGATAACCATTAAACTGGTCTTGACTGTACATAGCATACATACACCAGAAATGCATTTTTAAAATAATTTTAAAATTTTATTTCATTTAATTCGTGTGTGAGGAATTTGAATGGATTACAGATGTGATACAAAACTGCAGAATTAATTTTTCTGTATTCTAAAATAAAATCTGTTTTTCAAAATTGCAAAATAAATCCTAAAATACAGAATCTCAGTTCTTGTTATTACTTGCTTTTATTTACTTCTTAACTTCTCCTACTTGGTGTTTATCTTTTTTTTTGGGGGGGGAAGGAGATAGTTTCCCACCAAATATTATAGGTTGCCTTAAGCATTCCCTTCGTTCCAAAGATATACCCATACATATATTTTCCATCCTAAGAGATAAACAATTAACCTGTTCTAGAAGACTTGTACATTGAACTCCATTAAAAATTAAGGATACTTTAAATAACTCCATACATAATTATATATTTTCACTGAATTTAAAAAATCCAAAACAAACACCAAAAAACCCCAAAGCACAAAACAAACAAACAAACAAAGAAACCACCAGAAAGATCAAAAATTTAAAAATACTCTCAAGAATGTTACTGATTTTTTGCAGAGACAGCTAATTTAAATTGTTTAATTAAATAACAATATATTTACAGCATTATCTTATCTGAAAGGTTTGGGGTTCATCAGCCACTAAAATGTGACCCTTTTGGAGAAAGTCCATAGGACGTCACATCTTCAAATATGTCTCTACACTATGAAAGGATTCCGAACCCTCAGGTATGATCCTGGCTGGAGGATTAAAATTTAATCAGGATGATAGCTATCATGAGACATATTGTGTACCTGGTTCAGAGCCACAAAAGAAGCCTTGCATTGCAGAATCAGACCTTGTTCCTCATGTTGGACTACAGCTCCTGTTACTGCAAAACTTTGAGAAAAAAAGTGAATTACAGAATAAAGAAATCAACAGAAATTCAACTCATATGAAATGCTTAATTGGGAACAGCTGGCATTTTTATCATCCTTTCCATCCGGCTGCCAGTTATTTATGAAATATAATGATGAATCATTATGCTTCTCACTATATTTTCATACATGAATCTGTTGTGAGCTGTCTTCTAAAATAAGTGCACTTCCCACAAGAATTAAGTGTTTCTATTTTTAAATTCCATCAATAATAGTGATGTCAAAGATGCCTTATAGGAAAATAAATACCAAAATTAAAACTGAATTGTCAATTTATGACATAGTGATATTTTCTCCATAATTTAGGAAAAAGAAATAATGAATTGCAATGAAATTAGTTAAGTCTGTTGTTCAACATCACTTACTCAACATGTGGATTAGAACTCTAGAAAACTGCCAAAGGAAGAAGGAAAAGAAGCAAATAATTGTATACATTGTCAGAGCTTTGGAAGGGACCATCAGGGAACCTAAAGCTTGAGTTATTAAGACCAGTTAATGCATAGATGAATCCTAGCGATTTTTTTTTTGTATGGAAGTTGTTTTTACTATTTAAGAACAAAAGTATTATTCTGTCAAATTTTGGCAGAAGATTATCTTCCTGCCTGGAAGGTGGGCAAGGGAAATGTCAGAAGTGGTATCATCCCTACAAACAATTTTGTCTCCCATCCCATCTGCAGGTTTCAAAGACTGAGACGATCACCTTTGCACAGGTATGCCATATCTGAGAGATGGGAGGAACAAAGTCTCAAGGAAAGGGCTGAATTTTTGGAAAAGTAAGACAGACAACCTGAGAGTTGATGAATCAGTGGAAAACAAAGAAAATGGAAAGCAAAACTTCATAGCTCTGCTCTCCACAGCAGAGCTAAATGTACACTTAACCTTGTGGCCCAGTAACTCTGCTGTTACTTGCAACAGACAATGTTTTATGATATGTTTCCAGTGACATCTGGGTCTGCCAGAAGGGTTCTTATAGCCCATAACTTGTTTAATAATGAGTTATCCAATATTTATCTGAGTAAATAAAGATAGTGCATGCTCTGCTTTGGCACCTCAAAATGATATTTTTCAAAAGTAGATGTAAACCCCACAGCAGTACCCCACTACTAAAATATTAATATCTCCATATGCCCTCCCTTCCAGAAGGCATGCCCTTGTTTTGCTGGAGGCACAATCTTGTCAAGACACAACAAAGCACCAAACTAAGAACTGCATAAATTCTTCAAGCATCTTCTTTCAATCTTTCAAACATCAAGCAGCACATCTCCTTGGGCCTCTTGTGCACAGGAAAGAATATTTTGGTTTTGTCCATAAAAACATAGAAGATTCTACATATGAATTCTGACTTTTTGGATATATATATATTGAAATAAAATATGATAAATACTATTTCTATTTAACTCAACACATTCAATGATCATATAATTAAATTAAGAGCATTCTCAGCATCAAGTCATGTAAGCCAGAAAAGCCAACATCAAGTGTTAGTGGTTTAGTAGTTAAATGTCTTTCTCAAGAACATCACAGCCAGTGCCAAACTTGAAGAAATAATCTTCTGGATCACTGAGACCATAGCTTTTCTCAATAACCTCTATCCATGTTTGGAAGTATTCTTATGTAATTTTCTTAATGACTTCCCATTTCCACTGCATTATTGAAGAAATCAAGAGTTCTGGGTGCAGATTTGTTAAGATTTAAAGCACTGCAATTCTTGATCAAAAGTAATTGCATTTCTTTTATTTTTTCTCTTCTTTTTTATTTTCAAACTCATGTGACAACATAAAATATTAGGTTGCTATGCAACCTTAAAAGCCTGCTTTATACACAATAATGAAATGAAATTTATTGAACTCTATAATGGGAATGATGAAAAAATCCATCCTCAGTCATCACTGTCACTATTTGAATTACTTAGTACCAATACCACAATTTTGGTCTAATTTGCCTTATGGCATTGTAAGTCCTCGGAAGATTTATCTTCTAATGAACTTCTTACATGTAAATCACATAGAAGTAATTTTGTATTTCTTATAATCAACAATTAAATCAGATGCAATAAGCAATGAGCAGAATTTTTTATTGTACTCAGTAGGTTGCTTTGGTTTGTTTTTCCTAATGTGGTCTGCATGTATTCAGAACCTTTTTATTGATTCTTGCATCATTATTCTGAATTCATAAACAGTAGTAGATCTAACATAATGATTGTGTCAGACTATCTTATTGCAGCTACAATGAAGTATTAATTCATATGAAAATATTTTCCCCTGGTTTCCAATAAAATTTTTAATTTAATTTATTTTTAATTTATGTCTAGTACAGGTGAGTGTAGTAGAGAAATAATTAGCAGCGTTCTATGTTGGATTGTTCACTCAAGACAAAATAATTTTATGAGCTGAAACATCTGTCACTTTTTGGTGCAAACAGTCACTAAAATATTTCAGATACTTCAGCTTTGGATAGTTTAACTGTAAGTATAAGAATAGATATTTCTTTCTCCACCTCTAAGCTCTGCGAAACCTCTTCTTGCAAACCATACTTCAGTCCACATCTCTTTCCAGGCAAATATGAAAATTTCTATTTGTTAGTGTGAGTGTGATCTCCATCTATTGTCATAGAACGCATTTTTTGCCCATAATTTTCTGAAGTTTGGAATTTCTGCTTTTGTCAAAGAACAGGTATTCTGTGGAAAAAAAAAAATCTGCAACTACCTAAATTGTTTTGTTATTGCTATGGATCCTCATATTCCCATTTTTATACTTACCAACAATTGTATGTATTCTAACTAAAGAGCATCGCCTTTATGAGGGATGCTCTAAGAAGAAGAGAGATTCTGAGAATTTATATTTACTTTGCTAGACTCTTGATCACAAGATATTTTTGCTTTCCTTTGAGAAAACTTTGTAAACTATGCATTTCCTTATTTATTCATATTTTTATTCAGTTTTCTAATATTTATATAACATTTTTGTAACTATAGATATTTATTCATTGAACTAAATCATTGCAGCATCCTAGTTGCAGCCTCTAACTTTTTTGGTGATCATAATAAGAGAACTATAATTTTCCTCTTTTTTTTTTTAGTATTGTTAAATAGACTTTTTAGGTCCACGGGCAAAAAGATTTATTTATAGAACACTGCACCATGACACTGCATAAATTAAAAATTATTTCTATAATTTCTTAAAATATTTTGGAAGTGGAGAAAATCTATAGAGATGTGAAGAAAATGGATTAATGCAAAAAAAAAAAAAAAAAAACCCAAACAAATGGAAGCCAGAGATGGTTGAATCTCTTCCAGATTTCAATCAACTAATGTTGAAATATTTGCTATAATTTTGCAGAATAAATGAAATAAGCTATTCCAAGACAGAAACTGCTCAGCCAAGGTAATTAATTAACTAAAATTCTCCATTGAAAATAGAAATTTGTACAATATTTTGGTGATATAAAAATTTCTATAAAATACAGAATTACAGAGGACACTTAGTTGGGTCTTAATGTCTCTCAGTGCAAAATATCTTTTATAAAATATTGATTCATTAATAATTTAATGTTGTCCTTAGAAAAAGTGCTTTTTTATTTGGTGCCCATCAGAAAAGGACTGAATAAAGATAATGGTAGTGATAATGATAATAATAAGCTGACCCTTACAATCTATGTAGAAGAAAAAAAATCAAAATTATGCAAATTATAACCATAAAATGAGAAATTATTATTCACTTGTGGTTTAAGATATTATTAATGCAAAGTTTGATATTTAGGTTGTGCTATTCATGTATGTTTTCTAATTTAACACTGTATTTCCTTGATTTTTCTTCTTTGAAATTCAGGTTCACTTGCATGGGGGGATTTTTTAGTGACAAAGCAGTTTGAGGGAGAGATCTGTGATCACTTCTGCCTCATCAAACCTGCACTTCTTCTTGTACTAGTTTTGCCTGGAGTTCATCTTCCATAATAGCACAACAGGGTTTTTATATTTGATTCTGTCATCACCCACTCAACTTCACAGAAAAATAAGCTGGTTATATTTTTTGTCTTTTAGGAGCAGGAAGTGCTCTCTAGGTTTCTCTGGACACTTCGCATTCTCTCAATAGAATTCATCTTACCTTCTTAATTTCCTTTATTCCTATTAATTAGATGCCCAGTAATATGTAAATTCCTGCAATTTCAGCATTATGCCACCATCACACTTTTACTCCCACATTTATTGTCTATTTTAAAACCACAAATAAGTGAGCAAACAAAAACTATCAATCTATTTTACAAGCAAAAAGAAATCAGATTTTCTCCTGCAGTCACAAAATCTTCTATGCTATTGGTGATGCCATATACATATGTACTGCTTAATGCCTACAGTATTAGTCTCACAGTCTGTTAAAAATTTGTTCTATATATCAGGGGTAGAGCTGGGTTGTCATTTCCTACTTATTATATATCAATATTTTTCTATTTCCACCTCAAGATGAAAAGGAAAGAAAATATTATTTTTTTAATTGACCCTAAACATGGCAGTGTGCTCTTGTTCACAAATTGCATAAGAAGCTCTTAAATTAATTCAGCTGTTGACAATGATATTCCTAACTGGTTCACTAAACTTACAGCATGAAAAATAAGGAACATGAAGGCCCAGTACAGAATTAAATAATCACAACTTCATTAAAAATTATTTAAAAAAAAGATGAAAGGAAAAAAAGGGAAGGGAAGGGGAAGGGAAGGGGAAGGGGAAGGGAAGGGGAAGGGGAAGGGGAAGGGGAAGGGGAAGGGGAAGGGGAGGGAAGGGGAGGGAAGGGGAGGGAAGGGAAGGGAAGGGAAGGGAAGGGAAGGGAAGGGAAGGGAAGGGAAGGGAAGGGAAGGGAAGGGAAGGGAAAGGGAAGGGAAAGGGAAGGGAAAGGGAAGGGAAAGGGAAGGGAAAGGGAAGGGAAAGGGAAGGGAAAGGGAAGGGAAAGGGAAGGGAAAGGGAAGGGAAAGGGAAGGGAAAGGGAAGGGAAAGGGAAGGGAAAGGGAAGGGAAAGGGAAGGGAAAGGGAAGGGAAAGGGAAGGGAAAGGGAAGGGAAAGGGAAGGGAAAGGGAAGGGAAGGGGAAGGGAAGGGAAGGGAAGGGAAGGGAAAGGGAAGGGAAGGGAAGGGAAGGGAAGGGAAGGGAAAGGGAAGGGAAGGGAAAGGGAAGGGAAGGGAAGGGAAAGGAAAGGGAAGGGAAGGGGAAGGGAAGGGAAGGGAAGGGAAGGGGAAGGGAAGGGAAGGGGAAGGGAAGGGAAGGGAAGGGAAGGGAAGGGAAGGGAAGGGAAGGGAAGGGAAGGGAAGGGAAGGGAAGGGAAGGGAAGGGAAGGGAAGGGGAAGGGAAGGGAAGGGAAGGGGAAGGGGAAGGGGAAGGGGAAGGGGAGGGGAAGGGGAGGGGAAGGGAAGGGAAGGGAAGGGAAGGGAAGGGAAGGGAAGGGAAGGGAAGGGAAGGGAAGGGAAGGGAAGGGAAGGGAAGGGAAGGGAAGGGAAGGGAAGGGAAGGGAAGGGAAGGGAAGGGAAGGGAAGGGAAGGGAAGGGAAGGGAAGGGAAGGGAAGGGAAGGGAAGGGAAGGGAAGGGAAGGGAAGGGAAGGGAAAGGGAAGGGAAAGGGAAAGGGAAAGGGAAAGGGAAAGGGAAAGGGAAAGGGAAAGGGAAAGGGAAAGGGAAAGGGAAAGGGAAAGGGAAAGGGAAAGGGAAAGGGAAAGGGAAAGGGAAAGGGAAAGGGAAAGGGAAAGGGAAAGGGAAAGGGAAAGGGAAAGGGAAAGGGAAAGGGAAAGGGAAAGGGAAAGGGAAGGGAAGGGAAGGGAAGGGAAGGGAAGGGAAGGGAAGGGAAGGGAAGGGAAGGGAAGGGAAGGGAAGGGAAGGGAAGGGAAGGGAAGGGAAGGGAAGGGAAAGGGAAAGGGAAAGGAAGGGAAGGGAAAGGGAAGGGAAAGGGAAGGGAAGGGAAGGGAAGGGAAGGGGAAGGGGAAGGGGAAGGGGAAGGGGAAGGGGAAGGGGAAGGGGAAGGGAAAGGGAAGGGAAAGGGAAGGAAAGGGAAAGGGAAAGGGAAAGGGAAAGGGAAAGGGAAAGGGAAAGGAAACGGAAGGGAAAGGAAGGGGAAAGGAAAGGAAAGGAAAAAGAAAGGAAAGGAAAAAGAAAGGAAAGGGAAAAGAAAGGAGAAAGAAAGGAGAATGAAAATAAATAAACATATTAAAATAACTTCACAAATCTCTTAAAAGTTTACAGTGGTTTAACTCCAGTAACTAACTAAACCCCATAGAGCTGTTCATTCACTGACCCCTTCAGTAAGATAAGGGAGAGAATCAGAAGAGTAAAAGTGGGGAAACTCATGGGTTGAGGTAAAGACATTTTAATAGGGAAAGAAAACCCATGCACAAGCAAAGTAAAACAGGAATCCATTCACCAGTTCCCAAAGGCAGGCAGGTGTTCCGCCATTCCCAGGACAGCAGGGCTCCGTCACACAAAATCGTGACTTGAGAAGGCAGACATTGTCACTCAGAACTTCCTTCCTTTTTCCCCTACCTTCGTATGCCGAGCACGGTGCCATGTGGTCTGGAATATGCGTTTGGTCGGCTGGGGTCAGCTGTCCTGGCTGTCCCAGCTCCTCTGCACCCCCAGCCTCCTGCCTAATGGGGTTCTGAGAGGAGCCAAAAGGCCTTGACACTGTGCAAACACTGCTCAGCAGCAACTGAAACATCCCTGTTATCAATGCTGTTTTCAGCACAAACACAGAACATGGCCCCATAACAGCTACTGCAAAGAAAAATAACTCCAGCCAAGCCAAAACCAGCACAACAAAAATATATTGCTAGATGTAAGTAAAGTAGAATCAGAAAACGAGCTGTAAGGCTTCTGCAACCTTGTTTCCAGTAAATTTAGAAATAAAGGGGAAAAAGGTTAATTAGCAACTTGGGAATAGATACAGACTTCATTCTTACTTTTTGAGAAAAAAAAACCCTGAAGTTATCTGAAGTAAACCCTGAAGAAAAATCTGAAGTAAATTTCCATTTAGCAAACAACTTTTATTGTTAAATTTCCTGGATATATAACCTGGCTTGACTCCCAACATTTTCTTATTTGAGGTGCTAGCAAAAATAGAATTTTTAAATAAAAAGAAAAAATAAATTGTTTTCAATATAGCAAACTTAGTAGGTGGTCGCCTGAAGACAAGGACTAACTGATCGTCTAACATATATTACTATAAATTAAAAATCTCACATGCAAATTATATGATGGGTTATGTCATATAGAACATCTGTTATTTTGATTTTACTACTAGATTACTAGGATCTGAAAGGAAGGCTTTAGTTTTCTATTTTTACTCAGTATCACCAGATAACCTTGTACATTTTAACATGGATTTTTTTATTCTCAGTTGGTTCTTTTCAGAGGGTGATCCATTTTCCATATTACTGCATGTCACAGTGCGCTGTATCATGCTGGGCAGCGACAGCAGGGGCGCGACCTTCCCCCCATGAGCTTTGCTATTCCCAGTTACTGCTTGGTCCGGCGCAGGAGCAGATAACGACGACACGGGACTTGGGGTAAAACTGGATGGATTTATTAGGTCCACAACCTGGGACCCCAAGACAAAGGGGGTCTGCAGAGGTTTTTATAGGGGGAGTGGTATAGGGCAACCAACCAATGAGGGCATGGCAGGGGAGGAATCTAGGGTAGGACTAACATTCTATAAACCTATCAGGGAGAGCAGGGGAGGGGGATAATACAAAGTAACAAATGTGGTATGGAATACTACAAGATAGACAAGGAACACTCTGGGAAAAGGGGTAGAGATAGGGAGGATTGGCAACTTGGGAGGGAGGAAGTTAGGAAAGGGCTTGGGGAGATTGGTAACTCGGGAGGGGAGGAGATTAGGGAGGAGAATAGTGGGCAAACACAAACTTAAAGCAAAAAACACACTACAGCAATGGCATGACATGATGAGCTGCTTATACTGGTAAATTGTATTACTACTTATGCCTCAACAGTTTGTGGAAAAACATAGAGTCTTTAGGAAATGTTAGTCCTTGATATTTTTACTTATTTATTTTTATTGTTTATTTTTATGTAATTATTATTGCTTTACTTCTTACGTAAGAATTTTTATCAGATCTTTTTCTGTGCATAATTCCTCCAGTACACAAACAATTCCTTTTTAACAACCTCCTTTTTTATTGTTCAAAGTGCATGGAGTAATCATCTAGATAACAGAAAATTCTCCATGGTTGGATGGTTGACTTTTCCAAAATGGTGAAAAATATTAATGTGATTTCAAGGAAATTAGGAGATATCCCTTTGTGCAAAATCACTTTACAAACTAATGAACTAACCAAACCCCAGAATCCTAAAATTCTAAGCATTATTGTGTAGTGTACTGAAAATTATAAGTATCATTTCTTTTTTTCCATATAAATGTGTATTTTATTAAAACAATTTTTTTTAGTCTTTTTTTTTAATCTTTCCAGTCATTACAGATTCTTACTAGATATGACTAAAAAAGGGAATGCCAAATTTAAATGCATACAGTTTATGAAAATTACAATCTTTCTTCAGTTTGCTTTTGAGGTATTTATCTCAGAGAGAACTAATTGCTTCATATGAGATATACACAGAGTGAAACTTAATTAGTAATTTAAATGTACACCAATAGGAACATTTTGAATCCCAATTAAAATTAATGGCTGCAGTTAATTCAGGATTATTAGTCACCATCTTGTTCCCTGTTCCAGCTGCTGACATTTTCAAGTAAATGAGACAGTGTTTGGCGAATCTATGTCACAAACAACACCATCAAGGGATGTTGTCAGCTGTTTGTTTGTCAGAAGGATGTTAAAATCCTTCTATCTGCCTTACAGTTGCCTTTGCGAGGGATCTACCAATCACAAAAGCAGCCAGATCACCAGCTGCGTAATGTGAAAAAGCTTCCATGAGTCCTGAGATAAGCACAGAGCTGCTCAACTCCTGATGTGTATTAATCTTACTCATTAACACATAAGGAAATAGAAATTCAGATTTGTTTGTAAATGTTTGTCAAGAGGACTAATATTTTCTTTGTATAAAAGTCACAGACATATTCTTGAGAGTACAGGATCTTACAGTAAGCAATTTAGGGATCATCTTTTTTTTGTCCTTATGTCAAGAAGCAATTTGTTCAGAGCTTTTGCACATATTTGTTAAGCTATGTATTCTGACCCAAAACTAATTCAAATCCAGACAAATGTGAAATTCCTATTTGTCTGGGAAAACATTTCATTAAATATGCATTAAGTCTCATCCTTACTTTTACATGTGATTATTACACTACGTTCATTTTGAAACTGATGAAACGCAAATCATAGAGAAAATTTCACCTGAAGTCAATGGGGGAGTCTTACACGAGACCCTTAGTATTCGTTCCCCACACCCAGTGTTCCAGTGAATAAATGACATCTTTCCAAATTGAACAAAAGTCTTACGTTTAATTTCTCATATTTGCTTGGTAGTATGATGCCTTTGGATTTTGCTATGCAACATGATAAGATTTTCTAAACATTGCAAAATAAAGCTGTATTTTGTCACCTTAGGCTATTAATTCACCTAAGCAAAAATCTAACAAAAACTTTAACATGTCAAAAATAGCTCTTTTATTGAGGCCAATGGCATAAACATCTGCCTTTAATTTCCAAAATGATCTATGTAAATAAAATTTCTCCATGTGGAAAAGAGTGAAATATTAATTCGTAAAACTTCAGTAGACATTTCATCTAACAAATACATTTAGGGTGCACAAGGTTAGGTGCTACTAGTTTTTTAAACACACGAGTAGAAAATAACACTAAACAAATAATTGTGTTTTCAGACGGGCCTGAAACTGTGCTTGGCATTTCTTTTCAATTGGCAACATTACGAGCAGTAACGTCTGCAAAATCTCTGGTATTTACAGTAATTTTACCTATATTTCCCACAACTGTAAATAGATTTAAAAAAAAATCTTTTTTGCACAGGAGATATCTAGGTTCAGACATTTTATTTATTAAATTAAGTTTCCCCTGAAAATCACCACTTTTCTGTCTTAATTTCATTCTATGTCACAAGTACAGATACAAATTGCTTCTCTAGGTTTAGGCTGTGCTCTGTAATCAGCGCAGTTAAACCATACATCACAAGAAATTGAACCAGGGCAGACCCTTTTTTAGTCCTGCCATCTATTAAATCTTCTGTTTTCTGTGAAAGGCTCCTTAATGATTTGTGGGTGTTTGCTATTAAGTTTATGTTTCTGTTGCTTTACAGAAACTCAGACCTGCAAAATACTTGTAACTCCCTTAAAAGTGTGCAATCCTGCTCCCATCACTGCTTTCTGCCTGCATGCTTTTGAAACTTATGGACCCTTTCTAACTTGTGATAAGTCCAGTAGTTGATATGATAAAAGATGTTATCTTTACTTATCCACTTTAGCTTGCCAAAAATCTGTGAGAGAGGAATTCTTGTAGTACATCATGTTATGTTTCTGTAATGGATGTGTTTTGCCTGTTCCACAGTCTGAAGAAATCAGAAAGCAATTTTACCTATTTTGTAGATTAGCAAGAGAAATTTCTAGGTTTAGTAAGCCAGCTCAATGACACTCAATATCTCTTTCTTTGGCATGTAGGTCAGAGTTTTTCCCAAGATATATATTTGTTCAAGGCTATTCACAATGTACTATGTGAAAGAGTACGTATGATGGCTACAGTATGGCAATATATGATGCAGAGTATTGGGATTTGTTGCATCCCGGGTTGCGTTCATATTAGGGGTTCTGATATGTGTTAGTTAGCCGGTTTGGTGTACCCCTTTGTACACCCCTGTTCCCCCCGCGATGGCTGCCTGCCATTGGAGCTTCCCCACGTCACTCCAGTAAGCACCCCCCGGTCCCTTCCTGAAACTTCCCTGTCAGTTACCCCATCCCTGCATCCCCATTCAGACCAGAGACCCATGACCGCCCCTGTCGCGTTCCTGTTGGTCACCGTGGTCCACGTCACTGCCACGGCACCTGCCCCCATTGGGCGGGAGGGCTTCTGCCCTCCTCGTCCCGCCCCCTATAAAATCCCGCACCTCCCCGGACCCCACGCCATTTTGTCCACACGGCGCTGGGAGCAAGTCACGTCTCTCCGTCACAGCTCTATGCAACAATAAAAGCTCTCCAGCCAACCACGCAGATAGAGTGGACAATTCCTTTGCCTCTTTGTCTCACCCCTCACGCACGGCAGCAGAACGTGGCCAGCCCACCCCGGTGCATGGAACGCAGAAGCGCCCAGGACTAGCGGCAGCCCTGGTCCCACCAAGAAGCAGCGTCTTAGCCGGGCTCTCCAGAGCTGCCTGGGACCGGGGAAAAACAAAGCAAAGCTGCAGGGATTTCTGATATTGTTATTTCTTGATTTACTTTATGTTTGCAATTTTGAGATGCAACCTTGGAAACAGGGAGCTGAAAGGGTAAAAGGAGGCAACTATGTGAAGAACAAATTATCAGTGTGATATGGAGACCTCCCTGATGGACAGATTCAGAAATGGAAAGAATTTGTTCATGTGGTAATGAACTATAAGTTTTCAATGTGAGATGGCAGAAAAGGAGAGGAAATTTTTTCCAGTTTAGGGCTAAATATGCAGAGAAATCTTAAGAGAAGGAAAACAGGCAGCACTTTTCTCTGAGCATTTCTGGTGGAGTAATACTTGGAATGTGGGATTCAGTGCAAGAAACTATCTTCCAGATAAACATTTGTAAACTGTAGGGACTTCAGAAACAACCATGACAATTCTAGAAAATTACACATCGCTGGCTTGTCTAATGCCTGGAGTGAAGCAAGAAATCAATAAGCATTTGAAGGATGAAAACCCAAAAGACAAAATTGTTATTTTAAAGAATGCAAAAGAGTGTAACAAGAAATAGTGTTGCTACGATGTTGAATAACAATGAAGAAAGTTAAACTGGCTATTGCAAACATATCCCTATTCTATTAATATTCTATTAAAGCAGCAGTACTACTTTTCTGAGGGAAATGACAAGAACCTCTTGCTAAATTAAAAAAAAAAAAAAAGTTTAAAACTCCTTTTTTTATACCTTACCTAGTAACATAAAGAAAGACAGCTCCTGGAGACCTGGGCTGACAGATTTGTTTGTCCTTTCAAAACTCTGTTTTCCTCTATATTACACTATTTATCCTTATATTGTTACTAGAATGCATTTTATATTTCAGTATTTGCATGTATTCAAACTTTAAAGTAATTTAAAAAAATATTTTAGTTACATTTCCTTAATACATGTGTATCCATGACCAAGAAAATAAAATCATTCAGTTCTGAAAATTTAAGTAAAAGTCCTATTTCAACACTTTTAGAAATTTGCTGGAAACATTTCGCTCCACTTCAGAAATGGCTTTCACTGTAACTGATTTGTTGATTTCATTTTACATGGACATCAGAGATCATGTGTTATTAGTGATTACATCCTAGTGAATGCTTGAAAAATTATTGTGTTAACATGTCTTATGTTAAACAGAGAGATCAACCTCCTCACAACCTGGAACAGTCACTGCATACATGTCTGCATCTGAATACACAAACTACATTTTACAGTTAGACACTTTGGGTGACTTTAATAACTGTCTTCCAAAAATGAATGAAAATAAAATAAATACAGTACTAAAATTTACTAAATTTAATTGTAATTACTTACAACTGAATTATTATTGTTTCAACTGTGTTATTTATATTGTTTTCTATCTTCTATTATATGAACAGAATACTTGGAAATTTTATGAAGTTTGCAATTATTTTGTATTGGTTTACATTTCTGATACGCTAAAATAATTCCAAGATACAGTGCTAAATTGTTGCAAAACCACCCCAAACTCAATGAAAATATTTGAGCTCATCAAACTACTGAACAAAAATTTTTCCTTCTCAGTGATGATTGAGATCAACTTCCCAGTGTTAATCTTTTCTATGCAGAATTCCACTGTTTGACTAACTCTAGAAACAGCAGAAATCTCACCACTTTAATTGGTCTGAAGTTCAATGATAAAATATGCAGCAATTGGTCGGGGTTTTGAGTATTAGAAAACCTTTACTGGCACCAGCTGAAGGTTTATTGCAATGGCTTTATCACAATAAAAAAAAGTTTCTGTACAAATATCTCTTCCCATATAGGAATGTTTTAAAACATAAAGCAAATGTCATTAAAGTGAAATCTTTGCCTGATAAATATCAGGAAAAAACCCACATTATTTCTATCCACAAAAATCTGGCTTTTCCTTTCATATTGAGTTCTCATTCCAATAAAATGACAGATTTCTTTCTTAAAAGCAAACATGTATTGTTCCTATGTTTGTGAAAATACTAGTGATGTGATGTGGTATAAATTACATCTCAAAAAGAGAACTGCAATATACCCAGAGAAGCAATAAAAACCAAATATGAGGAGTGCAGAATTCTCCAAACTACTTACTGTCAAGTAATTCCAGATTATAAAATTATAAAAGTAGTAACAGAGTGCTTGTGCTTGTAGACATTGAGCTTAAGACAGAGTAAAATCTTACCATTGAAAAAGCAAGATGCTTTTTTTTTCCCCAAATCAGACAAGGCTCAGATTGCTACTCATGTATGACATTTTACCTTTTCAATCCAGAAGACATATTTCTTAAGAAAAATAACTAGTAAGCAGTTAATCTGTAAATTGTGTTAGCATTTAAGAAAAGGGCTATTGCTAATTGTATGTTCAATATAGAGCAAATTCAAGTGTTAGCATGTCAGTCTTGACCCGGAATTCATATGCAACTGGGTAAAACCTGCTTTTCCAGGTAAAACAGACTTCCCACATTTAATTTCAGAGTTTATTAGGGTAGAGTCCTTTGTACAAATCAACAGCTGCACAGCCAGGTAACAATATGGACATATATTACTGCACAAGCAATATAATTTCTGAAATCATTGTGATAGTAAGCAGAAATACATAACTTTCCTAAATTTCTTGGTAGGTTAATTGGAAATCCTTCACATAACTATTATAAAAATTTTTCTAGCCAATAACTGCGGCGTGGGTTTTTCCTCTCCCCGGCCGCACGCGGCTCTTGGGAGCCCGGCTGTGGCGTAGCTTCCACGTGCTGCCGGGGTTTGCTGCCGCGGGTTCCCGGACACGGCTCCGTGTCTCGGGTGCGTGGGCTGGCCAACCTCTGTTACCGTGCGCTAGGGACCCGGCAAAGAGGAAGGAATTTGTCCATTCACTCCGTGCTTGGCAGGAACGGTTTATTGGTCACGTGGCGCGGTTCGATGGAAAGACGCGACCGCTCCCGGCACTCGCATGGGAGAAAATGGCGTCTGCCTGCCGGCGGGATAGGGCTTTATAGAGGGGCGGGGCGAGAGGATCCACGGCCTGCCGGCCAATAGGGGCGGCTGCTGTGGCGGTGACACCCGCAACAGCGACCAACCAGAGAACCCCGCAGGGGCGGGCGCCGAGCCGCGGGCTGAGCCGGATCGTGTGGCCAGCACGGGGTTTCCCGGGGCCGGACGGCAGGGTGGTTACAGGAGCGGCACAGGGGTAAGAGTCGGCAGCAGGGGGCAGAAACCGCGGGGGGGAACAACGCGGGGGAAACGCGGGATTACAGAACTTGACTTATTTTAACATAAATTAAAAACCCTAATCTAAACCCAAACTCCGGGATGCAACAAATAACCATTGGCTCTGGAAGACTGTAATTATTCAGATGGATCTGGGGAATAGTTCTTCGGCAGGTTATTTTTAGTTTGTTACCCCCCATCCTGTACTTGATTAATTTGTTCTCCCAAATCCTGTGTTGCTCAAACCATTCATTGTTGAGTGGCAGTGTTGTCTCTGCAAATTAACATTGAGCAGCATATTAACATTGAGACCAACCACCAAGACATATTTTTTGTACAACTATTGCAACTATTTTGCTTGCAACATCACAGAAAAAGGAAATGCCCAGTCAGATCAGGGGAATGGAAGAAAGAGAAATACAGAGAGGAAAACCAGAAATATATCTTGACAAACACATCTGCTGAAATGAATGTAATTTTAAAAATAGAACAAGTACAATTATTTGTCATGCCATTATTTCCTTGCAAAACCACAAAACACATTTGTCATACGTAGCATGTGAAATAAAGGTACAAAGACCAATGCAATTTTTTCACTTGCTTCTTCTTCTTTCTATCCTGATACAATATTTCAAAGATTTTAAGAGTACTTAAGATACATACAATTAAAAACTTCTGCTGTTAGAAGCAGCTATTTTAATGAACTATGTAATTTTATATGTTTAAGCGTTATGCATTTGGACTGTAACAAGGACACTCAATACTATAACCACTAAGACAGTCTAGCAGAATTGGTAAAGCTGCACTTATTTTAATAAAGAAACACTAAAAGTGAAGCAAGCTAAGACAGTATTTAAATATTTAATCATATTTGCTAAAATTACAGGAAACTATTCGAATTATCTAAGGAAGCAATTAGAAAAATGTTATTAATTTGTGATAATTAAGTTTTTCCTAGTTTAAAATAGCATGAGAACTCTTCTTAATTTTGATTGCTTTTTATTTGCTTCAAAATTCACTTGGGAGGGGGAGGTTGTGATTTCCCCAATGTTAGTAAGCAGAAAACTCTGATGTAATTTGATAAAATGTAGTAGAAGAAGAAAAATGTAAGAATGACCAGAAATTACTAATTTTAAAATTGTTTCAAGTTTGGAATAGTAGGTTTGATTAGAATTGTTCTGTAAAATCACAGTGAAATTACCAGCAACAACACACATGGTTGTCATAGGAATATCTGCCCTCCAAGTAATGCTCTTTATTAGCCAAAAGTAGAGTAATATGCATGGGATTTTTTAGTGAGTACATCTGTAGCTTTGCATATGAAAGTGACAAAGATACACTGTAGATAAAGGCATCCCTGCTCTTGGAATTTTAACTGGATGATATTCTGGAGAATCATCTGGTGGAATAAGTCAACAGAGTACAAAGGGCATATAACCAGCTTGGGGGATAAACTGCAAAGGCTAGGACCATTCTCCAGATCCATCTAAATAACAACAATTTTCTGTAGTAATACAACATTATATAATTTTGTAATATAATTTTGATAATAATTATATGAAGAACTGCCTCTAAAACTACCAGGAAAATTAGAAAAGCTATGTCTTCTCATAAGCTCCAATCACATATATCAAAACACAACTAAAAAAATTGTTCATTTTATTGTAAAGGACTGCACTCAGATCACTCTCCATTTCCATGCCCTTTCTAAAGGCCTATATGTTCTTTTGAACTCCACGAAATCTTACAAAAGGATTTTTCAGTAAATAACAGTAATTCAGAGTCAGAGTGATCATTCATGCCATAAACTCATTTTGTGCTTTATGGGATCTCAGATAAATAACATCCATGCACTTATCTCAACCATCCTCATATCACATCATAATTCTGCATCAGACAGTACTGCTTCTAGGCAGCAGTTCTGGAGCTGAATTAGGTTTTTTTTTTTTTTTTTTTCTTGTGACTACAAAACTTACGATAGCAAATGTGTAATGTAAAAAGTTTATATTGCTAGACTAATTAACATTGGTCAGAGTTCAATTTTGCTGTAAGCCACTTGAGAGTCATTTTAAGAATAAAAGGAAATTGTTTGAAAATTTCCAAATAACAGTACATCTGAACACTGAAAACCAGCAGACAAGAATTGTTTCTGATTTCAAATGTCCATTAGTATATTTTGTATAGGTGGAAGCAGATATTCTGGAAGGGAAAGCAGCATCACTTGTTTTTTTTTAGTAAAAGGAGGTATGCACTCTGTCTCACTTTCTTCTCTCACTCTGGACACGCTTTCTGGATTGGTCTTTGTGAAATGCCTATGCAGATGTTTCCAGTTGAAGGCAAATGTTCAGGATGCATTAAGCCACTCAGTGCTACAAAATAGGGAAAGATTTAGAAGCAAATTGTCTGGACACTAACTCACTGACAAAATTTCAAGTGCCTACAGGTAGGTATTAGATGCCTAAAGATTTTCATTGTGGTTTTGAGGACTGTGTCTGATATTTGAACCAGGTGCTTGCATCCATGATAAATCCTTTGTGGGTTTGACCATATATATTTAAATATTACTAGTAATGCCTTTCTCTTTCTGTTGTCTCTAAATGCAATCAGATGAAGTTCCCTCTAGTCCCTTGACAGCCTGCTAAGTCCTGCTTACAGAAAAAGAGTGTACACATTTTTTAGAAATTCAAACCAAAATATTTTAAAAAACAAATGTTATTTTTATTAGATACTGAAATGTCCAGAATCTTTCTCTTGAGATACAGCCCCTTAAGAACTTTTCTCATTGTGCATTTTACAACTAAATATTTAAGAAGCAGTTTTATCTTTTTTCCAACTTTGATTAAATGACCTATAACAGCCATAGGGCAGAATTTTCTCCTTTCTCTTTGTTTTTTCAGAGCAATCAAATTTCATTCCCCTTTGTTGTAGGTTGGATTTATTTAGTTAGGGGTTTTATTATAGTTAGTTAAGTTTGTTCCTTGTTTTATTCCCTGTTTTTCCCCTCACAGTGGTTTGTTCCAAGTTGTTTACCCCGAGAATTCCTGCCACCCAGATCCACAGTTACTTGTCAATCTTCTCACCTCTCCCTGTTTTCTCCTTGTTTGGTTCTGTCAGTCAGGGGTTGTCACTCCCTGTTGAGTGTCAATCTTGTAACCACCCCCAGCTTCTTCATGAAAGTTCTGTATCAATCACCCCACCTTAGCCCTTCTATTCATCCCAGGACGCTGTACCCACCTCTGTTATGTTACCATTGGTTGTTATAATCCATGTCATTTCTCTATCGTTTGTCCCCATTGGGCGAGCCAGGTTTCCACCTCTGTCCACCCACCCCCTACTTAATCTGTTGCCAGTCTTTGTTCTCGGGCATTTTGTCACCCTAGGGTGACAACATTTTTTTTGTCACCCTAGGGTGACAAAATTTTTTCCACCCTAGGGTGATGAAGGAGCTGGCAGATGAGCTTGCGAAGCCGCTGTCCATCATTTATCAGGAGTCGTGGCTCACTGGTGAGGTTCCAGATGACTGGAAACTGGCCAATGTGACACCCATTTACAAAAAAGGTAGGAAGAAGGATCCTGGTAATTACAGGCCAGTTAGCCTGACCTCAGTACCATGTAAGATAATGGAACAGTTCATACTGAGTGCTATCACACAACACTTACAAGATGGCCAGGGTATCAGACCCAGTCAACATGGGTTTACGAAGGGTAGGTCATGTCTGACCAACCTGGTCTCCTTCTATGACCAGGTAACTCGTCTGGTAGATGCAGGAAAGGCTGTGGATGTTGTCTATTTAGACTTCAGCAAGGCCTTTGATACTGTCTCCCACAGCACACTCCTGGAGAAGCTGGCAGCCCATGGCTTGGACAGGAGCACTCTTCGCTGGGTTAGGAACTGGCTGGATGGCTGGGCCCAGAGAGTGGTGGTGAACAGGGCTGCATCCAGCTGGCGGCCAGTCACCAGTGGTGTCCCTCAGGGCTCCGTACTGGCACCAGTTCTATTTGATATTTTTATAGACGACATGGATGAGGGTATCGAGTCCTTCATTAGTAAATTTGCAGACGACAATAAGCTGGGAGCTTGATCTGTTGGATGGAAGGAGGGCTCTGCAGAGAGACTTAGATCGGTTGGATGGATGGGCAGAGTTCAACAGCATTTGTTTAATAAGTTTAATAAGTCTTAAGTGCCAAGTTCTACATTTTGGCCACAAAAATCCCCTACAGCGTTACAGGCTGGGGACAGTATGGCTGGACAGTGTTCAGGCGGAAAGAGACCTGGGGGTGCTGGTCAACAGCTGGTTGGATATGAGCCAGCAATGTGCCTTGGTGGCCAAGAAAGCCAATGGCATCCTGGCCTGCATTAGGAATTGTATGACCAGCAGGAGTAGGGAGGTCATTCTTCCCCTGTACTCGGCGCTGGTGAGACCGCATCTTGAGTACTGTGTCCAGTTCTGGGCCCCTCAGTTTAGGAAGGATCTTGAGATGCTTGAGCGCGTCCAGAGGAGGGCAACGAGGCTGGTGAGGGGCTTGGAACACAAGCCCTGTGAGGAACGTTTGAAGGAGCTGGGGTTGTTTAGCCTGGAGAAGAGGAGGCTTAGAGGTGACCTTATTGCTCTCTACAACTTCCTGAAGGGAGGCTGTAGACAGGTGGGGCTCGGTCTCTTCCACCGGGCAGCAACTGACAGAACAAGAGGACACAGTCTCAAGCTACTTCAGGGAAGGTACAGGTTGGATATTAGGAAAAAAATTTTCACTGAAAGAATAATAAAGTATTGGAATTGTCTTCCCAGGGAGGTGGTAGAATCACCATCTCTGGATGTGTTTAAAAAAAGACTGGATATGGCACTTGGTGCTATAGTCTAGTTGAGGTGTTAAGGCATAGGTTGGACTTGATGATCTTAGAGGTCTCTTCCAACCTCATTATTCTGTGATTCTGTGATTCTGTGATTCTGTCACTGCATTCCATCCAGAGAGCATTTTGTTCCTACCATGCATGGGGGAATAAAACTCTTGAGCTCACAAACAAGTATCCTTCTCTCGTTTATTCATCTCCTCTCAGCGTGTGAAGCTACCAAAGCTGTGTTACCCACGCCACAGCACTCAGCACTACCAGGTTGTCAGATGCCATTCCCCTGGAGTGCCCCACTCATGTGGTGGCCACCCGGCCTCACACAGGCAGTGCTAGCTGGCGCTTCTCGACTGCTTGAGGTCGTGGCAGGTAGCCGCCGCACCCCTTGACTCTTTCTTTCCTACCACAACCTTCCTACACAGTTTAAAATTAGGTCTGTGTCTTACAACTATTGTTATCCTCCTTCCCTTTTCCCAAAAATCACTAACTAAAATCTGAAGATAGTATAGCTGTTTCAAGGAGTTATTAAAATGGAGATCATGTTATTTACAAAGACTTCTGTCATAATCCCCCATAGCCTCCACAGACACCACATTTTCATACTGGGAGATGAAAGAAGCAAGGCAGAAAAAAAGTCTTATCTCTCTGTAGACTGCTCTTTTATTGAGAGGAAGCTGTTGTCAGTTAAAATAAGCAGAGATACTGCGTTTCTTCATGTGTAAGTCAGACCATGTTTTTGGTCCAGTCAGTGCCTCAGCACTAAATATTTAAATACTCAAATATAATCACAGAATAAAAGGGCAAGCGTTCTTCTGTGATGACAAACTGAGGAAATTCTGCACAAATATAGGAAACCATTGATTCAGTTTATCTCATTTTGATTTTGGAGAACACACAGGAAGCATTTTTAGACTCCTTAAATACAAAAGATAAGGGTATTAATATGATATAACATTTTTATTAGGGCAGAAATCAGTTATGAATAAATTCTTCTCATGTATAAGGAACTACAATGCACCTTTAGTGCTGTGATAAATATTAAATTGGAGCCATCAGAACCCAATATAATCCTCTGAAATTCAGAAAATTAACTGATAATGAAGAGGGGAAAAAAAAATCGCACAGCATTGTATGCCATGATCTTTCCTTCATATGGCAGATTACATTTTATGGCCAGAAAAATGTCTCCAAAATTTAAAATGTTACCTTTCAAGAACGCAGGTTTGTGTCAAAAAAATGAATAGCAATAAGATGCTGCATTGAAAGAAGCTTTAAAATCAGGTAAAGGGATTAAAAAAAAAAAAAAAAAAAAAAAGAAAAGAAAAAGGAAACACAAAATGAGGTGCCAGCATATAATTGCAATTGTCTACTAATGATTTTTAATATAGAATTGGCTAAAACCCATGAAATCTTAGGATAATTACTACCTATGATGCAATTTAGATGTTGTCACACTTAACATCATAGCTGAAGAAAATATTTATGATAGTTTTTGGGTATTAGAGAAAAAATTACACAGAAATTGATGACTTTATCACTTATCCAGGCATCCAGAGTAATAATGATTTTCTAAATACCTTTGGCTTTTGAATGCAAGGAAAAAAATTTGGGAAGAAAAAGCAGCTATACCATGTCTTCTTTAAGTTTCTTTGATAAAAAAAAAATGTATAAACCCAAAAAAAATATTTCAGAATTTTGTACTCCACAAGATGTGTCAGTGCTTGATACCTGCAACTATCCAGTCAGTGCCTTCAGTGCTTACATACTGGATTTCAGCACAGAGCTGTTAGGAAGTCAGTAGTAACTTTGTGCAACTTTTTCATTAGGCACTCTCTAATCAAAAGTGAGAAAAAAATTGTGATTTTCAAACTTTAAGGGTTTTCACATTTCCCTTGACTATTGAATGTTCATTTCAAATTGATAAATATTATTTCCAAAATGTGTTGTGCTATCTGCAGAAACAAAAGAAGAAATCACTGAAAATAGGAAAAAGATTTACAGCTAGATATGGGAGAAAAGACCTTGATGTAGGGTTATGAGGAAGTTGTCATACTAATTTCAACCATGCTGTGAGCCAGTGGGGCACAAATAATTTCTGATCTGAATCATGCAGCTACATTTGTAAATGCAGATCCAATGCTAGTACGTCCACCTGAAAAATAAACTTTTAATCATGGCCATTCCTACATTTTTCTATGTTTCTATCACTTTGGAACTTGGAAATGGAACTGCTTGAAAATCAAAGGGCTGATTTTCAAGCTATGTGGAGAGAAATGACTCTCAGCAGAGCACAGCAATCTGACCATCAGTTACAGCCTAAAAAAAAAGCTATCATTACATATATATAAAGCTGGTGGCCATCTGGCTTCTATCTGTCTTGGCTAATGCAGTTCAGCTCTGGAGTCAGGAGAACAGGTATTTGGAGATGAGAAAAAACTGCTTCAATTGCAGAAATATCTTAATGATTTGCAAGATGTCACCAGGATTCTGTCATTCCCTGTACAGACAAACATTTTTTTTTTTTTATAAACTAGTAGCTAAAAAAAAATGTAAAGACATATTTAAGATACAGTTGCTATATGTGTTGCATTTACAAATGCTCATTTATGTGACTACTGAATACACAGAATACTAATATTGAAATAGTTCTAAATAGAAATTTAATATCTAACTAAAAGTCAGTGACCAACACATTAGCTTCCTAATTTTATTTCAGAAGAAATGCAACTTTAAAACACTAAGTAAGCTTTATTTACTTATCATAGACTTTTCCAAAAGGTTGTGCAGAATTTCCTTTTTATACATATCGCAATTTTAAATGTTTTACATTTGACACAATTGCACAAAGATCACAGTTTATTAATAAATACCTTTATTATTTCTAATTATTTTTCCATGTTTCTGCATAATTATCACCATATATAAACAATACAGGTCAATATTTTTTCTAAAACATATAATGCCATGTATTTAGTTACCACAAAATTATTTGTGACTTCAAGGAAAGAGAAAATACAAGTGATATCACACAGCACACACACACATTTAATGTTTTAATTAGATTAATGAGCAAGGTAATTCTGCAAATACAATACTACACTTAAGAGTTCAGATTTTGACCTGACTTAAAATGTACTCCCTCCAAAAATTAAAACTGCAACTATGACAACTGGAATTATGTTCAGGCTACTTTATTAAAAAAAAGCACTAAAAAAGCCCCAGACAAACAAACACAAATTAAAAAAAAAAAAAAAAAAAACCCACCAAAAAAAACCCCCCAAAAACAGCCACAACACAAAATAAAAATAAAAAAAACAAAAAAACAAAAAAAAACAAAAAAAAAAAACAAAAACACAAAAAAAAAAAAAAAAATCCACAGGAAATTAACTGAGACTTATAACAAATTTTCCAGGCAAGTTTTGAATCAAGTTTTCACCAATTGAATAAGCTAATGTTTTTTACGATTTGAACACTGATATGCTTTCTTTGGCACTACTGTTAAAAGGCAACTTTTAATTTCTGTAAATTCAAATAATTATTTTAGCATAAATGTAGCTGTAACAACCATCAATCTTATAGTGAAATTAGTTTTAAAACCTTAATTTTAATTAAGCATGCTTTTTGTTTGGGATATTTACTAGTTAAGTATTGACAAAATAGCCAGATATTCATGGAGGGGATACATGTGTGTGTACTTTTTTGGTTGTGTCAGACAATGAGAATAAAATAGAATCAATTTTAGGAGGAATAGGATAAATTTGCAGAAACTAGTATACATACTAGTACACAGTTGGAATGGCAATATATAATTAGGAGCAGTCTTTTAGATGTGATACAATATTAAATATAGTGTACCAATAGATATTCCAGGTTGAATTGTTTTAAACTCAAATTTCTACCCCACACCAGTAATCATCACTGGACTTGCACATTGGAGATCAGATTTCATATCTTTATATATTTTAGTAGAAATTCTTTACTCAGAGGGTGGTGAAACACCAGAACAGTTTGACCAGAGAAGTTGTGGACACCCCATCCTTGGAAGCATTGAAGGCAGTGTTGGATGGAGTCCTTAGTCTGATCTAGTGAGTGGCATCCCTGCCCATGGAGAGATGGGGGGTTGGAATGAAATGATCTTTAAGGACCCTGAAAACCCTAACAATTCTACTATTCTATGAAATTAAATTTATTTTCTAATTATATTTGAACATTTTATCTTAATTATCTTGCTGATTCCTTTTTCTAGATTCATGTGACATTTTTTACAACAAAGAAAAAAATGTACTACTAAAATGTCTCTATTAATTAACTTACATGGCTGTTGCATCCCGGGTTTGGGTTCAGATTAGGGGTTCTGATCTGTGTTAGTTAGCCAGTTCTGTGTACCCCCATGCACCCCCCGTGTTTCCCCCCCTGTGGTTGTCCCCTCCGGGTCTCTTACCATTGGAGCCCACCCTGCCAGTCCTGTAACCACTCCCCTGTCCACTCTGGAGACTTCTGTGCCCGTCACCCCGTTCCCCCCAACCCCATTCGCCCCGAAGCACCATGTCTGCCCCTGCCGCATTCCTGTTGGTCGCCATGGTCCACGTCACCGTCATGGTGCCTGTCCCCATTGGGTGGGAGGGCTTCTGCCCTCCTTGTCCCGCCCCTATAAAATCCCACGCCTCCCCGGTCCCATCGCCATTTTCACCCATACAGAGTTAGGAGTGGTCCACAGCTTCTCCACCGTGGCTTCCATGGCCATTAAAGCCTTCCAGCCATCCACGCAGATGAATTTGGACAATACCTTTGCCTGTTTATTTCCTCCTTAGCGCCGACGGCAAAGCGCGGCCAGCCGCCCCGGTGCGCAGCAGCAGAAGCAGAGGCGCCCAAGCCGGGCACTCGGGAGCTGACTGGGGCCGAGAAAAATACTGCATTGTCGCTCATGGCTAAAATATACTCTGACTTCAAAGTATACTGACTTAATGCACTGCCTAATTTAACAGCAAAGACCAGAGAGCCTGAGTTTTGAAGTCACTAACTGAACCCTAATGTTGTGGGTTGGGTTGGTTTAGTCAGGGATCTTATTAAATGTTAGTTAGGTTGGTTTTCTGTATCCCTATTTTCCCTCACAAAGGTTTGCTCCAAGTTGTTTACCACAAGAGCTCCTGTCACTCAGACATGTCAATCTTCTCACCTCACACAGTTTTCTCCTTACAAGGTTCTGTCAGTCAGGGGTTGTCACTCCTTGTTGGGGTGTCAGTCTTGTAGACACTCCCTGCTTCTTCATGAAAGTTCTGTATCAGTCACCCCACCTTAGCAATGCTATTCATCCCAGGACGCTGTACCCACCTCTGTTATGTTCCCATAGGTTGTTATGTTCTATGTCACTCCCCTGTTGTCTGTCCCTATTGGGTGAGGGGGGTTTCCACCCCTGTCCGCCCACCCCCTACTTAACCTAATGCTTTCTTTGTCCCGTTGCCATTTTGCCTTGCATCGCGCTGGGAGCAGTCGCTCCGACCATCGCTGCGGCCATGTGTGGAATAAAAGCTCTCAGGCCCGCAGGCAAAGTGTCCTTCTCTTGTCCCTTCGCTTCCTCTCAGCATGAAGCTACCAAAGCTGCATTACCCATGCCGGAGCGCTCAGCACTACTGGGGAGGCAAATGCCATAACCCTAGAGCGCCTGTTCACATGGTGGCTACAGTCTCATAAAGGCAGCGCTAGTCAGGGCTTTTCGACTGCTTGAGGTCATAGTGGATAAACGCCGCACCCTAACTTCCAGGTCTTCAAAAAAAAGTAAAGGGGATGTTAGGATTACAGTTCCCAATAGGAGGTAATGAAATAGGGTTCCAAACTCCTCTTTAATCAACATCTCTCTCTTTTGAATATTTATGTGAGTACTTTTCCATGTTTGAAAATCAGCTGTACCTCATTAACCAAAAGTTGGTTTAGATTGTGGCAACCTGCCACAAAGTAAAAAACTGAACAGGAAAATTAACAGGATACAAATTGCTTGGCAATTGTAAAAAACGTTTGAAGATTCTTTTTGAAGATGCATCCTTCAGTAACCCAGTAGGAAGACGTGTTGCTTTTTGAAGGTTTTTCTTGTTAGATGCAGTTGCACAAAGCAGATTGATGGATCAGAACTAGGCCACATATCAGTTTATTTTAAAGACGGAGAGAGTGTACATGTGTGCTTATGCAAGACAGAAATTTTCTGAGAACAGTTAAATACTAATCTAATGTAATGAGAAAAAATACTGAGTGTTATTGCCTCATTAAGATACAGTAATATCTCCTTTCATTCTCTGGAATTGGTTCCTCTGCGAAAAAAAAAAATAAAAAAAAATACCTGGTAGGTAGGCTATATGTTTCATCTAGTCACCACAGAGAATTTTACTCTCAGCAGTGATCAGAATTCACCCTTCTCTGTAATTTTCTTGGGGTAATTTTTATGTATGTTTTTATTTCCTTATGGTGAGAACATGGAGAAACTGCTTTAATTTCAAGAAGTTGCTAATTAAAACAGCTATTTATTGACGGTGGTAAATTTTGCACTCAGAAACTAAAGCCCATGACACCAGTTTTTAAACATCTTTCTGACTTGTCTATATGAACAAAATGCCTAACAACAACAGCCATTAGAAGGAAAAAAATAGATTAATATTTGAAAAAGTATCATGTAGAGGTAGTGTTTACTATTTTCTAGTACTTTGCTTATGCTAGTTCACGTTGAAGGTATGTCTTTGGACACGTGGATAAATAAATCTTGCTTGATATTGCTGTGCTAATGGCAAGTTATCACCACAACCACAAAACAAGGCTGTGTCACCTTCCATGCATCAATAAAACAGTTATGTAGCTCTATATAAAGAATAAAATTAAACAGTTGATAGATATGTAACACACTATATGGTCATCATTTTTTAATATGAGCCATAAACAACAGTAGGAAAAAAAATGTCTTCCTAACATTTGGCATTTTTCCACTGCTATTAAATTAAAATACTTTTCTATGAAAACCAAAGAAAAATAAGCTTCTGTGGAGTGTAAATCAAATAAACCAAAACTTTTATACCATTTAACTAGAGCTGAAAATACAATTCTATATAATCTATGACTTTATAATGTAGCAAACATATCCTGCTAGCAGAAAACATGAATTAGAACTGAACAAAAAAATCACAATGAATCATTTACTCAAAGACCATCTTTAGCCTGCAGTATGTCTGTGGAAAGATAATGATTTCTTTTGTTGCATTTTGGTTTGCCAAACTTCTGACCTATTATCTCCTATAAGGTAACTGGTAAAAATGAATGGTCATACTTCACACTGAAATAAATTTTTAATCTTATAAATAATATGGCTCCTTGTATGGGTAAACTACATGGTATGGGAGGTTGTGCCAACAGATTCATTGACCAGATATAAGAATTCTGGAAAATTCTTCATAAATTTACAGGGTCATTGATTCTACATGTAGCAGTAGCACTTAGCAGTCCATGAACCCTAAAAGTGATTGGATAGGGAAAAAGTAACAAGAAAACTTCAGACACTTCAAAGTAAAAGTGGAAATATTAGAGAAAGTAACATTCTTTTGTCATTTTGAACGCTATGAAGAAAATTTTCTCTGTTAGATAAGACCTGACCTGGGTCACTTAAAAGAGACTGGCACATGATGATCCAATTGCTGAAGAATTCCCAGTCTGTTTTCTCTTATTTTTGAAATTATTTCCCAGGTACTTTTAATAAAGTGGCCTTTAATGTACTAGAGTTTTGGATGCTACTGCTACCAAAGACTAGGGAGCGTGTACATTATGCTCAAACAGCTATTTTAAGAATGCTGTTCAGATGGGGTGCATAAATCTCTGACATTTCCAGGAGTCCATGTTTGGGAACCTGCCCCTAGCAGGATCTCAGTTTTATTTCTCTAAATCATAAAGAAAAATATGTATGTTCAGATCCTATCCTGACAAAAGTCAATATGCAGAGTGGGCACTTGAGTTTTGGATGTGCTTGTGGTTCAAGCAACTAAATTCATCCTTACAGTATCACCTCACCACAGTCAAACATTTTAAACCTTGTACCTTTGCAGTATTCTTCATGCCTACTGTTCAGGAGAGAAATATTAGACATATGAAAGTAATTTTTCTAGTATAAATAATTTTTGAAAATATTAAGAATTTTCCAGTTCACTAAATACATTGTCAATTGATTTTCAGTGGAAGTCAAGGCAGTATATTTTAAATCTGAGCATAATTATATTTAAATTTTAATCTCTATTTAAATTAAATTATACTTAAATCTATTTATATTTTAACTGATAGCCCTTGTTATAAGTTGATTTGCTAATATGCAAGTGTATAAATCTGGATTAGTGGTTGGCTTTTTCATTCACCCCTACTACTGAATATCTTCATTTCAGAAATGCTGGCATCCATCCCCAATTGATGCAGTTAGACACTTCTATCAAGTTAAGGGCTATGTTTCACTTCTTGAAGTTGTTTTAGTCTTGCTTCTTTCAATGACACATTTTATTTTGGCTATGTTTTCTGTCAGATTTCATCAGTTGCTCATCCAAATGGATAAATTAAATTCAAGAACTTTCCTGCTCAAATTTACTTTATATGCTATGGCTCCTATTGCCCAGACATTGTTCTGTTTAATCCTAAAAGTTGTTTTTTATCCTGACGTCTCTCAAGCATATATATTCTTCGGGCAATAGATAATCAGATTTCTCTAACTTGCATCTTTCTGTGCTAATTTGCTTCTACTTTCTGAAGTTTTATCTCATAATATTCATTCATCAATTCCTTAGTCGCTGCTGTCCAATAAATAACAACATGGAACTACTTTTTCCTCAAGGCCCTTTCCCCATGAGTTTTCTGGTATGTTTTTTTTCCTTGGGCAATGAGACTACCAGTAACCCATGCGAATCAGTTAAAACAATAAAAAAAGTTAGTTTTGCCTAAGAACATTTCCTTTGATCAAATCTCTAAGCATAGGAGGTTTACATTTGTGCATCCATGGCAAGAACACCCATAAAATAATCCATATCAGACTTTGCAAAGAAAGGCTTTAACAGGTTATGGACACTTGTTTCTTGAATACCAGTGCCAATGAGCATTTCAATAGTTCTACAGCATGAAGTCCTGGTAAAGTAGTGATTCTTTCAAAGAGCTTCCAACATGTCCATGCTTTCTTTACCTCAACTGCAAAGTCTTAAGAGTGGCTGTTTGCCCTGGAAGCAGGCCTTACTATCTTTGTATACAGCCTAGGCTTGTCTGTCAGGGTAGAGGGGAGAAGAAAAAAGGCTCTGGGGTGACCTTATTTTGTCTTTTCAATGTTTAAAGGGGCCCTGTAAGAAAGATTAAGTCTATTAGCAGGACCTGTTTTGTTCATACAAAGGGTAACAGCTTTAAGTTAGAAGAGGGTAGATTCAGATTAGATTCAAGGAAGATATTTTTATGATAAGGATCATGAATTATTGGAACAGGTAGCCCAGAGAGGTTATGGATATGCCACCCTTGGAAACAATGACAAGAGAGAAGCAAGCAAACCATCTTCTGTAAAAGGTGGACCTCTTTTTAACACGAGGAGGAAGGAATGGACAGGGCACATGGATTATCTTTTCAAACAGGTTAAAATCTATTGTGGGACAAAAAAAGATAGATTGTAAAATGTATTGCTCAAAGGAATTTATCAACATTTCCACTAAAGCTGCAAAGTATGGTACTGAGTACAACAGGCAAGCAAACATCCTCTGCCTATAAAGCCAAATAGTGAAATTGAGCTTGTCTTCCTATGGTTACATACCTTCCTCTCCTACAACAGACAGACATAACTCATCCATGTTACCAGCTGGGGATAGCCCCTGTCCTATGCTGGTCACTGAAATATGCCTGGGCACCATTTCAGAGTGCACCAATTTGACAGAGACTGAAACCACCCCAGGGTGAGAGCAAGCAGAGCAGCCATAGAGGGGCATGCAAAGTAGTGCCCCCAGAGCGTTAGACCTGCTTTCTATGGTTTAGGCATAGCTGAAATGTCTGAATCTGGGGTCATAAGTCTGGTAAGGAATGAGCTACTGAAAAAAATGTAATAACCTGATACAAGTAGCTCATACTGGATTCTTAAAGATCTGTTTTCAAGAATATCTATTATAAGTCTGTATCTCAAAGTAATGGAGCAGGAGGAGTGAGATAGTAAATATAAGTGCCAGAAAGTATTCATGGTTATAAGTTTCTCTGAAATATTTAAGAGACTGTTAGATTTCAGCTTAACATATGTTCTTATGTTTTATATTGTGATTCATCTATAATCTGAGCATTCTTGAGTCAAACATGATGAATCTTCAAATGAGAGACCAATTTTTTTTCTCAGGACATGATGATTGTGATCTACACTATAGAAGTGCTAGCTCATTTTTCAAAATATTAAGTATGGTTCCAGTGACATTCATCTCAAACTGTACTATTTTCTAACATTAGTCTACACATTAAACAGACAAAACAACCACAAAGGGCTGCCACTGTGTTTTCTACCATCTTCTAAATGAATTGTTTTTATATACTTATTATCTTCACTCCAGTCAGATTTTTTTTTGTTGTTGTTTATGCGATTTAAATTGAAACCTGAGCCTTACCTTCATTTTTCTTGTAGCTGTGGAATCCACAACATTCTGTGAACTGATGAAACAGCACTTTAAAGAACACAGATAACTTTAGAAAAGGTAGACTCTAAACACATGGACATGAATGGGATGTCAGTGAGGAAGCAGCTTTGAAGTATGGGTATAAAATGTTCAGAAGAACTCATATTGCTAATTAACCTGAGTCCTAAAATAGGTATGAAAATATATGAACAGCCATTTCATATTTCACTGAAGCAGAGTGAACTCATTCTGTGAATAAACAGAGGTGAAATTATACTTATTATATTGACTTGAAATTATACTTATTATACACTTCTAAGAGCACTACATTCAGAACAGTAGTACAACTGGAACCTATTTTCTGGGAACAAGCAAAAGTAACTGGAAAGCAAGCAACAGGTACGTCATATAAAACTAAGATTACAATTATGGATGTTCTTATGAGTTGCTAATTGTCTATTCTTTCATTTTTGTTCACTGTGAGAGAAAATTAATTTAGGATTGTGAAACTGAAGAAATAAGTTATTTTATCAACTGCTGCTCCGTAGGCTCACTGCCAAACTACAAGTGAAGCTTAATGACAATGGAAAATGCTGCATGCATAAAGATAAATGTCCTCCAGTCAGTGTACAGTTTGTTCAGAAGGGTGGAAGCTATGAGGTGGTGCATGAAAATGAACATTCACATTTTACCCAACAAAAATATTCTAATTTTCGGTAAAGCATCACATTCAACAACATGACAGAACATACTGAAATATGGGAATAAAAGTGCTAATTAAAACTTCTCTTCCTTCAGTCTCACTGTTGTTTCATTAGTTTCCCCTCAATCCCTTAAAACATCAAATGCCTTTCAACACAGCTGAACAATTAAAACATTCACAATAGGAACTTTTGAACAAAATATATTTCAACTCACAGTACCACACTGAATTAATAACCGAGAGAGCTTTTTCTCACAAAACACTTTAAAGGTTGTATCCACATCATAATTTAAGACATTAAAACAGGGAAATATGGAAATTTGTAACAAACATAAAAATCACAATTCATAGGTTTCTGGGGATCTGTAACCATGAATATTGTCAATTGTAGGCAACTCGATTCCAGAGAGTGAGGGATCTCATGGGTCTTTCTAGGATGTGAAAAATACTCATCTGCAGACTAGGCAACTCATCCCATCTTCACCTTTTATTTCAGGATGATCTAGATGCTCTTTAAAATGCAAGAATGTGAAAACTTAAAAATCTGTTTAATTGGAAAAATGTCTTGTCCATGTGATCACCTGTAGGACTTTAGAAATAATTAATAGAATCAAAATATTTTGAGTAATGTAGCCCAGTTCTCTCACAGCTGACAAGTACTGATCATAAATAATAGAAGGAAAAAAAACTTCATTACAGTAAGTGTTTGGTTTGGTTTGGTGTGGGTTTTTTACCATGTTTAAGTGATTTTTCAATAATACTAAAATCAATGTACAAGGGCTTCTTGCAAAGAATTTACCTCATCTTTCCAGCTGGTATAACTGACATACAAAATACATGTATTGTAAATACTTTATTGCTTATCGGGTTTTTATTTATGCTTTTTGTGTCACTGGCTTCACTGCTTTTAGTATTTCTCATGATAGCATAGGCCACTTCCCAGCAAAAATCAGGAGAGATGAGGGAAACGAACTTTTGATCACTTTTGACTCTCAAAAGGGAGCATTTGTTTCCATATTATTGACATAGATTCTACTCATGGTTAAGTAATATCAGTGCTGTAAGCATAATTCACCTTTTTCTGCACAAACAGGATTAACAGGATATACAGAAAGAAGAAACCTCCAGGAAGATTCTGTAAGGTGTTCAATTTTGCACAATTGGATTAATAATGATTTCTTTAGTTTAAAAAAGATAGTGGAAGAAAAGTGCTTGCAACAGAAATTGCATGTTAGATATTTGCTCACTGCCTCCAAATTTGTTCAATCAGCAGAAGCAAAGTAGGTGCTTTATAAAGTATATGAACATTTTCAAAAATGAACCCATCAATAACTTTGACAAGATCCAGGAAAAAAAATAGTTACAGCTGTAGGAGGAGAATTGTTTTTATAAGAAAACTTCCATTTTGCATCTAAAGTCTGGGACAAAGAACATGGGATAGATACAGTTCAACCTCACACATCTACCAATTTTAAAATCTAAAAAGGTGGATATTCTACTCTAATTCAAAGTGGTTTGTGCTATATGACATAAAAAAAAAAATTGAGAAAGTGGATTTTCAGTATCAATAAAGTAATTAATAATGAGATAAATAGGGAAAACTTGAAAGAATTACAAATTCAAAGGAGTTTGAATATGGAGTAGAATGGTAAATTTTTTAAATTCTAGACATTGTTGCAAAATTCTAATTGAATACTCTGTGACATATCTTTTTTACAAACTATCTTCTAGGACATTTCTTAATGTTCTAAATACTTTTTAAAAATTTTTCCATTGGAATGCTTTACAGTCTCAACACCAAAAATCAAAGATTGAAAAATGTGCTACAAGCAACATATTCTGCTCAAAGTCTGAAAGAATGTAAAACATGACCTGTCTCATTTTGTCCCCAGAAAAGTCTACATAGAACTCCTAATAAAAAAAAATTTAAAAAAGAGTAAAATACCCAAAAAAATAAACAAACTCACCCCCCCCAAAAAAAAAAAACCCCTATTACAACAACATGTTTTTCTCAATTTTCAGGAATATAATATTACAGTAGGCTCATTGCTCTTTTATATCAAAACTCTAAATTTTACAGAACTTATTAATTCCTGCACTAGGAAACAAATGACAAGTCTTAAATACAAAGTCAAACGTATTCTTCAACACAGGAACAAAACTCCCTGATGTTATATAGCTTTTTAAATTGCATATTTTGGATATATTTCTATAATAAGAGAGTAAGAAGAGATGCAGACCTTTGATACTTGTTTTCTGTCAAATACTTAAATATTTGCTTTCAATGAACTTAAACATTATTTCTCTTCTTGACACTACATTATTTTATTTTCATTATTTTCCACTACCAAATATATTAAATGAGAAAAAATGTTTTTCTTATGAGAAAAGGTAATTCCTCCAGAAAATTTTGGTATGGTCTTTGCTATTTTGGTTAGAATCAGAGTTGTTCTTCAAAAGCTACAGCATTAGAAATAAGAAGTTTCACCAAACTACTGCAACTTTGTTCTTTCATGACCCTTCACTTAAAATTTTCTTCCTAAGTTTTGCATGGACCCACAGATGTCACCTGAATATCTCAAACTCCGTATTATTTTTGTTTCCCCCTTCTTATCAGTTAAAATGATCAGGTGGTCCTCTGCAAAGGTGTGTGTTGAGTTTCTTGATGGCCTATCACTTAGTAACTGGAGACTTTAATATTTGACCATGTATCCTTTGTCCCTGATTTACTAAGCTTATGTCTTCATGTGATTTTGGTTATCACCTCCCTCTTTACTTGTTGCCTTTGGCACTGCAAATGGTCCTTGATTGGATGGACTTAATTAAGAAGAAGCTTACCCTCACATCATATTCTTCATACTATGAATAAAATGCTAGATTTAATTTTTCTTTCATTTTTTTCCATGAACTTTGCTTTACATTCTGTTCATATATCATTGGGAACACTACAGTTAAAACAGAAAGGTAGCTTGATGAACAACCCTTAAATATGATGTTTAATCAATATTCACACTTGAGTATGGATTGGACAAGCCTTTGGATCCCACTCTCAAGAGGTGTCCCAGCTCTTAACTGTGCGCAGGTTAAGTAAATTTAGTCATATGTTTAAAAATACATGCATACATAGCTCTGTAAACATTCACACAAAAACATTTTGAGTCTGTTCTGTAGTAGACGTAATGTTAATTACAGAGGTGTGCTATTGGCACAAACTGGCAGCATGTCAATCCATCGACAACAAAAGGTGGAGAGTTGTTTGAGAGAGGTTACCTGCCCTCCAGGAAGAAAAAATGTCTAAGCCCCCTTATTCTGACAGGAACTTTTTTCATTTTTCATTTTTATTCTTTGTCTTTTCTTTCTTGAATTAAACAAAAGGTAAAAAATTATGTAAACAAGAATAAATCCCAAAGACGGCCACCTGAACACCTAAAATTCAAAGAACTTGAAATAACTCAAACCAGATACATAAGCAAACAGATCTAGGTCAATGTCAAATATGTAAAAATGTAAATGCTATAGAATTCTGAGGGTTTGTCTTAAAAACCTAACTATTAAAAATGTTAAAATTATTATCTGAAATATTTAAAATACTATACAGAATTTTTGACAGCATAACTATCTACAACATAACTTTTTTAGAAATGTTTTGGAAATCACCTTAAATAAAAACAAAAGACATTAATTCTGTTATCTTTAGTATCTTTGTAAATGCAAGACGTGTACCAAAATTTAAGCCTGTCTATAAGACTTCATGACTCAGAATGAGGTTTTGGTGTATAAATGCAAGTGAGTATTGTCATTAAATTTCACAGTAGATCTCACTGTAGACATGCAATATGTGCTTTTGCTTCAAGAAAGAAATCATACCTTTCTATTTCTCAACTCATAGATACATTTGCAAGTTTAAGATATTGTCATATATCAAAAAGAACCTCATAAACAGTTTGAATTATTTGATCTCCTAGGCCATCACAACTTAGGATCAACCTCATTTGGCACATATTTATGTATGTTTCTATTAAAAATTTAAAGAAATAATACACTAGAGAAATTCACCCCTTACTCACTAGGCTGCGGTTTGACTGATAGTCAGATATTCCATTTTCTCTGAAATTGTGAACTTCTCTTTAAGAAGGATGGAAAACCCCTCACATGAATTTAGCTATTAAAAATTAGGAGCTTTCCAAGGGACATCTTATAACTGATTCAGGAATCAAGCTGGTAAATAAATGGTCAAATTTCAGAGTCCAAATGAAAAGAAAATGAAGCATTTTTCTTAAATTATAGATTGTGATGTAAATGGCCCAGAGAAAGACAGATTATATATAAAAAGTATATAGAAACTACTAAGATTAGAATAGGAATTGGAAGGGATTGCAATTTCATGACTTTAAGTAAGCTTAAAAGAAGAGGTAACTAGCACCAAGGAAAGAGGCAGTCACTTTTTTTTTTTTTCTTATTGCACTGAAGAAATGCTATTAGATTTTGGGTTCACAAACCAGGTCTGAAATCACCGATTTTTTTCTTTTCCTCTGACTGTAGCAAAATTGCCTCCAGAGCTCTATAATGTTAGATGTTAATTATGTGCTGCAATGCAGTACATACTCAGAAAAGCAATATTGCCTTTGTCATCTGTGACTGATTACCCAATTCTGCCTGTGTTTGAAAGAAGTTATTTCCTGAAATTTGCTTTGTAATTCAGTTCATGTGTCTGCTCATTAGTTTCTTTCAAGCTGCATCATTTTGCATACTTTATCACAGAGACACCAGAAATGCAATGTTAGGAAATGTATTCACTGAAATATACTTGGTCAGCCCTGCTTTTGGTCAACAAGCTTTTCCACATCTGCAACAGCAGATGTGAAGTAGTGAGCACTGTATCATAAGACCTGTTCAATGAGCAAAGCATACCTCAATTCAGCCTCAGAATTAATAATTTTTTGTCACTTCTTCAAGAGACATTAGCCTACTAGCACTGCACCCCAATGTAGGTGTCTGCCTTGAGTACCTGCAGTGAGTTTGGTGCAGTGATTTTTCAAGCATAGCTGTCAAAAGTAACTGATACTCTGTCTGTAAGTAAATGTGTGTGTGTTTTACCTCTGCATTGAGTCTTCATTTCTTGTTCATGAATCACTTCAAGTCTAGTGATTGTTTTATACCTGTTTACTCTTTCAGGCTTATCTTAGGAAGAAAACCCTAGAGGCATTATTTGATCTTAAAGGTTACATTTCCCACCATGGAACCCAAAGATGAGCTCTTTTAGATTACATTACTACTACTATTTGTAGTCCTTTAGTATAGCAAGCTGGGGCTAAACAGCCACTAGGCAGGAACAAACAATGAATTTAGAGGACCAGTTCGGGAATACCTGTACTACTGGAAACACTAAAAAACTTAGTTCAGGATTTTTGCTAAGAAAATAGCAAGAACATGAAATGTAATTCAGGGAAATAAGTGCATTACAAGACAGGATGAGTTACTTTCTCCTGGTATATAATTTTCATTCTATTACAGGAGAGCCAAAGGTGGCATCTATGTGTACGCTGCAGATGCTTAATTTTGGAAAAATTAATCTACTTATGAAACCAAAAGCTAAAACTAGTGTCATAACTGAAGTTCTTCCCTTCAGGACTGGACAATAAACTTCTTGAGTAATGATCAAAGTCTTCAATTACCTCTAGTTTGAAGTTTAGATTTAATAAACCAATCAGCACAGATTTTTTTCCTTCTGTCTACTCCTCTTTGAATAACTAATATGTTTAAACCAAAGGAAACTAAAGAGAAAGGTATGACTTCTTACACCAAACCAGATGTACCCTTAGCAACTAAAGCTAGGAATTTAGCAATGTCTCACAGTACTTGTAAACTCAGTAATACACTCTAACACAATGGCTTCTAGACTGTTTTGTATTGCAAGGAATTTTGTTTGTTTATTCTGAGGTTTAACTGTAAATGTCATCCCTAATGCAAAAGACTGATATTGTGTCTATCTCTAGTATTATTTCCCATTTAACTATGCAACTAACCCCACTTAGTATAATGATGTACTCCATAGCTCCTGGGAGGGAAACACATATGAATGTATTTTGCAGATGAGTTATGTACCTAAAAATAGAAGGAACTTCAACATGAGGATGGATAGTGTTAATTGTTAGAGCATAGGCTACTCAACATCAGGATTTCTGCAAATTTTGATGTAACATCCAGTAGCTGTGATCAAATCTTGGCACTGAACAAGAAGCTCAGGGTGCTTACTTGCTCTGTTTCCACTGACAGGTTTACAGTGTGGTCCACAGCCACAAACAGGCAAAATCAAACTTCACAGTTATTATGATCAGACATATTCCTAATTAAGTCTGGGGATCATGAACTTAACATTGGCCTGCAGCCCAAAACTGTGAAAGGAAGGACTGTCTGCCTGCATTTGTGATGGACTAAATATAGGCTGAATAAGAATTCCACATGCATGTATAAAGGACATTATACTAAGAATATTGCATGCGTATTTTACTATACTGATTTGTCCATAAACACAAACCCTATTCCCAAGCAGAGTATTTCAAGAGTTCCACCTCAGCCTAATGCACTTGCCTTTTATATCTGCCAGAAATAAGCTATTAAACACAATAATTCAATACAACAATTATTTTCTTGACATCAATAACTTTCAACTAAAAAGATCATGAATATCATCACTTACTGAGGGTTACTGAAGGCTGACAACTTCTAAATATCTTTTTTCAATATTGCAGATTATTCAAATGTATTTTCAAAGCTATAGTTAACATACATGTATTTTATGAATTTTAGTAGGCTCCTATGCAAGTGTCTAAGACCAGGTCCTTTCTCCCATACAGCTGATTGTTTGATTATTGTGTGAATCAACACATGCAGGTAACCAGGGTGACCACTAAGTCAGAACTGAAAAGAAGAGAGCTGATTTGTTTCATTACCTTGCTAACAATGCTGGACAGCAGAGACACTAGGGGACACAGGCTCCCTTTGGCTTATTTCATCCTAGCCCTGAGCAGAGGTGGGGGGTGGACTCACTGCTTACCCCATTGTATCAAAAGCCTTCAGTGCTTTTTACAAGCTCTGGGCTTTTGAGCTTTCTCTCCCAGCAGGAGGCTCAAGCCTGTCTGTGAAAATGCCTCTCAAGTATCTGATAACATTTATATTATCTCTGCAGAAATTCTACTTCTCAAAACAAGACAGAGGATAATCAGCAATAGGCAAAATACGTGTTTTCTCACACTGATATTCTTAGCCCTTTCAGCTGCAAGGCCCTTTTGAATGAAACTATTGCCTCCTCACCAAATCTTTCAATTTTAACCCTTTCCTCCTAACAGCTGTATCAGTAGTAATCTGATTATTATTGTGCAGTTGATTCCACTACAATGGCACACAGGAATAAAAATGAATACCTAGCCTTTAATAGTTCTCCAGGTACAGATCTTAATAGTAGTTGTGTATATTTAATTCTAGCTCTGTAAATCCAGAAAACTGTAAAAAGCTTCTGAACAGTCCATGAAGAAAGAATACTTTTACTAACAACAGCACCCAAAAATAGTGCAAAAGCTTAAATGTATGCACAGAAATAGGATAAAATTCCAGATTACCAAAAACTACATAATGTTACTATGTGCAAAACATTTTTGAGAACTAGTAGATATTGTTATTTATATAGACTTTATTACCAAGCTATGAATATTAATTGAACTTTACTCTCAGGTATTTTGCATGGATTTTAATTACTTCATTCTATAGTGACTGAAGAGAATATAAAAGTCTTATTCACATCTTAAAACACATATTTTGCAGACCAGTGCTAGAATTCCATGGAGCTAATATATTTTTGCCAACAGATATCATTTTATATGCAAATTTTAAGGATATAACTTTGATTTTGGCTAAAAATATAAGGTATAATAACAATATTTTCTGTAAATATTGTTCTAGTTCTGTTCTTTCAGACAGTAGATACAGAAGTCACAGGAAAGTTCAGGTTGGAAATTACTTCAGGAGGTGTCTTGTTGTCATGGTTTGACACGGAAGTGAATTTTTTCAGAAAGTTAGGGTCAAACCAATCAGTGGTCAGGTTTGGATATTGGCACCTGGAGTGACCACTGAAGGCATGGACACGCCTCTGAGAACATAGGGGATTAAAGCAAGAACTCCCAGGGGAACTCTCTCTTTGTTTCTGGTTGTTGGAGAGTGCAGACTCTCCCCAGCCCAGCCACAGGCTGGGTAGGGGAGAGGAAGCCATGCTGCCTGGGGGAGGTAGGCCAGGGGCTGAAGGACTGGAACTGGGTGGGCCCCCTGCAGACAGAAGGGTGGAGAAAAATGGAGATGCCTTTGTTCCCCCCGCTCCACAGAGGGAAAGAGACAAGAGAGCCTGATTGCACCTGGAATTTGCCGGCAGAGGAGAAGGAGAAGGCGGGGGGAAGGTGCCCAGTGTGGGAGTTGGAGTTCTGGGCAGAGATTTCAACTGTCCGGGGAGTCCAAGACTTTTAACCCTTTCCTGGGAAATGAAGGCTTTGCAAAATGTTACTCCTCCTCGATTTGAAGTAGAAGAGAGACAGTCTGGGATCTGAGATGTTGGAAGAGGAAATTTTTGAGTGGGAGGAGATGATGGAGTGGCTTGTGACTGGACTTTTCTTGTTAGCCATAGACTGAACCAAATTCTCCTGCAACAGAGACTGCATTTTTAGGGGGATGCAATGGTGAGCCAAGAGATCTGTTTCAGCGACTGCAAGCACAGGAATGGAGTGAACAGAAAAGAGTTGAGGAGGGAGGGTGTGGTGGTGTCATCTGTCTTCGGGAAGAAGAAGATCTCTGTTCTTGAGACCCTCGGCCCCAGGGAAGGAGGAAATGGGGGGGACTGTTGTCCCAAAAAGGAGAAGCTGTTGGACCCTCGGCCCCAGGGGAGGAAGAAAATGAGGGGGACTGTGGTCCCAAAAATGAGAAACTGAACTGTTGTTTCCTTTGGGTCTGTGGCAAAGCATCCTTAAAGGAGCCCTATGAGCAGTCTGTCCATGCATGGTGGTGAGAGCACTGTGACATGGAAAGGAGAGGGTCACACTGGCAGATTTTTTCTCCGGGTGGTTGCCATGTGTGACATGGAAACACAGGAGGTGGCAACTGTGTTTCCTGGGGGGTCTATGGTGCAAGAGAGACTTCTCTCTACCTTGATGGTCTGAGTATTGATTATTTGAAGGGTGGTAACATGATCAGGAATCCAGGGTTTTGTCTCACTGTGGTTTGTTGGAAATTGGGTGAGGGGAAAAGGAGTGTTTTGGAGGGTCTTCATCCTGGATTTATTGTGTGTGCCTTTTATAGTAGAAGTAGCTTAATAAAGGGTTTTTTTTTTTTTTTTTCCCCTTTATTTCTAAGCTTGGGCCTGCTCTGCTCTGTTCCTGATCACATCTCACAGCATTTATTTTGGGAAGGTGTATTTTCACGGGGGCTCTGGCATTGCACCAGAGTCAAACCATGATACTTGTCCAACCTCCTTCTCATAGCATCATCAGGTCTGAGGTCAGAACAGGTTGCTCAGCACTTACCCAACTTCATATTGATATCTCCAAGGACAGAGTCTCAAGTACAAAATATCTGGAAAACTTGTTTTGTTGCTTGATATCCCTGAGTAGAAAAGGTTTTCTCTTCTATCCAGTCTAAGATTTACCTGTTTCTTTTAGTGCCCACTGCCTATCATTCTCCCATCATGTACCACAGTAAAGAGCCTGACATTATCTCTGATGTACTCCTTACAGCTGCTGAGAAGCTGCTGTTAGGTTCATCTTGGTGTTACCTCTCCTTCAGAACGAGCAAGTCCCAGTCCCTCAGCCTCTTCTCCCAGGGAAACTTCTCCATCCCTGACCAGTTTAAGGTCTCTCTGCCAAGCCTGATTCAGTTTGTCAGTGGCTTTCCTGAGAGGGGTGGGTATGGGGTCATCAAGGCTGGATGTAGTACCTAGATGGTATCTTATAGGTGCCAAGTAGAGTAGAAAAGTTTTCAGTGTCCAGGCTGTACCCCTGTGAATACTGTCCAGGATACTGATTGTTGTCCATTTCTGCAGCCAGGGCACACTGCCGGCTCATATTCATTTTCTGTGGGTCAAGGCTTCCAGGTCCCTTCCAGTAAAGCAGCTCCCAGACAGGCAGACATGAGCCTGTGTTGTTGCACTGGTGCTCCACAGGGGCACAACTTTTCATTTTTCACCTACTTGATAATTATGCTATCCATTACCTCCTCCAAGTCCCTGATAACACTGTTAAACTGGGTATGTCATTCTTGTAGTCTGTGTGTCACCAGCATCCCCTATTTAGCACTGCCCTCTGAGGCCAATAATCTATAACATCTTTTACCCCTCTTACTGTCTAGCAATCCAGACCCTACAGTGAAAATTTTAATTAAAACAATAATTGTGGGAGGTGGTGTTGAAAGCCCAGCTAAAATAAAGTGAAATTGTACCTCGTGCTCTCCCCTCACCCACATACGAACTTACACTGACACTGAAGACATCATAGCTTCTGCAAAGTGATGAAACACTCATCCAGTCTTCTCTCTGGTGATAAATATGGTCAGTTTGATGTTTAGACAGTACTTGCAAAATTTGGAGAAGAGAAGAAGCAAATTTACAGCTCACCATGCCCTGAAGTAGAAAATGAATTTTAAAATAGCCCAGGTGTGTGGGGTTTTGTTAGGCAGTTTGTTTTATTGTTCTGTTTTGTTTTGATGGTGTTTTTTGACATTGCTTGTAACAGGACACAGGTAATGTGATAGGCTAACAGAAAGGACTTGGGACTGATCAAGTTTTGCCCAGACTTTTCTGTATATGTCAGAAGATTTATTTTAGGCTGCACTAGCAGTTATCTAATGACCAGCTCACTGTTATTTTTCTTTAGCTTTTGTTTAGATTTGTACAGTTGTGTGATGTCAGGCCTATTTGTTGTCAGCAGCTGTTCTGAGAAGAACAGATATCTATGATGCTGATAAAATGCAATATAGAAGAAAACCAGCATGAGATTACAGCAGGGGATCTGAATTTACAGGCACAAAGTGTCTGCAGGGTTTTAAACAATTCACCAGGAGCTAATCAATGGTAAAAGGAAGGCACCCTTGGGAGACTTGCAGCACTAGTCTCCATTAGAAAAACACATCACAGATGGTATATTTGAATATAATGTGGACTTGCACACCAATGAAGAAAGACCAAGACATTTTGTGGTAGCAAAAATAAAAATGCCCTCCAATATATCCTGCAGTGAGGAGAAACCATTAACAGCATCATCATACTCCTCTCATGAAGAACATAAGATGATGAGAAAGCTCCCCCAGACTGACGGCTCACACCTAAGTGAAATGACAAGAGAGACAGGAAAATTCACTAGAAACTTCACGTACATCTGTGTTGCATCCCGGGTTTGGGTTCAGATTAGGGGTTCTGATCTATGTTAGCTAGCCGAGTTCTGTGTACCCCCGTGCACCCCCATGTTTCCCCCTCCCCGTGGTGGCTCGCTCCAGGCTGCCTGCTATTGGAGCTTCCCCCTGTCACTCCTGTAACCACTCCCTGTCCCGTCCAGAGAATTCGGTGTCTGTCACCCCAGTTCTGCGATCCCGTTTGCCCCGGAGCCCGGGGTCCACCCCTGCTGCGTCCCCGTGGGCACCGTGGTCCATGTCATCGCCATGGTGCCTGCCCCCATTGGGTGAGGAGGGCTCCTGCTCCCCTTGCCCCACCCCCGATAAAGCCCCACACCTTCCCTGTCCCGCCGCCATTTCCTCCACGCAGGCTCTGGAAGCGTGGGTCACGGTCTCTCCGCTGCAGCTCTCCAAAGCCATTAAAGCCTTTCAGCTTCCCTCGTGGGTGGAGTGGACAATTTCTTCCCTCTTTGCTTTGTACCCTGGCGCGTGGCAGTGGAAAGCCTGCCGGCCCACCTCCTCAGAGCGCACAGCGCCCAGGAACAGGCGGCGAACCCGGTCTCCGGAGGGAGGCGGTGCCGCTCCAGGTGCTGGAGCTGCCCAGAGCCAGGAGAAACAACACAGAGCCGCACATCTGTTTTTAACTTTACATAATTTGACCATGAAATGTTGTTAACACAGTTGTCAAACTAATAATAGTTCTTTTTTATACAAATAAGATTTTTAATTCTAATGATAAATTCTTGTGTTTGCATTGGTGCAGTTTTTTTTTTTTAATATTTTGAATATAAAAAATTGATGAGAATTCCAACAACCTACTCTAGATGTTGAATGGATTGAATTGACAACACTTGCTTTTGTTATTTTTTCCTCCCAACAAGGGTCTTTTACAGCATTATGTTCATCTTTTTAACTGACAAAACTAAACACACATCTGTGTCTGTAATTGCAGTTGTTTTGCATTCAAATGCAAAACAAAATGGGGCAAACAAATCTTCTCTTTTTCTCAATGACTGGGATACAGAATGCTACAGCTGTATAAAATTGTAGGATCAATGTAGAATGTTGACCAGTTGGAGAAAAAAAATTAAACATTTTCATTGTTCAGTCGTTTAGATGGCTATAATTTTCTACTTTTCTCCTCATTTTAATCTAGAGTACATCTGCTGCTTAAGAATTAAGTTCAAAATAAATTTTCAGCAAAATCCAAGCAGAAATGGTGAACCAAATTATCCAAAGCTTTATGGAAGATATACTGAGCTTTGAGAAAGAAGACTGTTGACTTCTTTGTGCAACTTATTAAATAATCCAACCCATTCCAATTTAGAGTCAGTAGGCAGGATAGTAAGAAGTAGCAGCTCTTGTAGTTTTCTTTTGTGCTGGATATCAGAGGAATGTGCTGGCTAATGTTAATGAAGGATAACTGTCCTGCACAACCAATTAGAACTATAGATTCTAATCACCAAACAAAGGAGCTGAATGTGAAGCTATCTGTATTAATGCTGAAGTGTCTTCCATTAGACAGGCACAACCCCATTAAAGCAAAATATTTTTTGCTTGTATTCAAATCCTTTCTGCAGCACTGGCTACAGTTTCACCAGTCAAAACAGAATATCTACTGAGCTGTTGCCAAATTCATAGTCCATTGATACAGAAAAATATGTCTATAATCTGTCTATCAGATGTGTAACTACATTTGTTTTTAATTGGTTTAGAAGTATGATTATGATTATATTTCTTGAAGAATACTTACAGATATATTTCAAAATATGCCTGTTTTTCTTATGTTTTAATTTGTTCTACATGTCCTTGTCAAAAAGAAATTAATTTTCTCCAGTGTGTGTGCATATGCCCACTTCAGTTAGTGATAAATCAGTGTTATCTTCAAGAACACATAAAAGTTACCTAGGTACCAGTCATTGATCAGAACAATTTGACACAGATTAAGAAAATTATTCCCTATAGTAAGTCTCATACATTGATAACAAGGCATATATAGACATTAAATCCAGTAACCTAGGTTAAAAAATGTTTTAATGATAGAAAGCACAGCAAATCCTTTTAAGACAAGTATTATAAATGATTGTAACATTGTATCTCCATTGTAAGTTTGACACATGAACCATATAAATTATTATTGCTTAATTTTTTCACAAATTTTGGTGGGTCAATATACTCTTCCATATTATTTTTAAAAATAAGAGATATTTTGCAATCACAAAAGCTGCTGTACTATTGCCCATATGCCTTTTCTTTTAGATTTTTATACTGCCCTTTAAAGACACTTTTACTTGAAAGATTCTTCTAGTCTCTTCCTTTTTATTCTATGTTTACCTTGGCTGGGTTCAAAACTTGCTGGATTGCTTGGTCCAGAGAGTGGTGGTGAATGTATTTCTATCCAGTTGTGGCTGGGCATCAGTAGTGCTCCCCAGAGCTCAGCCTTGAGGTGAGTCCTGTTAAATATCTTTATCAAAGATCTGGATGAGGAGATCGAGTGCACCCTCAGTAAGTTCACAGATGACATAAGCTGGGCAGGAATGTTGATATGGTGGAGGGTAGGAAGATTTTGCAGAGTGATCTGGACAGGTTGGATCAATTGGCCAAGGCCAGTTGTATGAGGTACAACAAGGTGAAGTGCTGGGTCCTAAATTTGGGTCACAATAATTCTTCAGTGCTACAGGCTGGGGAAAGACTGACTGAAAAGTGGCCCAGTGAAAAGGGACCTGGGGCTACTGGTTGACAGCCAGCTGAACATGATTCAGCATGTGCCCAGGTGGCTAAGAAGGCCAAAGGTGTCTTGGCCTGTATCAGTAGTAGTGTGGCCAGCAGGACCAGCCACACCTCAAATCCTGTGTCCAGTTCTGGACCCTGCACAGCAAGACAGATATTGAGGTGCTGTAACGTGTCCAGAGAAGGGCAACAGAGCTGGTAAAGGGTCTAGTGAGTTAGCTTCAGAGACTGGAAAAGGTCTTTAATGTGTTTCAAGACATTTTAGGGTCTTGGAATGTGTAGCAGAGTGTGAGTCTGAGCTTGCTCTGGTGAAGTGGTACCCTGCCCCCGATACCCCCCAGCCCCACAGCATCTGTCAGTCATGGCACAGTGGAGGCAGCCCCAGTTTTGCATAACCCAGTTCCTGAGTGGCCAAGAGACTGGAAATCCCTCCTGGAAGGAAGGTGCAGGATGGGCCAAAAAGGTTTAAGAAGGGTCACCATGAGGTGAGCATGTTGTCCTTTAACCCTACCTTCATCTTTTGCGTTCCTGGAAAACAGGAATTGATAGCTATGTGTCTATTTTTCTATAGCCTTCACATCTTTCTGGTTTTATCCCTTTCTTTTTCTTCTGTCTTCTCACAGAACATTAACATTGAATGGGTTACAAGATTTTCTATGTTCAATGGGCTCAGTCTATGCTGTAATAATTAATTTTATGCAGTATTTACTCTTTTGCAAAAGTACCTTAATTTGCCAGTAAACTTTTGTGTATTTTTACATCTTGAGAATATTTGGTTGGACTTTTCTCCTTTACACCTACACATAGCAAAAGAGCCTTGGTTTAGCCCTAGATTTGAGTGATGGTGGTGTAACAATAAGTCCTATGAAGAGGAGCTGAGGGAGCTGGGTTTATTAACTTGGAGAAAACCCAAGGCTCAGGGGGTACTTTTTCTCTCTCTACAACTACTTGAAAAGAAGTTGTAGCCAGCTGAGCTTTGGCATCTTCTCCCAGACAGCAAGCAACAGGACAAGAGAACACAACCTCAAGCTGCAGCAAGGGAGGTTCAGGTTGGACATCAATTTCACTGAAAAGGTGGTTCTGCATTGGAATGAGTTCCCCAGGGAGGTGGTGGAGTCATCCCTGGAGGTGTTCAAAAAATGACTGTACATGGCACTTAGTGTATGGTCTAAACCTAATGATTCTACGATTCTATGATTCCTTTAATTCCTTTCATGAAATCAGTGATGGGGACTTGCCAAGACATACGCAGACAATGCATAAACATACAAGCCATGCATCAGAGAATAGTCCCCCTCAGGAAATTTGCCATTGACTGCAAATTACAATGCAAAGTGGAGAGAGAAATCTTACAGCATTCTCCAAAAGATTTTTAGTCTGTTGAAACTTTAAACACAGATTTCTAAATGCATAGTTTCTATGAAGACTGTGATTGAAATTTAGGACAGTATCTAAGAAAAAATAATAAAGCAAAACTACAAAATTAAGACAATAGGAAGGGTGAAAGTGTAGATAAGAAAGAGTCTGAAAGGAGCACTAACAGAGAATCTGAGACTGGAAGAAGCTGTGAAAACACATGAGCAACACAGAAACCAGGACACAGGACCAAAGGTACAAAGGGGCAGCTGAAAGATAAAATAAACCACAGAAATGTGACATCAGTAAGATTCTGTAATTCAAGACAGTGTCACGAGAATGTCTGAAGATAAAATATTAAGGAATAATAAGCAAACAAGGATTCACATTGAGAAGGAGTTGCGAAGAGATGAGGGGACTTAAATGACATCTTTATTAAAGTGAAATAAATATCTAGATAAAAATGGTAGAAATGGTCAGATATGAGAAGGGTACAGGGGTAGAAATGCTTATTTAAGAAAATGAGTGGCAAATAAAAAGAAAGAGCAAATAAAATTGTATACTATTAAAGGTCCTTAATCTTCATTTTTCCCACATCCTAATAACATGTTTATCTGTGATAGGAATTTATGCCAGAAAACGTCCTTGTTTTTGTTGAATATATACTTATAAAAGTCACCCATCAAAGTAAGCAACATTCTATTTCAATTATTTATTTACCATATGGGAAAGATTGGATTTCTTTCATTGATATTAAAAACAAACAAACTCAAGCAACCAACCAAACCCCAAGAACCTTGCAGTGCCAGCTGTTTTGGCAGTCTAAGTTACATTGCAGAATTGCAGATTATATTGATTTAGTGCTACAGTCCATTATTTAGATTGCTATGCTGCTATGAAGATCATAAAGTGATCATTGATTTACTAGCTCAGTATATCCCTCCCTAGAAGAGATGCAGATCTGAAAGACTAGTAGCTGACTTTAATTCCTTTTTTCCCCTTTTGCGCCATGCCTTTCCTCAGTTACTCGTGCTTAATTGCCAAATTTAATAGTCTACTTCATTCGTAGTAATTTCCTCAAGTTTTATGGTTTTTATGCAGAGCTACCTGTGCAAGGTGTAAAAGGAAAGGATTCCTAGTCACATCTGCTGCTTAGGAAGTGATAGCAATAACCGTAAGTTCTAGGAAACTTATAACACCTAAGGTAAGTCGTACTTACTCCATACCTGAAATCTTCCTCCTGAGAATAGGTCAGTAAGATGATATTGATGATATGTCCATGGAAGAGGAATGAATCATAGATGCTGAATTCCCAGAGTGTAACACTAAAAGGGAAAATGGACTCAGACACAATCACAGAATCAGAGACATCCAGTTTCCACCTTCCCTGGGAGAGAAATGATAAAAAAGAAATCGGTACCAAAAAAATATTAGATCTGCAAGAACATTTTTTATCTGGCCCATCTAAAAGCTCCTCCAAATTATAGGATCAAAAATGCACATATCAGAATGAGGTTCTAAGAGACATTGTTTCTCTCCATGCTGTCAGCTATTTTATTACACATGCATCATGTTATTTCCAGCTTCCTTACAGTTCCTTTTTGGTTTGTTCCATCTTGAGTTAAGGCTCTAACCCTTCTCCTTTTCCTTATTAAGCATCTCTGTTTATCTCCACCCACAAGTCAACTCTACTATCATCATTCTAATGCTTATTATTAAAATCATACCTATAGTTTGAGTTTATTTTTTCTAAATATTTTTGCTTTTTTTTTTTTTTTGGAAGCAATAGTGGCAGATTCTCAATGGGTCAATTGTACAGAAACTAAGACTATCTATGGCACCTCTCTGCTGCTAGAATGTACATGAATGCTGTGAGAACTGAAGATATTTGAAAAACAGTTAGTTGCCACTTAAGCTGTCTTTCATCATCTATATGCATTTATATTAACAGAAATCTTGTGATCTTTATCAAGTATTTTTTTAATATATAAAATTCATGACCAATGCACCAGTAGTAATTGGCCTAACACAGAACCAATATAAAGGAGGAATAGAAAATAATCTCAGTGATGCATGATATTTTTTAGCAAGACATTTAATTAAAGCTTTGAACTGTGCAGAGTATGAAATCTGTAGTTAAAGTTGATTAGTCTTCAGATTATAAGACCCTCTTATAATGTCAAAAAATAAGAAACAAATTTCATACGAGAGAATGACTAACAGACTTCTGCTGTCAAATGGAAATGCAAAGATGTCTGAAAGCATAGCCACAAGGCTGATATGCTAGTTAGTTATAAGGAGGGCAAAATTAATGTAAATCATGTTTGCCCTTTCAAGCTTAACAATTGAAATTGGCAATGGTGTTAGTATTCTCATTAAATTTTGAATAAACAAAAATCACCTAAACTCCTGTAGAAATCTGATCAAAAAGCAAATCAGAGCTAACAATATCACTAATGAAAACAGGATTTTAAGGAAAATTCTTCAAAATAGGAATTTTTTTGGATATGATCTTGAGGAATTAAAAAATGAACTGAGAATGAACTATAGGAGATGAAATTTCTCATATTATAGGCATTCATAAATATGGCTAAGCCTTCAACAAATTCTAAAAATAATTTTTCATTATTAAATTTCTTGTCCTGTAATACCCCCTTTTTGTATCCTGAATACTTCTGTATCTTTAACTTAATGCCTTATGCAAAAAAGATAACATTTATCTACTGCTAGGCTAAATTTTTACTCAAAAAAAAAAAAATTGAAAATTGAAAATTTCCACCTTGAAAAGGTTAAAACTAAGCTGGGAAATTAATGTCATGCCATCAGGACATACATTAAATGAAGGTATGATACCTACATTAATAAGCCCAGTATGCTGAAAAGTGACAACTGTTTCAGTGACAGAGAAATGTTAATTTATTTATGCAAGTTTCAGGCCAGATCTGTCCTAGGATGCATTATTTGAGTGTGTATGTGGAAGTGCAGATTTGCGTACCTGCCTTTATATTCACACAATGGAAAATCTCCTAAATTGTTCAATGTTTCACTTTTGTTTCATTGTTATGGAGGTTTAAGTCGGTATGATAAAATATGACAACACTAGCAATCTACGTATAAATGGATTAAACATTTAAATGGATTAAACGTTTAAATGGATAAATATGGTGGAAGGCTGCTCAGAAACCCTGTCTTTGCACTAACACATCACCTAGCACTGAGATATGCTGAGAACCTGAGTAATTTTGAGCAGTTCAGTTGATAGCAAATCAACTACCAGAGCAGGTTAAATCATAAAGAGCATTTATTATCTTCCCTTGTACATTTAAAACCCAATCAACCAACCAAGCAGAAAAAATAGAGGGTGTTCCTAAGACACCAAAGTTTCTGTTCTAAGCCAAAGATGTATTATCTCTTTGCTTGGTACAGTATAGCTTTCCTACAGAAAAAGGAGACACAGCTCAGCTTTTGAATAATTCATAACAGGATTTCCTTCCAGACCTCCAAATAGTTCCTTACATGCATCAAACAATAGCATGTATAAAGAAATAGCTATTTTAAGCCCCCCAAAGCCTCCTGTGGTGTTTACACAGAAGTTCACTGCAAGTATAAAGTGAGATGAAATATTCCCTCCAAAACTTAAACAGTAAAGTATTAATAAGAATTTCTGTGTCATGGCATTCTCATGGAATGACCTGTATTACTCACAAGTAAAACATTCTGAATTGTATGACTTCTGCAGACTAAGAAATCATAGTGATATTCTTTACTGCAGCAATGCATGCATTGTGTGGTATGCTGTAATATATTTTATGTTTTCTTAAAATTCTGATGCACTTTGTTAATTTAGTCCACTTTGCTTAAACTGATATTTCCTGTCTGTAAAGGGTCTGGAGGTTACACTTGTGTTTCTCTGTATGTACTGTTTATCAAACCATGTCTGCGTATCCATCCATTTCCCATAGTATTCATGTCTGCTGATTGTAATAATACTGGAAGAACACATAGGAAACTCAAAAACAGCATCTCACTTTTTTTTTTTTTTTTTTTTTTAAATAGATTACTGGACAGAAAAACATCCATTATGGTGGTCTGTGGTGTGGAATATCCCTTTGTTAAGTTTGGGTCATCTGTGCCTGATCAGGTATGGTGCCTTCCAGGTTCTTTCATGCACCTCGTCAATGACAGAGCACGAGACAAGGGGGAAAAAGGTCCTTCACTGTGGACTACCACAACTTTTCAAATATCAAGGTGAGTGGTTTAACTACTTCCTCAGCTTGTTCCCTCAGGACCATGAGGTACATCTCATTGCACCTTAGCAGGTCCAATGGACTTGTGCAGCTTTGAGTTCCTTAGATACTATGGTCTTCTACAATGTGTAGGTATTCATTCTTCCAGTCCCTGCCTTTGCTTTCTGTGCTTCGGGTAGTGTGGCTGGAGAACTTACTGGTGAAAATTGAGGCAAAAAAGTCATTGAGTACCTCAGCCTTGCCTATGTCCCGGGTCACCAGATCTTGTGTTTTCTTTCAAAGAGGGCCTATATTTTCCACAGTTTTCCTTTTATCACCAGTTTAACTATAAAAGCTTATCCTTTTGTCCTTGACCTGGATGGCCAGGTTTAGTTCTATCGAGACCTTTGCTTTCCTAACCTGATCCATGATGGTTCACATAATCTCTCTGTATTCCTCCCAGGCTACCTGTTCTTGCTTCCACTGTAGACTTCCTTTTAGTGTTGATATTTGTCCAGGAGCTCCCTGTTAATCCATGCAGACCTCCTGGTGTTTTTGCCTTTCTTCCTCTTTGCTGGAATTCATCACTCCTGAGCTTGGAGAAGGTGATCCTTGAACCAGATTCCTTGGACCCCTCTTCCTTGCAGGGCTTTAGTCCATTGTACTCTACCAAACAGACCCCAGAGAGGCAAAGGTCTTCTCTCCTGAAGTCCAGGGAGTAAGCTTGCTGTGCACCTTCCTTCCTGTCCTAAGAATTTTGAGTGTCACCATTCCACGATCAGCGGCCCTTGAGCTCCACATTCCTTACCATCACATCCTTGTTGGTGAGAACAAGGTCCAGCATAGCACCTCTCCTTGCTGGCTCCTCTGTCACTTGGAGAAGGAATTTATCCTCAGTGCATTTCAAGAAACTCCTGGATTTCTTATGCCCTGCTATGTTGTCTCTCGAATAGATATTTTAGTGTTTGGAGTCCCCTATGAAGATCAGGGCTTGTGAATGTGAGGTTGATTCTATCTCTCTATAGAGGGCTTTATCCACTTAATATTCCTGATCAGGTGGCCCGTTGCAGTTCTCCACCATAATGTCACCTGTCCATGTCCTCCATTTAATCCTGACTCATAAGCTCTTGGTCAGCTCCTCATCTATCCTCAGGCAGCACTCTATGCATTCCAGATGATCATGGACAGAGACATCAACACTGCCTCCTCATCTCCCTGCCCATCCTTCCTAAAAAGCCTTTATCCTTCCAACCCAACAATTCAGTCACTAGAACCATTCCACAATGTCTCTATGTTGCCAGTAAGATCCTAGCCCTGCAGGCATGTACACATCCCTAACTTCCTGTTTTTTTCCCATGATACAAGTTTGCATAGAGCAATTTGAGCCCCCCTTGAAATGACTTATTGGATGGGGTGTCTGGAATTCTTTTGCTACTGCCCTTCAGGTGTTGTCCTCCTGACCTGTGATACCTTTCCAGATTTAGGGTATCACTGGCACTAACATAAAACTGGTAGGAGTGAGATGGGTAGAGCCCACTTCATCAACTTGGCAAGCCCATGGCTGAAGTTGTGCTTCTTCTTCTCTGGCAGATGAACCCTGACCAGCCTGGTGTAGACCAGGTCTCTCAAAACAAGTCCTATGGTTAATTAGTCAAACTCCTGGCTGTGTGGTTTTTTTTTTTTTGTTGGTTTTTTTGTTTTTTGTTTTTTTGTTTTTTTTTTGTTTTTTATTTTTTTTTTGTTTTTTTTTTTTGTTTTTTTTTTTTTTTTGTTAATGGTTAACAAACAAATGGTTAATGGTTAATTCGGCTGGCCTTTTCAAACCCTTTCCCTCTGACCAGGAGGATTGATGCAGACATTCAGCTTATGTATGACACTAAAAAATTCAGAACACAAAAATGTTGCAGGGGAATAGGGATGTAAAGCAAACACTCAAATGTAATGCCATTTAGAAGGTGACAGAATTATGGCTCTACTGCAACTGCATGCAACTACAGCTATAGCTTAAAAGGTTTTGTGCCATTTCCCCCCACAAGTGTAAAACTGTGCAAAATTCCTATTCAAAGTCAATGAACACACAACTTTAGAGTGTTATAGCTGTACAAAGCATGAACTGATAACAACATCTCAATTCCATAGGCTGGGAATGAATTAATGAACATTGTGACTAAAACTGCTTATTAATATGTGGATTGCTAAATAAAAATACCAAGGAGAATAATTCTTCAGTTACTTTGTGTGGTACAATACATTCCTGTGAAGCATATTTACTTTATATTTATGGAGCTGTGTTTGGCATTTGGGTTTGCTCTTTTCTGGAAAACTAACATAAAAAATGAGGCATATAATCACATCTGTGGTTTCTGTTGGAGACCCAGTGTCTTTTTCACAGACAGATAGCATCTTGGGTTAGATGAAAACAAAGGACATAGACAATATTACAGATTCTGTGACTCAGATTGGTATTCAAACTTATCTGCATTAGCACTAAACTGAAAGTATAAGTATTTTGGAGAAGGAGTGCCTTATAAGTGTGTGTTTCTAATCTTCAGATCCAATATACCTTTTCAATAGACAATAATGTAATCTCAAATTACAAGAGAAATTCCAAAAGAAATAATGCTCCATCATGTCATTAAAAGTTCCTATGTAATAAGCACCTTGTGGGTTACATCCAAGGAAATAGAAGTTAATCTCTTTAGAGCTACCAGACACAACTTCAGTGCTTTATACTTTTCAGGAAACGATACTAATTTCAGGTGATCTATAACTGCATTTGTTAATTTTCGACATGTTTTTTATTTCCTCTATAATAATATTTTAATAAAAGTAAATGATCTTTCAAATTATGACTTCTGTAATAAAGTTAATTCAGGCAAAAGTATTTAAAATCATTTATCTGTCTATTCATAAAACCCAATTTCTCAATAAAATATAATATTGATGTATAAGCATTTTAATTATTTGAACAAAATTGGCATTTGTGTAAAAGAAGTTTCTGTTACTTTTATAAATTAATTTAAAAGACAGAGTCAAAGAAGGCAATCCAAACACAAGAAAATAGCAGTAATATATTTTCAAATGCTTCATCTATAACTAAATCATTCCAAACACTGATACTTTGCAAATGAAAAATTGTTTCAATGGCTTCAGGATTTTGTAAATAAAGATGATAATGTGTTATCTAAATTATCTAAATGAAGATGGAAGAAATAGTAAGAAAAATGCAAAACATCCTTACTCCTGAAATAGGTCTCTTAATATTTTGCTGTAATTTACAATTATGTGTCTTTCTGTTGAATTCATCTAAAAATTTCAAAAAAGACCCTAGAAAAAAACCTCATCTTTATAATGCAAGACTCTGTTGAAAAAAAACCTTTTATGTTACATCAATATTTTCACTGGATATAAAAGAAAAAAATGTGAAGAATATGTCCCAAGTATCTATAATGTACAGAAAGTAAAAAAAAAAAAAAAAAAAAAAAAAAGAGTAAAAAAAATTAAGAAAATGCAGAGTACCACTCCTGAATGAAACAAAGATTCTTTTTAAAAACTTAATAACATAAATATTTTGCTGTATGCTGCAGAGGAAGTGTCAGCAAGTTCCAGTAATTTACATGGAAAATTGCAAGTGGACTGCATTACTCTTTCCTCCCATTCCAATGAAACAGCATTACTCCGTCCCCCATACTGGATGAGGCATCATCAGTACTTGCAGATGCTTTCCTATCCTTTTCTTAGGATGTCTAATGATGGAGATGTGACTGCCCCTTCACCAGGCATTTTCAGTGTTTCATTAATATTTTTTTTTCCTAATATTTTACTTGACTTCATTTTGTTGCAACAGAAGTACATTATTTCATGTTTCTAGCTATGGCAGATGGGGAAGATAGACCTTCCCCTTCCCTTTTGCATCAGCTTCTAACATGCTTGGAGACTGTTTCATCCCCTCTGTAGTTGTTTTTTTCTTGTAACAAATTTAATTTTTCTTGATGTGCTCTCAAGCCCTGATAGTTTTTAATGAGGTCATTGGACATTTTCCAAGGAATATTCAAATCTCTTCTTTCTCAATGTCCCCAGTATTTTCAGTAGTGTTTTCAGGAAAGCTTTACCAATCCAGAACAGGCCAAAAGACAATGTACTTAACAGTAAATGTTGCTCTGCTACGTATGGCCCTCATGCACAGTCAGGTCAGGATGAGAGATCTGCAAAGGAGAGACTTTCTAGGCTTTTCTGAAGGGAGACAGTGTCTGTAGAAGGGCTCTACATACATCTCTTTTTCATAGGAGTATGACATTTTCCAACTGGTAATGCCTCCATGCTATAAAGCCAACCAATAGAAAATGTCCTTTTGTTAAGAACATCCTCTGAGACACTTTCAGGAGCACTATTTAAGGTCAAGATTTGATAGCTTTATGATGGTATAAACAACAGAAAAGGAGATCCTACAAGAAAAACTGATGAACATCTCTCTGAATTCCATTAAACCATTGCTTTGGAGACTTAACCTAGGCATAAGGGAAACAGATGCTAAGAATAATGGTTTTATGTATAATTTGACACAAGGTTCATCTCTGTCACCTAACTAAATTATGAGGCCTTTCAAATATATTCAAATAAGGGGAAAATATCTTTCCTTGAAATTGTGGTTGAACAAAAGCCTGAAAAGAGGTATCATCCTGGATTCTTCTGCTACTCATGTGACACTACTTCAGTAACACAAATTTTATTCCAGTTTAGTCATGTGAAATGTTACAATAACTCCTTATGTACTTGAAAAAAAATAATATAAAAAACCCCTTTATGTCCCAGGTCTAAATATTGACACTATATTTAAGTATTCAAATATTCATTGTCACCCTAAACTAATAAACAACCTAATCTGCTGAAATAAAATCATTATAAAAATATCATATATTGCCTTTTATTCATGTGAAACACAGCCCATTTTAAAAGATGATAGAATAAACAATTTGAATGACTTGCAACATTCCAACTACTAATAATTACTTTTTAATTGTCAAATAAATTTACTGTTTACTTTTCGATGATTGGAAAAGCCTCAGAGAAAAATAAATGCCAGGGTCTAAAAAATTCTGTGGTTTTGTTCTCTATGTTTTGTGTTGGTTTCAGAACAGCTACATCTTATGCCATGAGATCTTTAGGTTGCAATGGAAGGAACAGATAATTTCATAATTAATGATAAGCTTCCATCTAAAGACTCAAGACCTATTGGATTTGTCAATGCAGAAACACTTAAGAAAGTTAATCTGAAGTAACTTTTAAAATGGATTAATTAAATGAATTAAAGCCATGTATTGAACCTTTTATTCTGATTTTCAATGCCTTTAATTCAATGTAGTCTACTTCAGACTTCAAAGTGAATTAAGATTAATTAAATTAGGGACATTTTAATTCTGAATATGTGTCTACACTGGGGCTAATGCAATTTAACACATTTAGCATCTAACATGCACAGGACTACAGAAACTAAAAAAACCCTACAGTGAATTACTTATTTAATAACACCTGCCTGTGCTCACATACTTTCTCCAGAGATGGTTCAATGTAAGATATTCTTGGCTTGCAATGAGATGGGACATGATGGTCATTTTTTCATATCTTACTTTGACATGTTGGGTATGTCCCTTTTATTGCCACACTCAATTGATTTGGATAAGCTTTCTCAAGCATGCAAGGCAAATACTTTTTTTGATGCAATTAAGTCTGAAAGAGCTCAATGAGAAACTGACTTCCAAACACAAAAAAAACATGTTATTTTGGATTTTTTTTCTTTGTGTATATGTGCTGTTATTCTGTCTCACACTAACAGTTCATTTTTTTAAAGACCTTTTTAAAGAAAGACAGTTATGATGGAAAATTTTTCACCACCCCTGACCATGGTAATGACAATGCTTGCTCTCTTTTGTGAGAATGAAAAGCATCTCAGAAATGCATTACTGAACTGACCTTACTGGACTTGTTTTGGGGAGAAATTGTTCTGTTAGGCAGGAAAGATGAAATCTGAGTGTTCTTAAGTGTTTCCATTTATGCCGTGATTTAGGAATGGTAGTCCCCAATTTAGCATTCCCTCTGAAACACTCAAAACCATGCACCATTTGCTCATTCTCCATTCTCCCATCCCCCTCCCTCAGTGGTGGGCTGGAAGGGAGGATGTGACTCACAAAAGGGAAATATCATGGGTTGAGATTACAACAATTTACTGGAAACAGCAATGAGTTAAGAAAATTAACAGTAACAGCAACCACAGTAATGACACAGTGTACAAGAAAAGAGATGAATGATTCACATGTGAGGGTTCCCCTCCTCAGAAATTCCCTGACTGTTCCCTCTTCCACGGGACTCGACCCAGAAGGGAATTCAACATTTCCCTGTCTCCCGAAAATTATGCAAGATGGCATAAAATAACCTCTGGATTCTGGTTATTCCCCTTACTAGATATTGCAAAAATTAACCCCATCCCAGCTTGAACCAGGATGACTTGTCAGAGAAACCAACAAACTTTGAGTTGCTAATATAGTTTAGGAGGGGATTCAGCAAATGATGTAAGAGAATTTAGTATGAAGAAGAAGAAGAAGAAGAAGAAGAAGAAGAAGAAGAAGAAGAAGAAGAAGAAGAAGAAGAAGAAGAAGAAGTATACATTTTTTATAATGTTTTTACTCTGTACCGTAAATGTTGCTTCCTACATCGGACATGTAACAAGTGTATTTCTAAACTCGATAAAATAAGTTACTCTGCATTTAGTTATTACTCTCACTAAAATGGAAGGCAAATATGTGAGACTTTGATTTGCGTACAAAGCATTAATTTACAGAATCAGTTCAGAAATATAAACATAGCCTCAGAACCAGGCAAGAGAAAATGGGGATGAAAAAATGTCAAGAACTGTTATAAACAAGTATCTGTTGTCATTCAGGTTTTCATATATTCATATGTAATTTCCATTAGCAGTTGTCTGCAGCAAGTACTTTATGAAATTTACAAAGCAGAAATTGTTTAATTGCCAGTTCTATTGAACAAAAACTGACAGGAGAGGTGCCCTATTATAATATGTGCATTCTCTCAGCTACAAGACATCCTTTATATATCTATTTATTAGATGCACTTGACTAAGTGAAGGCTTAAAGCGTATATCTATTTGTGACCTTAATCCGCTAGTTAATTCAGCTTCTCTACTGCTTGTTCCTTTTGTGCAAGTTCCTCAAGAATGTAGAAAAACTTATTCAAACAAATATGTTCAACTAAAAATTGCCCTTTTAATTCAAAAACTATTGTTATATTTCCATTTCTTTCATATAATTACACTTTTATGCTGTCCATCACCTCCACCTATGGATTGTTTGGCCTTATAGTGACTGATTATTTGAAGAGTTGTCATGTGCAGTAATGGAATGATTTTGCTGTGAATAGAATTTTTCGGACAGCTGATTTGGTCAGTCAGCTTTAGATCTCTGAATAGAAGCTGTCATTTGCTGTGTTAGGATGATAGTCATAAAACATGTTTTAATGTGACAAAAGCAGACCTTTGCATTTCAGACAAAATTTTTTCTGTAGAGGCAAGAAGCTTATTACTGTAAATATTTTCTCTGTGCAGTTATTTGATTTTCAAAAACCTAAGGATTTAATTTGTGATTTTTAATAAAAAACCTGTTACCTTGTAAACTAAGAATAAAAATAGAACAGGAGTAATATTTCTCCTTCCATACTTTGAAGGCATAATGAATTACTGAAATATAATGTTCGAAATACAAGAGAGTTCATATTTTAATAGCTTTTCTTTCCTTGGTATTGTGGGAATCCAGCGCATCCCTGTGGCTGCCCTGGAAGGTTTGGTACCCTGGCATGGGGTCAGGAGCCCCCCTGTACAGAGCCCCGAGAGACACTGTCTCTGATCTCTATCCATGGAAAAGAGTTTTCAGTCATACAGGATGAATTACAAGATCTGAGTGTTTGATATAAGTAGTAATTAGTGTGGCACGGGTGCAAAAGTAGAATTTTAGGATTCTAGATAAGGGGTTCAAATGGGCAAGATGGAGGAAAATTGGGCGTGCCTTGTCCTTTTTCTTCTTCTTCATGCCCTCCATGTTTCACTGTGGTGTTGGCATTTTTCTGTTGGTTTAGGCTGGGGACACACTGTTCAACATAGGTGATAGATATTGGCACGTTATTGTAAATATAGTTTCTAGTAGTACATGTAGTTTCTAGTATATAATGTTTGTAACATCCCACTGAGGGGCAGAGCCCCGCACACTGTCCTGCGAGACAGATCTGCTGCAGGTCAGAGAGAAAATATTTTCGATAAGAAGAAATAAACAACCTTGAAAACCAGCACAGATGAATTACGACTCCTTCTTTGGCAGCGGGGCTGAAATAAAGAGACTTTCTACAGTCTTGGGAACATATAAATATCACAGATCCCAACATGGTATTACAGGAAATTTTTTTGAAACCGAAACTTATACTTAATATAAAGGAGCTAATGCAATAGCTACTGTCTTGGCTAACATACTACATGAAGAATTTCTGGAATTCTAAGCAAGAGTAGATGTATTTCAGATTCAACCCCAATAGTTCCTTATAATGATAATTTTTGATTGAGACTTCAAGCAAGTACAGCCATAATGGATCCCAGAACACAAAGTAGCAGAGGACTGTTATGGTTTTGTCCAAATTTTTGTTCTGCTGAGAGTCAAGGTCATGTTTGAATGGATTCTTAGTCAAAAGGATTTGAAAATTACATGTACAGTTTGTATTGCTCTTTTTACATAGAGATTATTGCCACTTCTTTTTTTGTTGGTTATTTTTGGCCCTACATAGAAGATGGTGTTTGTAGTTACATAAAAGAAAGCAAAAACACACAGGGTCATAGAAAGGTGCAGGAATTTGTTGTCATTCATAAAAATTCCATATTGAAAGGCAATAGAGAGACATGGTCCAAAGGAAGAGAAAAATCTATAAGGTGAATTTTTATCTTACATTGTCTATTCAATGGGCAAAGAAAGAAAGACAGTTCAATGCTGATCTATTACAGACAGATAAGGAAAACAGAGTTTTCTCAAAGTGAACAAAAAACTACCCAAGGCAAGAAAGAAGCAAGGAATCATTTTCCTTTGGCATTAATATTAAAACTTTTGCTATAAAATAAAAATAATGACATGCAAAAGCTGTAAACATTCTAAAGATTCAAGTGGGAAAGTGGATTTCTAAATGAGATCTCAGGAAAGAAAAAAAAATTAAAAAACTCTTTAACTTAGTTTGGACAGGAGTATTAAAATTAGAGAAACTGAACTCCAGCTCAGCCAGACTCAATGCACTGATGTATTCTACTTCTAAGAGCAGCAGGAGTTCCCACTTTTCCAGCTTTGGTGCTACAATTATTGGTGTCTGTCCTGAATCACCAGAGTGCACCAATGAAAGTAACCACATGAGAATAAGTCGAAACTAATGTCTAGCACCCAATATCTATTCTACTGTCTGCTGTCACTGTCATTCATGTCAGTGACATTATTAATCTTCATTCTAATGGAAACACTATATTTTCTGACAAAGCAAGTAATTCTACTACATGAATCACATTAATACATTTTTGTTTTCTCTAAACTGTAATAATCTTGCTTTTTAACTACCCCATAAGTAATTCCACTTTACCCTATTCCTGTGAAAAATCTTTAAGTGAAAGTAGAAAAAGAAAAAAAAGACTATCTTGCCTAATTGAAAAAAAAGTGTTATCAGAAGACTGTGGGACATTAATCTTCAATTATTTAATATTATATTTACCTTAACAAGTGATCAACTTCAAATTTGTAATCTGTATTTAATTTGAAAGCCACTTGAGACATGATCAAAATTTTAGCTGCTTTTTTGTTACCAACCTACTTTGGTAAATGCTTCTAGAAAAAAATATAAATGTAAATTACATATCCCACTTCACCACATTCTCTTTTCATTTCTTAATAATTTTATTTTCTAAACAAAGCCAATATAAAAACTCTTGGAAGGTTTTATTTTCTCTGAAACTGCTCAAAATTACTTTGGATGAGGCTTACAAAGTCTCCAGATGTATTCTGTGTGTACTAAACATTAATTCAAAGACTCATTTGCTGATTACATTTCATTCCTTTAAAAATCTACAACCCTGAATAAATGAACACCCTATCATTTTTATTTACACTTGCAAACACAAGTGAACACATGAAATGACCCAATGTTAATATATAATAAAGTCTGTTAATCCTTGTCAGATTTCCTTTATATTTTTCCTTAATCCTGCAAATTCTCTCCTCGGTAATTTCCCTCTTTTTTGGAAGATTTTTGAAAAGCAGACCACCTAATCTGTTCTGAATGGCAGATGTATGAATGACAATGCTTTCCATGGTGAGAGATTAAACACTTCTTCAGCAACTACATAACACCTTGTGGGAATATAGGCTTAAAAAATAACACCTTTGAACAGAATTGTTATAGCACCTGGGGAGAGACCACGACCACAAAGAGTTTAAAAAGGGATTTTCACTAACTCTCATCAGATGCCCAGTAGTACTGATTTTTAAATTCACGGTCCAGTTCACAGACTCTAATAGAAACATCCAAGACAAAGAACTGCTGGATATCTGATTTATATGGACTTTTTCTAACACCAACATCTTAATATATCTAGACAAATATTGAATAGGTAGCACACAACTTTCAGGATAGCTTTTTATGTTTTATCTGTGGAAAATGTAATTGCAGATGAAGAGTCTTCTTTCTCTCTTGAAAATCAACATATGCATCACAGAGGTAAAATTACAGTTACACAATGTTGCAAGACAGAATTTATCTATGAAATATGACAGGGACCAGAAAAGAGGGCTATAGCATCTTAGGGAAGTTCAAGTGGCCATACATACTTGTTTTTTTGAAGCTGAGTTAGACAGTTGCATTCATATTTTTTCCAAATGTGAAAATGTCATAAACCATGTCACAGATCTCATCTATGAGAGTAACTGGATTAGCTTTTACTATATCTTCTAATCATCTTCTCAGTCCATATTCAATATATTACCTTTGTTTATTTAAGGCAAGCTTAATATCTGAGGAGTTCCAATTCCTTAATTTTTGAAAAAAAAAAAAAAAAAAAGGCAAAAAGCATATTTTCAATGTATGATCCACTACAGTTCTGACAAGATTACAAATCTCTATGCTATGCACTGTCATCAAACTACCACAGTCCATGTAACATTAATTAGTCAAGAGTCTTTCCAAAGATTTCCATTAATAGCAGATGAAAGTGAGAATATTAATAATTCTGGTCCAGGGAATTCTGTCTGACTGCTCCTGAACAACAGGTCTCATGGGAGAAACAAGTGCCTCTCCCAGAAGAGAGACACAATGCTTAAGCAGAGATCCCACTGCACCAAAGGAGAATATACAGGTGCTTCCAGGAGCACTGGAAGAGGTTTTAGACCTGGGAGTAAACAGAGGAATAAAAGAATCATAGCTGAAATTTTGCAGAGCAAGGAAGCTGCTATATCTACCTTACTTAAACCATCTTTCTGAAATGGAGCAATGAATATCTTTGGTGTTTTGTTAGAATTCTGTGGTAATGTTGCATGCTAGCATAGAGCACCTTAAAATTATGTCTTGGATAGTGTGAATACACCACAAGAAGAATTGTTACTATTTTCCAAATTAAATCTAATATCATTACCTTCATTTTTCTGCTTTCAATATCATTTATTGGCAGATACATATGTCTGATTCTGGAACACAAAATCATCATCCTGATGAGCTCAGCATGGTGTTGAGACTGTGTAATTTTCCACTTGGGTTTGGCAACAAACCAAATTATCTCCTTGAAAAGAACTATGCAACAAGGCTATTTTATCCCAGGTTTTCTCTGAAAAGTGACAACAATAAAATCAACAGAACTACTAGGAGCTGCCCTGGTTCCAGAGAAATTAAAGCAAAGATAGAGATATTGCAGGGTTATTAATAATAAAAACACACACACACACGCCCCTCCTAAACCTCAGTTAGGAAGGGTTTTGTTAAGTACTGTTTAAGCTTTCTCACAGAATAACTTTCAATGTCTCTGATTTACCACCACATTCAAGACACTACAGGACAGTTAAGGGTCTTGTGCTTATCATGTGCATCAAAATATACAGGAGAAAATTATAATGAATGATCACTGGTAACAACTAAAGAATTTAATTTTTCTCTATAAACACTTTTCATTTTATAATTGTTTGGTGTTTATTAGAGGTTTTTCAAAACTTTTCCAACAGATCACAAAATCTTAGTAACCTCTAGCCTCAAGGAACCCACCTTCCCTACCAAAAGAAGACATAGTCCAGAACATTTCACAGCCCCATCACATACTCAGTATGAGAGCTCCAAGTCTCAAATATTTAGACATTCATGTCTGAATATTTGAGACTTATCAAGAAATAATAAATAATAATAAATAATAATAAATAATGAATAATCAAGAAAAAGTAAATATTAAATGGCTCAATATGACAAACAAAGCTCTTGGATGACTGAAATTAATTTAATTGAAAGCTTTTAATACAAACTCTAATGGAAGTAAAAAAGTTTTTGCCTCCAAATTTGAAGAAAGAAAATCATAAGTTTAATTATGGAAGATTTTATTGAAATTCATGAAAGTAAAAAGAGTTCAATTGGTTGTTGAAAAGGAGAGATTACTATTTTGGTTTTCCTATTTTGGTCAATAATTTTCCTCCTTGAGATGTGTTGCTTCTACACAAAAATATTGCTATTATATAACTTCAGAATTATATAAATATTAAATCCCAAAATGAGGAATAAAAGGAAAGATTGCTATATACATGCATAATGCATTGCAAAATAAATAATAATCACACTAACATAGTTGTAATTTCAAAAGATACTAATCTGCCAATCTTTCATATGCTTGTCATGTCTCTCTGTAATCCCTAAAAGGAGTATTAGAAACCTGTAGCCATTTTTACTAAAACTATACTATTTTAAATACAAAAGTCAAGTCTTAAGTAAAAACTTCAGCTTATTTTACATGAGCTCAGTTCAATTTTTTCTCCATTTTAAGTTCCAAAACATCGCTTAACCCCCAGTCCCTAAGGCAAAAATTAAATTGGTCAGCTTGAGAAAGTTTAAATATTTAATTCAAATTGAAATGATGAGTTGATCCCAATACTAGTGACAGTTTAAATGAAAATAAATTTATAAGTTCTGTTCAATAAAAAGTTAGATAAACGAAGGTAAGCTTTCATAGCCTGTGAGTCCCTGTGGCCTAAAAACTGACTAAAGCACAATTTCCCAAATTTAAGAAAATGTGAATATACCAATACACAAAGTGTTGAAAAAAGCTAAGTTGTACTAAAGCACGATGGATTGCAAACTCTAACAGGAGGTATGCATTGGAGTAGACGTTTCCTATATCACTGAGTATCAGTCCCCCTTGATCTTATTGCTGTGCACTCCAGCACTGCCTGAGCCACCCCAGTAATGAGAAAGGAAGGTACTGGGTGTCTATATGTTTGTTCAGTGTTCCTTACTTACCACAATATCTTCTTAAAAGCTGTCAAGGTGGTCGATGTTTTGGAGCACAGACAAGCTGTAACAAAGTCTCATAATCAGCAAACTGTTTATGTGGACTTCGATTAATATAAATTGGTTTACAAAATGAAAAAAAAAAAAAAAAAAAAAAGCTCTGGGGACTGCAGAACCTAACTGTAATTTAACACATATTTCCACACATCAGATTTCCTTATCTCTTTTCCCTTTTCCAGACATATGTACAACTACAGTTGCCTTCAGTCAGGTTAAGTTTGCCTCAGGACAATATAACTGATTATTTAACTACAGATAAATGCTATAACATACATTTTATCTGATTTGGGCCCTATGCAGTTTATCCATTTCTCACTGCCCTGACATTAAAAATGAGAGAGTTTACATATATTTTGCACTCATGTTAGGATGTAAGCTTTGACTGAAATACTACACTTTTTGTATCAGTGTCTCAGGAGTGGAACCAAATACACATACTTGCTTTCTGTTTTCCTCCAGAAACATGTATTGAGGAACAGTATACCCCAAGTTCTGACAAAATCAATCAGCAGACTAGGGTCTTAAAATGTTTAAACTGCTGTAATCACTTTGTGTCAAGGTTTTTATGCACTGGCAGTTGGACACTAAATTGTAAAATCAATTTAGATTTCAGACCCTGGTTGTGGTTGTATTCATATCTTGTGGGTTTTTTCAGTGGTCAGACATACTCCAGAGTAATTTGTACTGCAATTTAATGTATCCCAGGATAAAGCTGATCAGGTTAGAAATTCTTTGAAGAAGAAGAATACAAAAATCAGTACTCATTAAAGTGTCCATAATGTGGGTTTTAGAATTCAATAACAGTTGAAGCTATTCGGAGCTAAAAATATATATACATTATATGGAGGTGTCTAGAAAGCAGATCCACACCTGCAGTCTGTACCACCCAATATCAATTAATGCAAGACAAGCTTTTTCATGTCAGAGGACAGTTTCACTGCCATAGCCATCTGGACCACAACCCCAGGTAAACTTCAGGCAGCTACAACCTCTATGGATGTGATTTTTTTCTATGTTTCATCTCTTTCCAAGATTTTATCTGTGCTATGGTGCATAACTAACACATCTTTCCAAAATACACTGCCAAATATCAAGGTTGAATACAATTTTAAAAGTCTCCAAGTGGAAAAGGGTTTTCCTTAGTCACAACTATCCATATGCATGAGAAGGCATTAGTTGTTTGTCTTTCCAAAATACATTACTACATCTTACATGGGTGTTTCTGTAATTTCTGCCCATCAGAATGTAATAAAACCTCTGAGTTTCTTGTAGGCAGTAATTCAAAGCCAGAACAAAGGTTATGTAAGAAACAACATCATACTTTTTGTATCTTTTTAAAATAACTTTTAATGATGTCTATGCAGCATTAGCATGTCTCTATAGTTGTAGCCCTCAAAGTCAGTTCAAGAAAAGTGGGTGGTGCCCAATCAAGGCTAGTTTTTCTGTGGGAAAGATGGTACTTGTTCTGATTTGAGTTTTCATTAAATGTATTTATTGAAATAACTTTCTCACAAGCAGAAAAAAATTGTTCTCAGAAGTATTTTCTGCAACCAGTATTTTGGGAGTTGGCCGTAACAACTCTGTCTGTGACGGAGAAATTCCTTAATTTCCTTAAAAAAATGTCCTTAATTTCCTTAAAAAAAATTCCTTAAAAGAGATTTTTCATGGGAAAAGAAGAGAAGGATTAAGGAGCTATTCATACAGCTAACTTTGTTTTTCTTAACAAAATGGTAGGACTGGACATCATATTAGTGAGTAGCAAGTCAGTGCAGGTAGACTTTTACTCCAGCACTGTCCAGCCTGGCTCTAGGGCCAGACTTCCTCAGAATACTAACATCAAGAAATAGAGACAGCTCTTAAGTCACCAGACATCACAGTCAATATGGATGGGTGGAAAGGGGAAAATGGATTTACAATTAGGCTGAATACCATGGCTGTAAATTATTTCGACAGTTAACAGACAGAAAGTCTTCAGAAGAGAGGTACTTCAGTGGCACTTAATCCTCTACCACAATATTACACATAGACCTTTCTGGTGACAGCTGCTGCTTAGCAACAACCCTTCTATCTCCCCTGCTCCCAAAAAAAGAGTAGAGGTGTGCTAGGAATACAATCCAGAAAACAATACTCCTTGTCTTGCTTAGAATGAGTACATTTCCAGAAGACCACACAAGGTTTAGTTTACTTGAGTTTGTGTTTGAGCAAAGCAGAATGTGTGTTAATTCTCACACACACACCTACCTCTTAAGTAGCAGGAGTACATCTATTTGTAAACCTATTTAGTTCTATCAGGTAATTTATAAACTGAAAAGAAACCAGTGTAAAAACTTTCTATCTTGTAATCTCTTTGCCCACCCTCTTAGCCTGTCTTGAAGAGGATGAGATGTTTGCTTTTGACCAGCCATCATAAACCTCCTTTCATTACATGTAACCTTTTAAGTAGCAGGAGCCTCACATCAACCTTGATAACCTCTGCCAGCACCTCATTTGCTCCCATAGGTCCAACTTGCTTGGGTACTATATCCCTTTGTCCTGCTGCTCTGGGGAGTGTTTCATTCCCACAGCTTCTCTCAAAAGGCTCTGACCAGCCAGCTTGAGAATACAATTTTCCTGTGAAAATGAAGGCAAAGAAGTCAACCAGCACCTAAGCCCTTTCCATTTCTTTTGTCCCTAGGCCCCTGACCTCACGAGCAGAGGTTACAAATTGTAGGTATTTTTTGCTAAATGCACTGAGTAATACAGTACCTAAGGGACCAAAGTCTGTCACTGAGTTAGGAATCCTATTAACCCTTACTTTGGCTGTTAAGCATCAAATAGTCCGCAATAACTCATGAACTGCTTAACAAAATGAAGTACACTCTTTGATAGTGTGATAGTTTAACTTTTTACCAAAGTAAAGTAATGACAAAGACAGAACTGTGCTATTTCTTTTGTTCACCCATCCATTTCAGCCCAGGAAAAGAAAACTGAACATCTTGGTATATAAAAGGAAATGGTATTTTCATGTCACACTTCAAGACTTCAGCTGCTTCTACAATGACAAGGAGGGGTATTCTACTTCCCATCCTCTACATTTGAAGTTGTCATGTCAACTTATTCAACTTATTCAAATGAGTAGGGGAAGATTAGAGAAATCAGTCCTCATCTTGTGAAGGAAAGGGTGTTTAGCATGGCTGGATAAAGGACAAGGAAATGACATGCAGGTTCTCTGATATATGAATAGGTCTGAGGCATAGGACATCAGTAATACCTCTCACAGTGTCTTCTCAATGAGAGCCTGATCAGTAGCTTTGGGGACAGGGAAGAATTTTTTTCCAGCTTAAACCTAAGTCAGTCAGAGCCATGAAGACTCTTCAGCTTTCATAGAATCATAGAATGGTCTGAGTATGAATAGACTTCAAAGATTACCTAATTCCAATCCCCTCTGCTGTGGGCAGGGACACCTGCTACACCCAGTTGCTCAAAGCCCCATCCAGCCTGATCTTGAACACTTCCAAAGATGGGGATTTCACAACTTCTCTCAAAAACCTGTTCCAGTGCCTCCTGACTCTCATAGAAAAAAACTTCTTCCTAACACCTAATATCAATCAACCCTCCTTCAGCTAAAGGCTATTTCCTCTTGTCCTATCGCTACATGCCCTTGTGGAAAGTCCATATTCAGCCTACTTGTAAGCCTCTTTCACTGCAAGATCATGTTGGAGCTGCTCAGTATTTCTTCTTGGGTCTGTCTCATTTAACATATTTCTTACTCTTGCTGATACTGGCAATGTCTGTCCATCCTTTACTTTCTCTATCATCAAAAGCATAAGCCTTCTGAAATGCTCTGGAACATGGAGTTTCATGCTAGCCTGGACACTAGCATTGCTTAGGTCAATGAAACACATCCCTAACTGGGCGAACTGTGATTTTCTGTCATCAGCAGGGAGACACATTCACAGCTGTCAAATACCATTGAACTCTCCCTGGGTATGAAAGTTTCTGCACAAGATGGAATAAACTGAAAATTGTAAAAAAGTAACTGGAAGACGTGCTGAGCAAGTGGAAAATGGAAGATGCCAAGCTATCTAGGTGGGTGGGCACATGTCATTGAAAGCACTATCATTTTGAAGTGGTAGCAGAGAAACATGAAATTTGGCTTATGACTCAGACTTGTATCCAAAAATATAACAGTAAGGCCAGAAGGAAGTAAATATTCCTTTATTTTCCTGTCAGGAAAGCAAAATTTGGAAAGTACTCAGTTCTTTGTCAAAGATCAACTCAACACATAGTTTGAGAAAGCTGCTTCTTACTAAAAAATACCAAAATAATATAGCCGTTAAAAGGAGTTCAGCAGGAAACAGACACTTTTTCAAAGCAATGTTTAGGTCTGAATATTTTGTAAATCAAACATGGGCCATCTCTTCAACCCAAATAGAAAGTGCCTATTCACTCTCCACATTTTACTGCTGTCTCTCACCCTCCCTTAGAGCTGGTATAGTTAGCTTTGGCTGAGACCTTCACAGAGTGTGGATGAGGTTCCAAAGTAAGTTCATATTGAGGTGTCTGTGGTATCTCATTGGGTAACCAAATGGAAAACCAGCATAAATGCAAAAAAAAAAAAAAAAAAAAAAAAAAAAGGAAACAGTATTTAACTTAAACATGAAATAAAACCTAAAATGAAAGCCACGATGTCTTAATTCAGATCCCAATCTGTAAGAAAATGTCAATTTCTCTCCCTTCTACTGCAGTGAAATAAAATGGCATCTACTAAGGAGCATATTATATACATACCTCATATAATACACCCTGCCTTATTACTTCTTTATGAACTGCCCATTTACTATGAAAGGCATCACAGGAAAGAAAAACTCAAGGTCTGAAATATGAATTTGATAGTCTAGTGAGGGAAATGTTCCTTTTTGCTTATAAGTTATTATCCACAGAAGAGTAGAAAAAAACTATTCATATGGATGATTCTTTTCCAATTGTTTTGTACCCGAAAATACTTATTCTTGAAGAATGCTTTAGTAAAGTCTGGGTAAATGACATCAACAGTCTTTCTCTCATCCACTATGTGGAAAATGAGGGTCATCCAAGGATGACTGTGGTAGTGCTAGGTTGATGGTCAGATTAGATGATCTTGAAGGTCTCTTCCAATCTTTATGATTCCGTGATTCTGTGACTGGAAAAGGTCAGGATAGTCAAGCAGCAGCTGCTTCTCATAAACCCATGCTGAGTGGACCTGATCACCTAGTTATCCTGTACGTGCCATGTGATGCCACAGAAGATCATTTGCCACATGGCCCACCCCAACAACAAGGTCACGCTGGCAAACTTGTAGGTCCCTATTTGTTCCAAGCCCCTTTCCGTGCCTAGGGATACCTTTCACTACTTCAGATTGCTTATAGCTCCATCCAGCCTGACCCAGAAAACCTCCAAAGCAAGAAAATCCCCAATATCTCTGGACAATCTCTTCCAGTGTCTCATCACTCTCATAGCAAAAAACATTCTTCAATATATTCAATTTAAATATACCTTCTTTCAGTTTAAAACAGTTGTGCCTTGTCCTATTACTATAGACTCTGGTAAAAAGTCCCTCTTCATTTTTCTTGTCAGACTCTTTCAAGTACTGAAAGGCTGCAATAAGGTCTCCCTGGAGCCTTCACTCCTTCAGGCTGAACAACTGCAACTGTTTCAGCTTTTCTTTATAAGGAGGTGTTCCATCCTTCCAACTATTTTTATGGCTTTCCTCTGGACCCATTCCATCAAGTCCATGTCTTTCCTGTGCTGAGGACCCCAGAACTAGATGGAGCACTCCAGGTGGGGTCTCACGTGAGAGCAAAGGGGGAAAATCACCTCCCTTGACCTGCTGTCAACATTTTTTTGATGCAGCTCAAGCTACATTTGGCTTTATGGGCTGCAAGGCCACATTGCAAGCTGATGTCTAATTTTTCATCTACAAATATCCTCAAGTCTTTCTTCTGCACTCATCTTTCCTATTGAATCTCTTTATAAGGTGAATTTTTATAGCTAGCAGAAAAATAAGCTCCATGAAACATAATACCTTCTAGTCCTTCATCACTTGACAATTCAAAATCACTTAAACTAATTGTCTGTGCATCCTGAAGGAAGACTTATAAGAAAGGATTACCTTTGAAGCAAAGCTGAATAACATATGCCTGCAAGCCAGGATTACTAACATTTTCTTTAATGTATAACCTTTTGAGAAGAAAAAAAAGGTTTCATGCACCAGCTTTATTGGAATTAAAAAAGATGAATAAATCAGTTTCTTGTTTATACATCACCTATCATTGAGAAAGATGACACAAAGTATATAGATTTGGTTACATAATAAGATTATGTGAATCTGAATAAATACCATTCTGTCTCTCATTCTATATGTAAAGCAGTCAGTGATAAAATTACTCTTTCTTTTCTTCTTCAAGTAACATGACTGTCATACAACAACATCTGGATCTGGAGAAGCTTCTTTTGAGAGTCACAATACTCAACAAAAGGTCATAAGACACTCAGATCCTGTGATACGATCCACAAACACAAAAATGCAGTACTGATATTTATTTATTTTTACACTGTCAAATTTAATAAAATGACTAGTATATCTGGAATGAGACAGACCAAATTGAATGAACTCTAATTATATAGAATATACACATAAAAAAAAATATATAGTGGCTTTGTTTTTACCTTTCTTTATCTCTCTTATTTCATATGTCAAAAACATCAATAATGAATATAAGAATACATTATAAAGAATTTTTTGGTTCCATGAGACAGTATTCATAAAAAAAACGCTTCTGCTTCATGGCTGTTTGAATTGCTTTATTATCTAACAAAAGATACAGCAAAGTCATGAAAATAATTTGCTTAAGCCCTTGTTGCTGATTTTTTTGTCTTTGATTTTACAAAGATGAGATGAAATATCAATTAATAAATCAGAGACTAGCAAAATAAAAGTTTACTACTAAATTAGGAATGGTATTACATATTTTAGCACATTTTACATTTTATGTTCAATCTTTATTGTTGAAGAAGTTCTATTTAAAAATACATACAGGTGGCTGCAGCTTTAACATCAAAACGTGCCTAATTCAGTACAAATTTTTATAAAATATTTGAACTTACAGAAAATTATTTGAATGGTGAAACCATTTAGAGGCTCTTTTGGTGAAAATTGAATCCAAATGAAGAAATAAAGAATTCTCCAAATAGAGAAATAAACAATTATTGCACTGACAGATGAGATGACACAGGAAGGAAAAACAATTTAAGTCCCTTAAGAGTGATAAACACTGGTAGTGGAAACAATGTGAGGAACAAACTAGATATGTGGCACTGTATTAATAATACTGGGTGTTAACAACTACTTAAAGTTATGAGACAAGAATAAGTTTGTGATTGCATTTTTTTCAATATAATGAAACATAAGCACTCATGTCAATGAGATCTCTTTGTATTGGTTTGTTCGCATAGTGTGTAGTAACAACTAAAGGTGAGCATCTTAAAGAACATTTTTTTAGATTAATAAATTGCATAAAGTTTTCCATTTGATATGAAATAGCAATGGAACAATGAAACAGAAGTATACATTTCTCCGGAAAAAAAAAAACCCTGAAAAAATATAAACATGAATAAGTCAAAATGAGAGGAGTTACATGGATAGGTTGGATGAAAAAAGGTATCATCAGTCATATTTTTGAAAATGTACAAATACCCCCATCTTTTCATTATTTTCAAGCCTATTTCCTGTCTTTTTCTGCCTGGCTAGTTAGGAGCAACTGTTGGTATTGCTATTCCTGAAACTAGGAAGTTAGTCAATATTTGACACCATCCTGGAATAGCTTATAATATAAATGAGAAGATACTAATAGGTGGGATAATCTCTTTGGCCTCTTTGCAAGTAGCTGTTTCAGGTATTAAGGGAGGGTGAAGTAAAGGAAGCAGACAGAAATGATTCCCTGAATGCTGACAAACACTAAACAGGACTAGATCCAGCTTTCCTACTCAGAAATCCCCAGGTTTCATGCTGCACAATCCTTCATACTCAGACAATTTTCTCATGGTGATGCTTATAGCTGCATATCCTGGCTTTCTGGTGGACTTTATTGCTGCTAACATCAACTCTTAGGTTTTAAGTTAAAATTAACTAGTATCTATTTTACCTTCTAACATCTTAGCATGAAGTCTGCAAATTTCTGTTGGAGAAAGCAAAGGCTTTGTGACAACTCAAAGTAAACTTCCAGATTATGGGACAAAAGGCATGAGAAAAATCCCATTGCCTTTTCACTCGACACCTACCAGGAAGAGGGCTGTGCAAGCAGTTAGAACCTGATAATGTAATAAGCCTGAAAAGTATTTATGTGATCATACCCATAAACTAACACAGATAAAGCTTTTATTGATGCTGAACTTTGCAGTGACAGAAAAATGTCTAATTGCTCTTCCTTATAACCAGGAAATATGTGCCTGGTAATATTTCCTGTGTTTAACAAGGTACTAACATACTTTCACCTCCAAGACAGGAATTCCAATATAAGCACTAAAACAAGCAAGCAGTAAGTATTCATTCTGTGGCAATTAGCCATGCTTTGCCATAATATTCTGTGCACTTGCTGAAGGCAAATTGGCAGCAGAGGTTCCAATGAAGCAAGGTGTTACAGCTCAGGGACTCTGAAGAAATTTGCAGAGGAAAATATTGGCTCTACTTTAAAGATCACAAATGCCCAGAGCTATTCTGTATTCTTGCAGTTAAGAGCCTTCCCTGTCCATCTGCCACTTCACCTACTCTTTTGATTGCAAAAGGTAGATTAATATGTGGATAAAGTAAACAAACCATTATTACAAGAAAATTTTACCTTTTCTCAGCTGGCAAATAATATGGAAAACAGTCAGGTAAGGATGTTGCTGTTGAAAGCAGGCATATTAAAACTCAAGATGTGCTGAACTCTCCAGATTTATGGTCCAGAGAGGGCTTACAGCTGCATTCAGTGCTTCAGCTGCACACAAAGTGAAGCAAATTAGATGGAGCTGTGAGAGACCTAGCTGTACTTGAGCAAGGCATGCTCATTCCAGTGTAGGTCAGTTCACTAGAGATATGTCGTGTGTGTGCTAGAGGGACTGCCAGGAGCCTAATGAGTAACATGACAGTAATGTTTCAGGGAAAGTCAAAGACTGTACATCACAAAGAATTCCCCATTTGAGAACAGAGCTTCAGCTCTGCAAATATGTGGTGAGAAATAAGGGCACAGAAGGAGTGTAGGATGGGTACATTTGGACATGTTCTACAGTAGTTACTTGTCTATAGAGCTTCTGAAATGAGCACATGAGGTAGGTGGTGAAGCTAAGATACTGTTACTGATAAGGTAGGGAAAAATTTCATATGTAATCAAAAAAAGTTTACCAAAGAAAAATGCATTTAGGATTACAAATACTACAAGTACATTTTCCACATCTATCTGAGTTGCTAGTATCAGCCAGGGCTCAAAGAAACAACTGAAGTCTTAGAAGACTCCTGAAGCAGCATCTTAGAGGTATTTGGAACAAGAAAGAATGAGTTTATATTATGTTAGAGATTATCTCTTCTTGCAGAATGTCTAAAATAACATCTAGACCAGTCCTAAATAAAACAATGTTAAATTCTTAGCCAGTAAAATGGAGGATTAAGATTAATTTAGCTGTTGAGCTTTTGTATGTCTAAGGAATGCCCAAATACCTGCTCCCATTTTCTGTGGGTAATAGTAATAATAGAAACAGTAATAATTTCAAATATGCATAGACTCTTAAAGCATAATGCATTCATCTTACACCTTGTTCCATGATATCCCATATTAATATATTTCTGTAGTTTATCCTACAGGACAAATATCAAATTTAAGCAGTCTGTGTGTGGCACACTCAAAACCAAATATGTGAGAAAGAAGCAAAGATGGCTTGCTGCAGTCTCTTCTGAAAAGAAGTTCAGAATTCAGATTTCCAGTTTCTTGCTGTGAAAGTGATGGAAAATGTAGCCATATACTTCTGTAATGTTTCTTCCATTAATCTATCACAACCACAAATCTATTATAAAAGTAAGGAGAAATTCACAGTTTACAGGCAGCTTCCTCTGCCAGTGAAAGGAACTAATTCCACCAGTGAAGGCTTGTGGTAGTAACTCTGGCCACAGAGAAAAAACATAAAGGCTTAAGCCATTTGCTCAGGAAGCATGCTGGGCTTAATGTTGTTATTCTGATGCCTTACAGTCCATTAAGGCATGAATGATACAGCTTTTTATAGTTCTTGTGTGATTTGTCAGGGCAGAGGTTCTGTATACTGGAAGACTAGCCATCACGTAGATAATGTGAGCTCATATTTTTAAACTCATTGCTGTTCTCACCACCTCTACATACCTGACATGCAACCTAAAGTTATGAATCACAGATGAGAAGGCTGAAGCACTAAGGAAGAATGATAAAATAATAGCTACCACAGGTTTTTCTGAACAATTAATACAATAGATCATTGGAGTATGATTTTAAGTATCATCTTGGAGAACACCTTCTTTGTTCACATCCTATAACAACACTTTTCAGCTGTTATGCCACCTGTCCAGCTAACTTCTTTCAAAGCTGTATTTATAAAGCCTTAAATATATACAGGGCTCTATTATCAAAATAGTTTGAAAACACATGAACAGACAGCAGGCACAGAATACTCTCACATATGCTGTATTTATACACACACAGGTGACAAACAAAAACACACATAGGCATGCATTACATTTATAGAAATATTTTTTCAAACCTATGCAAAAAAAAAAAAAAATTCCTATTATTTTGTACATCTGGCATATGCATTGTCCTTCATGAATAAATATGCAATTATAGAAAAATCCAAGTGTCACATCATATGTTATTTAGGCTTTTTTATTTTAATGAACAAAAACGAATAGCTATTGTTCTTGAAATGGATTTATAATTGAAATACTGTCTGTTCATCTGGATAGCAGCAAAGATGACAATGCAAACAATATTCTTTTGTTTATTTCTTTTAAATGTAGGAATTGTACAATACTTACCACTAGATTTTCAGATTTGACAGCTGCATGGCTGAAGAGCTTCAGATATTTTATCCTCTTTTCTAATAAATTTTAATTTTCAGCACAACTACTTGGCATTCAACCAATGAAAAATGCTAATTCTATGAAAGAGAAAGAGAGAAAGTAACTAATTGTGGACAGTGAAAATTATATGTGCTGTGTCCCCTAAAAGAATTTTGAAGAAATTTTTAAGTCGAGTTTGCCATTGTGAGAAGTGCATAATGCGGACAATTCACTTTTGTATATTTATTTATATACATTAACTCAGTGACAACTAATGGAAAAAAATAGTGCACTACTCTTAAAATAAAGCCTAAATAAAAAACAGCCAAAAACCCCACAACAGTAACTCAAAATGAACAAGGAATTTCAAAAGTTTGTTAACTAATAGAATCTCATTGATGATCTTTGTCACACTATTTAATTCCTTTCTCATAACTTTTATGTCATTTGTCATTGAAAAAAATAACTGACACATTTTCTTTTATCCTAAAATATGATATCTGACTTTTGCAAAACTTATGCAGAAAAACATGTTTAATGGAATAGACAAGCATAGGCTCACTATTTGTACCCATAATACTTTCCAGTATCATCTTGTCCTCACTCCTAATAAAGCATAAGCCTTAACCTTCTCCTTGACAGATTTTAAATTTAAAACCTCCAGCTTCACATCAAGGATATCAGTCAGCCCTAAAATTCTATTGCTCATCATAAACGATACAAATAGCTGTGTTCTCATTTCTTATGTCAACAGAAACCTTCCCTTGAATCTCAAGCCTTGAACCAAATCTGAGATCAGCATTTATTTTGCTTCTTATGTCCACTCTCTTACAATCATTTCTCCAGTCTATAGGCTTCTGAACAGTGTTTTGGTGGTAATATCTCTAATAGAGCAGCCAGAAAAGTCCCTTCTAAAAATGCCTCGTGATCTGATCATTAGTATTAATCAAGATTACTTGCAATAAATCCTGCTATCCACATTAAAACCAAGAATTGCATAGCCTTAGATTCCTAAGAAAATATAACAGTATTTAAAATGTGCAAGTACCAATGCACATTTGACATACAAGAACTCATTTCAGCCCTACCTGAAACGCGATCCTAATTTTCTTCTGTACTTAATTGCATAAGCTATTCCTGGGAAGATTCCTGTACCCTTGAAAATCTTTCTTCTGGATAATGGATTCCAAGATCAGTGAATTGTTTCTGCCAGTATTCTAAGGCATTAGCAAAATTTCTCCTAGTACTTCACATATGTAAAATTCCAAGGAGGTCTGTATTAAATGTAGTCATTTGCCATTAATTTAAGAAGACTGGCCTATCTTAAATAATAAAAAATAACAAAAGTTCAGTGGGAGCAGATAACGAGGAAGATGCCCATTCCCACTGGTTTCACCATGTCAAACTCTAGTCTAAATAAAATAACTAAAAATTTGAACAGAAATATAAGACAAGCGAGAAAAGACTGCACTTTCAACTAATTCTTCTAGTTGCATAGTTTGATCCAGCAACTTTGCTCAGCAGATGGAGGGGAGGTAAGATGAGATGAGCAAATGAATTGCTTTTCACTTTCTTTAGTCACCCCTATTTGATGCTGCTTGCAACATGGCAGATGGTCCTGCCACTTCCTCTCCATTTTCTGTCTGATGATTTGCACAGAGAATAGCACATTTCAGAAAGCTTTGATTTTATTAATCACAGTGGAAGCAGCTCTTAAACTTCCTGTGATATATCCACATTGACTCAATCATTTCAAAACAGAGGTTCAGATTTTCAATAGTGGAGTCAGACAATGCACCCATTGAAAAAGATTCTGGTATACTCAGAAGGGAAACTTATTGTTAGTGGGATAGGAATATCAATTGGGAAAAAAAGGAAAGGCAATGCAACATGTATCCATACCTTTTTGTGTATCCAGTCTAGAGTATACTCATTCTATTATTTCAGCTGTACAAGAAACCCGAAAGTAGAGCAGGCGTAAAAAAACTGAAGTAAATTTTAATCTAAAATATATCATTTTACAAAGTCCTTCTGATGTAGCTTCCAACAAAATCATCACAGAAATTTTGTCTTTACTTTCTTTTTCAACTTGACTTTAAAATTCCAAATGAAATGCCTCTGCTTGCTGATTTGCCAAAGGATTCAAATTGTCTGCATATTTTTTATTTTTATTTCCTTCTATGTAAAATGGAGAAAAAATAATAAAAGGGAAAGAAAATTACAGAAATAAAAAGACAATATAGATGAATGCATAGAGGAAATGCATTGCTCACTTTGTTATGTTCCAAAAACAAGTTTTATTCTCGCTATATGTAATCTGAGCTTTGGTTTAGTGTATGACTTTTTCATTTTGTACTTCTGACTCTCCCTTGTAAGAATAGGAATTCTTACTACAGCCAACCAACTTTCATGACAAGAAAGAAAAATCCAGTGAAGTAGTACAGAGTTATAAATCACAAACTGAGTCAAACAAATTACATTTTTGCACTACCATACAGAGATAAATGCACTGGTACTATATTTGGAATATAAAATTAAAAAAATTATAGCAAAAGTAAATTAGAGAAATCTTTCATTATCATTTACCTGGAAGAACTATATTGCATGCCATGATCAACAAGTAGAATTATCATGTTGACTAAAACAAAAAGAACTACTAAGAGTTCAATAAATCTATAATCCTGCAATGTGAGGGAAACATTTATTTTTGTGTTCAATTAATTAGGGCTTCAGCAATATGAATCTGAATTATTGCTGTATGTACTTTTGTAGACCAAGAGAACTACTTTTTTCAGTCTACTGTGATACCTCCTCACTTTTTTCCCCTGGAAAAAAAGCCAGCATTTTTTAGATTTTCTTATCCTGTGCATCCTAAAGGAAACATTAAAGACTAATCACCTTAGCATTTTGGAAAGATAGCATATGATATAAAACTACACACCTAAATCAATCTTTATCACTTTGCATAAGAAAGGCAGAGTATCATGTCTTGATGATGAATCCCATATTTAATTCAAAATATGAATGTTCCAAAAATCTAAGCCACAAGCTACAAATTCCAGCTCTTAGCTATTGAAAAAAAAATAAAAATAAAATAAGCTGAAAAGGGAAAGTATGCTACTTATATATAAAGATGGGGGTTTTTAGCTTTTTAAAATTTATAGCACATTTAATTCAGAAAAAAAAAAAAAAAAAAAAAAAAAGAGAAGTCTCCACCTTCATCCCATTTGCAGTAACTCCAAACAGGCTATTTTTTTTCCTCAGAATTGAAACCTGGTATAGTTATTTTACAACTGTATCAGAACTCGGCACAAAATTAAGGAAGCAGACACCCACTAGCTATGTCTAACTAACATTAGAGACAAGGGCAATTTTTAAGTTTTTTATTGACTTAAGATTTTACAGAGAAATCGCCATGCCATTGATTCCAATCTTTATATATATATATATAATTTTACTATTTTTCTTTTTCCCATGGTAATGATTTAATGTACATAATGAAATAACCAGCTGAAAAGAAAATTTGATGTCTGCTTAGACATCTCAAAAGAGGTGGAGCGGATCACACTACAGTTCACTTAGACATTTAAAAGTTAGACTAAGTCAGATTGTCCCAGTGCTTCCTTTAGTGACACCTGAGAGGAAAGCTTTCTCCACAAAATTTCTTCTTATATATCTTAGATGCTTAAAATAAGAAAGGATTAAGAACAGCACAATTTCACACTACTGAAAACATTGAGAGGCAAAAGCAAGTTGCTGAGACTCAGGACAACTTACTTTAGAAACCTTAATATAGTGACCAATGTCTAATTTCTTCATTATATCAGTTTTTCTAAGTATAGAAATGAAGTTGGTAACAATCTGTGGCTTGTTTCACAGCCATGTTCATATTTACTGCATTCATTTTCATTAACAATGGAAAGCTATAAGGCTAATTAAAGGAGAAAAGTTATTTGGTTCTTAATGCTTAAAGAAAATGGAAAGTTATGTGTGCCACAATCCCCACAGTTTTAAATCAGTGTGTTTGCTCTACCCCAGACAATTCTGCCTTCATATATTAAATACCCTCCATACCTTTCCTTTCCTATCTAAGGTTTTGCTTCTGTGTCTTTATTAATTTATCCTCCTTCTCCCCAAACCTGCAGTATGGCACAGGCAGCACTGTGGTTCCTCATCTCTGTTTTTGAGATACTTGTGGGAAAAAAGAAAGTATGGAACCGAGAAACTGACTCATCAATTTAAAATGAGCCAAATTCCTTAAAAACAAAAACAAAAAAAAACCCAAACCAAAACAAAAAAAAACAAAAAACAAAAAAAAAAACCAAAACAACAACAACAACAACAACAAAAAAAAAAAAAAAAAAAAAAAAAACCAAGAGGGCTGCTGATGAGACTTGTGTCTTTCTTCTTTCTTTCTGCTCTGTGCAAGACCTCCTGAGAACAAGACAAGAAACATTCTCCTTCTTCTTCCAGTAGTCTTGACTGATTGATTCCCATTTACAGGTTGCCCTAGGGAGGTCATCGTTCATAATTGTTTTCTCCTCTAGTAATATAAATCAGCAACCTCATTGCTCTTGTTGAAAATTTAGGTTTCAAATATAGAAACTGTGGTAACTTAACACAGTGTACTTACTCCTTTCCAGAGCAATGTTTCCCATTTTAATTGTATGACACCCACAGCAAAAAGAGAAAAAGAGTTCTCCTTTGAGAATAAAACCCAGAAAGTTACTGGACAGTGACAGAGGTGAATGAAACCCGAGATTACAGAGAAAATGAATTTAAACTGTCTATTCCCTTCTCCCAAGTTTTGATCTAGGAGTTAAGTGGAGGTTGTGACAAGGAAATTCTAGCTACTTGTTTTTATAAAATCTATAATGAATTAAAATCCAGACTTATCTTTGACACTATCATACATGAGAACACATTCAGACATTGTATCTTTCTATGTATTTTGGGAGAAGTACTGCAAATAATGATGAGCCATGCTTTCTATTGCATGCAGCAAGAATATTACAATTAAGCATGAAGTACAACTGTTTAGCATTTAGTTGTGAGAAATGTTTATTGACAGTTTCAGCAACTTTGTCACAAACAATTATTCAAGGAAATTTTCCTACACTTGATAACCTCCAAAATGAGTGACTTAAATATAACTAATCTATGCTCATTCACCTGGATGAACATTATGCAGGCAAATTATTGCATCAATAACTTGGAAAATTCAGCTATAGTTAAGAAGTCCTTGAAAACACTTGAGATTATTAAAAAAGTTCAGCTTATATATAGGCAGTTTATATATAGTTAGCATAGTCAAAAAATCGTTATAAAATTATTTGGAAACATGCCAAAAGTTATACCTTCAATGTCAAGAAAAAATCTACAAACACTTAGCATGAAACTGATACTGATGAAGAACTAGGTTTCTTGAGGAGATAACAACATGAATGATATATCACTGCAGTGGATGAGTAAAGAATGAATAGACAAAAGATATTGTTAACAAAGAATTATGAAACTATTTGTAGTGGAACCATCCAAACTGGATTTGCTGGTGAAAAAATTATTACTAAAACATGGCAACATTAATCTGAATTATGTTATTTTCTCATTTAATGTAATTTATTGGCCACTGTTACAGACATATTAATTATATCAAATGAGGGAAAGTGGGACAGTCAGATATCTGCTTGCTTTGTCACTTCACAGTACTTATGTTTTATGGTGAAAGGGATTGTATAGGGATGACATTATATCACAGCGCACAGAAATTGGTATGAAATCTTTTTTCTAACCATTGATAGCTGACTCCCAGCATGGCTTGAGACTGGAGGGTCAGCACTGTGCCAGCTGTATTCCTGAGAACCAGAGGGCTTGAGATCAACAACTTCTTCCTAAGCATCAGGAGGATGATGCACCAGAAATGCTTCATTATGAAAGACATGAGCTTTTGACGTCCCAGTTCTGCTTTTCTGCAATATATCTGCAAACATGACTATTCAGATTTTGGTATGCTACTTATTTATCATTCAGTTATATGCTATTTCACTGTCTCTCCACCTTTTTGCTCTCAATTTCTCCTTTTTTCCTACTGGTGCTATTAGAGGGTTAGCACTGGTGGCTAAGCCTCTAATAATTCAGCTTAGAAGACATACTTTTAGGTGGATACTGTAAAAAATCACTATCTTATTCCAGGTTGCACCATATAGAGCAAAGCAGATCTCCTGCAAGAACTGTAAGCACTGTGTGGTTGCTGAAGTCAGCATGGTGAAAATATGCCAAATAGAAGAACAGAGCTGTTAACATTTTCAGAACAGCACTCCTCCCTGTCAACCACCCCCACCAAAACCCATCCCACAAATACAACCCCACTCCCAAAACACCCCTAACCAAGCAAGCAAGAATAGCTCACACCCTCCCCCTAGCTGTTTATGTTCTGTTTTGGTCTCTTGTTATGACTCACAGGCACCAAATATTGATTCAGTAATTAGTTGCCTTTTTCCATAAGTTTGTGGTATATTTAGTTAAAGGATCTCCAAAGGTTCCTTCCAGCCTCAATCTTTGTGTTGTTTTGAGAGAAAAAGGTAGAGGAATTGGGAATGAAGAAATGAAGCTCAGCATGGGAAAAAAAAATGGAAGGTGGGGGAAAAGGTGTTTTGCACCATCTGACTCCTTTAGTTGTCAGTAAATCAAATCAATTTTGCTCAAGTAAATAAATTTTTCCCAAGCTGAGCCTGTTTTCCCCATGACAATTGCTAAATGTCTGTGTTCATCCTGTTTCCTGTGCATGTTCCTCAGAGGGGAGGAGTGAGGAAGTGCCTGGGTGGGCATTTGGCTGTTAGCCAGAACTAAACCACCATACCAGGAAGACCCATGCCCATGCTCAGCACACAGGAAAAGATGTAAGGTGCTGAGTTCCATCAGCCTGAAGGACTTCAAAGGAAGCAGTAATGTTGGCAGCCCTAATAAATACAATAAGAACATTGGCAACTCAGATGAATCTCCTGGAAATGCACTGCACAACACTGCAATAAAAAAATAACTTGTCATTCCATAGCACAAACAGGGTTAATAATTAAATTGAAAAATAGACCTGAATTAATCAGTTTCAACACAATCAACAAAAAAGCCACAACAAGTTATTTTCTTATATGGATTAGCACTCTTTCTTTGAACCTCTTTTCTTCTCCTCCTGGTGAAACTGTTCTGTGTGCATCTTGCTTTCCACATCTATTAAGTTGTAGCTTCTCTTTTTTTGAAATGTGTAATCCCATATTTGAAACCTTTGCAAACACAATGCTTTAGATACTTTTCTTCCTTTTTTTACTTCTCTACAAGTTAAGAGTCTACTGAATCTAGCCATTTGGGCAACATTTGTGAAACAATTATTTACTTAAAAAGAAATAATATGTATTATCATTTATTAAGAAAACACACATTAAATCCAAACATAACATTTATTTTTATATATGAGGAATTTCAGGCGTCTGGTTTCATTGGAACAAACCAATGTAAATGAAAAAGATTCTCAGAGTATCTGCTGAAAACATATGTCTCACTCTAAAATATAAAAAAGCCTAGAAAAAGGCCACCCATGACAGGGTTTAAATGGCTGATTTCTTATTCTTGAGAAATAGATTAATGAAAAAGGAGAGCAACATTTCCCTGGAAACAGATGCTTGTTTGTTTCTCTCTTAGAAGAAAAGCACTGGAAACACACGAGTCACAGATATGAAAAAAACGGATGAAAAAATGAGTGCGAGTGCTTAGGACACATCACTATCTAGCAGCTGAATACTCTGAAATCACAACATACTGTTTCATACTGGTATAAAACATATGAAATAGAGGACCATAAAAATATAATAAACCTAGAGAAAGAAGAAGAAATATGGAAAAATATAGAAAGAGAAAGCATAGCTGCATCATTTAAGTTCGGAATAGTTAATTATCTTTTGGCTAAAGCTCACGTTTTTCCTATTCCCCTGAAACACTGAGAGGGCTTTTTAAGAGTCATAGTCAAGCATATTATATTTTGAACGAAATTACTGTTCAAATATTTAATATTGTAATCTAATATTATATAAGAGAGCACTATTTATATTTTTTGTGTGTTTTACAATATTAAGTATCTTACAAAAAATTCATACACTTGTGTGAATCTCTTGTGAATAGCACCTTGGGAATTTAGTGTTCATAATATATTAATATATGATATATAAAAAATTATATAATAATATATCTAATATCAATTTATCACTACCATATTATGATTGTTACAAAACATTAAATATTACAATATATTTTATATAATGATTCACATTATTGTATTTTGCAAAATATGAAATATACTATATTAAATATATATTTTAATATATAGTGTATGCATTAAAAATATAATTATCTTAACTGTGATCCGAAAATGAATCATTCTCCTATTTAAAGTCATGAAGTATTTTGACTACTTTTCAGATAATGAACTCAGAGCAATAAAAGCTATTTATAAACATGACAAGGTAGTACTGTACAGGGTAGTACATTTCCTCAAATGAACACACCATAATAGTGATTTCTATAAGGGATAAAATCTTTGTGTGATAAAGACACTAGAAGACATGAAGAAACAGTTGTAAAAAAGAAGAGAAGCAGCAGACAGAGATGACATTGTTAACAGTTGATCAAAGTCAGTAACTGCCTGGTGCCTTCTCGTTCTTCTGGCATTCCTGGAAATAAAAGGCATTTATACTTTTCATACATAGGCAGGATCACACAACAGAGTATGACAACTGTTTTTCACCCTCACAAAAGAACCGTTCAAACTGTTGGGCAAACAATATTAACAGTGAAGCTCTACTACTATACTTATTTTTTTATGCAAACTACCAAAAAAATCCAGAGATGGGAATAATCTGCTTGTAACTGGTAAATTCAATTACATTTTTTACTGAGTTTGTGTTTACTTTAATTGACAGCATTTTAGACTGTAACATTTTGTTCCATGAACATTTGTATAAACTAGATTACATTAGAACTGGTAATGGAATTTTAACTACAGGAATATAAAAGAGCTACAAGGGTGCATCTGTAGAATTGCAATACATTAAACATCCATTGTTTTATTTCATAAGTAGGAACACAAACAGTAAAATGCAAATATGGTCATGAAAAAGAGTTTAATTAAGACACACTTCTTTAATATCTGTTAAAGATATACAGCAAGTCAATGACTATGCACATGCTTGCAAAATGCCTTGTTAAAAACAATTTGCTTCTTAGTGATCTAGCTTTGTGGAGTGCCCTCTATGGATTCAAATACTATAGAGGTACATTTTTCTACACATGATCTTTCAGGCTGTTTAAGTTTGCTTATTACAGTCAGCTGTTAATTGTGTATTCACTGTTAACATACTGCTAGAAGCTGTGACTAGGGGCATGCAGGAAATCATAGCAAAAATGCATTGAAGTGATGATTTTGGATGGTCAAGCCTACAGAATAAAGGAAAGATGCACCCACTGAGTAGCACTCAATCACTCTAGAAGCCCATTTATGTTACCAGCTTGTCCTCCAGGGTCCCTAACTGCCCTTACAATCAGTTCTGCTGCCTTTCCATAAGCCACTGCACAGCCAAGGGAAACTCCCATTTTGGATACATTCAGAGTGTTTGAGCATAAGATGAGTATGCTGGCAATTTGGTTTGGCCAGACTTGTAGGATCAGGCTGTCTAAAACCTTCAGTACAGGAGTAATTTATTATTGCACATAAGAATTATAGCTTTTGGAATTTGAAGATTTTATTTTTCCTCAAAATTTTCTCCCAAGTAACTGGTATTTTGTTGATTTGTCTACACAGCTCAAAGAAAAGTTAATATTATAGAAAATTTGGATCTCACAGGGAATATATGTTTATACTTAACATGTACACACTGATCTTCAAACAAATATGATATTAAATGAGATAAATCTTAAAGAAGACTTGACATTTCCTGTTGATGAACACATCAGGACAGAAAGAGAGGCAAAAGAAGCATTTGGGAAATCATTTCCATATGAACCCAGTCATACAGGCATATAGTCATTACAGTCATAGAGACTGGGAAAATAAATAGATTTGTATTTAAAAGATTTATTTAGGTGCCTAGAATTTTATGGATATTTCTAATTATTTGCTTAACCACAAGAAACAGTAAAGCAAGATTAATTTTCTTTTGACTTTTTTTATAAGGAAACATGGAAAGAAATTTAGAAATGGGCCATAAAAAGAATCATGTTTTCATTCTGTTGGCATTTTCAATAATTGTTGCATTTACAATATTTCTGTGATCTTTTTGTTAATCTGATAAAAAATAATGCCATAAGATGAAAGAGTTTGACCTGTAATAACCATATTTTAATAGGTAAGATTAGTTCTAGTTACACCTAGCATCCCTAGGACTTTTATAAGAAAAATAAAATTTTAGATTAAAAAAATTTTAACCGTATAAAAAAAAAACAATGTCCGTAAAATTCCATTAATCCTTTTTAATTGCAGCTGGGAAGTTTTTTTCAGCCATATGGAGCTATTTTAACAAAGACTCTTCTTTGGAGATCTTTGCAAAAATCAATGGCACAGCATATCGCATTCTCAATAACAATTAAGGAAGTAAAAACCTTACTTTCCTAACAAAGTTATTGGTATTATAATCTCATAATTGAATGTTGTTTTAACAAGAAAAAAAAAAAGCAAACCATGACATATCACATCTTAGCTTATCAGCTATAGAAGTGCTGGATCAGATTCACTGAAGCAAATACTTATTACCATAAACTGTGTGTTTCTGGTGTTTTCAGGAATTCAGAAGTGGCAACACTAGATTTTCTGCCCCAATCCATCAGACAGAATGAGTCCTAGTTTCTCAAGGACTATTTGTGCAAAGTGCCCTCTGCAGTATGAAATGTTGACGATATGAAACTCAGCTACTGCAGATGTGAGAAGTTCATGTATGCTAATTCTGGAAAACATACTTATGTGTAAAGAGATAAGCTTACAAGTGAGACAGATTGTTGGTTTACTGTATATCACTGTGAAAGCTGGTATAAACCACATTAGCCGAGTGATATTGATTGGTATAGTCCACATATGTCTACATTTACTGTTGAATCCTGGGATTGGGTTTTAGGGGTTCTTATTTGTGTTAGTTAGTTGAGTCCTGTGTACCCCCGCATTTCCCCTGTGTCGTTCTCCCCCCTGCAGTTTCTGGCCACATGCTGCCTGCTGTTGGATTCCCCACCCCCCGCTGCTCCTGTAACCACTCCCCGTCCAGCCCCGGGAACCCCCGTGTCCGCCGCCCCATCCCCACAATCCCACTCAGCCCGAGGCTTGGTGTCCGCCCCGCCGTTTCCCGATTGGTCACTGGCCTACGTCATCATCGCGTCACCCGCACGGATAAGGGGGTGGCGTCTGCCCTCCCTATCACATCCCCTATATCATCCCGCTCCCTCCCGGGTTCCAGCGCCATTTCCCCCACGTGGAGTGGGAAGCGCGGGTCGCTACCCCTCACCGCAGGTCTCAACGACAATAAAGCCTTCCTGCCTTCCTCGTGGGTGATCTGGACATTCCTTCACTCTTTACCTCGGACCTGTAGCGCGGGTGACCGAACCCAGCAGACCCCGACCCGCATGCCAGTATCAGCGACACGCGGGAGAGAAGCGGCGGACCCTGGAAGTCCAGGGGGAGGCAGCGCCGGAGGGCGTCGGAGCCGCCCCAAACCCGGGAGAAAGAGACAACGCCACAAATGGCGCCTAACAGTGGGGCCTGAGCCGTGTGCAGACAGAGACTCACCGCAAAGCACCTAGAGTCGCAGGGAGAGCCGTCACCACCAGCACACGGCCACGCCGCCGATCAACAGCCGCCGCCGCTGAGCCGAGTGTGCGCAGTCCACACAGAGCGCCGCCACGCAGGCGCAGAGCTGCACCAGAACTGTGCTTTGTGTTAGACTGAAAACTGGAGAGAAGACTCCCCAAAGTAGGTCAGTGAACTCCCTGCCACCCACGTGGATGCTTTTCCCCGCATGGGAGGGGAAGTGAAACTCTTCACAGCCATGAAGAGCCAAAGAAGAGAAACTTCCCGGGATGAGGACCCTGGTGCCAGCTTTTTGTTTGCAGAGATCCCGGTTTGGTGGGTACTAGCGATGGGAGGGTACCTGGGCTATACTCTCCTTCACTTGGGTGGGCTTTACCGCGCTTCCGAGGGTACGGACATGCAGTGCGCAGCATGAGCGGTAGCCGCCGGGCTTTCGCGTTTTTTGGGGGTTTTTTCCCTCTTTTTCTGCACCAGGGGTGAGGTTGTGGGGGTAGAAGTAGCATGGGGACCGTGCTATCTGCCGACCAGACGGAATTTTATACCCTACTTAAGGGAACTCTATTGGTGAAGGGCCCCTACTCCAAAAGTTCGGTTAAACAGTTTGTAAGGTGGTTATACTTTTCCTTCCCACGCATAACCACGGGGGATGCTCGCAAAAAAGAGTTCTGGGAGTGGGTGGGAGTGAAATTGGGGGAGGGGATCGAACGCAGGGATCCCTCCGTGAAAGATTCCTTTGCCACCCTCCATTTGCAGATTTCAGAAGTGGTGAAAGCAGAATCTGTATGAGAAGCAAGCAGGGAGGGGAAAGAGCCATCGTACAAAAATGTTGTTTCCCCTGAATGTGTTTCCCCATCTTCCTTTCCTACCCCTTCTTCCCCTAACCTGGGTGGGTGGGGGGGGGGGGGGTACTCTGCTGTTTTAAGGCGCAGGGCAGCCCCACAAGCATGAGCTGTGCTCCTGGCTCCCCCAAGCTCCCCCAGCACCCCTGCCTTAGCAAAATTGGCTACTTCGCTGAGGAACGGACCCTAAACCCCTTTTCCAATCCCTTTTTCCCTGCTGAAAATCCAGGTTCTAGAGCTGCCCCATGCTGCTCTGTTTCTTTAAACCCCTTTCTTTGTCTCCCTGAGGAGGCTGAGGCCACTTGCTTGATCCCTTTGTCTTCCCAAGATGGAGGGCAGTCACATGGCAGGGTCTCTTCTTCCCACAACCCCTTTCTGTCCTTTGTTCCCGATGTCCCCACCTTTAACCCAACCCCCACCTGCTTCCCTGTGGGCGTGGGCGCCGCCCCCCTCAGGAGGTCGGGTTACTCCCTCACCCATTGTTCTCCCTTGAATGGGTGTTCCCTCCAGTCCTTTGCATGTCCTCCCTGCTGAGTCATCAACCCCACCCTCCCCCACCAGGGAGGGCTCTGCCATCTCTGCCCTGCTGCCTGAGGGAGGCAGCCCCCGTCCTGTTCCCCACACCCTGTCCTCATCTTCCCATGGGTCCTGGAGATCTGGGCAGGAGGGAAGAGGGGGGAGGGAGGAGCGGGGACCCCTATCCCCGTCTTCCCATGGGCCCCGGAGGGCAGGAGGGCAGGAGGGAAGCAGGGTGAGGGGGAAGCCGAGCTGGGTCTCTGAGCATTTTCCAGATTCCGTGGAATGGGTCGAGGTGGCAGCTGAGAGGCATGTGGTGGGATGGGAGGTTCAGGACAGGTCTGTCCTGGAAGTGCCATCCATGAACGCTGACACACAGCTTGAGATCCCTAAAAGGCCCAGAAGCCATGTGGTTGCCTTGGATGCTGTGGCTCCAAAGAACGCTGGTCCAAAGCAGCCTCCATCAAGACGCCAGTGCTTCCACTGTGATCAGAGAGGTCATTTTGTCGTTCAATATCCATTTTTGGGCAGGGCACCCCCAGGGACAGTGGGAGGGGTGAGAGGCAGGGAGGGAGACCCCATTCCCCCAAAAAACTGAAAAAAAAAAATGCGCATCTGCCTCACATGAAGATAAAAATAAGGCAGGCCACAGCACCTTAAGGGGAGCTGTGATTTTTCAAGTAATTGTGCATGTGGTAGTTCAAAACATCAGGGTGCCTGTGAGTGCAGCAGATGACCCCACCAATCGTGGGGGTTGCATCAAACCGCAGGCGATGCAAAAAGAAAAAGGACCCTACAATCTCTTTGAAAAATGCTTTTCCCCAAAGCCCCAGAAAAACTTTCCAGCCACCCCAGTCTGTGTGCATCCCAAATCCCCATGTTTGTAATAAAGTTGTCCCAGTTCCCCTATCCCCAAGCACCCAGGGAAGAACCACCCCAGCATCATGGCAGCAGACCCTCTCCATCTGCAAAGGGCAGCCGTTGCAGCAGCTGAAACACCAAGAGCAGAAGCTGAACAAAGAAGCAGTCAGATGAGCAGCAAAGATCAAGCAGCTGTTCTTCTTTTTTATATTTTGAAAAAGAGGGACTTGTTGCATCCTGGGATTGGGTTTTAGGGGTTCTTATTTGTGTTAGCTAGCTGGGTCCTGTGTACCCCCGCGCTTCCCCCGTGTCATTCCCCCCGCCCCGCAGTTTCTGGCCCCATGCTGCCTGCCGTTGGATTTCCCCCCACACTGCTGCTCCTGTAACCACTCCTCCGTCTGGTCCCGGGAACCCCCGTGTCTGCCGCCCCATTCCCACGATCCCACTCAGCCCAAGGCTTGGTGTCCGCCCCTGTGGTTCCCTGATTGGTCGCTGTCCTATGTCATCATCGCATCACCCGCACAGATAAGGGGGCGGCGTCTGCCCTCCCTATCACATCCCCTATATCATCCCGCTCCCTCCCGGGTTCCAGCGCCTTTTCCCCCATGTGGAGTGGTAAGTGCGGGTCGCTACCCCCCACTGCAGCTCTCAGCGACAATAAAGCCTTCCTGCTTTCCTCGTGGGTGATCTGGACATTCCTTCTCTCTTTACCTCGGATCCTGTAGCGCGGGTGACCGAACCCGGCAGACCCCGACCCGCATGCCAGTATCAGCGGCACGCGGGAGAGAAGCGGCGGACCCTGGAAGTCCAGGGGGAGGCAGCGCCGGAGGGCGTCAGAGCTGCCCTGGAACCAGGAGAAAGAGAGAATGCCGCAATTTACCAACACAGCAATGATGGCACAGCCATGGCACAAGCAGCACTAATCACAGACTTCAGTGGAGGAGTAAAGTGTGGCCAATTTTAAAATATCCAGCACATTGTGGTAATTGCAGATCATTTGCAAATCTTCTGAAAATTGGTAAGGCAATGCCTCGTTACCAGTTCTTACAAGTGGAGAATAAAATTGTGAAGTCTTGGGAAGAAATGTTACCACCATCCAAAAAATGGAAGACAGGAAATAAATCAATTTCCTTGAAATTGATTTCCTCCCCCCACTTTCCCCCAAAGAAGGAAATCAATTTGAGTCTGAAAAGAACACTTGATTTACAGCAATAGAGATGACTGGTCATTAAGTTACAATATATATCTATGTATAGCCAATGTATATCAGGCTGTCTCCAGTAAAAAGCCTGAATGCTCTATACATTTTTTTACTTTAAAACATCATTCAATTCATAATTGCCATTTACTTCAGAGTTCATACCCTTTTCAGTGGCTCCACAGAAACAAACCACCAGCACCTGCATGAGATTTTACTGACTGATCAACAAATCTTCTCTCCCTTGCATATGTTTTTTACTCCCTTTTGTTATGCTCTTCTTCATAACTCATGATTTCCACAGTTTGACACACTGAGTGTTAGTACTGCTAAAGAATAACCTACCTTTCAGATTCCATCTGATTTAATACCACCCTTCTGAGTGGAGAGGGAACATCAGTAACAGGGAGAGATAGTTTATCACATCTCAGATCATGCACAAAATTATTTTGGAGGTTGCCTAACAGTTAGTGAGATGTGCTGTCAAGGAGAAAGGCTAATAAAAGCTGTGACAACCCAGTTTGTTCTTGTCAGTTTGTAATGTGGAGAGTATTGCTTTACTTCAAAGACACTGTTACAAACTTTAAAAATTGTCATTCAATTTTCCACAAAAATGTACAAGACCCAAAAATCTACAACCAGCTTCTAGAAACCTACCAGTATATTTGGGAAAGGAAGAACTTTCAGCACATTTCAGTTTTCTAGGTACTACTGCAGGAATACAAGGTTATGTGTCATAGGTGCCAACATTTTATTCTTGTTTTTAAAGGAATGTTGTATTTTTCATGAGCCACCATTTTTAAGGACAGAAGTAAAGGAACTTAATCTTCAAAAGGACCAGTATAGTTTATCATTTTGATAGGGTAGAGAAGTGCAAATTTTGGCCAAAGTTTACTATCTGCCTTTTACCTTACAAATTCTCACTGTAGAGGTCAGTAGAGGTTTCTGTTCAGCATTGATTGGCAGCTTCATACTGAAAATACTTGTAAAGTAATACCCTAGACCTGGACATCTCCTGGTGAAGCACAATGCAGAAGACAAGTATTAAGTAGACAAGCTTAATTCAGTTTTCTCCTGCTCTGATGACATATAAATTTCTGAAAATACAGTTTCAGCTCAGGGCAAGTGGTCACATACTCCTCATTGCCTTATTTATTTCTTGTACAGGAGAGCTGCCACCCTACCTCAACACAGATTAAGTAATTTTCCAGTGCAAAAGAAGAGATAAGCTAGCCAGCTCCCACTTAGATTCTCTTACAACTGATACTGTCTTGATAGGCAAAGCAGAGAGAAAATGAATGGTAGGTGGGTGGGGAAGTGCCATATCTGACTCTGTCATTCCCTTTCCAAGAAGCATGTTCACTGAAGGCATACAAATGCCATGGCATATCATGGAGACAGGCTCCAGACATCCAGGCTGTGGTCCTGATACAGAATAAGTACAGCTCTTTTACAACTTCTTAAACTCTGATTGAAATTGTGTGTGTGTGTGTGTGTGTGTGTGTGTGTGTGTGTGTGTATGTGTGTGTGTGTGTGAGGACAAAGGCAGACTACGGAAAATCCAGTTTTGCCTCCATAAAGATAAGATTCAGGGTAAAATTCATAACTGAAAGGAGAACCAGTGAAAACTTATGAAAACCTAGTGAAGAAGGACTGGACTGGCTAACCTTTCAAAGTTGCTTTTGATCATTTTGTCTGGGGCTTGGGCTTCATAATAATTAGATTTTTGTTTTCACCAATAATGATTTTAATGAAAAACACAGACTATTTGGAAATGGCAACTGTATAGTTCTAACAGTCAAGGAAGAGTCTGCAGTGACAAAGCATAGGAAAAGTACTCTTGTTTTTAAGAATTGTAATAAATTAAAATGCAGTCTAGGTTATGGACAAGCACAAAGATCTCTGATGTATGAAATTCAGAAAGCAGATATATCTGAACACTTTTAAATATAAAATTGTTGCTTTGGCATAATAGGAAACTGGCTGATATGCTATTTATTTATTGATGAAGCCCATTCTAATGGGTTTCAAAATGACTGCTGTTAGATAAAATTTCAGAGGAGTGAATTATTTAATGTTCCTAAATGGCACACTTGACTGCCTGCCACATTTCTGCAGTAAAACATCCAAAGACAAATATACTACTTAATTATACCAAAATCAGCAGATGAGAAAGACGCCTTTATTTGATTAAAAAACATTAACTCCATGACGACAGAAACTATATATTGAGCAGAAATATAATGAAAAAGAATCATTACCTGAGCATTAAAATAATGAAGTCTTAATATCAATAATGATAACAATAGCAATATGAATTATGGGAAGACTTCTCTTGTTGTTCAGATGTTGAGCACAGCAGGAGCTGAATGCTTCTTAGACATTATGCAGCTCAGCTACAAGATATATCAAGGTTGAGATTCATGCTCATAGAGTTATGATTAGATCCCATAATCGTCACTATTATGAGGGGATGTGAATGATATTACACAGGAGGATTTAAGCAATAAAGACTTTTAACAGTTCTGATTCCCTTTCAAAGCACAAGTCCATAAACAGCTTGGTTACTACAGCCACTTCTTAGCAACAGGAATCAAAGAGAATAATGGCTCACAAAGACAAAGCAGTAAACTCAGCAGTAACAGATACAGCACAAATAGGTTGTCAGCAAGGCAGATGAGATTTTTAATATGTGAGCACCTCCTGTCTCACATGGGGAGCTGGCATGTAGACATGCAGGGAAAATGTCTTACAGTGTGCATAGAAATTAGTCAATATTGACTCAAAAAAGCAGAAAGTTTAATTTGTTCTATGTCATCAAAGATCACCAGGTTCATGTCAGGAAACTTTGGAAAATGCAAAAAAAATACTTAAATGCCCTCTCAGGAAATGAAGACAATAAAGGGAAATAGAGAAGGCAAGGGAGAGGAGAGGAGGGCAGGGCCAGAACTGAGGAGATTTTAGAACAGAATGGATGAAGGATGCAGTGCCCAGGTCTTGTCCAGTTTTGCTGTCCATGGCTCATGGAGACATTCAGTTGTCCATGGAGCTTCATAACATCATTTCCTGTATTTGTTCCTTAAGGGTTACCTTCCTCTCCTTCACTGACTCAGTGATTTTCAGTAGGTGATTTAGTGATATATTTAAAGGAAATGTTTATGAGTGAACATGAACTACAATTGTACACGTGAGTGGAACTTCCTGCACTGAGAAGTGGCAGACAATTCTAGTCCATTCTTGAGTTTTTAAACCATTTTATTTAACTGGCACAACTGGAAATCCAGATGCAGCACAGACTGCAAGTATATGTCTGTAGGCTGACACTGAGGTCTACATTCTTCAGCTGATTTCCATCATGCTTTACTCTTTTTAGGTTTGACCTTGATTTTATCAAAATCTAACTTTCTAACAATCTCCACTGTTTCTTTGAGCCCCAGATCTTTGAACTTTACTGTCTCTTCTCAAATATGTTTGGTATAATGCAATCCCTAGGACATTACACAACAAATAAAGACTGTAAACCCTTGTAATTTTCGGATAAAACTGGCAAAGTTTAAGGAATCCATAATAGGATAATTGAAAGAATAAATACAGTGAAAAGCTACTGATGCCTTCAGAGGTTACCTAGAAAAGAGGTTAGACAGTGTTAAAGGAATAAAGAAGGTATTCATTAAAAAGGCCTTCAAAGGATACACCTTGGGCAGTACAAGAGCCTGGCCAAGGCTACACCCAAGATGGACACTGGCTCACGAGTTTTCAAACTTCTATAAGTGTTGGTCCATTTACATATTGGGGTTAATTGTCCAATTACAGCTTCAGGTTTGAAGTCCCATCCTCCCAGTTTGCTCTCCTCAATTTGCCATTGTTTACACTTTCTGGGCTCAAAGCTGCAATGGTGTCCTTAGTTCCTGGGCTGGAAAAGGATTGTTTTGTTTAAGCTGCGAAGAGAACTTGCTAACACTTTATATGAAATTCAGAGTTATATACTAATGCAGTACAGAATCTGGAAAACATGAAAGCTACAACTTAAGGCATCACTACAATGAGGCTACTGCTATTTTACAGGGCTGATTTACTTTTTTCTTCCCCCAGTGGGATCAGATGGAAAACTAGGAAGCATCTGGCACAGTCAGCACTATGACAGAGGTAGTTTTGTATTTACGAGTACCTCTATTACAATTTCTCATAGTTCATATGCAAAAATGAGGGGGTTTGGAAAGAAGTTTGGAAGTTTGGAAGGAAGTTTGGAAGGAAGTTAGGAAGGAAGTTTAGAAGGAAGTTAGGAAGGAAATTTGGAAGTTTGGAAGTTTGGGAGGGAGGGAGGGAGAGAGGGAGGGAGAGAGGGAGGGAGGGAGGGAGGAAGGAAGGCAGGAAGGAAGGCAGGAAGGAAGGCAGACAGGAAGGAAGGCAGGCAGGAAGGCAGGCAGGCAGGAAGGCAGGCAGGAAGGCAGGCAGGAAGGCAGGCAGGAAGGCAGGCAGGCAGGAAGGCAGGCAGGCAGGCAGGCAGGCAGGCAGGCAGGCAGGAAGGAAGGAAGGCAGGAAGGCAGGCAGGAAGGCAGGAAGGCAGGCAGGCAGGAAGGCAGGCAGGAAGGCAGGCAGGCAGGAAGGCAGGCAGGAAGGCAGGCAGGAAGGCAGGCAGGAAGGCAGGAAGGCAGGCAGGCAGGAAGGCAGGCAGGAAGGCAGGCAGGAAGGCAGGCAGGAAGGAAGGAAGGAAGGAAGGAAGGAAGGAAGGAAGGAAGGAAGGAAGGAAGGAAGGAAGGAAGGAAGGAAGGAAGGAAGGAAGGAAGGAAGGAAGGAAGGAAGGAAGGAAGGAAGGAAGGAAGGAAGGAAGGAAGGAAGGAAGGAAGGAAGGAAGGAAGGAAGGAAGGAAGGAAGGAAGGAAGGAAGGAAGGAAGGAAGGAAGGAAGGAAGGAAGGAAGGAAGGAAGGAAGGAAGGAAGGAAGGAAGGAAGGAAGGAAGGAAGGAAGGAAGGAAGGAAGGAAGGAAGGAAGGAAGGAAGGAAGGAAGGAAGGAAGGAAGGAAGGAAGGAAGGAAGGAAGGAAGGAAGGAAGGAAGGAAGGAAGGAAGGAAGGAAGGAAGGAAGGAAGGAAGGGTAAAAAAAGATGCAATAAGACAATTACATTCAAAGAGCCCATGAGACATCCTGAAACAACCCAACTTACACAAATAATTTACTCCATTCTGTCGATATGTTGTTACTCCTATGTTGAAGCTTTAATGAATGGTTTCCTACTTCTTAGGAGAGGCAATTTTGTGGTGTTGCTTGTGCATTAAAATACTCTTGCACATTAATAAATATGGCACATAGTAGCACTGAATTACTTTATCCACTGTCATTATACTGTTATGCATCCTGCAATTTCATCAGAAAGTAAAATATACATAAAGAAGACTCACAGAAAGATGAATCTGTGTCCTTTTTAATACACTTGTAGTACTTTGTGATGGAAGGAGAAAGGATTTTTCAGCAGGTGAGATAAAAATAAACCCGGTCAGATACTATATACTTTAGACTTAGCCAGGTACTACCTTAAATCAGTAAGGACATTTCTGTCTGCAATTCAATATGGATTCACAAATTCTGTCTCATTCCTCTCTTGTCTGGCTTTAAACAGGGGATTCTGGTCATAGCTACAATGGGATACTCCAAGAGATGAAGCCAGTAAGCTGACATCAGGTACCTGTGATTATTAGTGTTTACTTTGACGATACTTGAGAATACTTGCTCTGATTTTCTATTGAAAATTGACTGTCAGGTCATACAGATGATTTCACTGCAGCTCCTTGCTTCCCACAGTGCTTTCAGTACTAAGAATAGAAGTGGTTTACTAGGATTAGTTGGGACAACACCAGTCAACCGATTTCATTCCATTGCAGAAGCCTCAGACATCAGTGAAATATTTTTTCTCCTAGTTTTCTAATTGTGGCTGCAACCAGTTGCCTCAAGCTTCTTAGGCTTTTAAGAGGTGTGCATCCATAGCCCTTCTTAAGCAGTCTTAGGTCAATAAAATTAACATGGAGAAAGTATGAAATTACATGTGATTTTTATCTGTGACTCATTCTGTCTACTATAGATATTTCAGGGATAAAAAACATACATGTTAATGACAGAACTGAATTGGAATTGATGTATTTAATTGCTTTTTCAAAATATTTTTGGTGAAACTGTTCTCCTCAACCCGGTAAATGTACAATGAACAGTTTCAATACATTTGCATGGAGTAAGTTTGTACTGAGGACACTGTAAATTGAGTAAAGCATGCAGTGACTCAGGGGTGCTTTACAAAATGCATGAAAGTAGATTGTAAAGATTGTAAAGGTTGTGGGAGAGGAATGTGTAGCTGAGATCCTCAAGAGCTAGAAGGTGGCAATTGTGGGAATCATAGGGCAGGATTGGGCAGATAAATAATATCATAGGTCACTGCTTGGTCTCTAATAATTAAAAAGAGAGACTAAATTGCTTGTATGTGTAAGAGTTCTGCCAGGATGTAGATGTCGGATTGACCAGGAAGGACAAGGAAGATTTTAGGAGTCTCTTATCAATTCTAGCTGCAATCATCATGAAAAGGTTACTTTTTGGGAGGATATTCTTGTCTGTAGTATTTACCTTGCTCTGCCTTACATTACCAAGAGAGTAAATGAAAACAAAGGTTTCATTTTTTCCTATACATACTAGAAAATCTTTAGTACTAATGAGGTTTGCCAGATTGAAAGCCTTGAATAATAATTTCTGCACTAGTAAATCCAGAGAATGAATATTAGATTAGAAACAATAATGCAAACTCCCTTAGACTAACCCATCCATGTGTCTAAGTCCTGACCTGAAGGGGAATACCTCCAGAGATGGGAAAGTTCAGTCTCATTAAGCATGCATCTCTCAGCTTCTTTGCCAGAACTGCCAATCTTAATTATCAAAGTAACAGTGATGACATTCAGGATCACTGAGAAGAGCATTAGTAACAGAATTAGATAAAGTAAGCTACAAAACTGAGATAACAAAATAACTTTGTTGCATCATCTCATTTTCTGTCTTCCAAATGTTTAAATAGTATTTGCATTTCTGTGGTGTTGTTCACTTCCCATATTACTGCAATTCTAATAAAAAAAATCTCTGCTAAAAAGAGAGTAATTAGCTAAATAGTTTGTTGGGAAAATGAAGTTTTAGTATTCCAGAACACCTGAGCCTTTGAAATCTGCTCCAGCAAGACTGATTTATAAAATCACTTTGGTGAACTAGTTGACCCCAAGCTCAAATTTTAAGGCTACCCAGGCTTCCCAGTACTACTTTTCCTATTGGAAAGATCTACCCCAGACTGTCATTGCTCTTATAGCAAGGAAATATCAAACATTTGGGCAAAACCATTGCCAGTTTCCTCCTGCATTTTTCTTTTCACATCACCATTCTTCAGGTTCACAAACAGTAGGCCTCATTTTCCTAATATATTTATAATTGGGTTTGTATGGTAGTATAGATAAGACCTGTTATCACATCTTTTGTCACACGATATTCTATTACTCAGAAATTATACAGAAAGAACCGGATTTTTTTCTTATCTAAACCAAAAAAGCAAACATAGTTTTCTAAGAAATAGCCAAGATAATGTAATGTCACTCCGAACAGAGAAGCCAATCACTCACTCACTTAGATATAAAATGTGATATACAGGACAATTAAAGCAATAACAAAAAATACTTGATTTATGTCAAAAACTACAGGAAAAAGAAAATAATTCTGTGTACTGCTAATAGGAATCAACCTACATTGCTCAGAAGGATTTATTATATAAAGGTACTGCAGTTGCATCCCGGAGTTTGGGTTTAGATTAGGGTTTTTAATCTATGTTAAAATAAGTCAAGTTCTGTAATCCCGCATTTCCCCCGTGTTGTTCCCCCCCCCCCGCGGTTTCTGCCCCATGCTGCCTGCTGCCAGATTCTTACCCCTGTGCCGCTCCTGTAACCACCCTGCCATCCGGCCCCGGGAAACCCCGTGCTGGCCACCCCAAGCCACACGATCCCGCTCAGCCCAAGGCTCAGTGCCCGCCCCTGCGGGGTTCTCTGGTTGGTTGCTGTTGCTGGCGTCACCGCCACGGCAGCCGCCCCTATTGGGCGGCAGGCCGTGGATCCTCTCGCCCCGCCCCTCCATAAAACCCTATCCTGCCGGCACCCAGGCGCCATTTTCTCCCATGCGAGTGTCGGGAGCGGTCGCGTCTTTCCATTGAACCGCTCCATGTGACCAATAAACCGTTCCTGCCAAGCACGGAGTAAATGGACAAATTCCTTACCTCTTTGCCGGATCCCTAGCGCACAGTAACAGAGGCTAGACACGGAGCCGTGTCCGGGAACCCGCGGCAGCAAACCCCGGCAGCACGCGGAAGCTACGCCACAGCCGGGCTCCCAAGAGCTGCGTGCAGCCGGGGAGGAGCGAAAAACCCACGCCGCAGTACCCCTCTACTTCTAGTATTTAATTATCACTATAGTGTTGACTGTCACCAAGCTGACTTAGAATACCAAAGAACTTGACATATCTTTTTTGAAAAACAATCTGTTTTATTGTGGTGTTTTTGTTCATATTCGCAACAACTTTATAAAATCACTCCCAAGACCCATGGTTCACTTTCTCCCAAGTTAATGAGTTCAAGGAAAAAGGTTCTGAACTAGAAATTCAATTCTGACATAGTTTAAAATTATTTTTGAAATCTCAGGAAAATTTTCACTATTCTTTTTCGTCATCATTTCTTCCCTGATTCCCATTTAGCTACAGTGCATTCATGATTCATTTTCTCTTGCACATCAGCCTTTAGGACAAAATTTTTATTAGAGGCTTGAAAATTGATCTGTAAAGAACATTAGAGAAAGTCAAAGTGTCATAGTAGTTTTTCATTCCTCAATTTTCCCAGTATTCCTAAAGTAGTTGAGAGTAACTCCTAACTTTGCATATGTGGATCAAATTTAGGATTAATGTTCAGTTTTAACTTGTTTTCTCTAAACCATCTAGACCAAACTAAAAAAATGTCTGCATTACATTCACTAGCTTTTGTTAATAAGGTGAGGCCACACCTCAAATCCTGTGTTCATTTTGGGTCCCCTCACTGAAAGAAAGATGTTTGATGTGCTGGAGTTTTTCTGGAGAAGGGCAGTAGAGCTGGTGACGGATCAGGGACAAGTCTTATGAGGAGCAGGCTCAAGGAGCTGGGATTGTTTTAGCCTGGAGGACAGGAGGGTATTATTATTATTATTATTATTATTATTATTATTATTATTATTATTAATTATTATTATTATTATTACTATTACTCTTTGCAACTACCTGAAAGAAGGCTGTTGAAAACATGGGTTTTGGTCTCTTCTCTCAGGTAACAAGCTAGAGGACAAGAGGAAATGACGGTTCTAGTTGCTCAAGGGAAGATTTAGATTGAATAGTAAGAAAAAATTCTACACAGAAATGATTGCTGAGCATTGGAACAGGATGCCTAGGGAAGTGGTGGAGTCACCATCCCTAAAAGTATTAAAAAGACACGTAGATGTGGCTATTAGGGATGCAGTTTAGTGGTGGACTTGGCAGTGCTAGATTAAGTATTAGACCTGATAATCACAAACTTCCTTTTTCTACCCCAATGGCTCTGTGATTCTTGGTTTTTTGTGGAGATCACAACAGGGAAAATAAAAATAGTGAGAGACTGGACTTCAATGTGTACATGTTTTCTGGAATGGAGAATGGATGAAGTTCTCTGATAACTAATTAAATATGAACATGCTGGTTTTGAGGGTAATGAAAGAATTACTGTTACTATTATATATTCATCAAATTTTTTACTTTTTGAAAATGTCACCTACATGATTTTTCCAATACATTCAGAGTGCCAATAAGGAAGCAAAGAAGAGCATGAATAAATAGACAGATGGAAGAAAATCCTCATGTGTCATTTAACTGTCAGTGAAATGGGTGGAGCTATATTACTTTGTATGTACTACAAAAATGGGGACAGGTTGTTGCACAGAACATTCATAAGAACAAAGTGAGAATTGACACCAATCTACAAACACAGCTATAATATCAGGGTACAGGGTGAAAAAAAATAGAGACCAAGGACTGAGCTCTGATCATTCAGAAAAACTCCCATAGGTGGCTCTCCTATAATACACTTTGTTTTTTTCCAACTGTATAAACTGAGCTTTTTATTTCAAATTGACCATTTATATTGGCAGAGATGGGAAAACAATCTGCAAAAAAGATATTTCATTATGTATTTGAAATTGGTTTATTGGCCAATATATATTTTCAAAGAAAAGAAATGAAAGTGTTGTAAGAAAATAAGATATCAGTGTCCCAAAAATAATTTTATATATTTAAATGCAAAATATTTCCATTCTGAACTCTCAAGGAATCAGGAAAAATTAAATAAAATGCCAAGAAATTCATGGACTTTGAACCTTTACTATCTTTAACTATTTAAAAACTTATAGACAGATGTTTTTGATAATATGTTCATGATATGATGTATTCACTGTCAAAAAAATGCCATGTTAATAGTATGGTTTTATACCTTCATCCAAGAATAGTTTTCAGAAGAAGCGAAAGATCTTGGAAAAGGAAAAAAAAAAGTCCTATTTTTTATAATCTGTTTTTGCTGTTTGAAGGAAAAAATATATAGAAATGTCTTATGTAAAATTATTTTAAACATTTTCCCAAATCCAATTTGTTCCTAAGATTTGACAAGAGCAAAATTAGTTCCACAATAAGATCTATAATATTGCAGAACAATGATTTATACAGAAAAAGACAGAAACGTCTTCATTTTTTTGGCATGTGATTTTAGATTTTAATTTACAATACCTGTATTTTTTCTAATATGATCTATCATGTAGGAAAAGTAGAAATAGCTGATAAAATAGTTTTAAAAAATAATACAAGCTAATCCAAACTGCCTTTTTCCCCCCTACAGGTAATCTGCAACGTAAGAAGAAACTCAATCCAAGCTGAAAGTAAATCATGGGGATTCAAAGGAAAAGTAAACCATCTATTTAAGATGCCATGAACACTTCTGGGGAAGACCAAAAGACAAGTACAGTACAAACGCCAAAAGTTTGGGATTTTCCTCCCATTCGAAGAGGAGAGCAACAGAGATTTGATTAAAAGTCTTAATGAGGACAAGGCAATTAAATTAAATATCTATACCCTAAAAAACCTGACATGAGTTTATCCATTGCCTTTAGTAAGTTCTCCTCTACACAGTATTTCACAAAAATGGTGCTCTTGGCACAGTATACTTATTGTGTTTCTTAAACTATTGTAGCAGGCCGATAACTGGCAAGAATGTAAGAGTTATCTATGCTCCCTTTACCTAGCAATTCTGACCAGCAACTCCTAACAGGTTATTTTAATTTTTCTGTGGTGTCTTAGGTAGTAATCAAATCAATCATTACTGAATAAAGCCTATGTTTTGATAGAAAAAGCCTATTGAATGATACAGGGAAAATGCAGGTATAAATATTTCAGCACTATTGCCTGGGAATTCAGTGAAAGTTTCAAGAGATTTTCTTCATTTTCTTTTTAAAGAATATTTGTAAAATCATGATTTTCAATATTGCTGCGATTCAAAATTTGAGAAAAGTCGCCCTTCTAGGATATTTGAGAAAGTAAGTTAAGGTACAAAATCTAAGCACAGTAAGCAGGTGGACCTGATTAAATTAAAACAGACTAATGATGACCAGACATTGCAAACCTATCCTTTGTAATTTTTGAACTTACTCTGAAGTACATTGTCACTCTTGGTTCTGTTTGAGACATGAAAGTTATAGAGATGCTAATGATTGCTGCGTTACAGGATCTCGTACTTCTGCAGAGTAAAAACAGAGGAGAAGAAGAAATTGGAAGGGTGACATAAAAAGAAAAAGTAGATCAGGGTAGAAAACAACAACAAAAAAATTAGTGATTCTCTCATGTCTTTGGACAAAAGAAATCTTCATGGAAACTAAAGCACATTGGCAAGGTGCTAGAGATAGCTGTCACTCTTACACTTAAAGAATGTAATTAATAGTCTCAAACACTGACAAGAAGGAAGTACCCACAAGAAAAGCTACCCCAACAGTCTCAAAGGGCAAAAAGGAAAGTGTGAATTTCAGGCCTACATGGAAGTGAAAGGTTTGGAATTAGCACACTGGACAAGATTCCACTGTGCAGACTGTAGGAAAAGCTCAGACACAACAAGAGGAAGATGCCAGGCCTGGTGAAGCAGATCTGGGTAACCTATTCATACAAAAATTCCCACCATGGCAAACTGTAGGAAAGGAAGCAACTGCTTACACACATGCCATTCCAAGTTGTGAGAATTTCATGCAGGGCTCTGGATCCTGGGATGTGGACTGTATAAAATTAGTACCTCTAGAAGAACACTCTGGGGACCCTCACCACTGAAAAGACCAGAAGAAGAGCCATCAGGATGCTGCTGAAACTCACATGCTGGTGACTATAATCTCTCTCTCTATCACCCTCTCTCTCTCACATACTGATAAATAAAATTCATACTATTGACTTGGGCATGAGGCCTTGTTTATACCTTAATTCAGGCAGAAGTATCTCTTAATAACCAGACCCTAATACTATTTGAGGAGTGGGATCCTAACATTATTCTTTAGATCATAAAAACTGCGAACACACTAAATATTATTCAGCTATGACAATTATTATATTGCTTCTCTGTTGAAAAGATGAACCTTTTTTCTGTCACTTATTTCTTTGAGTGACATTTTTGTATCCAGGGAAAACAGAAGCTATCTCCTAGCATATTCAGCCTACCTTCCAAATTTATCTGTTCAGCATTAAACACAAGGCAAATGGGTTTTAATTGTCGGAGATTATTGAAATTCTTGATCTATTCACTGAATGGAATATTTTCCCTTATTTCAGGTCTCCTTGTGCCTATCCTGTCTGAACATCAGAAGAGGACTTCATGGTTTGGCATCCACGAGGAACAGAGATATTATTTGTTACTCATTGTTTCTAAAGTTATTAAAAATAAGTTTTAATTAATTGCAAATCTTGTTAAAATCATAAAGATGTTTAAATCACTATAGATAGAAATCCTCTTTGTCTCCTGATTTTTTCTATATTGAAATAGAGCCACTGCTGTTGAACATTCTGAAATATTTTTGAAATAGAAAACATTGAATGACCTTTCATTATGACAGTGTCATCTGGTTTTCTCAAAATCAAAATTTATTGAAAAATCTTTCCCTTTTTTCATTGTATTGTTCAACTCACTCAAGAAATGAATCTACAGCAGTATTAGGATTTTTCAAACTTTAATATCAACTTGGTAAAAAGCTAAAAACAGAGTTAACAAATACCTGGCAGAAAATTTAAAAACAACTAAATGGTCTCACAATTTGTCCCTCTTTATTGTTCTGATCCTTTTATAACTGTTCTACTGTTCTTCTCAATCATGCTGGTTATTTTTTAATTTCTGCTTTTCCTTCGTCTTCAAATTCTCGAGATTTTGGGGAGTTGAATGCACAGGAGAGTGTTTAACCACTCTTATTGTCATACCTCAGAATGCAGAATTTTGACATTTACTAGGAAAATATTCTTTGAAAAGGTATCCTTATTCCAGTCAGCTTCAGATTCTAGATGGTTACCCATAATTATTTTCAGTTCTGCAAAATTAGAACTTAAAAGAATCCAGCCTGTATAGCATTAATTCGGTTGTATTTGTTTCTTTATTCTTATATAGAATTATGATCAGAAATGAAAGAGACAGTTTTAAAAAAATTCTTGATCTATAAACATTTTGTCTTACTAACATGAAAAATAAGCAATAGAATAGAATATTCAAAAATTTAAGAATAGTGCTGATCCATCTTTAACTTATAAGGAACAAGGATGGAGGGAACAATGTTTCGATAAAGTCAGGCTCATAAAGGACAAATGGACTGAGAAGTGTAGACAATTATTAGTACTGAAAATTGAAAACAAGCAAAAATTTAAATGCATAGAGTTTTGTTTAATTTTTGTCTCCTCAGGGCAAAATGAAGTTGATTGTGCATACGAGAGAGGCTCTGATTTTGATACAGATTTAGCAAAGCATTAAAGCAGAGACTTGCCAATTTTCTATGTGGTTCTTGAGTGTACAGAGAGGAAATTCTTGGAAAAGATTGTATAGTTTTAATCAAATACAAACAGAAAATCCTCTTAAAAAACTAGCAATAAGGATTTCCTTCAGGGCAAGCATATTTAATACATTCCTTTTCATTTTTATTCTGAATATGGCTGTACTCAGACTCAGTCATACATATTTTTTGAGCATGTATTCTTTTTTTTCTGTTTTATCATAGTGTGTCAAAAGTTTTCTTACTTAGAATTATATGAGTTACGCAGAAATTGTCTTAATCTCTGAGACCTTGAGACTTTAAATGGAACACTGTAGTTCATTGAATATTAAATTGTACCTTTCATTTTGAACAATTTGAGAAAAATTTGGGACAATGAAGGTGGTTATTCATTATGGAAACCCTAGAAGATGACACAAAATAAAACAGATTCTCTTCTATCTTGATGCAGCTATGAGCTGCCCTTTATGTTTTGATTTGATGTTCTCTGGGAATTTGGTTGGTCTGCCATTAGTCTGGAAAGCACAAGAATATATATACACATCTATGTGTCTATGCATCTTTAAATGTTTGGAGAAACTTTGCCCTTAGGAAGTCACAGTTTGTGACTTCCCATTCAGAGGAGAAAATTCAAGTTTTAAAGGCAATCAATCAGTTGAGGAGGATTCCATCAAATGTAGGACAGAGGTGAACCAAAGACTAGGCATGAATGCCAGCAAATCCTCACTTTGGAAGTGTAAAAGTAATATCTTCAGGGGGTTCATTGCTTCTTATCATCTCTTTCATGTGCAGAGGCCAATGGCAGCCTTCATCAATAGAGTGAGGACAAAGTGCAGGAAGTCAAAAGGAGAGAGAGAGAGATTAAACAGAATAGATTGTGATCTGTAGTAAGGCAGAGAAAGGCCAGGAAGGTCATAACTCATATTTCTACTGCAAAGAAAAAATTACAGCCTAGGACACACTCAGCAGTGCATTATCACAAAGACATTCCCCAGCAGTGGTTTTGAGCATGTAGGTGGTGGAAGTAAGATGAACATGACCATGCCTTCCTGCTCCTGAGGTTAGAGGTAGAAACTCATTCAAAATGAGGCAGTGTAATTTTCATGTAATTTTCATACATAGCCCAGCATTAATATGTGCTAGGTGAATGCTTAAAAACTGATCAACTCACACAGAGCTGCCTTAATTATCATTTTGTTCTTCACATTACTATTGCCCACAATTCTTGATGTATAGAAATATTCGGCTTGACTCAGTATCTAAAGACTAATCCAGCAACTTTAACATGGAAAAAAAGCTTTAAAGTCCCTCCCTTTAACTTTCTTCAACTTCAACCCTTACCTTTGTAAGAACACATGATTCATCATATCTAATGCATGTTTTTATTCCTACTCTCTTCCTGAGGTTTTTAAAAATAGTTTGAATTTTTCCATTCATGCTGTGAGGAATCAAAAATAATGTTAAAGCAGTGCTGCAGTATCACAATGGTTGTACACACAGCAGAGCACCAAATTAATTCACAGCATCTGTAATGTTTGATCACCCAAGGGGAGAGATACACAAAGAAAATCAGTACCATCTAAAAGCAATTTCTGAAGCAATTTCTTCTGCAGAGATTGTCATGTAAGAGACAATGAATTTGACAAACAACACATTATCATCAGACCGTTCAGGGTATGAGTATGAATAAAGTTTTAAATTAGAGGAGGACCAGAAGAGAGCACTACAAATGTGTGTACAGAAGAATATGAGAGATGTCTGGCACAGATACTGGACAGAAACAACTGTTCTAGGTTCTGCAACAGCAGCTATTTCTATGAAATTATTGGTGCAAGACAAGGAAAAGTCCACCTCAAGATCACATTATGATACTTTTGTCCCTCTATGAAAAAACTAATAGAATGGCACTTTTAGCTTAAATTTTGTTTTCTAAACAGCAAAAGTAATGCATTAAAAATTCCAAAACACCAACTGTATTATATTGTGTAAAACAACAAGTGTCATAGTTACTACTTGCATTACATTCTGGCAATAAACAAATAGATGCAAAGAATGTGGGCATTTGTATGGTGCATTAATTTTCTAAATGGGTAAGTGAAGCACGATGTTAGGTTTTCAAAAATACAACAGGCAATTGGAGGCTAAACTTGAATTTAATTGATGATGATAGGGAAAATTTTCAACAGATATTAATAGGGAGTTTAGGCGACGTCTAAAGGGAAAAAAAACAAACAAGCAAACACAGAATCCCCTCTTGGAAACTTAGGTGCTTTAGAAACCATTGCTGCCTCTATTTGTGTCAATTATGTAAGCAAGTAAAGCTTCACTACTGGATAAATCAAAGGCAGTGTTACTTTGGCTGTTCTGAGCATATTAGGCATAAGTAAAATAATTCAAAATGTGCAAAACAAGCCTCCACTTAGATAAGTCCCCCACAGGGCCCTATTTAGAAAATGTATTCAGGGCAAAATTAGTGTATAAAGACAACGGAGATTATGGTATCATGCATAAGAAAAGTGGTCCCAGTCATTTCAAAGCATAGCAAAGAAAGAGAAGCAAAAAACAGAAAACCTGACTCTGTGGCCCACTGATGACATTATCTCTGCTGTAAATAGAAAAATTTGTTTGCTTCAGGGAGTGCTTATACATCTTGTTCTTATCAGCCATGGGGTAAAGAGCAATATATGTAAGCAAGCACTGGAACTGAATGCTGTAACCTAGGGTTTTTGCTGGCTAAATGCTCTGAAAAAACATCACTAGATCACAAATTTTATTTTGGGACCATCAGTCTGATAGTCTTAATACCACAGCTTTATCAACAAAATAAGCCTACTTTCACCAAAAAAATTAAATCCACCTTTGCTTCAACACTTGTTCTTAGTTAGGTGACAGGTGCTACTGGAGAACAAGGTGAGGGTTTTCTATAGCAAGGAATGCTTGTTTTCTAATTCTCTGCTATTAATGTGATGACTGAATTGTCATATTGTGTTACAGTGTGCTTGGGCTATGCTATTCCCCTTTTCAGGGACCCCTGTGACTGGAATCAGATAAACAGGGTCCCGTCCTTCCTGCTCCCCTGGGGTTGGCAGAGAGCCAGAAAGCCCTCCCTGTCCAGAGCCTAGATAAGGCCATGACCCTTCCTGTTCGATCTCTTTTTCCCTCCATCTCATGGATTAAACAAGTTTGGAGAACCACATCGGGAATTGGAGCCTCTTTTGTACCTGTGCCCATCTCCTGACGTGCCTTCCCTCAAGGCCCCTTTTATCTGGGCTGGCCTGGTGATTCGGGGGGCTGAGAGGGTAGGCTCATCAATATTGTAAAGACAGTAGAAGCAATAATAATCACAAAAGCCATTTTTTTCTTCTTTACTAAGCCCACAATCGGGTGATCTGAAAAAATGTCCTGCTTAAAGATCTAAGGGCTAGTGTGTTAAATATATGTCTAAATGGGAGTTTAGAAATACATTAAACTTTTGATTGTTGCATTTTAAAGCAGAGTTTAAAATCTAGTTCAGTGAGCAGACTAACAACTCGACAAGCAAGTCAGAATCCACATGGATGAAAATTCTGAGCTAAAATGGGAAAAGGGCAATACTGACTCTATTGCCCGTGTGATAAGGGCAACAGTTTCTACTGCAGGCAAACCAAAGAGACTGCAATTATAAAGAAGAAACCTTAACTTATAAAAGAACCTTAATTATCCTATTTGGACTGAACAAGTATAATAAACATAGTAAGATCAGAGTATTAGAAAATATCAATGACTTTTTAAGGAAATATTTAGGTTAAAGAGATGAAATGAAACCCTAGATTTAGGCATGAGAGACATGTAACAACTGGCTTGGCATCTTTAAGAGATGCTGTGAAAATGGCCATAAAGGAAACATCATGACTTTCATAAAAGGAAGTCACCCTTACAGACCTACTAGAATTCTCTGAGGGGGTCCAACAGATACGGGAACAAAGATCATCCATTTCATGCAATCTACCTGGTTTTTCTAAAATGCCTTCACAACTTGCTCACAAAAGGTTTTGAAAGGAACTAAACAGCCCTCTTACAAAAGGAATGTCACTGCATAGATAAATAATTGATTAGGGGTAGGGAAGTAAAGTGCAGGAGTGGAGAAGGGCCACTGGGCAATGTTCACTTTGGTTTGTTGTGCTTAACATTTGGAAAAAAGGGTGAGAAACAGAGTGATGAAGTGTTCTACTAAAATTATTTTTTTCAGGACAGAATGGACAAGAACAAATGAGAACAACTTAAGGTTAGAGACTTATGAAGTGAATGACTACACAGTAAAACTTCAAGTAAAAGTCATCATATATGAAGAAATTCCATCTGGGGAAAAAAGCATTTACTTCATGAAGAAAAAGGCAACTCTGAGACCACCTTGGAAATGTGATTATAAAATAGAGCTCTATGAGAAATGTCAACTTACTGTTTAACATCAATCAAAACACCCAAATCAAATCCTATGAAGGATTTCAAAAGACAGAGGGAAAAAACAGAATGTAATTATGCTTTATAATAAATCCCTCACCAGCCTCCTGAAAAATTTGTGTAGTTTGGTTCCTTCTCAAAACTTGTACAAAAGCTCAGAAAGGTAAATTCAGGGCAAGAAGAACAATCAAAGTTATGGAATATTTTCTCACTGGGAATGGCTAAATGGACTGTACTTTTCCACCTGTAAAAGAGCTGAATCCTAAATAAACAATAGATTGAAGAGAATTGGTTTTCTGTCTCTCATCTAATAGTAGAATTTATTGTATTAAGCCAGTAAGAACCAAATTGAAGAGAAATAAAAGGATATTGTTCTTCATGCAACATGTGGATGAAGCAGAATTCCCCAGAACACGACTTTTTGAGTGTCATTTGGTTGGGGTTACAAAAAAATCTGAATCTGTTTCTGCATGCAGTGAGAGTTATTTTATGAATATCTAACTCAGAAATACAGATGTGAGTTTAACATGTGTGAGTGCATTTGCATATATAGGATATATATGTCAGGGAAAGGGTTGAGAGGAAGCAAGTGGAAGGGGGAAGCTTATATATATATTTTGGAATGAGCTACAATTCTTTGCAAATTCACATGCATAGAAGCAACAACATGTAGATAGCTCCTAAAATAATCAGCCTCATTCATTCCATGTTAATATCTTCACGGGAATGCATTTCCATTCTTCCTTTAACTTTATAAATTTTGAAAGTTGCAAATTCACCAAATGAAACAAAAATCCTGTCAATCAGCGTCAGCCCACATACTATTCTAAATTTTGAACAAGCAGCAGAACTTTGTATCTCCACTTTCTCTAAAATTCTTACTCTTCTCATTTTCTCAAATCAGAAAAGGAAAAAATTCCCTTTCTGAGGAAGTCAGCTGTTTTTTTCCCTAAAAAAAAGATTGGGCACAAGGGAATGGACAATACCCCATTCTAAAAAATCAGTGGTGGGGTGGGAGATTTATGATCTTTGTCTTTCCTTTACTCTAGACTGATTGATTATTATTTTATATTGATCTCTGTATAAAATATTTACGTATTTTGAATGTGTTAGTGGTCTTCTGTTTTTTATCTGACAGTTAAAATCTGTTTGGTGTGGGGAAGAAGAAAGACAGATATTTAGCAATCAGGGGTGATTGCTAAATCACTAAATTGCTATTTAGCAATCAGGAGTGAGGCAGACAATAAGGGTTTATTGAAATGAACATTAAAAAACAAATTTAAAAGTACCAAATAAAACAAAGCTTAATTCCCTATAGAGGAGCTAGTTTTTATAAGTTTATCAAGCACACCTATGCTAAGGTTCTTTCATTTGACCAGTGACTTTTTTGTGGTGCTGCACAGAACTCAGACCTCTCTAAATCCGTGGCCTTAAGGGCAAGTTAGGCAACCTCTAAAACAGCAGTTGTTTGCTTCTGCTCCACTGAAAAATTTAGTCTCTTCTCAAGGTATGATGTTTTCATCTTGTAACTTCTGCTCACATTGAAATTTTGGTGTGCAGTAGATACGGAGTGTTAACCAACTCCATCCCAGATTATTTTGTGATTCAAAGGAAAAATTAACTCAGTTTTCAAATATGGAGCTTCCATTAACTAAAAACATATTATTAATTTATTGCAGGTCCTGCCAGACTGCATAGAGGAATGGCAGAAAACAAAAAATAGAAACAATTGAAAGGTTCACCTTTTAATATAACACTTTTTTTTTTTTTTTAAGTCTATTTTGAAGTACCTAGAATGATCCTATTTTGCATCAGATTCCCATAATAATTAAACTCAAATATTACAAAACACCAATCTGGTCACATATCATTATAGTAAAGCCAGAGTGTTAAGTTAAAGTCAAAATTAAAACTGTTATAAAGACATGAAGAAAACTGTCTTTTGATCAATTTTTCCATTACAGTTCTGAGTTATTTAAAGTTGCATAATAAAGGCCAAATATCAAAGCATCCCCATTAACACTGTAACATTTTTCGTATTGCAATTAGGCATTCTATTTCTGAATAGAAAAAGAACATCTTTCTTTTTTCCTTTTTCTTCCAATATGATCAGTCTGAGGCCATGGCAGCAAACCTATTATAAATTGTCTGCAAGTAGCAGTGCTGTCCTGAAAAGAGAGTAGGAAAATAATTGTCTCTGAAATTTATTTATCTGATTTCCTTTTCCTCTGGGCAGGTAGTAAGTTTGCTGTGACCTCTAGTGGCACAAATTATGATGTTAGTTTAGCTGTGCCTGTTTTGTGATTTGGGTCAGAGTGGCATTGTGTCTCAACTCCATTTTCTCTGCCTCTCCTGTTGACTGCAGTGCATGGAAAGCCACTCTTTTATGCACCCTGCTCACGAAGTGTAAAGAATTCAGCCTCTACCCAGGTTACTTTAAGGGCATGTGAAATAAATGACAAAAGAAATGCTAAGTATTGTGTTGCAGCTAACGAGACAGTGTACATATTCACAACACTGACACACCAATGTCTGTTTTTACTGTCATTGTCAGAGCAATGCACTTTTCAGTAGAGATGAAGACAAAAAGTATTAGCTAAAATGAAGGCATGAAAGCAATAAAAGTGCAGTAGGACTCTTCAGTATTGTCTGCAAGATTTTAAAATATTGATTCTAGGACTAAGTCTAAATATATCATAACTCTGACAGGGTAACTCTGACAAGCCATCAGAATACGTGAGAAAAATTGGAACACTCTTTCCTGACATGTAAATAAAAAAGGTTCCTGCAGAAATACCTTCTGATCCACTAATGCAATGTAATAACAATTCTTTACTAATGGAAAATGTACTTATTTAACTTTAATTTGCAAGATATGAAAAAAAAAAGAGACAATTCTTTGATTTGGGGAAGGAAGCTTAAAAATATAAATTCACTGCAGGACTGAAGAATCAGCAGTTATTGTTGAATATTGACTACTTGGTGGATGAGGAATTGGTTGGATGGTCTCATGCAGGGCATAGTGGTCAATGTTGCAATGTCCCAATGTACATCAGTGACAAGTGGTGTCTGTACTGGGCCTTCATCAGTGGCATTGGCAGTGGGATAGAGCACAGCCTCAGCAAGTTTGCGGATGACACCAAACTGAGTGGTGCAGGTAACAAGCCTGAAAGATGGAATGCCATCCAGAAGGACCTGGACAAGCTTGAGAAGTGGGCACATGGGAATCTCTTGAGGTTTATTAAGATGCTGCTCCTGGGTTGGGGTAATGCCTGGTATCAATAGGGGCTGGGGGATGAAGAGATGAAGAGCAGCCCTGCCAAGAAGAACTTGAGGATGAAAATGGAGGAGACACTGGTCATGACCCAGTCATGTGCACTCACAGCCCAGAAAGCCAAGTGTCCTGAGCTGCATCCAAAGCAGTGTGGCCAGCAGGGCACAGGAGGGGATTCTGCCCTCTGCTCTGCTCTGGTGAGACCCCAGCTGCAGTGCTGCATCCAGCTCTGGGGGCCCCAGCAGTGGAAGGACACAGATCTGTAGGAGCAAATCCAGAGGAGGGCTGTAAAACAATCAGGAGGCTGAAGCACCTCTCCTACAAGGAAATGTTAAGAGAATTGGGATTGTTCAGCCTTGAGAAAATTCCAGTGTGACCTAATTGCATCCTTTCAGTACTTAAAGGGGTCTATAAAAAAGATGGGGACAGACATTTCAGCAGGGCCTGTTGTGAGAGCACTAGAGGTAATGGTTTTGAACTAAAAGATAGGTTAAATACAAGGAAGTTTTTTACGGAGAGGGTGTTAAAACACTGGAACACTTTGCACAGAGAAATAGTGGATGCCCTGTTCCTGCTCATTGCAGGGCAGTTGGACTAGATGAATTTTAAAAGTCTCTTTCTGCCCAGACTATTCTAGAATTTTTAGAACTGTTAATGAATATAACTCAGAATTTTAAAAGACCATTCAAATTTACTGATTTATATCAGTGACCTTTCTTTTTTTTTTTCTTGTTATATCAAACACTTTGAGATGTCTGTGACTTCCATAATGCCATTTGTTTATTGCATTTTTACCTTTTATTTTAAGTCAGGAGTTTCATATTACTCAGTTTTATGCACCTTACTGAACCACTCAGACTTTGCAGGCTCCCCGAACAGACAGTAAAAAAAGATTAGTCTTATCTATAAAATTATATGGAGCAAAACTCTGGGACTGCTCTTCTGAGTAACTTCTCTTAGCTGTCTGCTGTGGTAAATATTCCAGATTGAGGTTTCTCTACATGTATTTATACTTTTTGCAAGTATTTACAATCAAGCAGATTTTGTGGGACAAAATACTATGGTAACAATTCTTACCTTTTTTGGTAGGAGTAAGGTCCTATTTCTATCAGTTTCAGAAGCAGCTCAGTTTAATAAGGAATGACAGCTTTCAAAGTCTCTTGTGATGCCACCATTCCAGGAATTTTTTTTTTGTTTAAAATTTAAGGAAGTTTTATTTGAGAATAAGGCATTCTTCTGAAGAAATTTTTTTCACATCTACCATCAGAATTAATTCCAGATGAGACAAGGATTTTTACTATGTCCAAACAAATAAAACTTCGCGTTTTTAAAAGATGTACAACTAAAATACTTGGATGAACTTCGGTATCATTTTAGGTATTTTATTGTGGGATGTGCCCATGGGGAAGACAATGTGGCAATGCCATGGGAAACTACAGTCGTTTAGGATAAGGCATTTCCCCAGAGTCCTCTGCCCCCCAGTGCAAATGAGCACATGCCCATCACCTGTCAGTTTGTGGTTGTCATCTCCCCAAGTTCTGGAAAGTTCCCCATTCTCATTGCTTCTAATGGTTCCCTCTGTAAACCACTCCTTCCCTTTTCCCTCATTGGCCCAGTTTATGTTACCCCATCCCTGTTCCTCCTTACACCCTCTTCCCATTGGATCATTTGTACCCTAGTTACTCTTTCCCTCCCCAGTTATATACTCTGGCCCCTCCTTCCCCAGGGCTCTCGGAGTCTGCTTTCCCTGAGTGTGTTTGTCTCCCTGCGCCTATTTCTACCTCCCTACTCCTTCGATCAACCCTCAATAAACACGCTTGGATTCCAGCAGCTCAAGAGTTGTTCCGTCTTCCTGGTGGGGATTTTAATTACGCTATCCAGGCACCTGTTGACCAGCCAACAGTGGTCACCCCGTGAGACTTGGTCCGAGGTAGTCCTCATTTTATAATATAAAGCAACAGATGAATCTTATACATAACCACTATTGGTAACAGTTAGTTATAGTATAAAAATGAATAAAATTAATAAACCCAGTTCCACTGTTGACAACTACAGAAAACCAGTGTATTCCAATAGCACTTAATATACAATTATCAAAAAACTGAGTATCTTTGGATTTTTTGACTGGAAAATCAGGTGTAATTAATAATAATAAGTTCATCTGAATCAGATATTGGTCTTGAGACCAACTGACTTTTCTAAATGTCCATTCTGATACCTGTGATAACTGCAATTTCTCTTCCAACAAATTCCTCCTGGGGTTGTTTTTTTGTTTGTTGTTGTTTTTTTGGCTTTTTTTTTGTTTTGGTTTTTTTTTTTTTTGTTTGTTTGTTTGTTTTTTTTTTTTTGTTTTGTTTTTTGTTTTTTGTTTTTTAATAAATGGTCACTGAATTTTGGAGCAAGCTTTTGCAAAGCTGCTAGATATCAGCTCTGTGAAGTCTGTATTGTGAGTCAGCTGGCTGTCACTGCTTTGATTGGAAAAGTTCTCTGCAGCTGAGGAACAAACCTCCTGAACAGCTGCCAGCAGCATGGCAAGGCTGCCTCACTCCTTGTTCAGACCCTGCCTGCAAGACAAATCCTCACCCCCACCCCTTTCCTTCAGCACTTGCTTTCAGTGACAGTGACAGATGCAGTGTGGCTTCTCACACGTTTACTGGATGATCTATATATTCTGTTAACACTTCATCTGGGTCACCAAAGGAGTGAGGATGCTAAGATGAAAGTCCAGCAACATAACAAACACATTTTTCTTACTGCTACATCATGTTGTAGACTGTCAGCTGTAGAAGTATTTGAACTTTTCCAGTACTCTGCTTTCTCATCAACTTCCTTTGACACTTAGCAGCAATCAAAAACTGTTCAGCTCTAGGCTGAACAGAAATATCAACACATTGCTACATTTTTTCCATCTCTCTATATATAGGCTAATAATTGTGTTGTTTCTCATGTCATTTCCTTGAGTTAGATATAATCTGAGAGTACCTGAAAAACATACACATTTCTTCCATTTTATAGGTACTGATAGCTCAATTTTATTACCTGCTACCTGGTTTCAACATTACTGCCAACATATCTGGGTTTTTTCCTGTTCAGTTTCGTTATTCCAGACTTCATTCACAGTGAAACAAAAATTCTATCTCTTACTACAGAACACAGATAAAAAAAAACATACACAGTTCCTAGCCTAAAAAAATCATAAGGAAGGAAGCTTAGAAAACCTAAAGAAGACCAAGAAACTTCTCTGACTTCACTGAAATTTGTAACAGATGCCCATTGGCAAGATAGAAAAGTCTGAAAATTCCTTCTCCATGATACATTAGCTTTTGGGTAAGAAGTTTAATATTTTCTAGTCTACTAGAAAAAGTGGAAAGAAAAATCATTTCACTAGTCACAACTTCTAATGTCATTCATCTCACCAGGTGACTATAAACCCTTGCTTGCAGCTCCTTAAACTTTATGTAACTTTGTAACATGTGAAAATTTGACCAACAAATTTGTTTGGAGTCTGCCCTTTGAGTGACTCAATGAGTATTACTGAATAGTAGGGGGAAATTATGAAAAGGGAGCACCATATATTAAATGCATCACCCTCTTTAAATGCCTGTAGAAGCATTACTGAAATATTTCAAGTAATTCTAGATTCAGTAATTTAGTAAAACTCAGAAAATCTCATCATGATCAGAAAATTTAATTGCTGAGCAGTGGAGATGCAAAGTAATTCATCCTCATAGTAAGGAAATTACTAACTAGCAAAGATTACCAACCTAAAACATTTCCAGTTGTGTTAGTACAATGTCTTCTAGACAAAAAAAGAAATCAAGCCTTAATACATTGCAAATATAATCAACATTTTATGTGCTGTAGCAATTCTCATGAAAATTATCAAGTCTGAGAAGGTGATAATTTGAAGTTATTTACCAAAGCAATTATAAAACATTAGCCTTTACTTTTTACTTTTTACCTCTGCCTTCTCTATGTCATTTTTAAAAGGAAGGACAGAAGAGTCAGGCTGCCATTTGAACATTGATCAATATAGTCCATTGTAAAAAATATGTAGGTAACCAAGATTTCAGCTTTAAAAACTGTCCAATTCTTGTAACCTGGGGAAAAGGTACCAAAAAAGAAAATTATACCTAAAAACCCCCATAATGTTTTTGTATCAACCTAAAAGTGATTTTTCAATTTTAAGGAAAAAAAAGTGTAATTCAAAATGTCTGAGCTTTCCTGACTTTCTCCTTTGTTCTTGGCTATTTTAGACTGTCTCACCACTTGATGCCTCTCTGGATCAGCAAGAGAGTGGAATCTTTCTGGTTTTCCCTCATATCTTTCTCTCAACCCCAGATGAAAATACTCAGCTAATGAGTGGGAAATTACTTTAAGAATGAAATAGAAAGCACAGGGAAGGTAAAGGATGGAAGCAAGAATTGAAGCAGTAATTACAAGATGATTTTACGCAAACCAGAAACAGACACTGCAGTTTTAAAGCGTAGGCTAAGATGACGATAGTTACCACTGCAGGAAGGAAGTGCAGAACCAGAACCAAAGCTCTTGGAAGAAGAATAATTGTTCAATAGCTGAAGGAGGTGAACCAACTTGCGGCATTCTCTCTTTCTCCCTGGTCCGGGGCAGCTCCGATGCCCTCCGGTGCCGCCTCCCCCTGGACTTCCGGGGTCTGCCGCTTCTCCCCCGTGTGCCGCTGGCACCGGTACGCGGGTCGGGGTCTGCCGGGTTCTGTCACCCGCGCTACAGGATCCGAGGTAAAGAGGGAAGGAATGTCCAAATCACCCACGAGGAAGGCAGGAAGGCTTTATTGTCACTGAGAGCTGCAGTGGGGGGGATAGCGACCTGCGCTTCCCACTCCACGTGGGGGAAATGGCAGCAGGATCTCGGAGGGAGTGGGATGATATAGGGGAGTGATAGGGAGGGCAGATGCCGCCCCCCAATCCGTGCGGGTGACACGATGATGACTTAGGACAGCGACCAACCAGAGAACCCCGCAGGGGCGGGCACCGAGCCTCGGGCTGAGTGGGATCGTGGGGATGGGGCGGCGGACACGGGGGTTCCCAGGGCTGGACGGGGGAGTGGTTACAGGAGCGGCAGTGGGGAGAGCCCAACGGCAGGCAGCCTGGGGCCAGAAACTGCGGGGGGGGGAGCGACACGGGGGAAGCGTGGGGGTACACAGGACTCGGTTAACTAACACAAATAAGAACCCCTAAAACCCAATCCCAGGATGCAACACCAATTTACCTTTTAGAATTAACTTTTTAGAAGCTTACATCTACAGCAAATTAGCATGACAGCTGCCATTGGCAAACGGTTAAGAGGGAGAATTACTAAATATTTTATAGTGGCAAAATGCCAAGGGAAAATCATTATAGGCAATGCTGTGTAAATGCTGCTAATACACACAAGACAACTTTAAATAGACAGCAGTTTACAAGGGGTTTGATAATTTAAAACAAGTATGCTTCTTCATGCTGAAGCTGAGCAGTTGCTTATCTTACAGTAGACGACATGCAATGTTACTGCTCTGACTAAAATCAGAAGTTAGAGAATTCCCGTGAAAAATGGAAATATTTTCTGTGCTCACAGGGTTTCTCATTTATATGAAAAATAACCTATCTGTGTCAGCTTGCATGAATGGACTGCCAAAATGAAACTCAGTGTTTCCTGAGTATCTCATCTAGATACATTCAGCTGAGATTACACAGACAGCAATGTTCAAATTGTATTTTTCAACTAGGAAACAAATAAAAAGAGACTTTAAACAAGACAGTTTTTTCTTCCTTTCCCCTGAGTTAAGTTGTGTATTGGATTGGTGCTTCTCTTGATATTCACTAATAAAAGGCTACAGCCAAAAGAAGCACCAAAGTTGTTACCTTTTCCTATGTGTCAAGAAGAAAAGCCAATACATTTTGTTTTCATATAAATGTAGTCTACATCACAGTAGGTAAAAATAATGTTCAAATTAAATTCCTCCCATGTCAAACTATAACCTTAGTAAATGCCCAGGTTCAATATGACTGACTGATTTCCTATTTAGTATATGAGCTTCCTAACAACTTTTATTCCTCTTCATAATATTCTGAAACGTCTCTCACTTCAGTCAAGATTCTAAAGCTACAAAGGTAAATTCAATGAAGGAAAGTGTGCCCAAATACATTTATCCATGCATCAGTAGGCATTAGTGAAAAAGAGATACTACAGATTCAACAGCAGCAGAGAATATATGGATACAGCTAAGAATGAGGGTCTGATTTTTAACAAGATTTGCTTATACGAAATAGTGCTATTTTCTTCTTTTAGGATTTACACTTATGCTACAGTGTCATAGGTGATTTTAATAGGGAGGCAAAAAAACCCTGTAATGAAACTTTCAGACTTCCTGTCCTTGAATTCCTTCCATGAGGTCCCAGAAAATGCAAGTCCCCTGTACTTACTGTTGAGCCTTATGACTGCATATGTAGCAAACAATTGAGAATTGTTAGTTCCTGACTGCAATACAAGGAAAAAGTAATAGAACAACTAATTAGAATAGTATTGCTGTTGCATCCCAGGTTGGTTCAGTTAGGGGTTCTAATAATGTTAGTTAGCCGGTTGGTTCTATGTATCCCCATTTTCCCCTCACAATGATCTGCTCCAGGTTGTCTGCCATAGGAGCATTCCCATGTCAGTCTTGTAACCACCCCCATTCATTCCTGAAGCTTCTGTGTTAGTTACCCCATCCCCATTTTCCTATTCGTCCCGGAACCCTGTACCCACCCCTGTTATGTTCCCGTTGGCTGCCGTGGTCCACGTCACTCCCCTGTTGCCTGTCCCCATTGGGTGAGGGGGGCTTCTGCGCCTGTCTGCCCACCCCCTATATAACCCCATGTTTCCTTTGCCTCACCGCCATCTTGACCATGCGTGCATTAGGAGCGGACGCCGCCCTCCACAGCGGCGGCGACACGGGAATAAAATTTCTCCAGCCACGCAGGACAAGGTGTGCCTTCCCTCACCCCTTTATCTCCTCTCAGCGCCGGCTACAGAACGCGGCTAGCCCACACCAGAGGCTCAACCCCAGAGCTCCGCACACACGCGGCAACCCTGGTCTGGCCAAAAGGCAGAGTCTGGCTGGACTCCCCAGCTGCTCGAGACCAGGGTGAGAAGAACACGATGCCGGATATGGCTTCACTACAATTTTTCTACTACAGCTACTGCAGAAGGGCAGTGGAGTCACAGACCCCACATTACCTTGTTTACACTTTTTTTTCTGCAAGCACTGCAAGTACTGTGGATTCAGCTTGCTACTACACCTTCAGTAGTGTAAGCTTTGCTTTTCAATTTCTTCGGTACTAAAGTGCTTAAATACAAAAGACACAGGATCCCTAAATCTCAGCAAAAATACACAAACCCATAAATATATTCTCTTGATTAATGGATATGTTGCCACTTTTGTTTTTTAGAATTTGACTGTTTAACTTTTTTTGCCCACCACCACTATTTTCTGTTAAAGAAACCATACAATCAAAACATTCAAATTTTGTAGTACTAATAGAATATTGGTAATTTATTCAGAATTGTGCCATGGATATTCAAATCTGGAGGACAAGGCACTCCTAGGAGACATTTGCTTTTCCTCTAAAATTCATAAATTTTCATTTTCCTTGAAGTCCTTATTATAAGTCAAATCAAATTATTCCGAGAATCAGGCATTATGCAGAAAAAAAAATAGCCAAATCAGGCTTCCATTACACAGTTACTTCTATCTCAAAATACCTATTACACGTCTGAGGAGAGAATGCAAAACCAGTAAGAAACCACTTATATGGAGAGAACAAAAGTGTGGAAATGAATAGAAAGTTTAAAAGTTAGAAATTTAAAAACTTTCTCAGAGGAATAGGATGACAGCTTTACAGAATAAAGATATTGCAGGCTACGGTGGTACACAGTACACCTTGCAGAACAAATCCTATTTTTGTCAGACATCACCTGGATCAAATTAAGATTAAGGATGACACATGCAATACTTTTTTTCAGGGGCAGACTGTCAGATTAAAACTCTGTGTTGTTAAGTAGATGATAAGGTTCATGCCTGAAAACTCTAGTTCACACATTTTAATTTTTTCAAAGATACTCCAATTAACAAATTGAGGCACGGTCTTGTGTGAAATTTCAAGAGTACTTTGTCTTTTGAAAGAATCAAATATATAGACATTATATAAATCTTCAATATAAGTGTTATCCATGAGTTTCCAAAGCATGAAACATTATGGAAAAACCATTTTTTTTTCAGAAAAAGATAAAAGCAGGCAACATGAGTCTAACTGTCATTTCAGGGATTCATCGTTTTCTTCCAAATTGCAAAGACATTAGGATTCCCTGTAGTTCTCTAAATCCAAAAGAATTATGAAGAGTCATGCAGGCAGTAAAAGGTGTAAAGGCCACAAGCACTAATGACTGAGTTATTAAGGCTAGAATAGTTAATAGGAGTATGATATTGAGAACCATTTCCAATCAAAAGTTTCTGACTAGATGCAAAATATTATTTGAAGTCTTAAAGGAAGAGCAAGCTGCTCAATGTGTAATTTATTTTTATTATCTTTTCAATACATTTGTCTTTCTTTCTGTATTTTCAGTCATGAAGTAGAAAACATTGAGAACAAACACACACACAAAAAAAACCAAACAAACCCTGTGAGACTTTCCCAAAACCCACTGAAAATGTAACATTAATAAACTGTAAAGGATGACTGAAATAGGATAAACTAAATACTAAACTGAAAGAGGATGGATTCAGGTTGAATATTAGAAAGAAATTCTTTGCTGTGAGGGATTTAAGGCACCGGAACAGGTTGCTTAAATGAGCTGTGGATGTCCTGTCCCAGGAAGAGTTCAAAATTAGTTTGGATGGGAGTTTGAGCAACCTGGTCTAATGGAAGTGCCCCTTCATGTGGCAGAAAGTTTGGAACTAAATTATTTTTAATGCCCCTTCCGCCCCAAATCACTCTATGATTCTATGTTCCTCAAGACAAACAAAATAAAAATGATGTGTCAGTGACAGTTTCCATTAAAAGGTATTTTTCAACATTAATTTACAAACAGTTGCAACGCTTTTCTGTTAATGTAAGTATTATATCCAACAACATACAATAGCTTTACAATTGTGTTTTGCCTGCAGATGAAAACAATCACATTTTTTAAAATTATGAGTTTTCCATTGAGTTTCTGATGGTTCAGAAAGACTGATTCTTGTAGCATGCATATTACAGGCCTTTCCCTCAATATTGAGATAATGGTAATGGAATAAGAACACAAAGAGGATAACACAATCCAATCTATAGATAGCAAGGGCAGTATATTGGGTCCCTATTTAAAATTGAGCCTTGCATGTTTACTAAACTTTCACCAATCCTATAATTATGCATGCAAATTTACACGAGTCTTCTGATATAATTTCAGATACATGCAAAGTTCTTTGCAAAAATATAATACATACCTAAACACACTAAGTCAGAAATCTCCATTAAGAAACATATATTATTAAAAATATCTGTTTATTCTGTGCAAATATAGATTACTGATTCTGAGGAAAATGGAGTAAGTCTCTAATAATTTGTTGTCTGATCTATCCAATATATTGAATAGATTTCAAACTGTGCTGATCTTGAAATCAAACAGTTGACAGATACAGTTATTATAAAAGAAAAAGACACCTGTTAAAAATTATTCTGATTATTTTTCTTCCTAAATTGTTATAAATAGTACTGAAACTATAGTATAACTGTAATATAAATGTAATGGGTTTTTTAAGGAAATAAATGAATATACTAACCCTATGGATAGGTTAAGAATGAGCTTATATACAATTATTTTCTTTGCCTTAAAGGCCTTACCTTATAAAGAAACTGCAAATAAATTCAACTGAGTGAGACTGAAAATGTTACTGAAATATATCTAAGTAATTCGATATAGAATTTCACAGGGAAACTATTTTAAGGGGGGAAAGCATTAATTTTGGCAGTGTTTAAGAAGTACTTAATATAAAACCTAACAGATTTGGGCTTTGCACAGAGGTTTCTGCTCCACAGAAGAACATAATTTAGAAACAGTCAGAATTCAAATAAATCAAGCAAGTATAAGATTGTATCAAAAGTTCTAATAATATACATGTTAATGTTATTTTCAGCAGTAAACTATTTAAAAAAGAGAACCAAATATGTAAAGAAAATTCCTTGAAAACACAACACTTTTTATAACTGTAAAGGTATGTTTCTGAAAAACTCACCTCCCTAATTTAAAAGAAATTACATGAAACTTTGCTAGCTGTTTTGTGTTACAGTGCATACTTTTTGATGTTGATTCATTAAAAGACTATTATATGAAGCCTGACATTTTAATAAAAACAGTATTATAAATGCTTCAAGAAAAATATGGTTATCCACTATATATCCTAGGATGTTTCCCTGACTTGACATGAATGGCATCCATTTCTTCCACTATTATGTCTTATCCAATAATACAAATTTCAATGTTTGTTTGTTTATTTGTTTTTTCTGATTTAAAATCTTATCAAATACACCAAATGTTACCTTTACTCCTTAGGTTCATACATAATGCAAGCATGTGTTGTGTGGAATTGTATTTGAGAATAAAGTATACCTGAAATTACATCTGGAGTAACAGTTAACAACAGTTAATAATTTAAGGGTTCTCAGTATCCTCTATTTGTTTCCTTTTAACAATGGAGTATGAAAGACTGTTGTCTCAGTTTAAGATCTAGGAAGGACAGAATTTTCTATTCATTCAGAATATGCAAACTTTTTAAAAGATTAGTTACTTTTTACATGTTCATTAGTTTACATGTACATTAGTTACTTCTTTTTACATGTTCGTGTCATAAAAAATGAAACATTAAGCACACGGCGCCCATGTTTCTAATCTTTATTATATCATTTTGCATTTGCCGTTTAGTAATGGCAGGAGAAAAAAAAAATATGAGCAATGAACTATCAGGAGAAGCACGTGACAAATCTCTGCTGTTGCAATTAAAACTGATAGTTAACTCTATCCTGTCTCACCATTGAATAACATCCCACTGCAAAATCAGTGAAATGCTGGGTGAACACTTGGAAAGACAACGGTAGAAAGTGCATACTTTGGGATGAAAACAATCCAGACTGAACATGTCTCCCTCATTATTTAGGGCATTTCTGTAGGTATTCCAGATGAGAATATTTATAAACAGAGAGATGAGGAAAAAAAGCCATACCTTTCTGAATTTGTCTTGTAGATAATTATGGACATGAACAATTTTAAGTATATACATTGTGATATTTAGAAATACACAACCACTGCCTCTTCCACAAAGGTAGCTCCAATTCTGTTTCTTTAAGAGAAGAATAACAGATTATGATAACATATAATAATTATGATAACTATTTTATCTAAAAAGCCTGTTTCTGTGGGAAAGAGATAATAAGTGCACTGCCCAACAGTAGCAGTAGATAAAGCTAAGAATCAGTAGATAAAGCTAAGAACAAAACCAGCAAAAAGGGTGAAAATAGCAATGTTATTAAAGTACACAGTTACAATGCAGCTAAAGGACTGGATGATCAATCTTTAAAAATAATTTTGAAAAGTAATTTCTTCATACATTCCTTTAGAGTTCTAGGTAATGGGAAATAAATCCCTCTTGGATTTTATCCTTAGTCTTTAGATTTTAACCAGCTAGATTTTCATTTATTAAACCTACCTAATTTTTTTATTTTAGTGTTTAGCTTTATCATACCTTATTGCTCATCTCTGAAATTTCTGCATTTTCATAGGAGAATGGAAAAAATTCCAAGCTGTGTGGAAAACTTCAGTATAGTTGAATTTTAACTAATTCATACTTCCATGTGTCAGTTTTAAAAGTGAGCTGCGGCTTTGCATTGTTTTCCCTGGTCCCAGGCAGCTCTGGAAAGCCTGGCAAAGGCGCTGTTTCTCGGCAGGACCGGGGCTGCCGCGTGTCCTGGGCGCTGTTGCGTTCAGCACACCGGCAGTGGGGCTGGCCGCGCTCTGTGGCCGGCTCTAGGGCGAGACAAAGAGGTGAAGAATTGTCCAGTCTGTCCGCACGGTTGGCTGGAGAGCTTTTATTGTCGCGTGGAGCTGCGATGGAGAACTGTGGCTGCTCCCTAGTGCCATGTGGACAAAATAGTGCTGGGACCGAGGGCGCATGGGATTTTATAGGGGTTGGGCAGATGCAGGCGGAAGCCCTCCCGCCCAATGGAGACAGGCAATGTGGCGGTGATGTGGACCACGGTGACCAACAGGAATGCAACGGGGACAGATACAGGGCTCTGGCATGAAGGGGGACATGGGGATGGGGTACCTGACAGGGAAGTTTCAGGAATGAACAGAGGGTGGTTACAGGAGTGATGTGGTAAGTTCCAATGGCAGGCAGCTTGGAGCGAACCATCATGGGGGGAAACACAGGGGTACACAGAACCGGCTAACTAACATTATAAAGCCCCGATCCGAACGCAACCTGGGATGCAACAGTGACCCACTTACAGCTTCTTGGAATTTAAAGCTAGAAACCACTTTAATGATGTTTTGAAAAATTCAGATAACTTTCTGACACACTAATTTCACTGTCTGCTAAAACCAATCATGAACAACTTCCAAATGATAACACAGTCTAAGTTTTTTTTTTTTTTCTTTCCTTATTTAAATTTCATCCAGATGATTGGACAACATTATGCATGATGTAAAATTGTTACTAGAAACAGAAGAAAAACAGGAATGCCCTAAGCACTGATGGGCTAAACCCGTCCTTTCACAGCTTGGGATAAACCAAAATATGTCACTGTCAGCTAACCTGATTATAATAGTATGATTCCTCACAAAAATCTTCCACAGAGGTTAATATTGTTGACAGGATCCAGAGTTCTCCAGGCTTCTTACTTAGCATTTACTGTGTATAACATACCTGAAAAAGCCTTGAAAGCTCTCTGGGTATATTTTGAAAAAGGCAGTTTCTACGTTTTGCTTTTCTAGAGCACTGCAACTCCTGACATTCCTTCCCATTAGCCAATCTACTATATCTATCCATATGCCTTTCTGTAGAATTTTAGTGTGACCTTAAATGAACATCACCACAATATGCATACCAACAACACAGGATTTCAAAGGCTGAATCACCTAAAATATCTTCTCTACTGTTCACTCATGAAATAATAATGTCACTAGAAACACAAGTGACACTAATGGTCTTTAAAAATCTACAGCAAAATTCTGGCAGTGAGTAGCACCATAGCAAGTTAAAAACGTAGAAAAGTAAGTTTCTGGCAATATGTTGTACTAGAGAAGCAACACTCCTGTTTTACAGAGAAGATGAAACCATGGAAGCAAAAAAATTATCCAACACACATTTCTCTTTGTAGGAGTCAGACATTTCCAAAGGACCAGATTAGACTGGAAGAAATTCAAGCAGACTTTCAAAAAGTTGGCCTTGTATAAAAAGCTTTCCTGAGTGAAGAAAACTACACCAGTATTTAATTAGTCCAATATTCTTTAAATCAAGGTAATTATTTCATGTACACTATTGTCTCTACTGTAAAAGGTGCTTTATTGTAGTGTATTCATACTTTAATTCTTCTATAATCTTTCTCAGATACTAACCATGGATACTGGTCAGTAGGAGTAGGACAAGAGAAAAGGGAAAAAAAAAAAAAAAGAGGGAACACAGCTACCATTAATACCAGTAGTAGTAGACTACTTGAATATGAAATCTATTTTGAGGGAAGAATATCTTATATATGTATATAGGATCTATTTGGAACTTTCTTCAAATGCCACATAAGACATAAAAATACCAGGGGGATACATAAACACAAAAACTAATTGAGAAGAAAATGCGTGGAAGTAGGTATGTATGTGAAGGCAGAAAAATCTTTCTTTCTACTGAAATTATGTAGGAGAACTTCTTGTCCAGTTTCTAAATCTATGGATGATTATGAGCATATTCATTTCATTACTGATGAAAGCTTCCTCTGTTTTGACATTCGGCTGTGACCTGGGAGAGATGGGACAAGGTCAACACAGCATACTGGGCACATCAGTAGTCCCTGGTTGTCCTTAGCACAGAGAATGAGCTCCAGGAGCTCCATAATGCATGTGCAGACAAATCAGGGTGTTGGTGCCCTTCTAAAGCAGATGTTGATTACGTAAGTTCATAGTAACTTGTATTAAAAAGCATTAGAGCTGCACAAGCAGAGCACAGAAAAATGTGTACGCTGCAAAATGCGCAATTCAAGAACTGAAGAGCTGGAAGAAGCAAGAAAGACATCTGGCAAAAGCAAAAAAAAGGAAATGAGCCAGGCCTGGAACAGGTGGATCTTCCTCTATTCTTTTGAGGATGCAAGAAGTATAAAAAAGCCAAAAAGCACCCCCCCCCTGCAACAAAAAAAACCAAAAAAAAACCAAAAAAAAAAAAACCAAACACCCCCCCCCAAAAAAAAAGAACAACAAAAAAAAACCAAAAACCTACACACCCACAAACCAAACAAAGTAAGAAACACAACCAAACAAGAACCTTACACTGACTAGGAAGAAAATGAAGGAAAATTATGTGCATTTCTTTTCCTGATCTCAGGAGGCTGATGGCCTCAATCTTCATGGCTAAGACCAATAAGGACCAAATACAACACTTAGCATTGAGAGCCAGCATCAATCCTGGTGAACTTTACTTAGTACTGATCAAAACAAGATAGTTAAAGACTGATTCTCTGAGCGTGTAATGACTGATGGTCATTAAAAACAAACCACTGCTCATGTGTACCCTTAATGAGCATCAATCCAGTAAAGCGCTCTTTTAACATTTTAAACTGATTTGATTTGTCAGTCTTCAAGGCAATCCCTCAATCTCTGATGTATATATACATAAACAGAAATATATATATATATGTATATACATACACACACACATTCAGTTACAATGCACACTACGTTTTTAAGTCCTGTAGATACTCAACGCTTCTGTCACAGTGTTGTTATTTATTCAAAAACCTTCCAAGGATACAGCTACAGATATATTCATGCTTGTTTTGTTTCCTGCTGAGATGCTGGTTTATGATGTGCAAATGACCATTTATATTCAGAATGAGCTTAAATATGGATATCTTCTAACTGTCAGTTGTGCAGTTGTTAAATATGGTTGACCATGACTTGACATTTAGGCATTTTATATTGACATTAAATTTTAAATCAGATAAAATAAAGATGTTATAAGGTGATACAGAAGATTTAAAGAGAATCTTAACTCAAAGGAAAAACTTACAGACATATTCATAATTTCTTTTTTCTCCTCCACTCATTTCTAAATAGTCAAGGGATAAGACATTTTACTCCATCTTTGATAAGCCTTAGTTCTAAATTAACTTATTTAACATAGTCTAGTGACAATACACATGAGTATTTTAATAGGATGTGGAACTGAGTTTTAGAAGGTCATAATTCAGGAATGTTAGGAGGAGACCACTGATGCTGGTTACTGAAGAATGTTTCAATTAAAAATTAAGAAAACATTAATTAACCAAGTTGGAACTTTGTATCCTTTGCATAGAATACACGCTTCAGTAACAAATATTGACAAAATAATCTGGAAAGAATGCAATGTGTCACCAAGAGGTGACTGGAGAAAAAAAAATAAGGGGAGTAGGGGAAAATTGAAGACATCAAATATTTTCAAATATATTCTGAAAATATGTACAAAATAACATAACATAGTTTGTGAAGACTTTACATATAACATGCTAAATTAATCTGCTAGATCTCTTGAATTAAGCATTGCCTGAAAAAAACCAAATCTTTATCAGTGAACTAGGATAGGTCTAGAGCATAAAACTGTCAGTGGTCAAAGCTGCCCAGCAGCCTGAACTTGGAGAATTAATGCTTGTTTCTGAAAATACTTTTTCTGTCAGCACCAGATAAACTATTCTAGGTTATTTACTCCACTCATATCCAAAGAAGAACTCAGGGTCCAGTCTTGAGCATTGTTGGACCATTTCATTCTACATATATATTTATATAAAGATATATGGTATTGTAAGAGTATTTTTCAGTTTGTACATCTTCATCTCTACTCAGATATAGTTATTTTGATTATTGGTCTATCATAGCAGCATTAAATGCAAAACTCCATATTACTTCACCAGGAAAAATTAAATGCATTTAGACTTTGTGTTGAACATTCCTGCCTTTGCTTGGTCCTTGGTTGGGGAAAATGTCAAGCCACAAAATTTCTTGTATCTCCTTCTGTGAGGTTCTGTAATAACAATTAAAAAAAACCTACTACAATAAATTTAAACTCACTTTTCTGGTTAAGACAATACCCTTCAGTTATGAAGCTCTAGAGTTAAAAATCACTGAAAAGCACTGAACATAGTACATGGCATAGGATCACCGTAAATTAACATTCTGGTGCAGTTGCAAAGAAGACAAATATAATGATAATATTAGGATAAGTATTTTCATCAGAGAGCAAGAATTTCTAAGTGCAGGAAGTCTTAGAGAGTTTTATTTGGAATATCACATCCAACTGGTTATGCATGTTCGTCAAAGAGAAATATGGAAAATGGAAATCTTATCCTGTAAGTGAAGACCAGAAGAACAGGACTGTTTTCACCTGAAGAAACAAAAGGTGACGGGAAAGAATTACTACACAGAAATATGGCAGAAATAGGTCTAAGCACAAAAGGAGTATGCAACCTCTAACCTAGGAAGGCAGGAGTAAATGACATGCAGAAAGCTGACTGCTCCTTGGAATTTGCTAAGTTTAAGAAGTGGGCTAAATTATATATTGCTGGAAAACTAGAATCAAAAGATCACTTCCACTTCATATGTGCTAATAATCCCTATTCTGAACTGCCAGAGAGATAAAGTAGAATAATAATTTTAAAAGAAATAAAAATCATATGCTGTCTTCTGCAAGTGGCATGCAAAGACTTAGAAACACTGACTAATTTAAGATTATAGAGGAATTAAATCTATTTTGATCACAAAAGACTACAGCACACATATTAAATATTTACTTAATCTATAATGACTGAGAACATTCCTGACCTTTACATCAAAATGTCTGCTAAGCAGTCCCAGTGGTACTCAAAAAATACAGAATTCTGCAGAACAGCTTCTCAGACACTCCTTGCAGGTCAGGGGTAAAAAAATTTAGTATATTTCTTTCATTCTGTATAACAATACCTATGTGCTGATTTCAGATATATCCTTAAAAGAAAGAAAAAAAAGAATTCAGGACCTGAATAACCTCAAATATTTTTTTGCCTCTTTTTTTTTTTCCTTTCACATGCAGTGATGTCAAAGCACAATAAATTAGCATAGATCTATATATGACTTCATAAGAAAAATCTAAGAAAGTCTAAAACATTCCAATTCTTTACAATTCTTTGAAATATTTTATTTAGTCTTGTTCTGAATACATATTTTGAATTAATTATGCCTGGACTTAAGACTCCAAATTACTTATAAAATCTGTTTCTGCAATAGCACTAAATAATTTATTTATTTCTCACCTGTTTTTATGCTATTCTTTTTATTCCTAGATTAATACATTTTCTATACTAATTTCTTACCATTAAAATGCATATTTGACTATTCTTTTCCTACTGTGCCCCTCTAACTACTAAAGGTTTGAATATTTGCTATAAATGCTTCTCAAGATATGAGAATGATATGACAGAGTATGAGATATACCCTAAAGGATCGATTATTAATCAGAAAAATGACACATCTTGCCTAAGTGAACCTTAAGATTTCTATTATTCATATCTAATAAATTAAAAGTGTGCTAAATCACTGTCATTCTTTAAAAATATATGATTTTTTTTTCTTATGGTATTTCTGACAGAAACATATTCACTTCTCTGCTGACGTTGTATTTGAAAGAATTAATTAAAGGCAAGTATGTTTACAATATTTTGATAATCATTGCACTCTACAGTAAAAATCTAAAATCTAATGATTAAAATCTACTAAAAATGTCTAAATCTACTATCTAAATCTAATGTCTAAATCTACTTAAAATATCGAAAATCTATTGATTATACTTAAAACTACAAATATTTTCAAAACCAACTCTGGGTGGAGTTCTTTTTAATTCCATGTAAACAAAACTTCACATAAGTTGTTTGGTAGCATTTGTCTAGAAATTTTAATTAGGAAAGAGCAAATGGTTCATTTGATGTTCAAACCTGATTTCCAGCATTAATGGACAGATGAATAGCTATTCATGCATTATCAAAGAATATAAAAATTGTATGAGGCATTAACTAAAAATAATGTATCATTTTGATGATTTATTTTGCAATTAAGAGGTAGAGATCAAAATAGCCCACTTTTAATCGGAGGTCAAATAAAAAAGAAAAGGAAAAACAAACTCTGTTTTCCAAGACATAGAACCAGTAAGGAGCTTCAGGTGCAAACTTAAGTGAAGGGAGAGACATGTTTCCAACAAAAGGACCTAACAAATGACTCAAGAGATAGCAAAGGCAAATTTAACAGTTATGTTAACCTCTTCTGATAAAACCCTGAATTTGGCAGTGACTGTAACAAATTTTTCTACTGCTGCAGACTTTTGAAATAAGTCTAGAAATTTACACTTTTCAAATATGCTCAGCTTCAAACAGGAATTAGTATTTGACGTTTTTATATCATGCATTATATGGGAGGTAAAACCAGACCACTGATATTGTTCTTTCTGACTTCATAAGCTCCAAATTCCTTGCCTGGGCACAGAAAGCATCCTGGGCAAGAGAACATTCTTCATTTTGCAAAGATATTCTGCCATCTCTCTAAATGATCCTTAATCCATGCCAGTTCTTCATTTGTATTTAGGGCACTTTCACTGTCAAGATTTTGATTTTTGCTAATTAGTCTTGTGATTAGGAGATCACAATTCAATACTACCAGCAAAAAGTATTTTCAGTTTATGGATTTTCTCATTTTTCTCAGTGGTCTTCATTGTCCTCTTCATGCATCCTGACAAGCTGCATGGATCACACAGTAATGGCACTGCAGAGCCCACTTTTACCAGCAATAGGGAATTTTCAGCACATTTTGTGAGATTGTTGTTTACTGAATAGCTCCAACATTACACTTTGTCAGAACATTACATATCTGGGGGTGTATCATGACTATAAATCCAGAAGAAAAATTTTGTTGCTGAAGACACCATTCCCTGTACCAGGGAATGTAGATTTCAAAAAGCAGCTGAGAAAGGCCACATTACCTTTCACTGCTTGAAGTCCAAGTTTCACTGGTGAAGTATGGGTATTAAGCAAGACCAAATATCTTGGGCATAGCTACCTTCCATGCACACATTTGCTTACGTAAATTCATTAGACTCTAACTAGTTCTGTGACTTATTAAAACAATGCAGACAAATATACTTCACAAAATGTCTGCTTTAGGGAAATATATGTATTAAATAATTTAAAAAAATGTTGCTAAGTTATTAGCAACTCTTTGGGAGAGCATTATCTGCTACAATAGTCATAATCAATGTTCATAAACTCTTGATCCAGTTATAAAGTAAAATCCATGCTGAATGCTCAGATTTAATAGATTTTGACTAAATTAGTAATGTAAAATAAAATTTTAACCTGATAAATATTATCTTTGCAAGAAACCTAAGATCCCTCAGTGACTAATTTATTTTTGCTATGTTGCTGTAGTTATAATAAAATTTTTAAAATTTCTCTGGCACAAATACCTGAAAAGCATTTTTTTTTTCATTTTGAATGGTTCTCACAAGCAAGTTTTGTAAAAAAAATGTTGTACCAGACTATTAGAAAATCTGACTGTTGTGGTATTTTTTTGAGCTCTACTTCAACCATATGTTTGTATCATTTTAATTATTAAAGATTTGGATTGTTTCAAAACTAATTTCTACTTAAGGAATTGGGATCTGTTTCTACTTTACCAGACTACTTTACCCATGTTACAGCGCAACTGTCTCAATGCAGTATTTTCCTCCAAATCAGCTGTTAGTCAAAAGGATGCATAGCTAATTAAATATTGTTCTCTTTATTCCTCTCATCTTCAAATTTTTGTATTTCTGTATTGATGTGAAATGTTAACTAGCATTAGCTTTGTTACTGGCTCTTTTATGTTCTTTCCTGGTAGAATAGGGAGCTGTTAAATTATTTTTTTTTCCCTCCATGGAAGCAATGACTATCATCAAATCACCCACTAATCTTCTTAGTAAACATATCCACTTAATTTTTAAGAGTGAATTATAAGACAAATTTTCTAAATCTTTAGCTGTTTTCATGAACTTTCCATAATGAACTTATTTTTTCAGCCATCCTTCCAAGACAAAAAAATTAAATGAATCCCAAATGCAAAAAGTTGCTATTCCCTCTATTTCATGCATTAAATAAGCTAGGACTGGGTTTTTTTCTGTAAATGTACATATTTTACAACTGATGACTTCTCCACCAAAAATGCTGCCCACATTCAATGACAGAATTCCTAATTTCAGGAATGGAAAAGCAAATGCTGTCTTCACAGAGTTACAAGAATTATACAAGAAAAAGCTTAAACAGTAATTTTCCCAGCAGTAGCTCAAAAACTTGAATTGTGTTTTGGTTTTTATTTATTGTCTGCCATGATTTGGTATTTGGTGGTTTTTGGTTTTTTGGTTTTGGGATATTTTTTCCCGTAAAATTTAATGTATGACACCCTCTTCCCCTAGGATTCCAGTCTCACTATAGACAATGTAATTTCCTTTATGTATTTGTATTACGAGAAAACCACCTCTGAAAGCATTGAGTACCCTTTTTTCTGTACAGAAAATGTCCTGCTTTCTTCCCAGGTAAAGGTTACCATTTACTTGTTTCTTAAAAAACTGCTTAATTAAAAAAGAATCCATTAATTCATCACTAGTCATAATCATCCTGCAAGAGAGACAGTAAGGCAAATAATTCAATTCACATAATAAGGAAAAAAATAGTTATCGTTAACTTTTACCAGTGCAACGTGCAGCAGAAAAACATTACAGAATGGAATATTGACACTGGGAGTATGTTGCCTTGAAACAACGAGCTGGATGCAGCTGCTGCTGAAATGGTCATTGTTAAAAACAAGCAAATCAGAACCAAAATAGTTTTAAAAAGCCTGGGCCTGTTTATTAAAAACAAAGACAACTGAGGATGAGGCCCCAGGATAAGCCCAGGACCTCAGCGGCAAGTCAGAGTAGCAACAGTAACAAGTATCTGTTTGCACGGGGTATTTCTTTGGATACAGAATCCGCAGAAAGACCCGCGTGCCTAGCACCCGGGTGTTTTTAAAGTCTCTGTAAGCTGCTGGATTGGTGCGTTCTTGATTCCTTTGCTGATTGGCCCTCTTTCTGGTCTCTGGTTGGTCCACAGAGTGGTGAATTCCTGGCCAATCATTCTGGAACTATGAGGCACTATTGGTTGGTTGATCCCTCCAATCGCAGGCTGAGCTGGTGATATCACTCTCCGATGCACCTTGTCCCCTCCCCCTGGATTGGCAACTATGCACACACACTTGACTGACAATACATATTTGACTTTGTAACTTACAACAATTCACTACATTAGCAATTCATTACTTTAACAATTCATTACATTAATTGGTAATTCCTTACAACTCATTTGACACAATTAACCATTATTAACCCCGCCTACTAAAACAAGTTTATTTATAACAGTTATCAAACATCCCAAGATGTTATTTTGACATTTCATTTTGTGTTCTTTCTATCCTTCATTTGTCTTTATTCTCTCTTCCTCAGAAAACACGTATTTCTGAAGAGGGGTCTTTGCTTTACTTTTATGTAACTTTACTGTTCCCTGAGTCTAGGTCAACAGAACTCTGTGCACACAGCTTCCAAAGAGCCAGGAGTGCATCATGAATACCACCCTATTTTCAGAATTCCCCAACAAGGCCGCCAGTAGAAGCTTTAACAGCAGGCACGCTCCGTCCCAGGGGCCGCAGGGAAAGCCCTGTCCCGCCAGGCTCTCTCCCAGGCCACAGGGCCATGCTTGCCGGGTCTCTCCTGCCCCCGTCCCTGCTCCCGCTGTCCCCTCGAGGCTTGCAGGGCTGTTTCTCGCTTGCTTCCCCTCGCTCAGCCCTGGCTGCTGGGCAGGTTTTTGCCCTCCCTTGCCCAGGCTTTCCCTGGGACTCTCGCCCGCCCGCCCGTGGATGAGGGGCTCAGCTGTGGCCTGCGCTGGGGCCGCTGCAGCCACTGGCACCACCTGGGGCCGGCCCAGCAGCCCTGGCACAGCCCTGCTTGCTGTCAAAACTTGTGCCTAATATACGGAAAAATGCTGACTTCCAAAGATTTTATGATTATTTAAGTACACTGCTATTTTGCCTGCAACTAACAAGAAATACCAAAGTGCCTGAGATTTTGACTCTGTTTTTTCTTTGCTTTACTTCATTTCAAACAATTTTTACATGGTTCTAAAGTGACGTTTGAACCTTTCCAAGGTATGTCAAGGGAATACAACTCAAGAATTAGATAAAATTCAGTTAGGTATTGAGACTGTAAAGAAATACTCTTAAATAACAACCTATTATTTATGTGACAGTAAATATCTTCTAAGGCTCTTTTAAAAATAAAAGTCTGTTGGTCCTGAACTAACAGCCAAGCCAACATCCTGTCCATCTTAATGCATTAACAGCCTGCCACAAAGAAGTGAAAATCACTTCTAGAATCACATATAGATTTGTGGGTTTGTGCCTTCACCAAAATTTCTTGAAGCAAGTGAGTTTACCAACAGGAAGCATTCAGGAAGTATACAGGAAGTATTCCCCTGGATACCAGATGCACTCTCACCTGCTTCCTAGCCCAGAGGAAGGATCACTTATGTGCTCTCTTCTTTCATTTTACATCTTTTCTACTACCTTGAAGCTAACAAGAGTTGGTCCCCTGGAGTCTGTTTAAAGGACAGAAATGGCAAATGTAGAGAATGTTAGAATTTTACTTCAAACATATTAGTTTGATACTTCCTGGTCTTTATTTTTAAACAAATCACCATCAGGTGAGTTCTGATGTTAATATGATGAGAATACAGATGAATAAAATATTTTTCCACATCAGAGAATTTCAAATTTCATATTTTAATCTACTTCACTCCTACACACTAATTGTTATACATTTAATATACACTTAACACCTACCATTTTATCATTATAGACACCTACTCAGCTAATCAAGGAGTTCAAAGATTTCTCATTGCTTGGGGGAAAAATGAAGCATATCACCATTATCTAAAGCAAAACTATAGAAACCACTCAAATATGCTCTGCTTACTATAGTAACAAATCAAATTCCATAATCCAATTGGAATTTAAATTACTTAAGTTTAGAGCTATTGCCTAATATTTATGGCCAAAGTAGTTTAAAATATAAATGACAAGATTTCAAATTTTTATTCTTCTGATTTGAATTTTGGACATCTCTTATGAGTAGCATTCATTATCACTGTAACAAAAGTGTCATGATTGCAAAAGAAGCAAATGTTTCCTGTCATGCCATTAGAACTTGACAGTACTCAAAGCTTTTAATTCAACTACTTCAGTTTGTGTAAGGGCAGAAGGCACACATAAAGGATCAACTGCATAGCAAAGTGCATTTCAGACACTAAAAGAGAAAAAAAAAAAAAAATCCAGCATCAGTTATGACCAAGATTGGTAAAAAAATTGTCTGTGCACCTAAAAAAAATGAAAATCTCAATTTTCCCACAGGTTTCATTTTAAACTTTTATTTTATTTCAAATTCATGCTAGTTCTCTTGCCTTGTTCCTTTTACTTTCAAAAACAGGACAACATTAAAGAAAAACTACCATTCATCATAACTAATCCAGTTAGCCTTCCTTCTTAGAGGCACTTTTCTCCCTTCCTCCTCTTAAAAACCCCAGCAAATCCAGATTAGGTAGAAAGGCACATTAAAATACAAACTGTCCATGGTGATTTATTGAGGTGAAAAAAAATAAGGGAAAAATAATTTTAAAGCCTCAGGTGATTAAATAAATCTTAAATAAATATTTGAACCTAAGTTTCAGGTTTCCTGAAGGCAGAAAATAACACCAGAATATGTATTTCCATACCAAAATAAGCTACATGGATAAAAATGCTAGACTAAAAGCTTTTGCCCTATAATATTGGGCAAAAACTATAATATTGTTTACAATATTTGAAATAAAATATCAAACATGGATCATCAATGATTTATGTCAAAATCATATTATATTTAAGATTTCCAATTAAAATATAGATTCAAAATTTGTTTAATAATGGATTTGCTGTAAGCTCTCTGTGGTAGATAGGGACAGGAGAACGGAAAATCTCGGGATATGACGGAAAGCAAGACCCTTCCCCCCTTTCTTCTTGCTATAGGTAATCAATCACCCTTGAAGCATGCAACTCCTCCTAACTCAGTAGTTTTCCACTCCTTACTAACCCTAGCCAGACCCACCGTCCCCTTTTGACGTAGTAAAACCCCCTTGACTATTTAACCCCACGAGATGAGATAATAAACGCCATTTGATCATCCACCACATTGGTGTCTGTGCATGTCAGTGGACCGAGTGACCCAGGGGAAGCCGGGTCGCCGTGCTGTATCTTGGAACCAGGTCGCCCGCCTTCTCACCAGAAGGCGACATATGGTGCCGAAACCCGGGAATTAAAGAAGAAACCCTCGGGTAGCGGGTATCTCCTGGACGAGAGACAGCGGCCAGAACGGCGGGCCCGATTCTTGGCGGGGGAGACGTCCCCGGACCAGCGGTTGCCATGGAAGCCATCGCGAAGGTCGTGAGTTCAGTTTATAAGCAGTGGGGAATTAAATGCAAGCTCAAGGATTTTTACCTCGCTATTGCGAGACTCTTAGAGCTTGGGACGATTGAACGTCCCGTGGAAATATTACACCCGGAGGTGTGGGGGAAATGCACGAACGCGCTAGCCGAGGATACAAAGACCTCAGGCAGCGGAAAAAGCCAGAAGGCGACAGCTCTCTCAGTTAGATTTCTCCTTTTCAGAAAATATATTTGCTTGGTAAGACATTCAATTGTATTTCCTCTTCTAAATTAATTCTGAAACTGAAGTCCCTCTAACAGAAATCAGACAAACAACACAATGTGCCTATTGTAGTAAGAAATGTAATCTCACTTTCTGCTACAGAAACACACAATAGTTGAGGTTGGAAGAGACCTCTGGAGATCATCCAGTCCAATCCAGTTACTGAGAAGATGATCATCCAGAGTAGGTTGACCAGCACCACGTTCACTCAGGCTATGAATATATCCAAGGATGGAGATCCCAAAACCTTCCTGAGAAAGATGTACCAGTATTTGACCAGGGCTTTTTTTTCTTATGGTTTTATAGGATTTCCTGCAAGATGACAAAAGTTCCGTTAGTTAATGCTGTCACCTCTATTAGTTTCCTATTTTTTTAACTTAAAATATTTTTCCAAGAATTCCTTATGCGGACGTAATACAAGTCATACACACAAAGAATATTTTATTTACATTATTAAACACATACGCAAAGGGCTTCAATAAAAACGCTATTTAAAACTCTTATTTTGTCTTTTTATTATTATTATTTCTGCTCCTGCTTTTGATATTTTTATTGTTAAACTGTTCTTGTGTCAACCTATGTGTTTTACCTTTTTCTGAGTCTCTTCCCCATCCCAGCATGGGTGAGAGTGGGGGAAGTGAACAAGTAGCTGAGGGGTACTTAACTTCCACCTGGAGTTCAGCCACAACACATGCAAAATAAATTTCTCAGACCTCTATATAGAATCTTTTTTTTGTACCTTAAATCAGTAATACTAAAGTAACTATGGAGAGGGGAGAGATTACTTTTATTTCTGGGCAAGTTCACACATTTTCCAGTTGCCAGGTGAGACAAGAGGTGAGTAATTACTAGGGAAACATACCAAATAAACTGGAAGAATAGTAAAAAATCCCAATATAAAAGCTGCTGTCTAAGAAGAAAATACATATCAGAAATGGACTTTTTTGTATTTGTTCTTGTTGAACTTTTCCTTATGTGCAGGAGCAGAATAGAAGATGAAGGGGTGGCAGGAGAGGTTGTGGAAAAAAATCAATAAAAGGAAACAAACTGCCAAGGCCAGGTGGTAATCACCCAGGGATCTTAAAAATGAAATAGTTTAACGGCTAACCTCTTCCCTTTCAGAGCAGAGAACTGGAAAATAGCCAAAGAGACTTCACAAAACGTTAGGTTTCTGAGCCTGACATTCACAGTAGGAAAATCATAATAGAAGGCATAAAGGAAAAGACCAGAAGTCTGGTCACCTGTCGAAAAATTATATTTTAGGGAAGAGAACACGAGTTTTTGCAAAAAGGGAAAATAATCTGTCACAGAATCACTGGATTCCTCTGCAAATTTCAACAAGCCTAGGAATTATGCAGATCAAAATGATTAGAGGCAGACTGGATTTATGAGACTGTAGTTGAAAGCTTTCATTGAGTGTTCTTTAGGAAGTAAAGGGCCTCTGGCCTGGGAAGAAAGGATCCTGCATGGATAAGTAATTGGTGAAAAGACAGAAAATGAGAGTAAACTGTCTGTTTTCACCATGGAGAGGGTCACCAGTAGAGTTATGAATTTATGCTAGGATCAGTGCTGTTGTATAGACTGCAAAGCAACTGAGAAAGAAGAAGAGTAAGATCACAGTTGCTGATAAAGTGGTTCAAAAGAGGGAAAATACAAGTCATCCCTGAAGAACTGCAAAGAACTTCTGTAGGATTTAGTAGAAGACTAAATACCTAAATGTGAAAGAAACATTCACGCCCCAAAACATCAAGTCATGTTACCCTGAAATAAGACTCTGCTCTCTTAGATAGCCCTTGATATTCGTGGAAATATCAATTCAGGATCCAGCAGTGGTCTAAGAAGCAAATCAGGTTTTATGGACATTAGGAAGGAACTTTGTAAGAGACAGATCATCATTATGGACTTGCTTAAGTTTCCAGTGGCTGCAACCTCTAAACTGTGAATATTCTCTTCCCAACCTCCAAAAGGATGCAGCAGAGTGGATAAAGCTTAGAAAAGAGTGGAAAAGGATAGACAAAGTTGGAAGAAATTCTGTTGATGCCTTAAGATTTCAGCTTTTATATATTTTTCATATATTTGTAGCTTTGTAGATTATTAATATGGGGTTATATAGCTACTGGTATTTTTCCTATCCTTTCTACTAGATATTAGAGTAATAAGTTAACCTTCTAACATGTTCCTGACATTCTGTTTAGTCTTATTTTCAAGAAGAGAACATACAAGAAGAACATGTTGTTTCTTAGTCAGAGTCTGAGAAGACACAAGAAATGGGGCAAAGAAGCCCTGGACCAACTCCAGTGGGGCAGTACCCAGGGGAAAATTACATAACCAAGTGCTGTTCTAATTGAACAATATTTGTTAAATATGCCAATTTGTTAAACTTACAAAGATTGTAGAAATCCAGTATGTGTGCCCACAGACCATAACGAGGGAGGCACCTGGGAGCTTCCAATAAAGAACTGCTTTTTTATCTTACCATTTTAATACTGTTGCAAGAGTTTTTGTCTTTTGATATTAGGCGACACTGTACATTCAAAAATAAAATCATAGAAGCTTCTTCAGCCTAGAAAAAGACACCTGACTGAGGAGATAGGACAGATAGTCACATTCAGGCACCATAATTTAATTTCTTCACACATTGTTTATTCAACTGTATCCTAATATCACAGTCAAATATTTAAATGTAACTCTTGCTAGAAGATAAGTGGAAGAAGCATTTCCAAATAATAACTGTGTGGAAAAACAGTCTCTTATTACTTGTTGTCACTACCAAGTATAAAATGCTAGTTTTTGAAGATGCAATTGGCAAACACATTAATGAACAGCTCAATATAGACTTCTGCCTTAAAACCAGGTTGGTTGGCTGGTGAGTTACTAGTCTAAATTGTGTATTACAGATGTCCAAATTAAATGATTCTCAGTTTAATTTAAAATAAAAATTAAAAACCAAAATTGAAACCCCCTAGAATTATGTGGAGCCATCAAAAAAAATCCTTTTATATTCCATTCAACATAATAATAAAATTAATAAATAATAAATTAATGAATAAATAAATAAAAATAACTTAGCAGCAATGTTTATTCCAGTAGTAACTATCACAAAATTCACTCTTCCCCTCAGTTCCCTCAGTTTATAAAACCTCACTTAGGAGCAGGCGTTTGCTGTTTAAGAGGAAAGACTAGAAACATGGGGAAAGTAAAACTCTTCCTCACTTCATGTACACTAAACACGAATCAACAGCAGAGGTGCAGCAATTGAAACTCTGGAAGAAAGGTATCTTATATCTATCTGAAGAAATCTTTAATGTTTCTAAATACAACGGACATTAGTACAACAAAAAAACTAATGGCCACTGTGGTTCTACAAATGGAAACAGCCTGATAATTGTACACATCAAGCAGACCAGCAGTTAATTAGATTTATAAAAGTAGTATACTAAGTTGATTCCACCCCCAGATAATGGAAAACCATCTTCTAAATAAGCATAACAAAAAATAAAGAGACTTCCTTACAACATGAAAATTTTTCATTGCACAGGACTCAAATGAAATAAAAAAGTTCCCAAAATAAATATGAAGAAAACATTACTAACATCAGAAACATCAATTCAAATACTGAAAAGTGGCATACAGCATCAGGGCTATAATAAACAGAATTACTTCTGATCAGTTAATAATTAGAGTCTCTAACTATCTTCAAGCTTCTTTATTTTTCTGAGACAAATATAATTTAAAAGCAGTCAACTCCGGAATGTATGGTAAAGGAATTAAAATACACATGCAGATAATAAACAAAATGATTCAGAAAAAAAACCCATACAGTAAAAAAACCATGATACATTAAACTGTACAGTCAGTGTCATAAGCATTACATCTCTCTCCCTTTGTTTTCAACTTACCTTTAAAAAGCCAGCACCTATCCCAGCTCTTTGAGCATCTACAGACTGACCTTTACACACCTTGAAATAGAAGCAGTTTCCCACCAATATGACTATAGAATATCCAGAAAAAATATCTTCTACAGCAAAAGAGAAGCTGTGAAGTGGTGGAAATAGGAAATGACTTAATAAAATGCTACTGATTTATGTAATTAAATTTGAATGCATGTAAATGTAAAGCCTCTCAGAAGAACTGAAAAAAATAGGAATATTAACAAATAGCATTTTTTTTTTCACTTTTTTTTTCTTAATTATTTCACATAGCCTGGGCTTTATTTTCAGTTTGTTCCAAGTAATATTATGCAAAGTCAAGGTCATGAAAATTCTTCAATCTTTGATGCAAATTACTGCCTTAATGCTCAGCTTGTCATCTCTTAACGGCCTCATATGGTAATTTTAACTGTAGCACAGAAATAGCAGTGTTTCCTGTAAACCAGATGGCTTGAAAGAGAGAAGTAGTTTAACCATGGCTGTCTGAACATACGTCCTGGGCAATTTAACCACAGATTTTGTCCAAAGATTGCAGCTTCTTATTCTTGAGCTGGCTCCTTAGAAATTAAGGGAGGTACCTCCAACACTGCACTGCCAGCAGTTGCATGGAGAATTTCATAATGACAGAAAGGGCCTTGGCACACTTTGGTTCCATGTATGTTCATATTGGCATAAATTATTTAACATTGGCAGGTGCAGTCCCAGAGTTCTCTGCAGTGTTCTGAGGCTAAAACAGAGATGGCACCTGGCACTGGAAAATTTCATCTGCCGTCATTTAGACTGTACATCTAATCTACAGTCTCAGTAACCTGGTCACTTAATATTATTAAATTGAAGGCCAATACTGAAGTGGTTTGATTAGAGTGCTGTTCTAGTCTTTATTTATTCTGTGAGCCAACAATGTGACCTCTGTGGGAGCATTCAAAATATGTACTGACAAAAAAATTAATTACTACAGACTATTTAGCATATAATTTCATTATACTAAAAAAGATTTTGTCATTAAGTAGTGTGGCTAAAACATAGAATAAGATAAAAAAGATCGGTTTATTTTCCAGTAGATAGGTTTTCTGTTGGCCAATAGCAAATTATATATATAGCATTATATATATATAACATCTTTCTTTCCTGCATGAAACTCAAATCTTCTAGGTGGAAAAATAAAACACCAGTTATTAAGTGATTTTGTATCTCTTGCAGTGAAAAAAATTATCCTGCTGCTCATTGCCCAGTTATACATCCTGTCTTTTAATAGCACTGGAAGTTGTGAGCACACCTGAAATAACACCAAGTGCATGAGTGAGTAGAGAGGACTGTGCGAAGCAAAGGGAAATAACTAGCCAAAAAGACAATTCAGGTCCTAAAAGCATAGCAGAGATAGGAGTTAAATGGAATTCACAGTTCTTCTTACAAATACTAGACTAGATACTTGCCTTATTTTCCTAGCATGCCAAATAAACACTTAGGGACAGCTACCATGAAATGAGAACTCCATGCTGTAGAGTATCTAGTCCTTTCCCTTTAACAACCTAAGAAAAAATAGTTTATAATCGTCTCCCACATGGCACTTTTTCCTTGAAAATTGAAATATATCAGAGACATCCTGAAAAATAATACAACTCTGTTCTGGTTTGAAAGCAAAACCAGTGAGAGACTGCAAGTCAGAAATACAATTTATTAGGAAAAGGGAAAAGAAACAAAATACATGCAATAATACATAAGAAAAACCACTGACAGAGTGAGAATACAGCCTGACACCTTTTTGGCCAGTGTGTTGGTAGCAGTCCAAATTGGAATGGCTACAGTCCTTCTGGAGTGGCAGATGTGGTTCTGTTGGAGCAGTGATCCAACAGAAGGGTGTTGTCTTCCTCTGAAGGTACAGTGGAAAGGCTGCCTCTGATGTCCCCAAAACCCAGGTTATATCCAGTTAGTAATGCTTGGCTCCTCCCTCTGGGCGGAGCATCTCACAATGGGATGTTATAGTTCTTATCAGTCACTCAGTGACATTCAACAGCCCATTATCACCAGACATCTTCCCAGGGGGAGAAATGGTTGTGAAAGAGATAAGGAAAACTGCCCACTTAACAGAAGACAACCGCCATACAGATGGCAAATGCAATACATCTTGCTTTTCAATCTGGGACAAACTCTTACTGGGTTTACTGCAAAGATGTGCACTTATTCTCTCGTTAGAGTAACATTAACAAATGATGCAATTCTGACTGAACTTTTGTCTCTATTGTTCTCAAAAAAATTCTTACTTTTGCATTTGTGCCATTTTTTGACCATTTAGAATCTTAAACAGTAATTCTTCTGGAACAACAATTTTCTTTTTAGTAATATGTGTAAACAGCCATTCCTACTAAGAAAAGGAGGAACCTTTAACATTCATTTTCAATTTCAAATCATTTATTGAAAGAGAGAGGCAGCAAACAAGACTCAATTATGAAATTATTGCTTTTGGGCTGAATTTAGTTGTCCATCACACATTTTCAAAGTCATGAAAAAGGTGTGTTGGGAAGAAACATTTTATTTTTTTTTTTTTAACAGGAAAAAAATGACAGTTTATAAGGATGAGGAAGTTGATGAGGAAGTTCAACAATCACTCCATTAAGCCCATAGCCCCTTCCATGAAGCATCAGATTTTCTACATCTATCTTAATGAAGTAGTATATTCTAGGCATCTTAATGAATTTTTACTAGTCAGCTGAACTTTTATGCTTAAAATAAACATGTTTTATTTTGTGTTGGTGAAGACCATATAAAACAGATCAACTATTGTGTGTAAGCCCAAGCAAATAAATGATGTAATGTAAATATCACCCCATATTTGAAAGACTTATTAAATACTTTAGGATTACTGTGACTATTTTTATGAGTTCTGCTACACGTATATACATATAATATATGTAGAACATAGACAAGATTATAATTCAACCCTCACACTTGAGTAGGAAAAACTTCAGACATGACCCTAGTTCATTTTATCTTCCAGGGTTTATACTATCAAATAGCACACAAACTGCTGTAGAGACCACTCAAGTAAAAGTAATGTCAAATTTCTATTCCACAAGGCAGAGTAAAAAAAAAAAAAAAAGCAGATATATAAAAACACTTCCTGTATCTGGAATTTGTATGCAAAATTAAACATTTTTTCCTGTTGTTCTTTCTGACATAGACCCAGCAGCTGCTGCAGCATGCTTACTCTAAACAATGCAAGTGACTGAAAATTTCAGTCAAGACGCACATTTCCATTTCACTCTTCCATTCACCGCATATCTAAGAACATTGACAACTATACCTTAAAGGCCTATAAACATCCTTATAAAAGTTAGGAAAAAGAGAATTAGGTTGAATGATATCTGAAACTTAATGTGCTAAGAATATGAGACACTTCATCATGTACATGTTAATACTGGGAACAGAGCTTCTGGATGATAGTCAACTTTTTTCAGTGACACAGGCAGTCCTTTATAAATTAACTGCTCAATGTACATTCTGAAGTAATTCGTCTGTGCTGGCAGGTAAGATATGACTCCTTAAATGTCACTTTGCTTAAAATATTATAGTAAAAGATGAATAGGACAAAGTGAATTTATGAGATAGTTTACCATAAAATATGTCTTTTTTATAATACCAAAAAAACCACCAAAAAACCTACTTACATCTCAAAATAGTTAAAGTGCTCTATTTGTCATTTTGATGTCAGTTTTGTCAATTGAACTTGAAAGACCTGGAGTTAAATGCAACAAAGGCTACAACCATCACTCTGAAGCAGGTAACAGAGAAAGTTTGTTTCCTTGAAGTAAACTTTAATGATAGCTGCTTTGAGGCCAAGTCTCAGTTTTTCTTCTGACAATATATTCTACTCAAACGAGGAAAGACAGTTCATAATTGCTACTTGCAACTCAATAAGGACATATTCATTCCTTAGCCTCTTAAGGTAATATTTCAACTTCAATCACAGCAAGTAGGATCAATATGACAGTTTTTTCTTAGCAAGCAGTATAAGATGCCACTGTGATCACAGAAGTGCTTACATTCTGAGGAATGGTGTTTTGAAATACATGTTGACATAAATTGCTTTTAAAGTAATAAACTGACAGAACTGGACATAGAATTATACACATTTAACCCTGTGGGGAAAAAAAGATAAAAAGAAGTCATAACAGAATGGCAAAGAATGTGATGTGGCTACAAGACAGCAGTTCAAATATAGATTTTCAAATAGATTTCCAAAAGCAGAAAAAACAAAAAAAAAAAAAAAAAAAGAAGCTAGACCATGTTTTAGTATTGTCCAATGTTTTTCATTACAGGGTTTTATTTGTGTTTGGTAATGACTTCAACATGTTTTGGCCTTTCTGTTTATATTGACTAAGCTGAACTGGGGCAGCCAGGGGTCAGACATAGGTCTGTAAAGGAAAGAGGGGCATTCATCTTCATTCATTTGCTAGAATTCAGGTTTTTAAGAACAAGGTTGAGGTGGGAGGGAACAAGAAGGAAGATTGATAAATACTGGAAGACTTCCATTAGAACAAATCTGTCTTTTGGTATAGGGACTGCAGTTTAGCCTTTGAACTTGAGTTCATGTCATCTGAAATCTCCATGTTCATTACAAATACATACATTTGAAAACCATTAAGACATGCTTAAGTTGAGAAACAAATAATTGCTGAAAACTTTCTCTTCCTGAGCCTGTCCTGCTTTATCAGGTGGTAGTACAGACCAGTGGTTTATGGACTGACCATGTAACTCCATACACTCCAGCCCCAGACAGCAGGAAGAAGTGAGTGTTGCAGACCTGCAGAGTTGAAACTGAGACCTGAGGTGCAGACTTGTCTTTGCCTTAATGTCCACTAATCATAACTCAGGCTGATTTAGAGGGAACTGTTTTACAATATAAGTGATTTGAGCATTCCCATAATGTGGATAAATAATAATAAAATATTGTATGAGAAACTAAATGGTGCCATTCTCAAGAAAAGAACTCACAGAACAGAACAGAACTTAATAATTCCAGAGAAGACCTACAAATATTAAATAGTCCAACAGCTGACACTCCAGGGCTGACCAGCATACATTATTTAAGGGTATTGTCCAAGTGCCTCTTCAACACTGACAGTCTTGGGGCATCAGTCCCTCTCCAGGAAGCCTGTTCCAGTGGTTTATCACCCCAAGGTAAAGAAATGTTTCCTACCATCTAATCTGAACCTCTGATCTCAACCACCCCCTTTTTGAGCCGTTGCCATGTGTCCTGCCACTGGATACCAGGGAGCAGAGCTAAGCACCTCCGTCTCCCCTTCCCCTCATCTGGAATCTGCAGAGAACAAAGTGCTCCCCTCAGCCTCCTTCTCCTCACGCTAGACAAACTCGGAGTCCTCAGGTGCTCCTCATAGGACATTTTTTCCAGCCCTTTCACCAGCTTTGTTGCCCTCCTCTGTGTTGTATGCTGGGTTGGTTCAGTTAGGGGTTCTAATAAATGTTAGTTAGTCAGTTCTGTGTACCCCTATTTCCCCTCACAATGGTTCGCTCCGAGTCACTTACCACAGGAGCTTTTACATCAATCTTATAGCCACTCCCAGGTTCTTCTTAAGATTTCTGTAGCAATCACCCCACCTTTGCACTCCTATTTGTCCCAGAACGCTGTACCCACCTCTGTCATGTTCCCATAGGTTGCTATGATTCATGTCACTCCCCTGTTGTCTGTCCCTATTGGGCAAGGGGGATTTCCACCCCTGTCCACCTGTCCCCTATTTAACCCCATGCCTTCATTGTCCATTCGCCATTTTGCCCTTGCTCCACCTGGGAACAGCTGCTCCAGCCACCACTGCAGCCACACGGAAAATAAATGTTCTCCGCCATGTGGGAAAGGTGTGCCTTCTCTCATCCCTTTGCTTCCTCTCAGCGTATGGCTACGCAAGCTGTGTACCCATGCCGGAGCGCTCAGCCCTAGAGCGGCCATGCACGCGGCAGCTGCGGTCTCACCAAAAGGCAGTGCTAGCCAGGCTTCCCAGCTGCCCGAGACCAGAGCGAAGAACAAAAGCTGCACCTCTGGATGCAATTTTTCAGGTAATCGGTAGAAATTTTGGGAATATTTTGCTGGGTTAAGCAAGCACTTTACTTGCAAGACATTTAATACAATTTTCTGGGCAGGATTGTACTGGTTTTGGCTGGGATAGAGTCAGTTTTCTTCATACAACTGATATAGTAGTGGTTGGCTTTGTTAGTGATTTTGTTGCCACATTGATATTTTAGCTGTTACTGAGCCGTGTTTATAGACCATCATCATCTTTTTTGCTTTCACATGGTGCCTCATCATCAAGAAGGTTGGCGGTGTGCAAGAAGTTAGAAGAGTACACAGGTGGGACAGGTGGTCCTTTGTTCTATCTGCCTGTGCAGCTGGGCACGCATTGCAGCTTAGTCCTATCCTTACTGGTACAGGGAACCCCAGCAGGGACCTGGGCCAAAGACTCTTACTGTGCCTGTGCGGTGATGCTGGGGGTTAAGGAGCTCATCTCCACGGAGCCGCTGTGTTGGTCCTGAGCCCTTCATCCTCCCTGAGGCTCAATACCTGCTCCAGCAGCCCCATGCCCTGGTAAGCCAGCCCACAGCTCCTGCAAGCAAGGATACTATCACACTCTGCCCCACCCCGAGGGACACGCCCAGCACTCAGTAGCCACTTTGTACCTCAGATGCCCACCTGGCTCCACCTGGTTTGCTGAAGAGGCTACAAATGTGACCTTTCTCTCCCTTAGGAGAATTACATTGTTTTAGGATCATGCTTCAGTACTTCCATTTATGCAGCTGGGCTTTATTCCAGGGATATCACACACCAAATGGCATCATGCTCAGCAATAAAAGCTGGAAAAAGAAGGAAGGGGGGGTATATTAGGGATTACAGCACATGCCTCCTTAATTAACCGTTATGGATGATAAAGCCCTGATATTTTGGGGTTATATGATGATGTGAAGTAGTGAATAAATTCCTTATTTTGCTTTGATGCACACACAGCTTTTGCTTTCCCTATTAAATGCTATCTTTACCTTAACCCACAAGTTCTCCCATTTACCCTTCCCATTCTCTCCCACATCCTATAGTATGGGGAGTGAGCAAGCAGCTGTGTGGGTTTTAACTGCCAGAGGGATTAACCCACAACACATATTAACATTTCAAAAATGCTATTGCCACTTTCTCCAGCCCAGTCTCCTTTTCAATTTCATTAGAATACCAGATAAATTTCCATACATTCTACACTTACATAAAATCAGTAATAAAAAGGAAGCTGGAAAGCTATAAATTTTTAGATCGAATCTAAGTATTTTAAGATGCTAGCTCTTACCTTGATAAATATGTATTGCACATGTAACATTCAAACTCGACTCTACATTGGAAAAATAATATAAAACAATGGTAATTAATAATTTTGCATGGAAATAAGTATCAAATCTAATATTTTTTCCAGTGCTAGAGACAAATTTGAAATATTGCTCTTCCCTTGTTTTTCTTAAGTGATATTAAAACCAAAACAAAAGCAATCAAAGTCTGGAGGATTTAAAGCAAATATTCTATTAGATGGATTATCCTCCATTGGATTATTTTATATATTGAGGAACATTTGAGTCACGTAGCTTGCATTTTGTCAATCAGAGAGCCTCACTGCAAGTCAATAAAAGCAGTGTTCGATGGTGACTCAGGCAATATGAGTAGTTTGTGACCCACTGGCATACTCTATTGCCAGTACATCACTCAGTCTTATGTGAATCCATAGAGAGCAGAAGCACATTACGTGAACAAACAGAGAGGAGATATATGAAGAAGGGTGATTTAGAGTGCCTCTTCATTATGGAAAGTCACCTATATTTAGAAAGGTAAAGAGAATGGAGTGTTGCCTAAATTTCATGCCACAGATAATTCAATATAATGTCTTTCAAACCCTGTCATTATAAAGAAAAAATTATCTGGGAGTAAAATCTCAAGGAAGAGGAAATTAAATAGGATTTAACCTCACTTATAAGCTGTACACTATAGGCTATACACTCACAATGGTCATATGAAGACCTGAGAAGAAAAATATCAGCTTGAAGGAAAGTTATCATTATAATGCTTTACCTTGGAGAAACCTACTTCTTTTTCCCTTTCAGGAAAGGAAAGATCGGGAGAAGGAGATGATCTTTTCATGATGTAATCACAAATATAACTGAAAACGCAAGCATTTTAAAAGCCATTATAATCAATAATAATTCCGCATTTGTCTCCAGAAAGTTTTAGAACACACATCACTGTTGACACAAAATCACGAAATGGCAGCAAACATGCAATTCTAAGAATTCCATGGATGCTGTGAAAGCAAAATATGCCTGCGCTGGTTTTTCTCCATTGCCTTTGGACAATCTTAATTTTTTTTTTTTTTTTTTTTTTTTTTGCCTCACCTTTAGTCCCTACTGGCTAGAAAGCAATTTAGGGATTGACTGCTTTATTCTTTTATTGGGGTATATCCTAAAGCAAAATCTAGGTACTTCAAAGAAGGAAAGCTATCATAAATGTGTCACAGAATGAACTACCTAAATAAAGAGGAAAATGAAGACAGAACCAATGAATATTTTTTGCTGTGTTGGAAACTAAAGCAGTTTAGAGAACACTACAATGGCATTGTCTGCAATCAATGTGCAGAAAACTCTTTTTGACATCACTTCATGCCATGAAAACAAAAAATCTACCATGCCATTTATAGATCCAGTTTGAATACATTCTAGCTATGGCTAGATTGATATGACTTCTGGAACTACACAGGTTTGCCAGTTTGCTGATTGCAGTGAATACTCAGTCTGTACCTCTCCTAAAGTCTAAGCTTCAGGGCACAGGAACTTCCCATGGACTGGCTGAGCAGTAAGGTGAAAATGTAGAATTTGCACCTTAAACTTTGCAACCAAAGAGTTCCTTTGTACCCTCCTCCAGATATACTGGAGGACATAAGTCATTTCAGCATTGCTATCTAAGCAACAAATTGATAAAAGGTTAGTCCCAGCTGGTTTTGATATTCGGGCAACAATTCAACTTTCAAACCAAGAAGGATGGTGGGGAAATTGTTTTCACAGTCTATTTTTTGGCCAAGTATGGTCATAAACTGTCACTTAGAAATGTCTGAGGTCTGTTGCAAGTTTGGCATTTTTCTTTTTTCCCAGCATTCTTGACTAATTCAGCATTGCACTAACAAAGAGTAGAGACTGCCAAAAGCTGAACTCAGTGTATAAAAACTTAGCAAATAAATAACCTTAAAGCCTTTTGGCTATGACTGTGTAACAATAAGGTTGAAGCATAATTTAAAGGTTTCATGTGCAGCCACAGAATGAATATTTTATTCACAAGTGAACTACTAGATCATTTCTATTAAATGTTTATGGACTTCACACTAGAAAGTCTTGATCTAGCAGATTTACTCTAGCATTCTGTTCATCTTTTGAGGGAGTAGAGCCCCCAGCTTCATGTCCCTCTACTGGACCTGCTTCAACAGGTCCGTGTCTTTCCTGTATTGAAGACCCCAGAGCTGGATGCAGCAGTCCTGGTGGAGAGTCACCAGAATGGGTTAGAGGGGCAGAATCCCCTCCCTCATCCTGCTGGTCTTGCCCAGGGTACCGTTGGCCCTCCTGGGCTGTGGGCTTATCTTGCTGGGTAATGTTGAGCTTTTGCCAAAAAATACTCTCAACTCTTTCTTCTCAGGTTTGCTCCCAATACGTTTGTCCTCTGTGAAGAAATAAGCTTAATAAGGGGAAAAGAACAATATTTTTCAGCTTTAATTAAAATATTTATGGGCTTCTTTAAGCATGACAGTTGTTTAGAAATGTTTTAAATGCCTTCATAACTTATCTTTTTTTCATAAACAGGAAAAATTATGGCTGTTTTTTAAAAACTGTAACACATTTTAAATGGTGCTTATGGCTCTTTATTCAATTCTAGGATAATCTAATTGATTCTTTGGCTTATTTTCTTATAGATTCTCTTCAAAGGCCTGTATTTCTATTAAAGAGAGAAGTCTATCCATGATAATTGAACTTGCTGCATACTAAACAGTTTTATCTCTACCTTAATACAGTGTTTCCTTCCTAAAAGCTGTAAGAGATAAGCGCCCCTGAAGTTTATGTGTAGTTCAAATAAAAAATAAGGTCGATAAATGAAATGAGCTGAATAAATGGAAAGAAATCTACTATGAAATTAAGATATAAATTGTAACTATGGAAACAGACTTTGTAATTAAGAATTATTTAGAGAGGGATAGAAGATGTTTAATCAGTAGGTAAATTAACTGGTGATTTTTTAGAAAGGTAATGAAAGTTAATCCAATAAAATCCTTTAAAATTTTCTTAGTGGCCTAAAATAAAAACAAACAAACAAACAATCAAATGACCCCCACAACCGAACTTCAAGTTATTTGCATTTTTTCATGAGTACAGGGTTAGAAACCAAGCCTTACTTTTACGGTATTTTCAATATGTGTCTTAAACCTACATTACAAATTGAACCACAATTCTCTTTTGATATTTATAAGTCAGCATTAATACATGGATCACTTTTCAGTAATTCTAGTAAATTTCACTGAGGTGTGATAAATAATTTTATAAAGGAAAACAATTATACAAGAAAGTAATATTGCTTTCCAAAAAGGAGATGGAAGAGAAAACATAAAATGGTCCAGCTCAGCCAGTATGTGAGAGGCACAGTTGAGAATGGTATTTTGTTCATAGACTAGTCATGTGGTCTAGGTCATGAACTGGGATGCAAAATGATATGAAATAACACTCAATGCAGAGTGCCTATTTGAATTTATTCTGAAAGAAGCAGCAGAACTCCAAAGTGAAACACAGACATGAGTTGGAGCCAGACTGGGCTTTACACAGTAATGGTAAAACAGTGACCTCTCAATAAATTTGTTTTAACTACTTGCTTTTAACACACTTTCTTGTACTCTGTGTGTGTTCTGTTGTTTTTTTCAATAGTACGTCAGCATAAGACACTCCAACCAACAATACATCCTTGTAACTTGAAGAAAGCTGGCTGAGGTGCCAAAGCCTGTGTAGCCTTATAACCTTTAAGACCATACTACTAAATCTTTACTCAGTGTAAGAGATGCTCACTTCTTTGCACGTGTTTTGTTATGCATAGTCTTGTAAATTACAGACTATGTTTTTAGCTCCTCATTTAAGGCTTTACTTCAGATATGTTTTAAAGACCTATCCGTAAGACAGCAAATTTCTGTGGCACTACAAAGTTGTGTGAGGAAAACCAAAATGGAAAACTTATGTTTTCCTAATAATTATCAATTATCTTTTGTGTACAAAGAAATTGACTTGTGCCTGATTTTCTCAAATATATCAGTTATAGTCAAAGAAGTACAGACTTCCTATGTACATCTGTTATATCTCTGTACTAGTATTTCATGCATCTATTAAAAATGTCACTATCAGTAAAACTGCAGCCATCCTAAAGAGTTTAAGTTCATACTATAGTGTTACAGCATTTCCAAAACTTTATGTTGACAAGGCCTGATATAAAACCACAGCTAAACCTTACAAATACATAGGGATAAGTTACAGATAGAAAACATATCTTAATAAAATCAGAGTTAAAAATGAGAGAACAGGTACCTTGTAAACATGAAGTGCATTCTACCTATTTCTTCATCATATTACCAGTTACTTTAAAATGCCAACAGTAATTGATTCTGTGACAGAAAACAAAACTTACCTTTGTAGTTCAGCTTTTATTCTTTCTCTCAAGGCTGAATTTCAGCTGTGACTATCAGAAAAAAATCTCAAAAAAAAAAAGATAATGCTTAACTATGCCTCAGAGATCTTTAATCTGTTGTATTTTAACACTGCTGTATGTTAAATTGTATTTCATTTCCTCTTCTACTGAACTTAAAAAAAAAAGAAAAAAAACGGGCAAAGTTCAAAGTTTGATCAAGTTAACCAAAATTTAAGTTATTTGTGCAGCTTTCGTAGGTTTTTTTGTTATTTGTTTCTTTAAGATGGGCATATCCCAGAAACTACTTAAAGAGTAATTATGTGACACAGGGTGGCAAAGAACCTTTCCTGTGTATTCACAGGTCAGTTTTATCTATTATTCTGCTGCTCCAATTGCAGAAATTAGCAGAGGCACTAAAACATCTGAGGACTAAAAATCTATGATTAAGCCTTAAAAGCCCACAAGCAAGATGCTTAAGTTTGGTAAATAGCATCACCTTTTGGCTCAGCCATCCCTCAAGAGCAACAGTAGAATGCAATGACCACTGTCACAGTCAGAAGAGGGAAAGGCTGCCCAATAAATGTCCTTAGCTCTTTATACAGACTGCCAATATAGGGAAGATAACATTGCTAAAGTGCATCTCGGGTTCCTACCCAAAATCACCTTGAAATTTTTAGAAGAGGAAATATGGGAAGTCAAGGTAAATACCATGTTAGAAAAACTGCTGCTATTCCAGATGGTAAGATAAAGGTACCCTGACTGCTGGAAATTAGGGTTAGTCCTAGTGAATGAAAAGCATGTGAGGGACACTGTTGATGTTTTTCCCAAATCTAGTTTGGCAAAGTGGAAATCTATTTTTTATCAAATCTAGTTTACCATTAGCAAAGATGGTAAAAACAAGTACACTGATTTCAAAGCAAACACTGTGGAGTTCGATATCTTATTATTTGCTTAGCTACTTCTTCATTGTTTTGAACAAATGGATGATACTATAACAACTTTTTAAAGTAAGAAGTGGCAGACAATATTTTTCAACATTATTGAAGACAGCCTAGCCTAGCTATTATGGTCTAACTTCTTGTAGATTTAAGACCTAGCCACAAAGAGTAGCAAGGCCGAGAACTCCACAATATGAAAACAGAAAGAAGACAAATTATTGCTAAAAACTTTTATCAGAAGTCTGATGAAACAATAAGACAGTTAACAAAATCCCACAAATATATGTATGAAAACACTGATAAGACAAGAAAAAGTAGAGTTGTGAAATTCTGTTCCTTTTATGAAGAGTCAAAGAAGAAGGATTTTCTCCACTTGTCCCTGGAGCTTTACCCCAAGCTAAAGATGATGCTACCCTTTCTTCCCTTTCTTCTATGCTTTTATAGTGCATACTGTTGTCTGTGATAAATATTGAACAATTTTTTAATATGTTTGCAAACAGCAACATAAATAAAAATATTCTTCTGTTGTTTTTGAGATTTTTATTAACTTGCTCCAAGCCATTCTGGATGATTTGACTAACAGGCCTAGCAATACACACTCACAGCTTCAGGGCCTGAGAAGCAACTGTCTGAGCCTTTCTTTTAAAACCTTCCAGGACACTCCACAAGAAGTGGGGTTTAGAGGGTGAGATAATTTTCAAAGTGCCAGTAATTAAACAGGTAAGACTGTCGAAACCTAATGACAGTGAAAAAGACTGAACAGCAAACCTGAAAATCAAGTCTACCCTTCGATGACTGTGTAGAAAAACAGTGTGGTTTTTACCCAGTCCCCTCTGCTTGCAGCACACCCCCTCTAGTTACCATAGATAATGTTTTGCTTACTACAAAACCATTTCCTTAACTCCTTCTGCAGGCTACAAATCAATCTGTTTGTCCATTTGAGATGAGCTTGCTCAGTTACTCTCTGGGAAAGGCACAAACACCTTTTCCAGAAGTTTTTGCTATGATGTAACATGTCTGACACTGACTTATTTTTTTTTTTTTTTTGTCTTTTCCACCACTTTGCATAATTTAAGAGGGATAGTACTTCAAACAGTGAACCAGAGCTAAATGATGTTTTTCATATTCTCCCTCCTCATTTCTTTTCAACATGAATAGATCTAAACATCAATAAGATTTTTGCAGTCTTCAAGGAAATGTTTGTGTTCAGTTCCAGATTTAAAATCTGTTACTCAGAGCTTCAGGAATGGGTGCTTTACTGCATAAAATTTTTGATGCAGTAAAATATTTAAGGAAGAGCAGCACTGTCAATTTAGGTTGTAATTTGTCAGGTACCATTGGTTTTGTGATATTTCTTATGCCATTCTGCAACTGAGAGATTGGTTAGTCTAAAACTTCCACATAAACCTATAAATGTTCATAAAGATTTCCTCAAAAAGGATCTCTTTATGTACTCCTACTCACTCTAATTGTCTATTCTATAGGTTTGCATAAATAGGATTTAATTCACACAGACACTTTGAGTGTCCACACTGAAAGCTGAAACCCATCTAGATGGTACTTTTACATTATTTGTCATTTACTCTCTTAAAATATTTCCTTTATCCATTTACTTAAAAAATAAATTATTTTATAATGATGGTTTCCAATTTGACAGCAACCAACAAATCAAAAAGCTATTTTTCTGCATTATCCATAAAATCTTTTGAACTGGTAATATATTCAGATATAAGAGCATGTTTTTTTCTTTTATCCACACAACTTCCTTTTTCTCTCTACTTATTACACAGTTTTGGGGTTTTTTTATAACTTCAAATCTCAAAACCAACAATATCTTCCACAAATATTTATTTTCTGTGCAAACAAATTAATGTATGATCACATTTTTCTCTATTAAATAAACTAACACCACCAGAAGTGCTTTTGTTGAGCTTCTCTTGTCAATGATCATAAGCAGGAGGAAAAGCTAGCAAGCATCTACCTCCCTCTTTACACAGCTTTCATGAAAACTGGGGAGTAAAACAGGTAGCACAAATATGAAACATCTGTCTGGAGACCATGTCCTGGACTTCAGACTGAATATAGTGACACGTGCTTTATTCCCATTTTATCTCTTACACAACAACACCTGGATTGGGGCAATCCCAAACATAAATACAGGCAGGGCATGACCAGCAGGTTGAAGGAGGTGATTTTCCCAACTCTCATGAGACCCCATCTGGAGTAATGAGTCCAGCTCTGGGAGCCAAAACATAGGTATGATGTGGGTCGGTTAGAGTGAGTCCAAAGGAGTGTGACAAAGATGATGAAACTGTTGAAGCACTTCTCCTATGAATACAGGCTGACAGAGCTGGGTTATTCAGCCAGGAGAAGAGAAGGCTCTGGGGAGACTTTATTGTGGTCTCCCAGTACCTAAACGGGGCCTGCAGGGAGGCTGGAGATAGACTTTTCACAAGAATACATAGTAATAGAGCAAGGGTAATGGCTTAAAGTTGAAAGAGGGCAGGTTTAGATTGGGTACTAGGAAGAAATTCCTCACTGTAAGCATGGTCAGACAGTGGAACAGGTTGCTTAGAGAGGCTGTAAATGCTCCATCCCTGTAAATGCTCCAGGTCAGGTTAAAAGTTTTGAGTGACCTGGTCTAGTGAAAGATGTTCCTGCCCAAGGTAGGGGATTGGAACTAGATAGTCTTTAAGGTCTCTTTCAACCCAAGTAATTTTATAATTCTGTGATCAGTTTAGCTTAATTTTCTTGAAAACTTCATTGCAAGTATGCATATAAATCAGTGAAAACCTCAATAGCTGTTCATACTTTCTTCCAAGAGCACACATATTTCAGATAATTAAATTTATTATTTTGGTAAATTCAGTTTTAACTCTCCAATGATTTTTTTTCATAAATTTTTAATCTTTGAAAGCAGTGTAAATAAGTTATTTGAGAGTAAAAAATAGTTTAATATCTAGTAGAATAAAACATTGTCTTTAGTGAATAAACAATCAGATATCTAAACATTATGTTCCACACATTTTAATATTGTGAGGAGGAGGAATACCTCAGCTTCTGCATTCTTTATCACCATAACTCTAGAGTCTACAGCAATATTTACAAATCCTATAAGCACACTTTTTTTTTTTTTCCTTTAATGTATGTAAGGAAAGTACGGCCACAGAGGGATTTTTCATCACTATTTTTAATTATATCTCTGAATTGGAATTCATTCATGCATAGCACTCTGACGAGCCTACCCTCTCAGCCCCCGAATCACCAGGCCACCCCAGATATACGGGGCCTTGAGGGAAGGCACATCAGGAGATGGGCACAGGTACAAAAGAGGCTCCAGTTCCCGATGTGGTTCTCCAAGCTTGTTTAATCCATGAGATGGAGGGAAAAAGAGAGAGCGAACAGGAAGGGTCATGGCCTTATCTAGGCTCTGGACAGGCAGGGCTTTCTGGCTCTCTGCCAACCCCAGGGGAGCAGGAAGGACGGGACCCTGTTTATCTGATTCCAGTCACAGGGGTCCCTGAAAGGGAGGAAAGTATAGCTTGAGCGCACTGTAACAGCACTCTCAGAAGGATAGTGTTTTTTTTCATCAGAACCAGGGAAATGGAGAGGTGAGGTACTGGTCATCACTTATAGCTGGGGTATAAACCTTATTTATACTGCACATTAACTCTAAAGCAATCAAAAAAACTCCACAGAACCAAAACCTCCTTTTTCTCTAATATGCAAACAGCTATGTTCTTGAGTAGTGCTTGTCAAAAATCAGTAAGAGTCATTCCTGAGCCTTATGCCCACTAATCAATAAACTTTCAGTCTTCTCAGAAAAATTAATATTTTACAAAGTTCCTACAGTGAAGTCCATTAGCTTGGGAGGTATAGTTTGTCTAAGAGTTGAATGTATGTGTAAATCACTATTTCATGAATTCTGGAGGTGTTCAGAAAGGATTATATTCCCAAGAGCACAATAAGGAAGTCTATCTGACATTTTTATAGGCTATTCTAAACTAAAAGAAGGAATGTCCATTTTAGTCTACTACCTCTCTAAATCTTCATTAAAATATAAAAAGGAGATTATATTAACATAGTCAATATTTTGTCGATCACAAAATTGGAAAATATTTCAAAGGTAGTAGTCTTTCAATATGCTAATCAAAGAGGATAGGAATTGAATAATATTCAAAATTATTTCTAAACATATTTAATGTAGTCCTTTTATCTATGGGAGAGAACTTCTGGCTGCTTCTATAGAAGGATTACATACTTGTTCAAAAAAAGAAAACTTACAAATGTTTACTGTGTTCCTTGACATTTTAAATCAAATGTGCAGCAACTGAATGCTTATGAGATGCAATTAATCAACAGTGAATGTTCTTACAGTTATGGATGGATTAAGCACAGTAAGATCTAATTAGCTTATGCTTAAACAACATGAAATTATAAATAGTAGTCACATTACTTAATTTACCTCTCCTACCATTTTCATTCTACTTTCAGAAAAAAAATTGAACATTATTACACGTTAGTTTGGATAAACACAACAGAATGTTACATAGGGAGTGGAAATTTTGAATACATTTGCCAAATGTACCATGCAAACTTATTTCAGCAAAAACATTGGTATGTCACCAGCTTTTAAATAGATTTTCCTCTGAGTAGAAAACAAATGAAATGGGAGAGAAAAAGGATGTAGCCCTTCATATTGAAGACAACAGAAACACAAAGTAGCTTTCATTTTCTTTTCTCCCTCTGTTTTCATATTTAAAGAAAAGCTTAGAAACAAATATCTTTCAGCACTACATCTCTCCAGACGTATAATTTCACTATCAGCTAAAGAGGCTGAAAGGACAATAATGTGAGAGATACCCTAAATCCATGAGAAAGTATTTGATGAAGTGCAATTTCTTCCCTTGACAGAGATAACTATACTATAGTGACTGAGACAATTTTTTTCCTTATGTAAAATTCTTTAACAGTATGTTAAAAAAAAAAAAAAAAAAAAAAAAAAAAAAAAAAAAAAAAAAAAAAAAACCAAAACAATACTACATATTATAACTATAAGATCTAAAGAGAAAACACTGTTCACTTTCTGGATTCAGTGCCTTAAACTTAAGTGGAAAAGGTTCAGAGATGTTGAGTAGTTTGTCCAATCACAGTTTATTTCAGTTTTCAGTTCCCTTTAAAGAAAAATTCTATTAACACCTTTTCTGCTTCATCTGACATTTCTGTTGTTTGTGGAGGCTATTACCAATTGCAAAGCAGCCATCCAATGAGATAATATTCACTGATATAAGCTTCAGGAGTCTTCAAATGGGGAGTGATGTTTGATTTCAAAAATATGCAGCTGGTCTCTGAGACTCTTTTGGTAGATACTGTGCTCCTCTGAAAGATGGATAAACCACTCACAGTTGATTTTCAAACGTTCTGGCACATGCACTTCTCAGGGACTTATAACCAGGAACAGCAGTTGAACAGAACGCAGCAGAGGAGGCAGGGGAAATTGCCTTGTGAATGAAATAGGAAATGAGCTGGAGATGTAATAGAAGAAGGATCTATGTCCTTATTTTCTCTCTGGTATATCCAGTTTCCACAACTAAATTAGCATGAAGAAAATGTAGGACAGAGCTGAAATTTGGAAAGCTCCATTGGAAACTGATTAGATCTCAGGAAGTAGTTTGCTTAGACTCTTACTCCTTAAAGATCACAGATAAGACAGCCAGCTTCTACAGATAACAAGTGTTGAATCCAGTGATGGATGATTCCAATTTGCATTTGGATAATTCTTAACTCCCCGCTATGAAATGTTTACAAAAACACTGATTTCCTAAGCTGAAGACAAAATAATTTAGTATAGCTACAGATAATAGAGAGCATACAGATAGCATTAGAAGGATATTTTCATGTTCTAATGTTATAAAGCATTACACTGTATGGAAACAGTGATAAGAAACACCTCAAAATTAAGGCTCAGCAACTACAGCAAATTTTTTTTCATTAACCCATGGAAGCAAGGCACACGTGAGACATTAGAAGCAAAGAGACTTCTGACATAGCAGAGGCTGTCTTTATAATGTATTCATTAGCAGTGACCCTCCCATAGCTTTTTTCTGGCTTCACATGCCATCTTCCAGAAAGTTAAGACTGAAAATAGAGAATGTATAACATGACAATATGGCAAACTCTGTCAGTATATAGGCCGTCAAAGAAAAGATATTCTCAGGGCACTTAACAGAGAGTGCAAAGCCAACAGAAGCACAGTCAACAATCCTACACACTGAAAAGCAATTAAATTCATACACAGAACAAGCTGTGTAACTAAATAAGCTGTGACTGCCCACTGTCACTACCAAGGGACAAAGTGAAGTGATATAATTACTCCCTGTCATCTATCAAAAACTTGGTCTGCTATTTATTGTGGAATTTTGTATCTATTTGATCTTGCTTAAAATCACTAAATAATCTAAAATTCAAATATTTCATTATTAGCTGTCTGATACTTCCCTCTGCGTTATTTTATTCCTTTAACAATGTTTAGTGAGCTTAAATCTGCCTGATTTTTCCCATCTTAGTTGAAAGATTAAACTTGCCTAACTTAGAGGAAAACTGCAAAACTCCAGAGAGGCTTTTGACGAGTATTTAATTGGGTAATGGAAATGGAAAATGAAACTCAGAAACTCGGAAAACTCAGAAAATTCAACCTCTGAATATTAGAATGAAAACACACAGATCTTCAGCAATGGAAGAATATTTGTATTCCAGCCTAACACTTAGCATATGATCCATAGCTTGCAGTCCTATTGTTCCCTAGGAACCATTCTTCCACTCTCCACTCCTGAAAAATTTTGAAAACAAGACTAAAACAACACTGTCACTGCTAATGCTAACCCTCTGACACCACAGTTTAGTTTTGATGTACCTCATTCCTACACACACTTCCACATCCTATTTGGCAGTGGAAAACAGCTTATAAAAATTGGGAACTTCTATTATACACTGGTTGCTTATTCTAGTCCCCTTGCCTCCGTGATGTGAAAACAATTTTAAATTACCTCATTTATTACCTTTGGCCATACCAAGGCTAAACACAGCAGCCTGTGCATAAATGGAGTTCTTCACATTCAGTTCCATGAATACACTTCTAAACATGAAATTGACTTTTTCTGGATCATCAATGGCAATTTTAAGGGGGAATATAGATACAAAAGTGATACTAATGGATATCCTGGTTGTAGTGGAGGAAAGAGTTAGGGGTCTGCCTGCCCTGCCTACCTACCCTTTGGATACAAGGAAAGCAGGTGGCATTATCCTGGCAAATGTGCATAAATCAGCAGGAAATACCTTGGAGGGAAAAGTGCTGCCCATGGATGAATAACTTAGCATCTGTTCACAAAGGATTCACCATGGAGTAGGGCAATTTGCACAGAATATTTTCACAAAGGTTATTCTCAGTGAAGGATTTGGTTAAGTTGATCCAGAAAGGCAGCAGTGAACTCAGAGCAAGCTGGTAGATGTGCAAGAGTGTTTTGCCATGAAAGAAATATTCTTTCTTGCTCCAAGAGATGCTTGTGGGGGACATTCTGAATAAAACCAGTGCAATTCCTTTAGACTAGATAAATGCACTCCTATAATAGGCAAACATTTAGTTGGACCACTAGACAGGTGTGTACAGTAGCAGAACGGGGGTACTAAGGAGTTTTAGCAAAATGCAGTAAATATAGGCCAGTATACCGACAAAATTATTGCAGCATGATATCTTATACTGCTAAGGACTCTTTCGTGGTTCAAAGTTCTGTTCTTTTTCTCTGCTGTGTGCTGGTATTCCTTAGAAAACTTGGCTTAGCTGGCTGTTCATCCCTGGCCTATTAATATAAAATGTGGTAAGTACCTTTACTTCTCTGTCAGTCAGAACCTCCCTTGTAAAATGAGAATAGTTTTGATTTTTTTCCAGAGTTTTAAAAGAGTAAATCTTTTTAGGAATGCTCAGATGTTTTGGTACCATAAAAGAACCTATATCAGCTGGGTATTTCACATGAATTTGTAATAAATTCTGCAATTAAATAGCAAAAGTTGTGTAGAGTACTTTTTTGTGGGAAATTAATGATATAAAAGTTCAACTCACAATAGTAATCTTCAATATATAACACAGAATCTGTTACAGCTCAGTATAAGCTAACACTGTAGAAAGAAACTTAACTTTGCCCTCAATTTGTCTATATTGCTGGGAGGTGTTGAACTGGTTCAAGTGGCCATGAATCTGGTTTAGTTACATACTATTCTCTGATCCCATTATAGTCATTATAATGAATAATTTTTCAAACCTTTCTATTCTGATAATTTTATGGTTTTAATTTTGTGTAACAGGAAAGCAAACGACTCATAATGTACAATTCAGCCGTTTCAGAGGGGGTGCGAACCAGGTGATCTTCAAGTCCATTCCAATCTCTTAGCATTCTGTGATCTGTGACTCACTACTTTATGTAGAAGATTGTTTCCTGCTTTGACACGTTAATAAAATTGGAGTGAGGGATGAACCAGACCCATTTATGAGTCTATTTAACAGTTAATGCTTATATTTTTAATGGCCTCCCCATGTATTATTAACAATGTCAAGCATGCTTTACCTGCCACATAAGCCAATTTATTTGAGACCCAGGTCACACAGTCTCAAGAAGACATGATTTAAGGATGATACAAGACTGTAGAAGCCAGAGACCCCCTGCATTGAAACAACACATGCATACAGTTCTGAACCTTACTACTTCATTGCTTTAAAAGCTGGAGAAAGATGGGGAAATTTACATCAGCTACAAGAAATATTCATCAAGTATCCTCCATCAATTAAAAAAACACTAACAAAACCCCCCACAAAAATAATAAAAAACCCACAACAAACCAAATAAAAAATAATAAATCCACAAGTGTAGACCTAGATTCCAGTCACCTTCTTTTTCTATTTTCTACAAATGAATAAACATTCCCCCAAAAGAAGTTAGTATTAATTTGTGCAGAAGACACTCTCCACAGTATTCCTTCTGTTATGAGTACAAATTTTAAAAGTAAAAAGATCATCAACTATGATGAGCTCCAATTTAAAGTTGAATAATGATACTATGAGGATGCAGCAATCTGCAGCAGCCTTGGCCATAGTGAGCATAAAGAATTGATATGAAGATCCCAAGGGTGAGGAAGAAATAAAATAGCAGATCCCAGACCTCAGGCATCAAGGAAACAGCCTGAGGCTTGTTTAAGGAGCAGGCAGGTGGAATCAAACAGGAGCAAGCTCTGAAGAGCAAAGAAGACAAGGGAACATGGAAAGTCTTAAGTGCAGCATTCTCCAAAAGTTCCAAAAGAGCCAGTCCAGTCTCAGGAAATTATGCCCAATCTGTTTTTATGCCCACTCTGAACCTACTACTTTAAATTTACAAATGTATTCTCACATTTTTTGCTGAAAATGCACCATAGTAGAGAGCTTAGATTGTTTCTTTCAATATGTGCCTCTGTAGCCATCTCTTCTCCAAGTTGAAAAGTGCTTTGGCCCCCCACTAAATTGCAGGCTACTTCAATTTATTAACATATTTCTTCTTTTGGGGTGTCTGAAACCAGATACAATATTCCAGAAACAGTGTAAAAAGTGCTAAAAAGTACACTAAAACTTCCTCAACATACTATCTTGTGTTACTGTCAATGCAGCTCAGATGTTAAGGTATTGTGTTTTGGGGGGTTTGTTTATGTTTTGAGTGAATTATTGGTTCACACAGTATCAGTGAAATAATGCATTCCATCTTCGAGGGAATGTTTATTATTATTGCTACAAATAGCAGCACCAGAGGAACTGTAATACTATCAAAGGACTATTAAAATTCAAAATTATCTGAAGCTTGAAACAGAGTATGCAAAATTAAATGGAATTGATTTTTTGGGGGGCATGAAAATGAGATTTCTGTCACATTCTAGAAGCAGTATCAATCACAGGAACAAAAAACATAGATCTTTCAGGGATGCTGAAACCTATGACTCAGCAGGGGATAGTGCCTCCTAATTAAAATTAGCTCATATATTAAGTCATAAACAGGAGGCACCTACACCCTCCTGAGTTAAAGGAAAAAAGCCACTTTCAGCACTGAACAAAAGGTGGGAGTATTGCAAATGAAACTAAGGGAGAAGTTAATGCACTTAGCAGAACAGCAAAGTTTGCTAATATAGAGCAGGGAAAGTAAAAAGAATGCAGGTATTCCAGGGGGTCACCAACTTCAGCTAACACTGAAAAAAAAGAAGCAAATATCATATGGGGTATATAACAGGAATATGGATATGAGATGTTGAAAATTCTAGTGTTCTCACTGAGACTAGAACATTGCAGAATAATTAGCTGCAAATATTCTGGAACTTCTGCTGTTGGTGAGAAGGCCCAACAAACATCTCTTAGAAACAAGGACTAATGAAATGAAAAAAGAAAAAACCTGAAATGTGAAAAAATCAAAATGAAAAACCAAAACAACCAGATGAGCTTTTGAACTCAGAAACTCCTTTCATTCTTTTCCTTCTTATGAAAGGAATAAAAAATATATTAGTTAATTTCTTGAACAAGAAAAGGTTGCATTTCCACTGTATCTACATCCCATCTAATATCTCCTTGATCTAGGCTTGATATTCTGGTTTGACCTTTGGCCTACCTCATCAGTATGGACTTGTTGGGTGCTTGCTTGTTTAATATTTAATATGCTTTAGCCTATTAATATGCTTTAGCCAATTTAATATGCTTTAGCCTATTCTCCATAAAACTTCTGCCATATCTTTCTTCCACATACTACTTTGTTAAGTCTCTAAAGAATAATCAATCACCACATCTCTCACAAAATAACTATGGAAAAGCAAAGGCAATTTCTAGATCAATTTCTATTTTTTTTTTCTGAGAATTTAGAAGATGTTTAGAACCTTGGACTTTCCCCTTTTAACAGCAGACCTGTACCTACCCAGGAATTTCAGGATTTACTGTGGTAGATAGGGACAGGCGAACGGAAAATCTCGGGATGTGACAGAAAGCAAGACCCTTCCCCCCTCATCCTGCTATAGATGATCAATCACCCCTGAAGCATGCAGCCCCTCCTAACTCCAGTAGTTTTCCACTCCTTACTAACCCTAGCCAGACCCACCGTCCCCCTTTGACGTAGTAAAGCCCCCTTGACTATTTAACCTCACGAGATGAGATAATAAACGCCATTTGACCATCCACCACATTGGTGTCTGTGCATGTCAGTGGACCAAGTGACCCGGGCGAGGCCGGGTCGCTGTGCTGTGTCTTGATACCAGGTCGCCCGCCTTCTCACCAGAAGGCGACAATTTACCCACACAGAAATTTAGGAACAGGTGTATAGAGTGTAAATTAGTTCGCTGTTGCTCCTAAGAACCCACTGCACATACTTGTGGTGTGCAAAGATCATGCCTGCCTCATGCCTGTAAAAACACACCTCCCAGCATGGTGTTCACAGATGACTGTTTTCCCCTGCCCATGAAAAAGTGTGATCTGCTTTTGTTATTTAGGCTCCAATGTTTCCTGTAATTAAGCCAGCTCATTCCAAGCTAGACTGAGTATCCCTGCATTACATTGCAGTCTGAGTTGTAAATATAGCGAGTTCAGTTATCTATGAAAAGTTTGTGTACATTTTTTGCCAGTAAGAAATAGTTAAGAGTACACAGGGAACTGGTGCATGGTAGCCAGAATTTGCAGTATATTTGCACCATTCATGTAGGGTCCCAAGTCTACCCTGACTTCTTATTATGGATGAGTCCTTAATAAGGATAATAGCATTGACCTTGGGGTTTCTGCTGGTCATTGTGCATATTTACATCCTCCCTGCTGTGCTATTGCCTAAAGCAATTTCATTAGCCTCAGAATAAAACGAAATTTACTGCATTTTACCCCATCCATTCAATGCATTTTTTTTCTCCTAACATGACCTATAATACTGGACCAAGTTTTTGGAGCCTATCCTTTGAATTTTCTTTATAAGTCTAACTGTATAAGGGGACAATATTACCGTTCAACCCATTAAACAATTATACTTGAGGACCCAAGTTAAATTTTATGGTAGCATATTTAACAGAAATAGACTTAAAATTAGTAAAAGACTGATTTTCTAATAATTCATTATGCATTTTCTTTGTCTTATTTTTATGTGATTGTGTTTGTGCTACTCATATAGTTCTGAAGATTATTTATTTGGGCTCATTACCAGAGATCAAACAAAACAACTGTTATATTGGACTGAAAGAAATTTATTAATAAAAGCTCAATTGCCAGTTTGTGCAATAGAGCAGTTCTTAGTTCTCTGATGTTAACATTAAATGGAAAAGTTGTCCAGCATATGCAAACTCCATCCTTCATTACCCAAAAAAATTTCAGAGCTATTTGACTTACAAATGTGGTAACTAAATTAATTAATATATTATGACAAAGTAAACACATTTTTGCACTTGTAAGAACTAAAGTCATAAGACACAAAAAGATATCTTCCCTTGTCAAACATTATGCATTAAACAAATTATATTAAATGTTCCCAGAATCAAAATTATTTATATTGCATTAAGACACAAGGTTCCATAATCATGAGTTATAGAATTCAATATTGTTCTCCAATTGATATAAGAAAGAATTATCCTCCTTCTACAAGTTAGGATTGTCATTCTGTAGCTACAGAAGATCAAACACAATGAAAATAACTTTATCCTTTTGGTGTCTACTTCTATAAATTTATGAATAAATTTTCAAGCTAATCTAAGTGTCTGATTCTTGATTGTTTGCTTTCAATATAGCCACAGTGCATATTATTTTAGAAATTCTCCATCTACTCATGGAGTTCTTATCAAATCACAGAACATTCTGAGTCTAAAGGGACCCATAAGGATCATCAAGTCTAACTCCTCAGTGACTGAACCCACAACCTTAGTGTCATTAGCACCACACTCTGACCAACTGAGCCAATCTCAGGGTCTAACATTAGGTTCCAGGCTTTTATATTCTGCTCTGAATTTGTAGGAGTTTTAAGTTTGTGATTGTTTTTGGTTTTGGGGGGGTTTTGTGGTTTTTGTTGTTGTCGCTGGGATTTTTTGGTTGGTTGCTTTTTCTTTCTTTAAGAGTTCTAAATAAAACTTTCTGAAAATAGTGTTTCATATTTTATCACTGAATTGCTATCAAGACAGAGTCTGAACTCTATCAAGACAGAGTCAGAAATTTAACCACTGTCTTCAAACATGCAAAGTACATTTTCAAAGTGTGCTCTAAGAATTAACCTATACACCTTGTAAGAGGTGCCAGGTGTCCACCAACCTCATCTACTGCTTCCCTTCTCAGGCAGACAGGAGACAAAAACTAAGAGAAAAGACCTTGATTGTTGAGACTCAAGAAGTGAAGCAAATAAAGGTAAGAAAAAGGTCTAAAGAAATTTCCTTAAGGGGCAAACAAACAGACTAGACTGAAGAATTGCTATTTCTTTGTCTTTATTAGCTAATTCATCTCACAGTTGATGTATAATACTGTAGTAGCTCTGAAGTGTGGAAGCTGATTATTATTTTACTACAGATTTTCAGTAACCTGCACCATTATGCAGTGATTATGTAGCCTGACACTACTTGTTCACTCTATCTCTAACAACTGGTTCTTTAATTCTAATGAGGCAACAAGTGTAGTACTAAGGGCAAACCTGGAAGGGTTGAGGAAAATTAATTTCACAGTTGTCATTGGCTCAAATTCCTTGCTGGAGGCCTGAGTTGGATACCCTGGGTTTATTCAGATATTGTGAAATTTTTTCCTCTTGTTTTCTAAAACAAAGATCTTGGCTGGATATTTAATATAACAATAATTCTCATTTAATGTCACTTCATTTTGGTTAATCCCTAGCACGGTATGATAAAATAAAAAAATATGGCTTAATTGATAGTGGTCTAATTTTTGGCCAAATAAGGTTTTTGACCATCTTGTGTGAGAAACACACAAGGAACTGCACTGTGAGAGTTGTCTCTGTCCTTTCCCTTAGGGAGGAAGAGGTCTCAGGCAAGAAATATTCTGGGTAGGAAGACTAAACTCATATGAGGAATAGCTCATTTGGTTTCCAGAGAAGAAAAGTTGATAAAAATTTAACAGTAGTTAATATAATGACATCCGACACTGATTATGTTTCATATTCATTAACAGGGTATGAACATTTGAAAGCAATGTAACTTTACTATAGTCACGAGACATCATCCTGTATCTGTGTCTGTTGTGAAAATAAGACTTATTATCTTCTGCTAAGCAAGGATATTTTGAAAATCTATGTCTTGCTTTCATAAGTTTAAAATTTTACAAAGCTTAACATTTTCTGTTCCTATATATTTTAGTTATTGGAAAAAAAAAATATAATCAAGGTATGAGACCTCCCTCTTTTCTGTATATGAACATCTTAATCATGAGGAGTTTCTCTTTCCACTCAGTTATCTTTGAATTATTCTATGCAGAATTTGGTCAAGAATTTGTGCCTGTGCATTTATGTTTTAGAACCATGTTGCATCCCCGGTTGCGTTCAGATTAGAGTTTTATAATGTTAGTTATCCAGTTCTGTGTACCCCATTATACATCCCTGTTCCCCCCACGATGGTTCCCTCCAGGCTGCCTGCCATTGGAGCTCCCCCATGCCACTCCTGTAACCACCACCTGTTCTTTCCTGAAACTTCCCTGTCAGTTACCCCATCCCCGCGTCCCCATTTATCCCGGAGCCCTGTATCCGCCCCCACCGTGTTCCCGTTGGTCACCGTGATCCACATCACCGCCATGATGCCTGTCCCCATTGGGGGGAGGGCTTTTGCCCTCCTCAGCCTGCCCCCTATAAAATCCCATATGACCCCGGTCCCAGCACTATTTTGTCCACGTGGCGCTAGGGAGGGGCTGCGCTTCTCCATTGCAGCTCCACGCAGCAATAAAAGCTCTCCAGCCAACCACACGGGCAAACTGGACATTCCTTTGCCTCTTTGTCTCACCCCTCACGCCGACCACAGAGCGTGGCCGGCCCCAACGCCGGTGCACTGAACGCAGCAGCGCCCAGGATGCAGCAGCCCTGGTCCTGCCGAGAAGCAGCGCCTTTGCTGGGCTCTCCAGAGCTGCCCGGGACCGGGGAAAACAATGAAATGCCGCAGAATCAGGTATCTACTCTACTTAATTAAAAGGCAGGCATGTGTTTTGGTCTGCCTTAGATTAGGATGGGGCTCTGAAATCACTAGTATAAAGTTTTGCTCTGTTACAAAACAGGAGATATAGTGGTTTAAGATCAGCTCATTTTCATTCTTGCTGCCTGTATGGTATATAAACGGGAAGAAGGGGCTGTCTTTGGAAGATAAAGATGCTGTCTAGTTCTAGGAAGAAGCAATGTAGAAGTGACCTACAACAGTGAATGAACATTTTTTCTGTCCTCAGGGCTGGATGCTCCTCTCTCCAACATTTCTTTTTTCAATGCAGTGAGTTTCCTTAAATACTTGACACTTCTGCCTTATTGACAAAGATCTTTGAGGAAAACTCTTGGCTGCAAGGTTCAGTTTGGGATCAAGGGACAATAAAGTAATAAGCATCATAAGCATCAACTCTATTTTACCGTATCCATATTAATAAATTAAACACTGCCAGGAAAGGCACAATTTTTTTTGTTGCTTTTATGTGCATGTTTATGTTCAAAGTGTTTCAACAGTCCCTGTCATGATTTCATCCAAAACAAGCTAGCACTCTCTTAAACCATTTCTGGTTGTGCCTCAAGAGCTGTCACAGATAAGGACCATTCCCAACAGAGAGCTTGGCAGCCATTGCACGCCAGATGACAGCAGCACTAGATAACAATCCTGAGAACAGTCAGTTTAGCATTATAGACACAGAGACAGTGATTTGATCCCTGGCCATTTAAACAGTTTAATTCAAATGGAAAAAGGAGAGCAATGTTATGGGAATGGCTAAAATTAAAATACTGCAGCTGGTGTGGATGAAACCGACTAGAGATTATTTTGCCTTGTATGAAAGGTATCAAGAGTTTTGCCATAACATGACTCTTTTTTCTTTCAAAAAGAAAGAGGGAGCTTTCTCCTGATGTTTTCCAACTTAATGAATCAGTCTGTTAATACAAATGACTACTGTTGAAACAACTCCTGTTCAACATCAAAACACATAAAACAGTCACCAATGCAGATAGAATAAAACGCTGCCAGTCACCTGAACTTTGCAGGGAAGGTGCATGGAAACAATATATATATATATATATTCACCAATGACTATTAGGATGACCCATTTCACCCATGCACTGGGCAATTTAAAGATGTTTTTTACTTTTCTGAATTTACTGTCTCAAAAAGTAAAAGTAATTTAAAAAAAAAATCAATTTTGTAATATTTTAGTGGGCACCTTAAAATGTGAAATACTAGGGTAGTTTAAGGCTTTTTATTATATCACATTTTCATCAAGTATTCTGATTGCTATAGGAAAACAATGTAATGAAAATGGGACCTGCTTAACCCACCTCCTATGAATTTTAATGATAATGGAGGTAGTCATCTCTGAACTTTTACATTCGCAGCTGTTGGTGTCATAACTGGAATCAGTCCTCCAAATTAAATTAGTAATATGCAGTTTGTAATGAATGCAACATTTAGCAGGTACGCTTGAGTTCTAAAGAATATTGTAAGTCGGATCTCAGTAGTGTCCATGATAATAAGGATGCAGTATGGATGAATTTCAACTTTATTATAATCAAACTCTTTCAGCTATTGCTTCATTATCATGCAAAACCTTTCCAGGTGATATGTTCCAGACCTGATCTAGTCCAAAAACATTTAAAAGGGCAATCAAAATCAGTGCAAATGTTGCTGAGAGTTTTGAGTGCATGGAAGAAATGGATGAGGTTTTTCAACAGATATTTTTGACAAATACTACCAAATTGTTACCCCTTCTCATAAGCTTCCTGAAGAACAGGTAGATATATGGATATGTTTTCAACCCCACACATTTCCAAGGAAACAAACTGATCTAACATGAAATGGAGTGATAATATTAACTGTATTTTAATTTTATACAATATTATAGGCTAATGGCTTTTCAGAAAGTAGTTAAAGTCCCTGAGAGAAATACTCCCTTCTTTGTAATAAAACTAAATATATTCAGCAGTGATTTGATTTTTACATATTTTACTACAATACTTATGTTACTAACAACAAGCACAGAAAACTAGGAAATTAAGATGAAAAGTAAAAAATGTGAAAAAAATCAGCATAAAATTTTATGCTAAAGTAAGGATCACAAATTGCTTTCTAAAAATAAATTAATAGCTATACAAAACTGGCCTCTTCTTATGATCAAAGAGCTCATAACCATGGCTTTAAACAATTACAGACTTCAAGAAATAATTTGATAAGAAGATGCTAGCCCTTCACATACTACTGATAATATAGCCATAAATATTCTATAGGGTTAATGTCATCATGAGGGCTACTTAACCATTAATTGTAAGATGCCCTGTTTTGGAAGCATTCTTAATTTGCAGCTATACTTAAATGAAACATTCTTGTATATTTCTCAAAAATTTGCATTTCCCTATTTTTTTTTAGGCAAGGTGCATTAAAAATCTTGTAAAATGTGTGGAAAATGTGTTTCTATACATTTACAAAACTTCAGACATTATTGACAGGATTAACTGTAGAGGCATTATAAATTACATATATCTTATGGCTTGCTAAAAAAATTCATTATATCTATAGCATATTGAAACACTGACTTGTTTCAGTATTAAATCTCTCAAAAGTTTTAAATTTCCACTTCTACCTGAGAAAAAATTCACTATTAAACATAAAAGTAATTTTTCTCTTCAAAAAATATTTGTTGACTCCTGAGCAGGGACAGGATTTTCTACAGAGCCATGTGATCACATAGTATTCCACCAAGAAAATAGATGCAAACATATCATCCTATATTCCCACTACATAAAATGCAATTGTACTTGAATATTAAAAATATATTCTGTTTAATATATCTTTTCCCAATACAGCTATGTAAAATCCTATTCATTAAAATGGCCAGGTGTTTTAATTTTCAAATATTCCTACTATATACACTAATTTCCACTTTGCTACATTTTCTCATACATAATGTATTAAACTGCTTCTTGTTGAGGACAGGTTCTTTCACATGCAGTGCAGAACTGGAGAGAGGCAGAATCTCATGCCTTGTCTGCTTGAATTTTAAGTACCTTTGAAGCAATTACATGAACAAAATTCTTCAGAAAGGAAAAAACGTTTTAGAAGACAGTCACATCTACTGAAACTTTTTCTGAATGACCATGACGTTTCTTGGAAAGGTCAGCCTTTCTGGAAATTGTGCTTTCATCATAATTTCTCATTTATTTAATGTCTCATCTTTTGGACATGTTCAAGATGGATGGGTGTGAAAATCAGAATGCTGCTGAGGTACATGGAAAGAAATTAAGCATTACTGAGGACAGACATAGGAAGCTAGGACAGGGATGTAGTATAAAGAAAAATTGCAACAGGAATACTGATGAATAAAACCAACTTCACTGTCACTCTGTCTCAGGCCAGGAGCACAGCCCAGCAGCTGGTATGAGCTGCCATGGCATCCATTCTAGTAGTCTAATCATTCTGGCATCAGAATCATTCTTGCTGAGCTTTTCCTAAGTGCTGTCCAATTATCCAAGGAAATTGTATAATGATTCAATAAACACAATACCAAATGCTGAAATACTATGTCAGAAAAGACACTAGAAAATGGCATGCATTGAGTAAAATTAAATTTCCACTTGCAAGGAAATTCTTCATAATATTGCATTGTGCATAATCTGTGGAAACTAAAATGAGCTACTTGCAAGTATTTTCAATTTCAGTTCAGATTTCATGATAGTTTTCATGCTGCAAGACATTATGTTTTCTTTGAAAATAATATATTCACAGTAGTTTGCCTTGGGCAGATTGTGCACGCAACACAATATTATCATCGGAAAACAAAGAAATTACACTTTTCATTTTATTTCTTGCTTTCTCTTCAAAATGTTTACGGTTTACTTCTGTATTACAAAACTGAAGTGACACCCAATATTAAAGCCACTGACATCATTATGATACTCAGTTCTATTAGAAAGAAAATACAAACAGGAAGACAGTGATTGGTGAGATTCTATAGAGACCAATTTCCCAATTCTGCCTCAACCCAAAATTTCAGGTAAATTCTGTTTTTTGGTGCCTCTTATTTTTTAAGTAACGATATGTATAAGTATTCATCCCTGTATTTAGTCTTTTAGGTCAGGGCATAATGTTTTACATAAAGTGCCCACAACCATGACTTTTGAGTGCAAAGGATATAAAAGTTAAAAATATAAACTCAGCAGTAACTGTTTTGGAAGGGATAGCAATAATCAGCATAAGGAAGAAAAATAATGATAAAGGGAGCCTTTACCTTTCCCATTCTTTCTCGTTAGGAAAAAAAAAATTAAAAGAAGCCATGTTAAAGCCTGCAGGAAAATAATGTACTCTATGCTTTATTTTCTTGTCATGTGTTTTCTTGTCATGTATCATTTATTTACTAGTAACATATGAATTGGTTTTAAAGGTTATTATGTGGTTCATTTTTGAAATTTTAAAAGGTATTAGTTTTAAAGGTTATTATGTGGTTCATTTTTGAAATCTAAACTTATTAAATAATCTTAAAGGAATCAAGTATAGATAAGTTTCCTGCAAAATAGGAAATCAGGTCAAAATAGAAAAAGTGTTTGAGTGGGAGGAATAATCTGTAAAAAGAGAGGAACCAGTCTTAGGAACAAGTAGCTTTTTCTTTCAGTGGCTGAAGTCACTATCGGCCTTCCCAGAGATATGTGGTGTATCATATCAAATAACTTCTAGATAACCTGAAAACAATGAGTCACTAGCAATGTCAAAAAAAAAGTATTGATGAATGAATTATGCAGGGTATGAAGAATGAAAACCAGGCATGAAAAATTGCAGGAGGACCATAAAAGATGTATTATTCAGAAGCAAAGAGGCAGATGAAATTCAAGAGTTGCAAAGTGATGCACATAATTTTAAAAAATTAAAATCTTAACTTAATAGAATCATAGAATGGCTTAGGTTGGAAGGCACCTTAAATAACATCAGGTTCCATGGGCCTTCACTAGACCAGCTTGTTCGAAGTCCCATCCAACATGACCGTGAACACTTGCAGGGATAGGACATCCACTACTTCTCCAGACAACCTGTTCCACTGCCTCACCACCCTTGCAGTAAAGAATTTCTTCCATATATCTAATTTAACCCGCCCTCTTTCAAGTTTAAACATTCCCCCTAGTCATGTCACTACATGTTCTTCAAAAGGGTCCCTTTCCAGCTTTCTTGTAGACCCCTTTAGGTACTGGAAGGCTGAAAAGAGGTCTCCCCAGAGTCTTGTCTGATCATCCCTCTGATCATCTTTTTGACCCTCCACTGCACTCAGTTTAACAGGTCCAAGTCCTTACATTTGGAGTCTCAGAGCTGAACACAGACTCCATATGGGTTCTCCTGAGAATGGAGTATAAGGGTAGAATCACCTCCCTGACATTTGGTCAAGGTTCTTCTGATGCAGCTCAGAATACCTTTGGCTTTCTGGGCTGCAAGTGCACATTGCTGGGTTGCGTCAATCTTTTTGCCAGCACCACCCCAAGTCCTTCTCCTCAGGTCTGCTGTCAGTCCATTCTCTGCACAGCCTGTATTTGTGCTTGGGACTGTTCCAGTCCAGCTGCAAGACCTTACACTTTATGAGATTACCATGGGACCAGCTCTCAAGCCTGTGAAGATCCATGCATAATGTACTATTAGCAAACCACTACCAGTTAGGATACCTAGGGAGTTTAATATCTTAGATTCAATGAAAATACCAGTTTCATATTCCATAGCTATTCAGAAACAAATTAGATATCAAGCTTTTGTGGTGAATTGACCTTGACTGGCTGCTAGATGCCCACTCAGCTACTCTCTCACTTCCCCTCCTTTCCAGGATGGAGGAAGACGAAAGAAATCAGCTAGAAAAGTTTTGGGGTTGAAATAAACAGAGTGAGATCTCTCATTAATTATTGTCATGAGCAAAATAGACTCAACAGCTTTGCAGGGAAAAAGGTGTGGATATGTTATTTTCTGTTCTTTCCCATTTATTCAGTTTTCATCTCAGTATCAGGGACAAAATGGGACTGAAGTTGCTTTCCTTGGGTAGTGCAGAAGTGCTGAAAATTTGCTGCTCCTATAATTCCTCTAAGAAGTGATTAATTGAAAACTAAGAAGCAATGAAATAATAAGTACAGTTGCAAACACTGAAAATAATCATATACGTAATCAAATTGTATATTTAGAGGTCAAAACATCAAGATCTATACTCTGCAGAAACAAAGACCTCCGCTTAAAATATGTTATTTAATGAGTAACTTCTGGTTGTGCAACTGTGACTATAATGCATAAAAGAGAATGCAAACCCAGCAATAAGGCCTGTGGGAGAAAATAATATCTGCTCACATTAATATATATACTTCATGCTGCTCTTCTGTTGAGCTTTGATTTACTCTAGATGATAAATCAGCAGCAATCTGACCTTCTTCCTGAGCACAGCCACATTCTAATTCCATAACTTTTATTTTATCTTAGTATCATAAAGTAGATTGTAAGTATCAGCTTCATTTTGATGACCCAGCCACTTTTTTTTGTGTGACAGACATCATATTATTTAAACCTACTAGCTTTTGCTTTTTTTCTTAATGTGAGTATAGATCAGTATCTTACATCATGTCAGTCAATCTTGGCTTACTACTTGTAATTTTTGCTGGAAAAAAATATTTAAAGCATTACTTACATTCTCTTTTTACCTATACACACCAGTGAACTCTACAGTCCAGTGTCTGATACCCAGCTAATAAAGATTAATGCATTCATTTACCAGATTGTTAGAATGTTATTAAAATGCAAATGGTTGGTTTCTGTTAATTGTTCAATATCACATACAATTGATATGGGGACTTGTACATTTTCTTGTGATTTTGGACAGTTCATCTGAAAAGTTTGAGGAACAGAAGCAAAATCTGAGTTTTTTTATCCCAAATAATTATATGAATAATGGCACTTAAAAAATAGCAATTGTGAGCTGGAAATGAATTGGAGAATTGTGAGGTCTAGAGTCACTAGATGCAGGAATATATACAAGATGGACAGAATAATTATTAGAAAGAATTGTTAAGAGAAGGATATTTCTGTAAATGGAAGAGGAAAAGAAATTAACAACTTCCAAATAATAACATATTGTTATCAAAATTTTTATTCTGAATTTGCAAAACTCAATTTAACACATTAATCTTTTGCCTGAACTTTTTGCAGAGTCTGGCAAAGACTCTGGAAGACTAAGTCCCAGATAAGTCAGCTAAGTTGCTGCAGCTGTGAATCCTGGAGCCAAAGGTTAGAGGGTTTATTGTATCTAGCAGCTATTGAGCTGTACTCTGAATATATCTTATTCCCCCTCCCCACTTCTGTTTTTTATACCTGAAGTACTTCAGACTCCTCTCCCCTCCTGAAGGCACAAGGAGAACCCTTCCACTAAAACTCTGATGGTAGAATACATAGGAGTTTGCAAATTTGCTGAATACAATGTATAATGTTGCAATCATATGTACCCTTGCTAACAGAGAATGAAGTAGGAATATTTGCCCTTTTCTATGAATATGTCTTCACTCCATGTAAAAGGGATCTACAGTGTACTAGTTCTGTTTCTTGCAAGATTGCAGTTGATGAGGAGTTATGATGCTTTTTAATTTTAAATGCCTTTGAATCGAATTCCAAATCTGAACACTGTAGTTTATCTAAAGAAAAAAAGAATTCAAACATCACCTCCACTGAAAAATAATAATTTATGTTTTGTCACTCTTGTTTTTAAAAACTATATTTAGCATTACCTTTAAAAAATTACTATATATTTTAATGTGGTTAGCTATTTTTTAAGTATACTCTTCTAAATATGATAATGTAAATTCACAATCTATTTACAGTCTTAGAAAATAGACTATTTTTAGAAATTCCATTTTATTTTTCAGGTACTTTGTACAGACAAAAATCCCTCTATCTAGGCTTTTAGTGGTTTGGTTTTCTTTACTATTATTACCATGTTTTATTTCAGAGAGGAGTATGTGGATTAAAAATGTTTTTCTCTTTTGTGTGCATTTCACTTCTTGAAACTGCAGACACCCGAATAAAGCAGCTTCTTTCACCTATTTAATTACCCATGTCTTCTTCTTCTCTGCAGAGAAGTCTTATCAACAAAAGCCAATTATGAAACCCAAGTTTGACTGTCAGGTGAATATTAAGAATTACGAAACAGTGCTGCTGGATGACTGTTTTACAGTATGTTTCCCCCACTTCACATGGTGATATTCGTAAAGGTTAAATTCCCATGTGAATGTGAACACAGTGGAAGAGAAGTTTAAAAATTATTCTACTGTTTCAACTAAGTAATTTTGACATTAAAATTACTCAGATTTAAAATACAAATGTATTTAGTATAATCTGTGGATTAATTCAAACAGAAAGTGACAGTTTCATTATAGCCTTCATTAAGAATTTAAGTCCAAAAATTTTTGAAAGCAAAGCTGTGTAAATCGAGATTTAAGAGACCTGTACCCCAAAACATAATGGCAGCAAGGAGTACATTGACAGTGGGTTCCTTGCTGCTTTTATAACTGTTAAACTAATGATGTGAAATGGAAATATGCCAACACAATATACCATTTGTGTTGAATTGCTCCTAAATGATGGCTACATCTATATACTCCTATTTCTTAATGAATACATCCTGTCTACTAATTTTAGGTAGGCTTAATATTTAATGGCTTTGTGCTTCTCTTACATACAAAAATTATTTAAACCCCCTATAACACTGTTCAAAATTATCCTTAAACTTCAACCTATCCACTGCACAAGAAGGTAAATGGTCTAAGGTGGCAGATCCTACCAGCAAATCTGTCTGGATGGTTTTAAAGAGCTGTAACTAACAACTAGATCACTCCTACCTAGCCACAAGCCCAGTCCTTCATATCCCCTCCATTTAAATCATTATCAGAATCGGAAAGAGACTGGTATATACTATTATTAATTAAATCTAATATTATTTTCTTGTCACAGTAGATCCACTTTGTCAATTTTCCAATACTTGTTCTGACATTTCTTTAATCTGCCTCCTCCTTCACATGACATAAAAAAGAAAGAGAAAAAGAGTCTCAAAGATTAAAGAAGTAAGTAAACACAGAACACTGGAAGGGAAGAATATTTTCTCTCAAGACCTCACCATTAAGCTTTGTCAACAGAGTATGCATGACACAGCAAGTTCAGTAAATCAGAGGATTGCCTTAGAAATAAAAGCTAAGGAGCTCATGTAACCAAGGTTCATAATTTCTTGTACCAATCTGAGCCACTGAAAGAAATAACAAAATGCATGTAGAATGAACTTCTAACGTAATTCATTTTAGCTGTCCTACCTTCATCTTTCCCTTTAATAAGTCAAAATGCTTTAATGAACCCAATATAGAATAGTAAATATCTCCAGAAAATAAGTTGCAGAAATACTTCGGGTAATGGCAATGCCATCAAACATATCCATCACATCCTTAGCCTGGCACTGCAGCACTGTGATGGTTGTCATAGTTTGGGTGTGGCTGACACTGTGGTAGGATATAAAATATATAATCTTTTGCTAACCCTATAGCCCGGGGAAGGCAATTCAAGAGACGAGCTCCTGCAGCATACACAGCCCACCACTTTCTGGGGTAGTTGCAAAGCTGTGGAGAGTCTTGGAGCAACTACAGCCTGGCTGGTGTCCAGTGCCTTGAGAACATGTGTGACCCAGCTGGGAGCTGGGTATTCCCTATCCAATCCCATAGTCAATTTCATCAGTCAGCAGAGAGAGTCTCCAGGGTATGAAAGACAGAAACACTCAGGACAGAGCATGGGGAGAGGGTCAGAGGGCCAGAGAGTTCTTTACATACCCAGCAACCAGGTCTCAGCTGCATACTGCCTGTGGGCAGACCCACCTTGCTGATCTCCTTCTGCCTCATGCCATCCGTAAAGAACACGGAAGTCACTGACTCCTAAAACTTCTTATAGAACAGTCATTGAACTGTTTTGGTGTCTGAGTCCATTGAGTCTACTCACTGCTCACAAATGGTGACAGACATTTTATCATTAAGGGCATGATCCAGCTAAATCAGGTTTCTTCCCTGATGGATTATCCACCAACAACATAACAAACTAGTCTTTAATACGTAGGGAAAAACAGAGGGAAATGTTTTGTCTTAGAAAAGTGGGAAGAAGGAAGGAAGGAAGCAAGCAAGGAAGCAAGTAAGCAAGCAAGCTGACTTTCCTTTAGTCTTGTATCCATTGATGAATATCAGTAGAACACAAAATTATATTTTTAATGTGGCCCCATACTAATTCTTTCATATTATAATTTTAAAAAAGGATTTACTATTATTTTAGCTGTCAGCTAGATGCTAAATAACTGATCATCTGGAATCAGAAGAGCTGGATTCATATTTTTAAAAGTGCTAACACAGGAATATAAATGAGAACAAATATTGAACTATACAAAAAGAAAATATTACTCTTAATAGTTCTGTCATCTTAATTTATCAATTTATTACCAAGCACAGAAAAGAAAGAAATATACAGGCATCTCCCTCAGAGATGAAGATTCTAGTGAAAGGAATCTTTATCATACATATATCATTAAAACAAAACTCAATATAGTCTCATAGTGATAGCAATCTTGAATTAAATAAACAAGCTTCAGTAGTCAGAGTGGTGTCAGCTAGAACTACTTTTACAATTTTGCTTCAGTCCTGTGTACTTCAAATGTGCTTGGAAAAGAAAGTTTTATTCTCAAAGTTATCCAGAGTTGTGCTCTTGGAGTATAAGTCATCAGGAAAAATAATGGATCATGCCTTTCCCTAGATAAGGAAAATTCTTACTTATGTTATATTTTTGCCACTCTATGTTAACTTAGACACATATAAGATATGTTGTCATCTTCTGTGTCTTTCAGAAAATATAGCAATTTAAATGGAAGTCATAATATTTTGGTCAAACTTATCTTCCTAATTTTTTATCTAATCCTCAGCTTTTTTCTCTACATAAATTAGTTGATTGCTAGTGGTTTTTGTTTCTTTCCAAGGAGCATCATATTCACAGAAATGTAGGTATTAATTATCTTGTATCTTTTCTTATTGTACTACAAACATAAACTAAAAACAAAATAAAATTGTAGCAGATAACAAATTAAAAAGGGAAAAGATGTTTAGAACAATAGACAGGTTAAGGAAAGACAGGTTAAACTTAGGCAAAAAAAGAGACACTTTTAGGATATAGAATGTTTTAGTTAAATTAGTATTTTGTTCTAAAAAAAAGTAGTACTTCAAAGTCCAGATTTTATTTAAATGTGTTTGGGTTTCTTTTCCTTTTTTATGGTTTTTTCCAACTGATTTTAAATTAATTTTCTCTGTGTTATCCTGTGGTGAGAATGATTGGAACAAGACAATTTTACAGCTCAGACTTTCTTAATCCCTCCTTCCCAATGCTGCAGCAGTCACATTTTAAAAGTTTTTACAGCAAAGGACCCCAGGGATGGATTTTATTCAGATAGTTACATTTCTCATTTCTTTTTTCCATGGCTGAGGGGCACAAGATATAGTATGGAAGGTACTGATACAGAATAGGTGACCAGGTGTGAGTAGAAAAAAGGATGAACACAATAAAATACCTATGTGAATTCTTAAATTTTACATCTTTTTCTGTCTGCACGAGGTGAACACCTACTGCTTGACATAAACCCATTTCTGGTACTTGGATTTGGACCAAGTGTCAATACTGAGCTTCAGTTACTGTGAAGTAAGATTTCACAAGAGGCAAAAAGATGGAGTAGTCCCTATAAGCAGACTTACTTGTGATTACATACTCTATCATCTGCATTTACAAATTCCAACACCCAACAAAAAACAGTTTAAGAAAACTTTTTTATGTCTGTTTTTGTCCAGATTGGAACTTGTGAACATTTCTGCCTGAGTCCAACATCAATTCCTCTCTTTGGCTCTGGCCTGTATCTCAGTTATTCCAATGTGTGAGTCAGATGTTGGAAATAAAGGGACACATCTTGAGTTTTTATTAATGGACAATAAGAACTAAACAGAAAAAAAAGGAACATAAAAATGAGCTATGTATGTAACTTCAGTTCACTGGAGCTTCTCTTTATTTTCTCCTAAATATATAACTAACCCCAGTATTCTGCTGGGCAAAGCCACAATATTCAGTGAAAAACAATACTTTGAAATAGGCATTAAAAATGTTAGCGGGGAAAGTTAAAGATGGAACTGACAAACTAGGAATAACAGTAGATGTAGAGTTAAACCTTTGCCTATGTTTTGTGGCAAGCTGTGTTTTTGAAAGAAATGACACATATGTACACAGAAGGTTACTTAATATCAGTGATCATAATGGTACTTCAGAATTTGTTTTACCTTTTTTTCCTGCCAGTGTTCACCATAATGCTGGGACACTACATGGAACAGCCATATGGAGATAAAAATGTTTATTTGAAAAATATATTTTAGAATCTACTAATATAGGACTTTACAAAATCAAGTTTACTTACAAAACTGTGTTTGCCTTGCTTTGTTTCAAATACAAATACTACTTATATCAGAAATTGGATTTTAAGAGTTTTTCACATGAATGATTAAGGAAAAATACATTTGTGATTAGTTTCTCCTAATGCATTTAAATTAGAGACTCACTTTGTCTAAAAACTCACCAGTTCTATTAATTTTACAATTGTTTTGAAATGTTTTCAATTTTGCTGAAAATCTGATTTGCATGCTTTATGCCTTCTTATCTGAAGACTGCATTATATGTGAAAGAAGTTAGCATATCTTCTTCTAAAAATCCAAAATTATAATAGAAAAATATAGACGTTTTTCTTTGTTCACTGGTCAGAGATATTCAAGTTGCATATTACCTAACTTCTTAATAAAAACAATCTTTTTCCCAGTTAATACCCTGAGTATTTCCCACTTACAATATTATCTCCTCTTGTTTCTTTCTATGAACAAAGCAGCCAAATTTGTATCTGAAGGACAATTCCTAATCATTCATCAATTATATATGGTGCACTATAGACAAAGTTGGTGATTATGACTTCATTGAATTTTAGCTTTGTTTTTTGACAACCTAACCTCAATTCATCAATTTACATTCTGTAGAAGTATCTTCCAGTAAAAGTTTTCAAAAGCACTTTCTTGATCAGTTACTGTATCTTCAGTAGCTAAAATGAAGTGACAAACATTTCAATCTGGCATGGAAACTTGATAGCCTTTTCAATGTGGAGCTCCCCTTTTTTCTTTTTTTTTTTGTTTTTTTTTTTTTGTTTTTTTTTTTTGTTTTTTAGGTGTCTTTTAATCCCTATTTGACTGGGTGCAGATCAAGAACTGTAGATTTGATTATGTGGGACATATAATTAGATTTTTACTTCCTTATTAAAGTTGTGTTTTCATGCTCTTGAATTACTGTTCAACTATGTTCTCAGCCTATATTATAGATGAAGTAGTCAGGGTACCATAGTGAATAACAATAAATATATTTGTAATTAAGCAGGCATTTCATGAAGCCAGCAGTCTGATGTTCCACTTGAAATTAAATTAGCTTAAGGGTAATGGGTTATCTTTGAATTAATTCACTTAATACTTCCCCAGCCCAAAAGTACATTCTGAAAAAATCATTAACAAGTAAGGAGAAACACCTTTATCACATAAGACTGCTCATTCTCTAGCCTAAGAATTCCTTAAAATCACTCAGTCTGTTAAAAAGACATCCCAACATAAAAGGACAAAATAAGGCCTTCTTGTAGTAAAAAAAAAATCACAAACTTATCTTAGTCATGCAGTCTTCCATACAGCAACCAACTAAAACAAGATCTTAAGGTTATCATAAAGAACTTTGTCTACTAAACTTAATCTGTTACTTATTTATGAAAAATTATTCCATAATATTTTTATAAATCCGTGGTGACAGATCTCACTAACAGACTTTGAGAAAGTCAAGTAGCCTATTAATGAAACTCAGTCCTTGATGTCTTAATTAATTAGGAGAAAAATTTATTCACAGTAGGTCCTGTCAGACATTACTAGAGTTTAAACTGACTCAATATTTACCTCTGTGTAATTCAGGATAACATTCTAACTTGAATTCCAACTATTTAATGAGAATCCACTGATTTTATGATCTCCCACACTACCTAAAGTACTTCTAGCTCTAGCATCAGCTGGGAATTGCCTCCAAGCACAAATGGATGGAATTCCCAGCTGCTAGTAGTGCTAGATATAAATCATTCAAAGTTTATGTTAAAAGTGGCCAAGTTATATACAACGCACAGCTTCATGCCCTAATTAGCATACAGTGACAATTCACAGAGCCAGTGTTTCAAATATCTCTGAGATCAGGAATGACTAGATGATTTTCATATAATTTATGCAAAAGTCATTTTCAAATTATCACAATATAGAAAGGAACTCAGAAGATAATATTTAGAAGAAGATATATGGATAAATCATCTTTTTTGAATACACCAGAAACTCAATAGTAAATAGATTTAAAGGGAAACACATGCAGATCAAAATTAACTAATTTGAAGGCTGAGAAGAAATACAAACACTTCTACGAGCAAATGGTATCAGGAGTCAGTTATTCAAATTAAATAGAAGGCTAAAAAATAAACATGAGGAATGCTAAGAAAAGTTTCTTCTTATGCTGTTCTTCTTACAATGTTTATGGCTTAACAAGAATAGAACAATTCTTATATCAACAAGTAAAATTTTCTCTCTAATGAGATATTGAAGCTTCTTTGTAATATGAACATATTATGGGTTGGTTATTTTCTTCAAATAAAATATTCCTTTTCTCTTATCCTTTGAAGGATTTTTCTCATGTGCTGTTAATCATTCAACAATTACGCAATGGTGGAGCATAAAACTATCCATTTGCCAATCTGCACTCCTGTCCTTTCCATACTTCTCAAGCTTTTCTTTTCATTGGTCATCATTATGGTTTAAAATACACAAATCTCTGTTTCTGTAATACAGACATGATATATTAATTTTGGGCTTTTGCCCAGTACAACAAAATGTACACATTTTTTATATATGTCAGTAACTCTTCATCTGAATATTTGCTGGTTAGCTAGTGAAATGTTTGCAAAACTGTCTTCAAGATGCTATGCATACCAGCTTGATTTCATGTTTTAAAATGAGAAAGGTAAAATTCAGTTAAAAAAAAAAAAACAAAAAAAAAAAAACAAAACAAAAAAAAAAAAACCACCAAAAACTGTGTTTGTGGTCAGTTGTCATAAACCTCCGAACGGGGTTTATGTGCCCAGGTGTTGCTGGTGGGGCTGTGCTGGGGCTGCCGGGCCGGCCCCAGGCTGTGCCAGCGGCTGCAGCGGCCCCAGCGCAGGGCACGGCCGAGCCCCTCAGCCACGGGCGGGCGGGCGAGAGCCCCGGGGAAAGCCCGGGCAAGGGAGGGCAAAAACCTGCCCGGCAGCCAGGGCTGAGCGAGGGGAAGCGAGCGAGAAACAGCCCTGCGAGCCCCCAGGGGACAGCGGGAGCAGGGAGGGATAGAGGGAAGGGAGTCTGGACCTCGGCAGGGTCCCTGTGGCCCCAGCAGGGACCTCAGTGGGGCAAGAGTTTCACTGCAGCCCCTGGGAAGGGCTCACGCTGGAGGAAAAAGCGTCAGGAGGAAGGATCAGAAGAGATTAGCTCTTACAGAGCGACCACAGCCCCTCTTTACAGAAAGAGGCCCCTTGTGCCCTTCATGGGAGAGAAGGTAAAGGAGTCAGGACTGAAGAGTGAAGCTGGGAACGGGATGAAGAAATATGATTTTATATGTCAGATGTTTAATATGTGTCTTTTGTTTACCACTACATGTAAATATTTATTTTAATTGGTAATAATTGCATTTTCCCCAAGCTGAGTCCATTTGTTGCAGTAAGGAGTCTTCCTGTCTTTATCTTGACCCAGGAGCTTTCTTGAGGCACTTTAAAGTATTTCATCCCCTCTTCCTGCTGACGGCAGAGAAGGGAGTGACCAACCAGGTAGGAGCTCAGCTTTTAGCCAAGCTTAACCCACCATACTTTCCTTCATTGAATTAGCTGTAGTTCCTTTCAGATACCACAGATTTGCCATTAATATTACTACTAAAAATGATTTATACTGTAACAATGAAGCTGGTGCAGTATGAGTTCTGTTGGAAACGTGAGTCAACTACCAACATAAAATGAAAAATGAGGGTCATAAATAGTTAATTATTTTTTAGCTTTGCAGATCACATAGCTTTCTTTTCCATTTATGGCTTATTAACAGTTGTCCAGGTAAAATGCATGGTCATTTGTACACTGGAGTATAAAATCTCCATTATGAACTTTGATTTAGTTAGGACTGAGAGCACTGGAGTTTAAAATAGGTGTTTTGCAATGGTTCACAGTAATATATTTTATTGTTTAGTATGCAAACAAAAAAGATGTTTAAAGCCATAGTGAATCATGTCCAAAACAACTAAGGGAATAGTTTTTGCATCATGTCAGCTTTTGAAGCAAAAGGCTCAGATGTCAGAAGAAATTAAAGATTACATTTGAGTGAAGAAGGACAAGGAAGGGGGCTGGAGCTAAAAATTTGTGCAAGGTCAAGGAAAGTGGAATCTGACATCTGAATAGGAAAAAAAAAAAAAACCTTTCCAAATGGATGCACTGCTATCCTCAAAGCACTGACAAACCACTATCTGAGAATGGACAAGTATTTCTGGAGTCATCAAGAGAGTAAAGCAGCTTTTATGATTTCTGTAATCCCAGACCTTTACTGTTTAAAACATAGAACAAGTTAAGCATGCATGAGAAAGGAAAAAAAATGTGGTTAATTTGATTAATTCAATTTGCCTCAGTACGTGAAACCATCTTGCAGTTCAACGTTATTTAAATAAATAGAACAGCATTTGGTGCTGTGGAAATGCAATTCAATCTTATTGGAACTTACACTGACAACAGCCATGTACAATGTACTATCAATCTTATTTTCTCCTTTGTCTCATTATATTATAACTGGAAAAAAGAGTTATGAGTTCACACAATATAAAAGAATGTGATATTCTATCAGTTAATATCACAAAACTATCCTTTTCTTAAATGGTGAGCGAGTAAATAAAGAATAGCAGCCAGAAGCAATTATGTAAAACTCTGAGCAGTATTCTCTAGAGAGAAAGATATGTACATTTTCCTGTCTAGTTCCATTACGTGTATTCATTTCAAAACTAGACACTTCCCAATACAAACAGAGCAAATTCAATTTTGCTCAAACAACATTCCCTTCTAACACTTCATGTGCCAAGTGAGAAACACAACACAACACTCAAACAAATTAAACATCTCTTTTAAGAACAACGTAAATGTTACTAATTTACTTTCAGTAATGGGAGTTTTTCTGATTCACTGCATGACTGCATTTGGGTGTTGCAAAGAATAAGCTGTTTGCTTCAACCTTAAATCTTGTTTGTGTACAAAAAGATTTTGTCAAACTCATGAATGTCAAATAATACATTGTAAATACAGCATTTGTTAAGTGTTTTCACAAAGATTTATGCAGGCTTCAATGAAAAGGGAAAAGATAGGACTAGGTGAATCCATCATATGTGCCTTTGCTGAGATGGAGCGATGTGGCCATTTTATTCAAGTTATGGAATCAACTGGACAAATGCCCTCAACAAAAATCTGCAAGATACACATATGCAAATACACATAAACTTTTTACCTAACTGCTACACTTGAGTGCTGGTTGGATCCCTGCTTGACTGAAAATTAACTACATGATGTAATTACTGACCTCTGCAAAGAAGGCATTGAATGAATGAAGCAAGACTTAAATAAAGCATTAGAATTTTTATAAGCATATATTTGGAAGTTTATTATTTGATAAACAGGAAAAACCTTGGAGGAATTATCAGTGAGAAGGTGAATTTGCAAGGAACAGGAAAGAAAGACAGTATGACAAGATGACAGTAGAGACAAAGCTGCCAGGTCATTCACTTAGAACTTGATATCGAGCTTGTATGTTATAAATTAGGATTTTCCACTGCAACCCAAGGAAGGGAAAGACCAGGAGTGTTAAGTAAACAAAATAAGTGAATATGAGCCATAAGTACAATATGGAACTGAAATTTTTTATTGATCCTGATCCTGAAGTATGTCAAGTATACAGACATCTACAGGAGCATTAATGTGAAAAAAATACAAGGTATTGCTATGACCCTAAAATGGACACCGAACAATTTTGATAAACTGGGTTCAAGAAGATGAATTTAAACAGGAAGGGGAGGAAGAGAAAATAGCTCTCAGCATGATGAGAATAGAGGATATTATCCATGGAATGAAATGAAGAAAATTCAATTTATTAATCTTGGAACAATAAAATGAAGAGGGAATACACCTCTGCCTAAACACAGCAGAATATGGAAACACTGAAAGGACACTGGAAAGGACAGAGAATATTCAAATCCAAGAACCTACTGGCATGGAAAAAATAGTTGTAAAGCCATCTGCCTGTATGAGTGTCAGAGGTAGCAGAGCGGTCTAGCTCAAACATGGATACAGTTTTCTTTAGGACAAAATAAAGGACAAAAGCTTGTGACCTGATTCTAGTTTCAAATGCTTCCAAAATTCCTATAATTCACATTAAGAATAAACTAATTAGTATTGTGCTGAAGTCTGTATCAATTAAAAAGATGTAAAGGAACTGACAGGGTATTCAACCTGATGGTTTGCAAAGAAAGGGGGAATATTTGTTTTGTTATCTCTATCCTCTAATAGGCAAGAGAATAAACAGGGACACCCTGTGAAAGTAAGATATTAATCCTTGAGGCAATAAGGCTGCAGGGACAAATCAGTCAAAGAAACAAAAGAACCTAACAGCATCTGCAAAGAGTCGGGCCAAGACTGTGATTAACAGCCTAAGTCCATGGAGTATAAGAAGACTTACATGAGAATAAGGATACTTATGTGTTGATATTGCATTCATATATACACTGTTACAACCTTCAGGCATTTGTTCCCCAGATCATTTCTAAGCACTGAGTAACTTTGAATAGACTTTTTTTTTGTTCATAAATTTATTCAGGATCCTTCTTTTAAACTCCATGAAGGTTACCAATATTGATAGCATCCTATGTCTATTATTTCCATGACTGACTTAAAATTTGTGGTAAAGACTACTTCTTTTCCTTTGTTCTGAATTTGCTACTCTATAAATTCCTTAAATTTTCCCTAATTTTTCTATTAAAAGAGGAAAAAAGCAATTAAACCCTGGAAACTTTTATCCCTGTTTCTCAATATATCCATAGATGCTTCCAATATTCCTCTCATTTATTTCTTTTCCAGGCTGAAGTGTTCTTTCCTTAATTCTCTCTTGCACAGAAGTCTCACCCTGATCATTAATCAATATGCTTCTTCTGATTCCAGGGAAACTCTGTCACACATAGATCCTACACTGGAGTTCAGAGATACAGTCCATAAGATATTTTGAACATGACTCTAAAGCAAAATAGAAGAATGATATTTTGAAGCTTGATGACATTGTAAATGTTTGAGTAGTTTGTAATTTGCAGACTTCAATAAAATCTCTTAAATACAGAGCAAAGATTTGGGGACATAATGCAAAATCAACATTTCAGAAAATAATGAGTATACTTTGTAAGGACCTTTCTCTTACATGCTGTTGTTTGTTTTCCATACTGGAAAGGAAGGCTACTCAGACCCTTAGCATAAAGACAGAAGCATTATTTTCTGACTCAAAATATTTGGCCAAATTAAGTGTGAATACATCATAATGACACAACTAGAACATACTTCTACCAATATTTTGTTACATCAAGACTGTCACTTCTTAAACCTGATAGCACCTGTTGCACTAAACTAAATATTAGGGGAAACCCTGGATACCATCAAAACCAATAGTGACACTAATGTGACAGTAATAAACACAAACACATAATCCATTAAATTATCCCATGATCCTTCTTTCAAGAAACGCCAGAATAGTTAGAAAATGCAGTACTTTAACAACTAGCCCAGAGAATATAAATAAATGCCAAAATATTTAATAGATAGCTTCAGATTTGTTCAGTTTGTAACATTATTTGGCAAGTATAAGCAACAAAACAGTGAATTAGATCCTTGTCTTTTATTATTCATCTGCTGCTGGTTAAGCAGGAAATTCATAAATATATCTGGTGTAGCTGCATCCAAATCCCTATCTGAGATAGTGTGTTATTTTAGCAGATCTTTTAGACAAATAGATACTGCATAAGTGTATTAATCTCCAGCAAAAACAGCTGATCTGAGTGACTGAAAGCTAGATGTGAAGTGTTGTGTGATACTGTAGAGTGAAGAGCTTAGTGGGATTTGAAATACCTCAGTATGCTGTTTGTTATGAACATGCATTATTATTTCAGCAAAGAATAAGCATCCCGTGATATGAGGTTTCAAAAACAACCTCAATGATGTGAATAGAGGGAAGCTCACTCTACTGATATACATAAATTTAGGCAATTTTTTGGCACTTCTCAAGAGCACCATTAAAGTTACAGGCTTGAATTTCTCCATCTCACCAAAGAACGTATCTCTGAACTGAAGTAATTTGTTCACCAACAATATTGCTATTCTGGTTTTTTTTTTTTTACAGTAAAGGTCTGCACTCCAGGCTCCAGTGAAAGCAGTTGATTTAAATATGTCTCTATAAGCAAGAAAAGAGACACAAACAGAGAGAGACTACAGCGTGTTCCCATGCCTCAGATGAGCTTTCTTCTATTCTAGTCAGCTTGTGTCTGGATTAGAAAGATATCTTCTTAAGACAACACATCTCTTTGGTCACAGCATGACACAAACCTGTTTCTGAGCTTCTAAAAAAAAAAGGTGATTTAAATAGCAAGTTAGCAGAAGGGACTTCAGCAAGGCAGCATCCACCTCCTTCCCTGAGCACTTTGCCCAAAGGTTTGTATTTTTTTAAAGAGGATAAAACTAAAAGGGATTTTATACCAGCTAACAGCTGCTAAATGCAGTAGCCCCATAGGTGGGAGGCTGCCAGTTCCTTGTTCCCAGGTCCCCACAGACATGCATTCCCAGACACACCCTCACAGCCACAACCACCCACATCATATGTACATATATATTCATGGAGATCAGCACTGACACAAAACACAGCATTCACTCAATCACAAACAGCACAAATGACCTCATCCTGTTCTGTTCTCAGGCTGGTTAAAATGAAGACTCTAAGTGGAAAATATACACATGTATAGGAATTGGGTCCCTCCAGTAGCTGGTCTATCCAATAACTGCGTCGTCTGATGGCATTTGGGTGTGCAAACTCTAGAGCCCACACCCCAGTCCAGCTCCTGGTACTCAGACCGGCTCTCTGACAAGGTTATTAAAACATGAATCTTTCTTGGCATATGTGTGTATGGACCCTTTATAACAACCTAACAATACTTTGTTCTTGACAATTTTTTTCCTGTCTGCCTTGGGCACCCTTCTACTGGCCCTGTGCTGATAAAGCATCACACATTGCAGAGCTGTGTGGTTGCCTCTTAACTAAATAAATTGATGATGAGTGTCTTCCCAGCTCTAGGATCTTCATGGTTTTAGACTGATCCTAGGGTCAGTCCTGTAATGAATAAATCTAGACAGTCTAGCTGAAGGCAAAAAGTAAATTCACCAGCTATTAGTTATTTGCACTGTCTCTGTAAGGTTTAATATCCCTCTCATCATTTTGTTGTTTTTTGTTTTTGTTTTTGTTTTTTTTTGTGTTTTGTTTCGTTTTGTTTTGTTTTTCTTGAACAAGCTCCTTTGATTTAATACTAATCAGCCAAGTAGTACAATATTACATAGTTTAAAGCAAGGCACATAAGGCATCTCCAAGCTCATTATTGTCCTCTTTCCCCAATAAACATTGCCTTCTTGAAGTTAGATTGTGAAAGAATAAAAGAGCATTCTGATTTCTAAATATAGAATACCTTGTTTCTTTGGGGTTTTGGAGGGTTTTTTATTGTTGTTATTGGTTTTGTTGCTGTTTGTTTTGTTTTTAGGGTTTTTAAAATTATTGTCTTATTTTTAAGAAACTAGGAAATTCAAAAAGCACTGCACTTTATTCATATCCAAGCCAAGTGAGTTTTCCCTTTGCCAATGATGGGGTTTTAATCTTCTAATTAAGACAACTTTCCTTATTACTTACATAATGTTATTTATGGCTAACAATGAAATCTATGTTTTGCTATTAAATACTTTAATGCGGAATACTGTATAATCTCTTAATAAAAAAAAAACGGAATTGTATTCAGCAGGTGAAGAGGAATTTTATGCCATGGTAAGAATCTGGACTTTTGGAAAACAAACTTTCAGATCTTTAAAGAGTTACTTAGAGGACTCTCTGGGAAACTATCCTTAGGGACAAGGGAGCAGAAGAGAGCTGGCAGATCTTTAAGGACTCCTTCCATAGAACACAAGAGCTAGAGATGCCCAGGCACAAGAAATGGGGGAAAGAAGGCAAGACACTGGCATGGGTGCATGAGGCCTCCTGGTCAAACTAAAGGGCAGGAAATAAAAGCATAGACAGTGAAAGCAAAAACAGATATTTGGGGAGGAGTGTAGGGATGCAGTCTGTTTGTGTAGGGATGAAGTGAGGAAGTCCGAGGCACAACTGGAGCTGAATTTGGCAAAGGTAAGAAAACAAAAAAAGAAGGGCTTCTAAAGTAATGTTGGCCAGAAAAGGAAGGTCAAAGGAGGTATATTCCCTATGATAAAGAAGGCTGGCAAATTGGTAGCTACAGATGAGAAGGCTCAAAGACTTGTGAGTTGAGTACTCAATGAGATTTTTGCCTTATTCGTTAAGAGCAGCCTCTCTTCCCGCACCTCTTTAGTGAGTGGACTGCAAGATGATGACTGGGAGAGCAAAGTGCTTAACTGCAGCAGTAAAGCAGACAGGACTCAGTTTCTTCATGCAGGAAAGACAATTCTTTATTCACAAAGCTTATATTTATAGGTAAAATCAGAAGGCAGTCTCTTAGACCTAATTGGCTAACAATACACTCAGTTTATTTGTCAGTAAATGGCCAGGATGTACATCTGTCAAATCTTTCTATTTTTGGTTTATATATTTTGTTCACTGATTCCCATGGGACAGATTTCTTGTTTATTACAGGTGGAAACAGTTCTCTTACCAGAATAGTTGTGCTAACTGCTTTCATTCTTATGATTTTTCACATAGGAAGTCACAAGTTGACTGGAAGCTTAGCTAGAGTAGCAGGGCCTAAACCATATTTTATAAGGTGCTTGTTTTATAATATCTCTACTTGTATGCAACACTTAACTCTGAAGGAGAATCACAGAATTATTTAGGTTGCAAAAGGCTTCTGAGATCATCTATTTCAATCCTTGGGCTGATCACCACCTTCTCAACTTGACAATGTCATTAATTACTATGTCCTGTCATTTCTTGGACACTTCCAGTGATGGTGACTCACTACCAATCTGGGCAGTCCATTCCAGTGTTTAACAACTTTTTTTATTAAGAAATTCTTCCTGTTGTCCAGCCTGAATCTCCTCTAATGCAGCTTGAAGCTATGTCCTCTTGTCCTATCACTAATTGGCAGGGGGAAGAGACCAACCCTCATCTTGCTACAATCTTCTGTCAAGCAGTTGTAGAGATAAGATCCCCTGAGCCTGCTTTTCTCCAAGCTGAGCAACCCCAGATCCCTCAGATATTCCTCATAGGACTTACCCTTTAGACCCTTCCCCAACTTTGGTGCCCTTCACTGGACATGCTCCATCACTTCAATGTCTTTCTTGTAGTGAGAGGTCCAGAACTGGACAATGGATTTGAGGTATGTGCTGGTCACATACCTCATACTAGTGCTGGTCACCAAAGCCTAGTATAGGAGGCAAATCACTGACCTGCTCCTGCTGGCCACACTATTGCTGATACAGGCCAGGATGACACTGGCCTTCTTGGCCACCTGGGCACACTGCTGGCTCATGCTCAACTGCCTGTTGACCAACACCTTGGGGTCCTTTTTAACTGGCTGCCTTTCCAGACACTCTGCCCCTAGCCTGTATCATGGGATTGTTGTGACCCAGGGGTAGGACCTGGCATTTGGGCTTGTGGTACCTCATACAGTTGGCCTCAGCCCAGTAATCCAGCCTGTCCATATCCCTCTGTAGAGCCTTCCTACTTTCTGTCAGAGCCACACCCCCACCCAACATCATGTTGTCTGTAAATGTACTGAGGGTGTACTCAGTCTCCCCATACAGATAATAAATTGAGAGATTTAACAAGACTGGCCCCAATACCGAGCCCTGGGAACCCCACTAGTGATTGGCTTCCAGCTCGATGCAACTCCATCCACCACCACTATCTGGGCCTGGCCACCCAGCTGGTATTTACCCCAGTGAACAGTGCATCTGTCCGAGCTATGGGCTGACAGCTTTTCCAGAGAATCCTGTGAGAGACAATGTCAAGGGCTTTGATGAAGTCCAAGTAGGCAACACCCACAGCCTTTCTCCTATCCACTAAGTGGGTCGCTTGGTCATAAACAGAGATGGGGTTGGTCAAGCAGGACCTGACTTTTATGAACCCATGCTGGTTGGGTCTGATCCCTTGGTTCAGACCTGCATGTACTGTGTGACATCTCTCAGGAGAATCTGTTACACAACCTTGCCAGTCTCCAAGGTCAAGCTGACAGACTGACAGGCTCCTCAGATCTTCATCCCAGCTTGTCTTGTGGATGGGTATTATATTAGCCAATCTCCGGTCATCTGGGACCTCCCTCATCAGACAGGAGGACCAACAATAAATTACAATAAAACTAATACATAAAGTAAATTAAAGACAAGCCTTTCTCAGTTCACAAAATCTCGATTTCTCAAAACTTTTCTGTTCAGGGGGACTTGTTGATCAGAAATGACATCCAGAATATTTATCCATCATAAACATTTAAAATTTTTAATTTAACCCTTGAAATAGATTTGTATGAATTAAATTTTGTAGTTACTTAAGTTAATTATTGGAATAATAAGCATACAATAGTGCTGCAGTGACAACTTGACAAAAATATCTCTGAGCAAGTTCTAAGTCACGTTGACATAATCCTCTGTGAACAGACAGATCTGTCCACAGGCTGTCTGAGTTGGCTACTTAAAAGCCAGCTCCAAACACTAAATCAATATAGGATTATAAACTGAAGCCCACCCCTTGTGCCTCAGTAACACATACAGTGACAGAGTGTCCTGTCTCAGAAGTTAAATGACTGTGAGACACACATAGAGGTGTTGTACAGATGTCGCATATTTTTATGAAGATTCATACATTATCTGAGAAGTTGTCCCAAATGCTAAGAGTGAGAAGAGTTAATATAAATTATCTCAACACAACCCAGGAATATCTGTTTCTGCTGAAACCTCCTTAAAGACTTTTTTTTTTTTTTAGCTACTAAAAAGAACATATTTGCAAGTGAGTTCAGGTCGCAAACAAAACTGTATATTGGGAAAGTACTATCAATTTCATAAATTCAGTATGAAATATGACTCCCTGAGGTCATAATAAGATTAAATTAGGATACTTGATAAAAGATGCCTAAGTTTCCACAAATAACCAAAATTATTTGAACTCTGCATATTTTGGAATAAGCAGAATAATTTTATAAAATTCTTAAGATAAAATATTCACTTTTTCAGTGTTATGAAAATATCAAAATTTTCAAGCAGTACTGTTTATTTAGATAATATACATCTAAGCCAAAGCTAAAAGAAAAAATATAATATTTTATTTTTTTCTCATAGGGATTTTTTTGGCTCTTGAGCAGCACTCTTCCCCATCATCCAGATTATGAACAAAGATATTGAACAAGAATGAACCCTGTATTGAGTCCTGTGGTATACTCCTATTTCTTGACCTCCAACTAGACTTTGTACACTGATTACCAGTCCATGAACCCAGTTGTTAACCAGTTTACAATCCACCTCACTCTTTGTCTGCTCATCCTGCCCATACTTCATCATTCGTCTTTATTAAGGTCTTATGGGAGACAGTGTCCAAAGCCTTACTGAAGTCCAGGTAAAAAATACTCACTTCTCTCCCATCATCTACCAAACCAGTGTTTTCATCATAGAAATCTACCAATTTGATTGAGCACAGCTTCTCCTTAATGAATCTATGCTGACTACTCCCAGTAAATTTATTGTTCTTCATATGCCCAGAAATGTTTTTTAGGATTAGCTTCTTCATCATTTCCACAGGAATTAAGGTTATTTTATCTACTTAGTTAATTTAGATATTTCTAAAAGTATATTTATTTTATGTAGAAATGGGGTGGGTGTGTGTGTGTGTGTGCATAATTTTTGAACACTTTTTTATTTTTAAAATATCATTATATTTTCTTCACAAATAGCCATGTAATTCACAAAAACATGTATCATTTTTATACATTATATATGTGAATGAAGCCCCACTCCTCCCACAGCGTTTTCTTTATGTACAACTGCTGAAAAAAAAGTCCCAATCATTGGAGCATCATTTATGGTACAAAGTAGGAAAATAAGTGGTTGCATATCAGACTTGGCTAAAACAGAATGCATGTGAAAGTGAATATAAATCAGATCCTTATCTTTCTTGATGTATCTTGGAGGGAGAATGTGAAACATCTGAAATTGCAGGGATTTGTCTGACAGGGTTTATTATCCACATCTCTAATGTGCCAGACAGAAAATGCATACAGGAAGCCCTCCATGGTCCAGCCAGTCCCTAACACACCATACACGGCATCCATCACGTCCTTTGCTGGCAACTTGAATTAATCTTATCTGCTGCTTCCTCACACCTCTGCTATGGCCAGTGTCAAAAACAGCACCTGCGCTAAGTGTCTCTAGTTGTCATCTCTATCCAAAATCATCACGCCAAGGGCAGAGGGGAAAGCTGCAGGCTGCATGAATTTTTCAGCCCCTCTAAAACACTTAAACACTTGCTATTGTGTCAGTTCATGAATAGGTCATACCTGTGTGTCCCTGCACTGTTGCCAGGGGCATTGCTGCAAGTAATACTATGACAGGTAGATAATCAGACCTTGAACCTTGTCCACAGGCTCACTCCAGCACGAGTGTAGAGGCAGTCCTTGTTTTGTCTTTGGCCTGGCACTCAGGGATTAGTGACTCAAAGGAAATTGTTTTAAGAACTGCTGCTTATGAGGGTGGAAAGTTTTACAGGTTTACATTTTTTATAAAGTTACCTTTATAGCTTAACTCTTTGAAAGAGTGTGAAAGTCTGGGCTAAGTACAGTTGGAGACCAGTCCTTAAGGCCAGAAAAGAAAAAAAAAATCAGCAAACCAATCATGAATCATTCTGTACTGTAAAGCTTCTTTTGAACAAGGCTCTGATCAGGAAAGATGAGAAAGATAAGAAAGAACTGCATGGTATTAATATGCTCTATCTCAGGATATAGCAGTAATCAGTTACAATTGCATTCCTTGGAAAAAATCATAATTCACTAATATCTCAAGGTAATAAACTGGAAAGACTGTCACTATACCTTAAAGGAATATTAAATATATCTTTCAGGAGATTTTCCAATACTGAATCTGATCCTATGCATAAGGAATTTCATTCACAGAGATAAAAAAACCCCAAGATTACTAAATTATACTAAGTAAAAATGAGTGAAGTCCTGTATTTCTTCTAACCTCAGACAGAAGTGTTTGGCACAAAAGTTTCTGGCTGCAATACAGGAAAGTTCTTACTTCCGTGGGGCAAGAACTCATGTTTCAAATTCACTGATGCAAAGACAGGTTCAGATAAAACTTAGCAGCCATAATAGCAACCAGAACGAAGACCAAACATGATATTTTAAATCCATGTTCATGCAGACATGGTAAATGTTTCTTATGAAACAGCTCCTTTCCTAAACACAACAAACTTTATTTGAAGGCATAAATTGTATTTATGTTTCACTACTCATCTGGTCTAGTCATAACTCTCTTCCCTTACAATGCTGTTTTTGAAATAAAATACTGTGTGGCCTTGCATCTGTAAATTGGTAAATAAAGCAGAAATTAATGGAATATACATTTTGGGAAGTCTTTGAGCCCATTAGAAGCACACTAGTTGCCATAGTCCTGCTTTGCAACTAGAATCTGTGTCATTCTCTACTTGCATCAAATACTCTGTGAAGTTTGTAGTATCATAGGTCTGAAAAGCTATTGTATTCAAAGTATCTCCAACTCCTTTTTTTGATATTTTCAGCTCATGAACACAGGATCATGGAATAGAATCAAAGAATCATAGAATGGCTTGGATTGGAAGAGAATGGTTACCAAAGTGCCCTTCTTCAAGACAATAAAAATTTCTTACCACAAAGCATGTAAACTCACTTAGTAGTGGCTGGGTTTACAATACAATATATTTTCTTTTTTATCAGGCAGACTATTGTTGTCTCTTTGGACTTATATGTCAATGTTTATTCAGGGTTCATCCATTTTCCCCTACAAAATAAGAGAAGTGTAGTCTCACTGGTCTTTTAAACAAGAATTTTCTGATATAATAATAAGAATAAAGCCTGAAAAATTGTCTTTAGTGTCCACCTGCCTGTGAGTCAGCAAAAGGAAGAGAAAGCAGATGCAAAGAAATTTCATTGTTCTGGAGAAATCAACCAATATTTTGGTAGTTCAGTGCCTCTGGCATATGCAAACCTCTCCATATTTGTAGTATAACTTGCTAATCTGTTGCTGGCAGTCTGTTTGAAACAGACAGATTCTTCACTGATATTATCTGTGGACTTCCAACTCTTGAGTAATTTTTAAAGCCCAGAATTTTTAAAGCACGCTAATATGCAGGAAAATAAAAAGTTATAAAAGAAACTGGACTATGTATATTGCCTTTGTGACAGCTTCCGGATAACATTTCTGATTGAAACCAGAATTTTGTATCAATTCATAAGCAAGTAGCAACAGAGTTTCTGAAATTAAAAATTCAACCTATTTCTCTCTTTTCTTATATGTCTTTAGCATTTTGTGAGAGAAACATATAAACATGGTGTATAACCTGATATTTATCCCATGTAAACAGAAGGTTTCTAAAATTTCCAGTGACAGGGTAAATCCATTCAAAATATAAGTTTTCATACAACCTCATGCTGGTGTCAAATATTCTTAACACAGTCATGCAATTACTGTTTTCTGTCATGTAGTGGCAAAAACCCCAAATCTTTTTACATCAATCTAATGGGATTTATCTTTGCTTTGAAATAATTCTAAGGCAACATAAACTAAGTGTTTTATTTCACTTCTGGCTAGAGTATATATGAAATATTTTAGATTTATTTCTGTGGGCCGCCCTGGACCAAGTCTTGTAGAGTGACCCACTGCTGGCTGATCCACAGGTGCCCAGAGAGAGAAATATAGCTCCACCAAGAGACAGGAGGACTCTTGCTCTGCTGTAATCCACGTGGGCCTATTAAGGGTAGATCGAAGGGCAAAGGAGGCGGGAATAGGTGCAGGGAGACAACCACACGCAGGGGAAACAGGATACCAAAGCAACTGGGAAAGGAGGGGCCAGGGTATATAACTGGGGAGGGATAGGAGTGGTCAGGGTACAAACTGTCCAATGGGGGAAAGGTTCAGAGGATGAGGGTGACATAAACTGGGCCAATGAGGGAGAAGGGAAGGAGTGGTCTTACAGAGAGAACCAATGGGAGTAATGCGAATGGGGAACTTTCTAGAACTTAGGGAGATGACGAACATGAACTGACAAGTGATAGATGTGCTCATCTGCATGGGGAAACAGAGGACTCTGGGGAGATGCCCTGTTCTAAATGACCATAGTTTCCCATGGCATCCCCGCACTGCCTTCCCCAGGGGCACATCCCACATATTTCACTATGTAAGGAAAAAATAAGTACATACTTTACTAACTCCATCAGTAATTAATTTATTTACGTGTCACCAGCTGTCTAATTGTCTAATTGCTAAGAATATTTGGACATCATTACTCTCTCACTGATCCCTTTGTGCTGTACATTATAACAAAGTTGCTAATAACTAATGCACTGAGTGCACACAAGTAGCTAAAATCAGATAAACTCTAATTGTGCACTGTCATCCATTGGTCAGTGAAACATTATAGACTAAAATCACACAAAATTCCTGAGAATTATTATCAAGCCACAACTCAATATACATTATGGTGATCCCAAATCCCTTGATTCTAATATATGTGGTCTGACTATTTTAAAAGCTCGCAGAAAGGAGGATTCAGTAGAAAAAAAAGACTAGACTGAAAATAGTGAGACATGAACTCTTAACTCCTTTGACTGACCTCTTGTTTAAATCTGACAAGTCACTTGATATATTTAACATCCTTTTGTATAGCAGTGAAAAGATCCTTTATTTTGAAGGCTTATGGTAACCTTCCATAAAAAAACTAAGTGAGCTGCTTGCATAATCAGATGGTTTAAACTGTCTGATTCTGGAGAATTGGGATAATAGTTTTAGGGGGGAAAAGAAAGGTCAGTGTAGCAGTTATTTGTACCACACAAAAGTCCCTGTTAAAGTCACTGATGACAACACAGGTCAGAGTGATTAAACAAAGGAAGATTTGCAACCTGACTGGCATTCAGCTGTCTTTCCTTGCCTAATTTCTCTTTTTCTCACTGGGCATACTGCATTTCTTCTTCCACGAGATCAATTCAAGCTCACAAAGATCATTAGCCCAGATGAAAAATAGTTTGACAAGCAATGAAATACTTCCAGTGATATGACAATGGCCTATTTGTGCGTGCTGAGCCTGAAAATATACAGGCAGGACAGAAGTGGGAAGGAAAATGATTCAGCTGGTGATGCTCACAGCTTGCAGAAAGCTGTCAACTTGATCCATATAGCATGTCTGAGCTCTGTGAGTAAGCATCATGCAAGCAATGATAATCCTTCACTTAACAGTTGAATGACTCACAGAGGAGAATTTTTCAATAGATTCTTCTCTGACAGTTACTAATTTGCTTGCTGCACTACTCTGGCACAAAGGTTTTAAGTCAACTCTGCAGCTCTTAAAGGGCACATCTAATGAACAAGAGCAGACAATGCTGCATCTATTGGCAGTGCCAGTATCACAGTATGGAATGAGTAGTTGTTGTAGCATAGCTTTGAGACCAACATATTTCCAAACTGTAATGTGTATGGAGGAGATATATACTGGTAGACATCGACTTGCAGAAGCAGATCTCAAACTACTGAAAAGCACAGTTAGACAGTATGGTTAGACATGTCTACAGAAAACAGAATTCTTCCATTCTTTTAGACTTGTGATTTCAGAAAAAAAGGTCTTAATTTTTTCCAGCAAAGAAAGTTCATTCTGAGATTGAAAGGAATTCAATTCTGAGTTGTTTTAGAGAAATTTTCTACTCTAATTAAAGAGAAGGTTTTCCTAAAATATACTGCATATGCATATTTGAGATAGCTGGGGATATTGCTTATGCTCTATTATGTATAAAAGAGTTTCTGATATCTAGGTTCACACTAAAGAATCAGACTTTGCTAATATCTACAAAATGTTTCAAAAGAGACATACTTTTTGAACTTGATTTTATCTATATGGTCAATGAAGGCATATAAATTTATCCATGAATACAGAGAAAAATCTGAAGGCAGAGCCACTGATCACCTATATGGACCTGCAAAATATTTTGTTTCTAAGACAAATGTCTTGTGAAAAGGCTATAGTAGGAAACTGGTAAGACAAACCAGTCCCAGAAATAGCATCAGCCAGAGTCTGCTTTATAGTAATGTAATAATGGTGAAATAGGAGGAATGTAGCAGGTGTTTAAGCACACAGTCTACAAGAATAATTTTGTTTTACTAGGGGCATGCTAACATCTTCATAGTTTACTTTTTGTATCTATCTCAGACACTATTTCCATATTTCACTGAGCTGTTACAAAGCGTGGCTCACTATTGTTCTATATGGCCCTTAATAACAAATATAGGATATGATGATGTCTAACAGATACCTTATCCATAGAAGTTGCATATGTTGCCTCAGAAACCAATGGAGAAAAATGGGCTCTGCCAAGAGATAAATTTTCCTTTAATAACACGAAATGAAACCCCTTCTCCCAGGGGTTCTTGCTGCTGCTAGCAGCCTCAGGATATTGAAGGTACATAGAAATTAGATGTAGCAAATCAGAACTCCCCTGCATGACTACTGAACCCACTGCATTCTGCCTTCCAAAAACTCCAAAACCAGGTTCACTTAATGGCTTAGGCTGAACAGAAACATCCTTAATAATATCAGTATTATGACCAAATATATGATATTGGATGCCTGCTGAACTGGGTACTTTTGTTGAGAAACCAGATCTAAAACTGTTGCTTTACTGCTTCTATGATTTAATTCCCTGATTAATTTTTATTTTTTTTCCTCCTCACTGAGCATTCAGAAAACAAGCAGTAAGAGTTAAAAACAAGTAATGGCCAATTCAGGAACTCATTTTGGTTTTCATTCTGCTTTTACTGCCTATAGTTAGAAGGACTCTTCCCAGTCATTAAAGAATGCAAGAGCTCAATTTCAAGATAAAATGTTGAAGAACTCTACTAGTAATTCCTTTCTTTCAAACATTTTTTTCTTTTTCATGCACATTGCCTTCATTTCAGTCCATTCAGTGATAATTTTTTACAGATCTTCTTCTATTTTCCATATTTTAATTGTTAAATTTATTATTTAACATATAGCACCAAATCAAATGTTTTACTCAGGCCCTTACACTGTCCTATAGCATGTCTTTGAGGGGTGGCCTCTTCTTGGGGCTGAGATGGCACCTTAGGAGGGAGACTTCCTGGGATGAAGTTCCCTCATCCCACCCTCCAACTCTCTGGGTGTTTTACTGCTGGACATCCATGAGTGATCCTTTGACTCTGAGGGTGAAGAGAACCCATCTCCTGGGTACCCCTGGGTAAGACTCTTGTGTGTGTTTCAGTGTGCAGTATGTCATCATTCTGGTCTGTGCAGTAACCATATCCCCACAATGGGTACACCAAGCCTATCACCTGACAGATGTCTTTGGCATGTCATCATGATCACCCCTGTTGTTGGTTAGTTTAGGCTTTGTTTGCAAATTAAAGTTTGTGTGAGGTTTTGCTCTGCACATTGGTTCCCTGCACCTCACTGACAGCTTACCATGGGATCACAGCCTCGCTCAGGCACATCCTCCTGCTTTGGCATGAAGTCCCTCCCAGGCTGCAGGTGGGTCATTGTTCCCCCATGGTCCTCCACGGATGGAAGGGGCCCAGCTGCCTCACCTTGGTCTGCTCCATGGGCTTCAGGGGAACTTCAGCTCTGGCACCAGGAGCACCTTCTCCCCTCCTTCCTCACTGATCTGGGTGTGTGCAGGAATGTTTATTTCATATGTTCTCATTCCTCTCTTCAGCAGCAGCTGTGGAGCTTGGGTGGGGTCATTTACCACTTCTTAAATGCATTATCCCAGAGGTGCTGTCACTGTTGCTGGGCTTGGCCTCTGCCAGTGGTGGGTCCAGCTTGGAGGAAGCTGGCATTGGCTCTGCAGGACATGGGGGAAGCTTCTGGAAGCTTCTAACAGAAAACAACCCTGTACTGCCCCAACTAGCATGAGGGAATTTTCATGTCAAACCAGTGCAGACTGAAATTCATTTTTCAGGGGGCACAAAAATTTACTCTTTTTTTTTTTTGTTGTTTGTTTAATGTAATTGTTCTTTTAAAACTGAGCATTGATTACTATTTTCAGTTTCTTAAGCTTTATTGAATCCTTCTTAATCATTTTGCTAACTATAGAATAATAAAGTCATTCAGTATAGGAAAGGAAACAAATTCTGAGGCTCATGATAGAAATAAGATATTTATCATCCAAAGCGCAAGAGCTATAATATTTTCTCTGTTTTATTAGTCAGCCTGGCTCATTGCTACTTCATGAGAAAATGTATTGCAGATAATACTTCAGCATACAATCAGATACAAGGCTCCAGACAGCTATATCTGCTTAGAAATTAACTCAGATTAATGTGGCGAAAATTGTAGGAGCTCAGTTACATGGTTTTGCTAATTAAGGATTGAGGCAAATGCCATGGAAGAGACAGTACATTTGTTAACAAGAATACACTAGTGATTTGGCTTTTGTCATTGACCTCTGAAAAGGTTAAAATGCTAGACAGAGCTTTTGGTGGTAAATATGTCAAAAGGGTTATTCTTTATCTTTTCTGAAAGAAAGAAACTATATTTCATCTCACTTATAAATATGAGGAAAAAGGTAATTGATTATTCCATATATTTCCTAAAATTAATAATAATTTTTATTGATTATAATCCTTGGTCTTATATTTTGTTATTTAGATTAAGAAACTAAAAAACATAAATTCATTTTCTTGTGTGATCCATCTTATGGGTCTCTTCATAATTTTTGAGCCCTCCTGAAACAATATAAAAAAATTTAACAGGGAAGGAGCAGTCGTGAGCCTACATTCAATATTGTGTCAGGTGTATAATTTGCGTATATCAATTACAACTGTTGCACATAATGAGTTGGTGATTTCTATCAAAGATAAATGCAAATGTAATATAAACATAAAATACATAATAAATTAATATTTCTTCTTTTAGAATTTGATTTAAGGTCCTAATTTGCCTAAAATTCATTTAAGTAGCATATCCCTGTCTTGTCCACATGATCAAGTTACCACCTACCTTCTTAAGGTTCAATTAAATCTCATTAGATTTAGCTAGCATCAGACTCCAAGTCACTAATGATTCTGAGCACTATCTTACAAACACAGTAAGCATTAAAATTATGATTATTTGACTCTGAAAGTAGTTCAGTTGTTTAGAGCATGATGCTAATAATGCCAAGGTTGCTGGTTATCTCCCAGTAGAAGCCATTCACTTAACAGCTGGGCTTGATGATTCTTGTGGGTCCCTTTTAACTCAGTATATTCTGTGATTCTGACTAGCATGATCTTTATCTGGCTACTATGATTATACCATCTGGCCAGTCTTTAGAATGGATATTTTGGTGAAATTTCTAGAATCATATTCTGGCTGTGTAATGTACCTGCTGGTCTTGTGATCAAACATTTTATTTTACTGAAGAGTTTTGCAGTTTTTATTGCTCTATTAAAATCAATAGATTTGGCTCCACATCATTATTTTGATGAACAATGATGACACAATCATAAAGTCTGTGAGCCATTCTGTCTATCAAATAAATTTGTTCATGTTTGCAGCCTCTTTAATAATGACCATGGCTGTTCAGAAGCAATATACTGGAAAAAAGGAAACAGTATCCATACAACTTCCTAAGTACTGATCCTACTATAAAAATGTTGGAAATTTGACTTTGAAGAATACAAGACACAAATGAATGTCATGTTTGTATAGTTATTCTGAAGTGGAAGAATTGTAAAATTAGGGTACTAAAGCAGAGAATCAGAAGATTCCATTTCTTTGCATTGATTACCAGCCATACAAATAATGGGACTATTTGGACCTACTTTTCCAGTATATAAAACAGGGATTTCAGTTTCATTCAAAAGGTTATTTAAAATATCAACTCTCTATGAACTTCAAAGCATTTCCTTGATCAGTGTTATATAAGTTTACAGAAGACATTATCTAAAAATTAAGATAATTCAGACATCTGACATTTCAGAACGAATGTTTGCATTCAGAAGCAAATGTTAGGTTATCTCTGAAGAAAAAAAAAACCACTTTCGAGCAAAATAAAAAAATAAGCCAGGGCAAAAGAAGGTAAAAACCACAGCAAGATAGAAGAAAAAGTAAATTCTGCAAGAAAAAAGGAACTACACCTTTTACTATGGAGATTTTTCCACTGTTGGTACAGAAAATTTCAGTCACTCTACTGAAATGAGTCTCATTTTACTTCAGAGTTTTGATTTGTTTTAAAGTAGAACACTTCACACTTTGGTAAAAAAATACCAGTCGAAACACATTTCTTGCCATGAGTATCTACAGTGCATGCTATCCATTTTGTCAAAGCCAGCAGAAAAACTGTATCTTTATCCTGTATAATAGAAAACAATTTTTAAAAGAGCACTGCACTTTCTTGTTATATGTGACTTGCTCCTAGCAAACCACTAATTCAGTCCCAGGCTCCACAGACCTCTAATCTTAAGTTCTGGCCTCTGTCTTGTATTGTAATACCTCTTAGACACACTGAGAAAACTTCTGCAGTACTTATGTAACTAAATGAGTTTACAATTGAAGACCATCTTCAATGATTTTTTCATAGTGCCTACTGCTACTTAAATATGGTGAAAGTTATATATTGATCAAATATAATTTTCTGACTATATTCTCAACACTTCAAAAGTTTTCTGGTAGTAATCTTAACATCCTTTTATCAGAACGACATCACCTGTGCAGATGAAAAGACCGTATACTGTTTAGAAAAGAAATGACACAACTTTTCTGCTGTCTGCAGAAAAGGCCCAAGCAACAATCTCTGGCTTGTAAATAATAGAGGTAATGAAAAAGACTGGATTTGTTTACCGTAAATTAAAATATTATTCCTAATGAATGCCCTTTATCTAAATTTCAGGCATAAACAGACTGAAAAGAAGCTGTTCTGAATATTCCCCCTTATGGATCTGTTTCTAGATATCCTTTTCTAGATACTAAAATCCTCCTTTTGAGTAAACTCAAAAAACATACTGCACCAGCAGACCAAAGATAAACTTAAAACATTCTTTGTTGCCCTTAGCTCTGAAATCCATAGCTTAGAGAAGAAAGAGCCCATAGTTCTTATTACTCAAAATAATTTCTTCATATTCAGAGTATACAGTTCAGCTCGTCATTATATCATTAACTTCTAGAAGACAACACAGACAAGGAAAAGGTCATTCATTAACATAAAATTATCTCATCTGATTCTGTTCAACTATTGAGCACATCAACAATAAAAAAGTTAAACTCACAGCCATTGGCCCTCCAGGCCTATAAGCATTGTACTTTCATATACTTGGCATTTTAAAAAAGGAAATATTTGCATTCCTAATCATTCTCAGAAATACAGTATTTCAGTCATGAAGTTATAATTTCTTGTTTTTGCATGCTAATTATGTAAATATTATGTAATATGATGTATAACTGCAAATTAAATAATTGCTTCAGAACTGGTTGCCACAATAGATCCACTGAAGCAAAGATCTTAAAATTATAAATTAAATTACTAGATATCTGCGAAGTAGCTTTAAAAACCTTATTTGTTTATGGAAATTGATAAGAAATTATGCTCAAGCAGCAGGATAGAAAATGAAACAAAATGAAAGGCAGGCAAGAACACCAAAGAGCAAAAGTTTCTTTTACTATCAGGCTTATATTTTGTATTCTGCAGCTACCAAACAACTACCATGCTCTAGTGAGATCCAGTTACAGTTTAAAAACTGGAAATATGTTCAATTACTTATATTTACTTTTGCCTGGGTCTACATGATATTTGGGAGCAAAATGACTGCAAAACCTAGAAGGTCATATTGCACAGATTAAAAACACTGCACTGTGTCATAACTTGCCTTTTTAAATTCTGAGTTTGGTAAGGGACTTTTAAAAAAAGACCAAAATTTCTCAGAATAAGTTATGATGTTTAATAGCTTCGTTTCTTATTTTTGATAATATTTTGATCTCTTGCTTATATCAAGATCTTGGCTAATATTAGAATCTGCTTGAAAAACATCAATCTAGAGGATAATGTCAGGGAAAAACTATTCAGGATAATTCTTTTCTTATCAGGTAACTTACTAAGCATAATACCAGAAAGTATGCTGTACATAATTTTTACTTTTGTTTAAATAGGAATGCTCAAATTTGTGAACTACCAAGGGGTAAATTACTAGCTAAAATCATGTGTCTTCCACAATAACTTTAGTCTAATCCTCATGAATTTTTTCAGTCTGTCACTAGATTGCCACATATTCTTCAGTATATGTCATAAACCTCAAAAAGGAAACAAATTTATAGACTGAGGTATCCATAGAGACATATTTTAACAAAATTTGTGCATTTTGATTGAGGTATAGAGATTGCTCATTTCTACAGAATTATTTTCATTATGTAGCTCAAGCTGCTATTTTCCCAGCTTTTGTGTATTCTAAACAAAATTTTTCCTCACAGCATTTAGGTATCTTGATACTATCTGAAGCGCAGTAATTTGTCCAATTCTACTTTTCTCAGCTTAGCAACATTACCTTTTTTTACTGGAGTATAACAGAATAGTTCGCAAGCTGAAAGTCTCATCTGTTCAAGAGGACAGAAAATAAGTTTTTCACTGCCCATTTTTCTACAGTTGTCATTTGTATTTAATTTTCTTCTGTCCTCTCTAAATTTGTTCCTTTGGTCATTTTTGCATCATACTTTTCCTTTCAGCTTCTGTTATGTTCCTTCCCTTTATAAATTCCTACTGATGTTTTTCTTTTGCTATGGTAATATTTAACTTGACATAAAAGCATGATCATGTGGATTTGGTGCTCCCAGTCCTTCAAATCTTGAGCTGTTGTCCTGAATCTTTTGTTATATAAGTGAAACCTAGTTTAGGCTTTTTTTTCAGCTCAGTAAGATTTTGGTTCCTCTTTGTGTCACTCTGTAAGAAAAAGTGATGAGTATGTCCCAGTTTGCTTCCCTGTATCTTTTTAGGATACAATTTAGCAATCATTGACAGTAGTTTTCTAGCTGTCTGATCACTTTTTATTATTGTCCTAATTATTTTGTGCACCAGAGAATGATATCTTGAGGAAGCTGATCAGGATTTTGACTGGGATTTAATTGAAGAATTCCTCAAGTAATATTTCCTCAGCATCTGCTGTGTTGACTCTTTGGTACTTGCCCCTGTGTACTAAGCAGAGGTTACTATTCTCCCTGAAATTCATCTAGTGTGCACCTACCTCACAATGTCACAGTCTAGTCTCATAAATAGCCAGGATCTTGAATTCATGAGTACCTGCTTCTCTCATGATCCGAGAGAACTTTGTTAAAAATGTCAACTCCATATCATTAACTGTACTTTAGAAGCTTCAGATATTGACCTTCATTTATTTATTCTTAACATTACTTTGAGCGGAAAGGAGACATAATCAATCACTTAGAAATGACAATGACACTTACATGAAAATTTGAAATAAGCAAGTAGTAGTTGATCACATATTTAATATCTCCTTATTCACACTTATCTGTTCAATTAAACTGTGATATAAACAAGTCAAGATCAAAACAGGTTAAGATGCAAACATATACTACATTAAGAGAAATTCAGATATGTTACTATCAATAATTATGCTTACATTTTCTTTCACCACACATCTTGCATTGCAATAAAGATTTTGTGCTAAATTCTCACGTTTTCTTTTTAAGAATTGTCCATTCAAAGTTGCATATATCCCCAGTTATATTTATTCTTGGAGATTAAGTACCTTTTTTTTTTACTAAAAAAATAGATTATCCTGATTATAACAGTTCTTTGATATTAAAGTGGTTTGGTTGCTTCTTTGTTTTGAACATTAAGTTATTAAATTTAATTCTGTGAATGAAATTTTGTTTGTTACTGCTCATGGAAAACAAGTGCTAAAGTTTGTAAATGTTCACAAAGAATTCTGTAGCATGACTAATGATCTAGGTAAGGTCACTATAGGTAAATTTTAATTGTAATATTCTTAGGAAATGTCAAAATGAAGTCATAATCAATTTTTAAATTAATTTAGACTTTTAATACATGTTAGATTTCTATCAAAATTTTATCAAGCAATTAGATTTGGTATGTGTTTTAGAAAATTTGTCTGAAGAAAGATTCAGAAGAAAATGAAAGACTGGAAAATTTAGTTATATTCACTCCCTTTTCCCCAGGTGATAGTAGGGACTTCAAACCAATGCTTCAATAAACAGTGTCTGCAGTGTGGAGACCAAGAACTTCTATCTTGTATTAATCAAGCTAGTTAAAATTTATGCTGTTTATGGCCTTTGTTTATGCATTTTTATAGCCTTTCTGTTCAAATTTATCAGGTACTATAGACAAAAACCCAAATCTCTCTTGAGAAATTGTGACAGCAGAAATACATTTCTGTCATATCACTCTTTTACCAACTAATTTTCTTTAAAGAAATATTCCTAAAAGGCATAGAAGTCTCAAGAAAAACTATACACTCTACCCCCAGAGGAAACTGAGTATCAATAAACGTAATTTAGCATCACAGACAACCCAATGCTTGCTAATTGTTGTAGAACTGCCAGCCTAAGAATGAGTGCATGGTGCAGTATGTGCTGTACTGACACTGAGGAATTGTTTAATGAGATGGTAGGAAATACTTCAGATACAATTTGTTTGCATTTTTTCAGATTCACATTATTATAATAAAGGAATTTCCTAGTACAACAGACCTTTCTGTTATTTCCCAGGGATAGGTTTTAACAGTCATGTAAAAACTCTACCTGTTACCAGTGCTTTCTGTAAATTCTTTATTAGTAATTGACATATTAAGCCATCTTTTATTTCTTCAGTATATTGATATAAATGTTCATCTCATCATAATAAATAATTCAAGCTGAACAGCAATTATAAATGAAGCACATTTAAAATAAAATTTATCAAGCACTACTGAAGAGTTTAATCTAGGAATCTCATTTGTTTTGCAAGCTCCACAACCAGAGATTTTAGTTATTTTAAAAAAATATTTGAAATTGCACTGGGATTTTCAGAAAAAAAATTTGCAGGCAGAAGAAGCACAGAAGACTTTTTTATTCTAAAATGAAGTTTTATAAAAATTAGTTGTCTGTGTAAAGTGTTCACACAGTACATAATATTATAAATGAAACAGTTTGAAAACAGACAAACCCAAGGATGAGCTATGTTTTTATCTTGAAATTACAAGCTCTGTGCCTGGATTAGTTACAGTACATGTAACCTACAGATAGAGTAACTCAGAGCTTATTAACACTCTAATATTAATTTGCCTTTTAATTCCTGTCACAGAATCTTAACAGGATAATTATGTTCTTCTTCACTCCTTCCTCAAAGTGGAATAATATCTTTAAGGAGAAGAAATTGTGGTTTTCATTCCACACAGAAAACAGTATACTGTCACAATATTGGAATAAAATATATGTGTTGTCTGATTAAGAACAATTAATTTGGTGCCATGGAGCAGAATTAATAAAACACAGAATTAGTGCATTTCCTTCCCCTTCCTCTTCCCCTACAAGCAATTAAAATACTGAAAAAGAAGGTAAAATGTAGAAATCATAATGGCTGTGTTTACTATGAAGTAAAGGACAGATCATGTTCTTTTAGAGGAATGCAATGACAAGGGAAATGTAAGATTCCTCCCTATTCATCAGTGACTTCATAAGCATTGTTGTGGTTTGGTTTTATTTAGTCAGTTGTTTTATTAATGTTAGTTAGGTTTGTTCCTTGTACTCCCCCATTTTTCCCCTCACAGTGGTTTGTTCCAAGTTGTCTACCCTGAGAGTTCCTGCCACTTGGATCCCCAGTTACCTGTCAATCTTCTCACCTCTCCCTGTTTTCTCCTTATTTGGTCCCATCAGTCAGGGTTTGTTCACTCCCTGTCAGTTGTCAATCTTGTAACCACCTCCAGCTTTTTCAAGAAAGTTCTGTATCAATCACCACACCTTAACCCTTCTATTTGTCCCAGGACTTTGTGCCCACCTCTGTTATGTTACCATTGGTTGTTATAATCAATGTCATCCCTCTCTTTTTTGTCCCCATTGGGTTAAACAGATTTATACCCCTATCCGCCCACTCCCTATTTAATCTGCTGCCATCTTTTGTTTCTTCAGCATTTGTCACTGCACCCACACCGAGAGCACCTTTGTTCCTGGCCCGCCTAGGGGAATAAAGATTCTTTGGGCTCACAAACAAGTGTCCTTCTCTCATCTCTTCATCTCCTCTCAGTGTGTGAAGTTACCAAAGCTGCGTAACCCACGCCGCAGCACTCAGCACTACCAGGGTGGCAGACGCCGTTTCCCTGTAGTGCCCGCACTCACGTGGTGGCCACCCGGCCTCACACAGGCAGTGCTGGCCGGCGCTTCTCGACTGCTTGAGGTCATAGCAGGTAGCTGCCGCAAAGCATCTGTAGGGCATAGGAGCTGCAATTGCCAGTACCAGTACTACACAGCAACGTCCTAAAGTGAGTTGAGTCATACTCTCAGTTCAAATGTGACTCATAGTCACCTGAGAGATGCCTAAAAGAAGGCAATTGATTGTTCTATATCTAGGTTTCATCTTCTGTGTATCACTGCACTGCTGTTTGTTTTTTACACTGCTCACTGTGAACAACCAGGGAACTTGAGCCTGCCATCCATTGCTCTATCTACCTCGCTTTGGCTGTATGTGACCATAAGGAAAGAAAGGGAGAAGCTCTGCACAGTATCAAATTTATAAAGGCTCAGTACTCTACTAGCAAGGTTATAACAGATTAATAATTTTTTAAGCATAACTCTGGTTAAACAGAAAAGTAGCCTTGATTTTCTTTTGTTCTTCACATTTATCATTTGGCTTATATGCCTTGACACTCAATTCCTCCTTTCCTTCCCCCCTACTCTGTCCCCATCCATTTTACTTTACAGTGCTTCAAAATTTATTTATTTTACACAGCAGAATGCAATTTCAGCTTGCTATTGGCTCTTGGTGCACATTTCACTTGATGCTAGATCTTAGCTACACACCTGACTAAACTGTATGCTTTTGCAATCAATGCAAAGCTGCATGACAGATTACAGTCCTAAACTGAATAATGCCTGTAATTATTTTTATTAAAAGTCTACTAAATAAAATGGACTAGAGAAAGAACACAATGAACAATACCAAGGTGCAATTAATCTCAATTTTTTTTTTTTTTAATTTAAAGAAAACAACTGAAACAGTTGCTGCTCCTTACAACTGTAATGTACCTGTGGCGCTGCTTAGTCATAGACTGCATTAGAAGCCACTTCTTCTAAACAGCCTGAAGTTGTGAAGTTTTAGGAGCAATAGGAAGCCTTTGAGAAGGCAAAAGAAATCTTCCCCTTAGGGAGAGCAGGTAGCAAAATGGATCAGGGAAGCACAAAACAAGTTTCATACCAAGGGCTGGATTTGAAAGCCTTCAGTTCCATTAAAGTGCAGCAAGGTGCACCTGCCTTGTGAAGTCTTTCTATTGAAATGGAAAGAATTCTGCCATTGATCAACCCATCAACCTCTGCTTGTTTAACCATATAGTACTCCTTTATGTATAAGGCTTTATAACCAAGTGTCATGGTTTGACACTGGCCAGGCACCCATGAATGCTCCTCACTCACCCTCCTCTGCCACAGCTGGGCAGAGGGGGAAAAAAATTTAATGAAGGGTTCATGAGCTGAGATAACAATCAGGATGTGGGAGGGGTCCCTGCACTCCCTTGGGAGGCAACAGAAGTCTAGGAGGACCTGCCAATTATTTGTTTTACCCGTCTCTGTTAACTGTCAGTCAAAGTTTAATGTACTCCCCAGTTCCAGAAAGTTCTTTGTTTCTGTTACACTCATTGGCTCCTGTTGTAGAACCACTCCTCCTCTGTACCCTCATTGGTTTGCTGTATGTCACCCCATCCGATCTCCTCCCCGCTACCTTATCCCCATTGGATAGTTTGTACCCTAACCACTCCCACTCCTTTCCCCTTATATACCCAGTCCCGCCTTCCTTCTGGGCTCTTGGAGCCTGCTCCCTCCTTGAGTGCTTGTCTCCCTGTTTCCTCTGCCTGTTCCTATACCTTCCCTACAATAAAGCCTCAAGGATTACAGCAGCTCGAGTGCCCTCTCGTCATTACCGGTGGAGCTATCCGTGAGCCATCGGCCCCTCCCCGCGGACCGGTCAGCCAAGGATTTCCCTGGCCTGACTTGGAACCTGGGCAGCCCCGGGGCCAGTATTACATCAGGAGAAACCACTTCAATGGCAAAACAGCCTCAACTTAGAAGTACTTAACACTTAAAGTGAATTTATTACTTATAAAATCAGAGGACAATAATGAGAAGTAAAATAAGCCCTTAAAACCACCTTTTTATTCCCAAACCCTCCCTCCTTCCCACCAACAGGGCAGGGAGACAGGGCATGGGGATTTTAGTCAGTTCATCACCCAAGGTTTTCTTTCACTGCCCAGGGAGAGGAGTCCTTCCCCTGCTGCACCATGGGGTCTCTCCCATGGGAGACAGTTCTCTGTGAACTTTTCCAGTGTGGTTCCAATCTCATGAGCAGTAGTCCTGCCAAAAGTGCTGCAATGTGAGTCCCTCCCACAGGCACAGAGTCCCCCCAAAACTGCTGTGTTGTGGGTCTGTCTTCCATGGGGTGCAGTCCTCCCATGACAGGCTGCTCCAGCCTGGAAGCAGGGCCCTCTCTCTCCACCGGGTCTCCCACTGGATCACAGCCTCCTTCAGGCATCCACCACTCTGGTATGGGCACCTCCCCCATGGGCTGCGGGTGGAACTCTGCATCCCCCATGGATCCCCACAGGCTACAGGGGCACAGCTGCTTCACCATGGTCTCACCACAGCCTGCAGAGGAACCTCAGCTCTGGGACCTGGAGCACCTATTCCCCCTCCTTCTCCACTGACCTTGGTGTCTCTATGTGGTTTCCCTCACATGTTTTCACCTTCTCCTCTTCCCTGGCTAGGGAAATATGTTCTATAAGTATTTTCTTAAATTTGTTACCACATAGGCATTACCATCATCTCTAATTGGCCCAGCCTTGTCCATCTGCAGAGCCATCAGTCCAGTCAGGCCAGAATAAAACATAAACTCAACAACAAAGTATTTCTCACACACAAAAAAAGAAACAAAGTTGCCAGTGGCAATGATCCAAGAAGGATGAAAATGATATTGTAAAAATAAGTCCACTCAAAATCAGGTGAGGAATAGTAGCATCTCTTTGAGACTTGCCATTCATGTGCAGAATTTGGGAATTGTCTGCCCATGGGTCCTAATGAGATATTATACTCTGGCAGCATAAGGCTTTTCTCATCCTTCCCTCAAGTTCATTCATTTCTTAACACATAGTTCTTATTTTGTATCTATTAATACAACTGCAGTCCCTTAACATAGTAGTGAGTAGCATACATGATTACCTTAAGAAATGTTGATTTGTTGAGTTTTAGAACTTTTACAGAAATTAAATTTAACTAAATACTGAATATGGGAGTGAAAAAGAAGAATTACACAAAGACAAAAAAACCCCAACAAATCAAAACAGAGGAACATTTTCTTTTATTTTCATATAAAATCACTTACTAAGGCATGGTTTGCTATTATTTTTTTTGGCTAGCTGATATATTATATGCAGACTGCCACAACTTAGGTCTATGGTCAAGGCAGTGCTTTTATTGGCAAATAGGTGCACCATTGGACAGTTGTATAAAGGATGAGGTTATAAAGATATTTACAGTTTTTGAAGTCTCTTTTTCCCAAAACTTGAAATTTTAGTTGGTTGGTCAGTTTTGTTTGGAGGGTTTTTTCCTTTATTTCCTTTATAAAATCTGTTTTGGCAGAAGTCAAATGTAATGTGTAGTGTGCAACAACAATGAAAATTCAGGAGGAAACCATGAGTTTACTTAAATATTTTTGCAATGTCTAAAATATGAAATGAGCATATTTAAAAAGGGAAAAGATCTGCAGAATGAGCAATTTTGTCTTCTTCTGAATATTTAACAGTGCATGCAACAACCAATAAATGAACCAATAACCTACAACTTAGAAAAACAAAAAAAAATCTTCTATTTGCAATAGTAATTTTATATCTGCCTATAATAAAAGACTATTAATGTTCACTGGTACTTAATTACAGCTTATTTGACTACATGAACTGATATTTATGACATACAGAATGGAAATTATTTTAGTACAGTTCTGTTATGCGCATTGTTGACAAAAAGTCATGCCCATTACAAGTTTCTCTCAAGCCATATAAATATTTTGAAAACAAAATGGATTTTTCTGGTGTCTATTAAAGCGAATAGTTTATGAACATTCCTAAATTAATAAACAACAGTAATTTATTATTAATAGAAAACAAACCCCAAACTATTCCTTAATTTTTAATAGAACAGAAAATCCATTTACACACTACAATTGTTTTGCTGATTGAAAAGCTGTAAATTAAAAGTCTGTATAAATATATTCTTTCTCAGTTAGTCAACAGAAAATATTGTCTTTTCCCACAAGAATGGATGCATTTCTTTTAGATATCACGGCTTGAAAATATACAGGTTTTGTTTGTAAGTTTCTCTTACAATAATGAACAATATTTAACTTTTAGACATTCATACTTTTTTTTATAGTATTTTTGGTAGCTGTCTAAATTTACTGTTACAGAAAATGATCACGGGCATTTAATTTGTTACTTAGTTCAATATCAATATTTTTTCTCATAAAGAAGCGTGAACAGAAGTTACTTAGCAAAGGTATTCTCCCTGAGATTTTTGAAAGAAAGAAGTGACACACAGAAACAGATTTGCGAAGCCCAGGAATTTCAGTTTACCATCATCCAGTATTTCTATTTTCCCAAGGCCCTTTTTCTTTAGAAACACAAAGTTGGGGCTTTATTCATAGGAAGGAATCATTATTAATCATTAATGATTATCAATCATTATTAATTTTTTATTGTTTTTTTGTGGTCATAATCACAGTTTTTAATGCAATTTTCAGGTTAATAAAGTTTGTTGTGAATCACTGGACACAAAATTAATGCCTGAAAAAAGACAGATTAAATTTATTTGATATTTATTACAGATAAGAGAGCAAACAATAATTGGAAGTCTTTTTTCTTAATCCATTTTAAAAAGGGAAAGGTGTTATATGCTGGAACACAACCTAGACAGGAATATTATTGTTTTTCAGTAATTTAGGAAAACATACATAGTATTTTAGAGATAATCTAATCAGTAATTTCCTGGTGTTTCAGCAATATCCTTACAAATTCATAAAGACGAGAGTTATCACTCCAAAATATCTAGCAAAAAGAACCTAGTTAGATGACTTACTTTCCAGCTCTGAGATCTGTGAAAAATTTAGGTTTTCTGAGCTTTGATTTTGGTAAGTAGTAAGATTTTTTCACTTCCTTATAGAACAATTGTTTGATAAAAATGAAGCTTCATAAAAATAATTATCTTTAAGCATGAATTATTAATTGGCCCAATAACAGGAAACTTCATGAAGTCAAATACAGAGACATTCTCATTTGACTTCATGCAATGTAATACTCAAGGAAGGTATTCTTACATTCTTTAATACAACCTGTTACCTTAGGAAACGCTGCAGTAAAATGGCCTCGATGGTAACAATGGCACCTGCCAAAATGGCACTAACACTGGTAACAAAGCTACCCAGAGCAAGGATGTACATAGAAAATAGTCTACTATCAGAGGTACTGTGAAACAAAATGAGGAAAAATAAAACACAATACGGATTATTTCACATCTGTCAATCCTAGGGTAACTTTTTGCTTGGGACAATAGTTACCAGTCACTCCAGAACCTTACAGACACGCATACAATTTGACCTAAGAATTATTGTAAGAATTATGTGGGTTTTTTTTTGTTTTTTGTTTTTTTGAGCATTTAATTTCTTTTACCTTCTCACTAGTGCAGGAGAAGAATTTAACTGGGGATGCAAAAAGAAAAACACACCTTGGGTTTTTATACAGTTGAGGCAGTGTCCTGGTTTGGGACAAATATGGGAGGAAACTAATGAAGTAGTCTCTTCCAGAAAGCAAATTCAAGCAGCCACTTCCCCAACTGGTTTGGGAAAGATTTCCTTGGAGAAAAGTGGAAAAAAACTGTTTATTTAGCAAGCAAAGTACTCACAAACATGAGGGAAAAAAAAAAAAATAATAAACAATAAAACTTCTTTCTGTTCTGAAGAGATGGCAAATTCAAAAAGTCCTGTGGGTGTGGCTCAGTTTCTCTTTGGGGCTTGGGCCCAGCATGCTAGCCCAGTATGCCCAGACTGGGGGTCCCCAGGAGATTCTCCTGATGTCCTGGACCAGAAAGAAGCTGAACAGGCTCAGAGAAAGAAGGCACAGTCCAGAAAAAAATCTTTCTTGCCATAGCTAATGAGAAAAACCAGTAAAAAAAGCAGAGAAAAATCCCCTGTCTCTCTCTCTCTGCAAAAAGCTGAGAACTCCGAGAGAGCACCCAGAGCTTTGTCTCTGTCTTGCTGTCTGAGTGGCAGCCCAGGCCCTGAGCAGGAATGCGGGGCAGCAAGTGCAGGTTCTGCAGATGAACTGTGCGCGTCTTCTTCCCCCCTTGGCTCTTGGAACCAGTCTTATAAGCACAGAACTCAATATCCAGCATAAGCAGAACAGATGACTGAGGATACAAGCATCATTTAGTCACCCTAGGACAGGCAGGCAGCAGTCAGGAAATTCAGGAAGTTTTCTGACAATGCTTTTCTTAAAACACTGCCTTGGCCACTCTACAAAGGAAGTAATATATATATATATATATTGTTAAACGTAAAGCTTAATGCATGAATGATGTTTTATTAATGTAACCAGTAAAAGAGAAGGCATGTGGAATGTGCCTGAGATGGTTTTCCAAGGGAACTGGAAACCATAAGAATATGGTTTCCTGAGTTGTCTCAGATTTCAGCATTAATATTTTATCAGTGAGAGAAACACTTCTGCTCTCATTATACCTTTGAAATATGTGGTGAGATATAAATCTTTGCTTTAAATTACAAAATCAATATTTTATAATAGCTAGTACTGGTCCTTGGGAGTTACAAGCATGGGTTCTGGTGCTGGATTTCCCATAGATTGCCCCACTGATATTGGAGAGAGCAATCATGGCACAGAAGTTTTCTTGTCTTTAAGCTATGAACAATAATATCCTCCATTCCTCATTTTCAGTAATTTTTAATAAACAGATGTGAAATATGATACAGGGCAGGATTGAATATTTTTGAAGTACATTTGAGATTATATACAATTTGAGATCTGGGTAAATGGAAGAAATTTAAAACCAGGCAAACAGAATTCATCTGTGAGTGCCTTGCAGTCCTTTATTTCAGGCAAAATCTGTAGTAAATTATTGGATTACATTAAGTAGGATGCAGCTCAATGGTGAAAGACCATGAATGTCTCATCAACTATAAATTATGATTAAACAGTTTTCCTGTGCTGACAGCACAGAAAGTACTTTACTACCTGATTATAGTTTGACTTTGACCATAGAAATCTTACTTAGCCATAAAAATCTAAGATCTATCACAACAACCTGTTTTATAGCCTGAAAATTGATCAGGAATTTAAGATACAAGCTACCAGTAGAAAATACAAAAACCCCACCAATGACAAATTATTTCAATTATTTTATCACAGAAGATGATGTTAGTGTGAAGCAAAGAACTATGATGGAATACTTTACAACATATTTAGAGGAAGATAAGCTGACATGATGGAAGAAAATTTTTTTTGAAAGAAGACTTCATAGATACAAAATAGGAGGAATAAAGTGGTCAAGTTTTTCAGCAGAATATAATCAATATTAATATCACTTAAATGTCAGCACCCATGCTGTTCTACATAGAAGTGATTTGGATAATAAGAGTGAACTGAAAAGTAACAAAATTTGCTGATATTACAAAGATTACTTGACATCCAAACAGAAAGCAATTGTGAAGAATTAGTTTCTATCTGCACCATTCAGGAAGCTATTAAATACATTGGTGGCAAAAAAAAAAAAATGTAAAATAGAGAAGAGAAAAAAAATCTCCTCCTCCTTGAAGAATAATGTGAAGTATAGCTCTCTAAACTGAAAAAACACTGGTCTTCTTCTGAGACATTTTGAAACTGGCCTATTCAAACCTGTTTTCAGAATATTTAGAAAATATTGTTAAGGAGCACAGTAATTTTTTGAGAGAATTTCCATGATCTATTAGTTAGAAAGCCTTTGCATACCTTCCAGAATTTTGGTGTTAACTGTGAAATAAGTGGATTAGCCCTAATGAGGGCAGGTGGAAGGATCTGCTAAGACACTGAAAGCAATCACAGGACCACAAAGGGTACAATGGAAGCCACTTGGCAATAAAACTGACAGTAAAATTTAGTGCCAAGAAGCACAGTCATTTAGCTGACTGAAGAGAGTTATATAGCAAAAACTGAAAGTCTGGAGAAATACCTTAGGTCCAATCAGCTGTAAATTTTGTGATCTGAACTCCTACTCTCATCTTCAATCCATGTATCTTTCCTTTTTACTTGATAAGCAGAATGAAACATCAGACATTCTGGCATGCTACAAATCAATTTCTATTACTCTATTGATCAAGATAATTTATCTTTGTCATACTTCAAGACATTCAATCTCAGTGACATAGCTTAGTCCTAATTTTTAGTTTTCTCTAGAGCAAGTGGTTTTGTTTTGAAATGATGTCCAAAATTCTCATGTTTAATCAAATATGCATTACAATTCAAACAGTTAGAAAAGAATAATATTACTCACTACCAATAAAATAATCATTCCCCTAAATTCACTCTATTGTTTACCATAGCATTGATACTTGCTTTGTATAAATGGTTTCTGTAATATTGACTCAATTTACGTCAATCTACATTTTTTCACATTCTTGAACAGCTTGCTTTTTTTTTTCCTGAACTCTAGAAGTGCTCTCAGTCTTATTTGCTTTCCATTGAAAGCACTATCTCTCTACAATAAAATTCAGAAACAATAAAACAAAAGCTTATTTAAAATGCTTCCATGAACATAACTAAATAATGCATATTTGAAATTTTAAATATCTCTCATTTCAAATGTATTGCTATTTCTTTCCTAGGCAACTGAAATTGAGGACTTACTTCTAAGGGTGCAGGTCCACACAGCCTGTTGAAACCATTATTGACCTGTTAATTAATATTTTTTATCATAAGAAAATTAAAAGTTAAACATTTAGTCCTTCCATTTCAAAATCCCACTGTCCACAGCTTAGTGGAGAAGAGCAAAAACCTTACAGATGTCTCTAGTCATCCCTCAAAGGATGTCCAACAGCAAAGAGCAGTGGTAGTTCTGAAGACTGGTGGTAAATTTCTCTTGATAAGAGATCAAGGAGGGATGAAAATCCTGCCCTTTACTCTAGAGAAGCATTACTTCTGATGTTTTGGCACATACCCCAAATTAATATATTCATGCTGGGAACTGGGGATGCTTCCTTTAGTAGAAAAATCAGAACCGGAGAAGTACTGAAAACAGAAAAATATTCCTGCCTACACACAGGCAGGAATTCGAGGCAATTGTTCTTTCATTTCTGAGTCAGGAAAATCTGAAATTGAACACTATTAAGTTGCCTCCCAAATCTAAACATTCCCAAAGATTCTTGTCTTCAGTCTATCCTCACTACAAACAGAGCAGCATCCAACACAGTGCAAGTTAAAGCCACCTATTCATGAGCTTTATTTATTAAGTAAAAATTACCCCAAATGTAGACATGCGTGCTCTGATTTACACAGAGAATGAACATCTAATACAGGAAGTTATTATTAAAAAATTTAGTGTAAATATTTTTGAATACAAAACAGAGATACAGAATTCTAAATTAGTCCAGAAAGCCACCTAGTCATACTGAAAAATTAAAACTGATATCCATATAATTTTAAATTGCTATTTTTATCCTTCAAAATGCCTTTCTTGTCTATTCTAGGTAGGCTCTATAGATTACACCTCTATATCTGTAAAACATTGTTAATGTGAATATATTTTCAGTGCACACATTACAGAAAAATTTATTTTGTCTGCATATAGTTAATACCCACTCTTAGCAATGACAAATCAAAAACCAAAGATGTTTTTCTAAATTATCAGATATATTGATTTGTACTCTGATATATTTATAAGAGACTTCAAGCACACCATTACCATCAAAATAAATTGCTTTAGGGCATTTTCAGGGGAAAAACTGGTTTGGCAGGGAGTAATACTAATTATTTTAAGATAAACCTGCCTTTTATGTTTCTCAGCTTACTCCAATCAATGTCCTCAGGCCCCTTTTCAACAAAGGAGCTACAAGAGACATGCCAAGGATGGAGGCAACATGCCAAGACTGAGGTAGCTCCTTCCCTACCCTAGGCTCTCAAGCTGCAGTCATTCATTCAAAAGGCTGAAGAAGAAACAGGAAACTTCACCCTTTTTTTCTCACAAATGCATAAACCACTACCAAGTAAAAAGTTACGATCAGTTAAATAACTGGCAGCATTAATTCAAAACAAAATATAACAAATGGTTATCCTAAATTAAATTCAGAAACAATTTACATGTTAGATATTGCTTTTTTTTTTTCATGTGTTCTACAGGCTTTCCTCCATAGAACAAGATTTTACTTGAGATATGGCTTTCAGTGAAAGATAGGAGGGCATAGACTACCTTTTCAGGTACTAAGTGTCCCTTCTCTTTTTGTTCACTTAATAAATACTGAGCATGATCTCTAGCCAGGGTATTAAAATCTCCAGCTGAATGCTCTCCTCTGACAAAGTTTGAAGTCACAGTGCCGACTCCCAGAAAAATGCACTACTTGCCAGGGTATCATTAAACCTTCATATTGATATATTCAATCAGGAAACATTACTTGGAACAAGATCTGGAACTTGGGCATATCAGGTACCTGCTGAGAGTGTTAACTATCCAGAAAACAAGATTTTATGAGATTAAAATGTCATCCTAAAGCAACCTATTTCTAGAGGAAGGTTTGGCAGGATACACTCATTCAATCTGACTTAATTCACCCATAGTTCTGACATAGCGTTTTTCCTCCAGATCCTTTATCATCATTTCGATGGATTTAGTTTTGTTTACCTGAAACTGGCTGTCCTTCCTCTGTTCCACATTCTCATTGCAGAAACCACTTGGAACAAGACTCTTAACAGCTTTTGGTTTCATCATGGATTGATCCCAAAACATGAGGGTTTTTTTTTTCTTTTTTTTTTACAATGAGAACAATCACTCACTGGAGTAACCTCTCCAGGAACTTGATAGAGTCCCCTGTCACTGAAAGTTTTCAAGATAGGATTGAATTGCTGGATAATGTCTTCCATGCTGTCATTCTCATCAAAATTTGGACTGGATGATCTTTAGGCTTACCTTCCAGCCTGGACTGTTGTATGTGTTTCTATGATTCTAAGTTCAGAGATGCTGTTCCTGGATGGGAGGATGGGATCTGACTCAGGCTCTACCAGATTTTATGTGACTGCTGTGTTAGGCCTAAACCCATGCTTCTCTATAGTTTAATTCCAAGTCAGCTCTTAACAGAGCTCCCATCCCCAGAATATTCTACTTCATGGTAGCCATTATACTGAGTATGTGCATTAGATAGATTAGGAACATGTGGATGTCTTCATATTCTGTATTCTTGCCTTAAACACTAAACTAATTAATATAAGCATAATGGTATTTCTTTAATAATATTGTAAGTATTTTATTAAAAAAAATGAAATAAATTTGAGTTGCACTGAGAAGGATGAATACATAGTCCTAATTATTAGCCACACAAGTTTTTTGAATACACTGCAGTGTATAAATTATGGAGTAGATTACTTGCTTCTGTCTTTCCAACATAAACCTGAAGGACTTTTTTTTTTGCCCAGTAGAGATTCCATTGTACAGGAACAGTAATATACAATTTCATTATTTATATTTTTTTCAAGCACTCATATGAAGCACAAGTACTCACTAGTTCCATAGTACTATGCATTTATTAAAAAAAATTAGAAGATGCAGGTGTCAATGCAAATCTTGATATATGGACTTCTACTGTAATAAATCTATCCAGACAAAACACTGAAATAATACATGGTCTAAGAAAATCACTGAACAATAGGTCTAACTTGTAAAACTTTGGAATTATTTTACCTGAGGTCGTATGTTATAAACAATTTTATAATTAAAAGACTCCAAAGGAAAAAAACAAAACAAACAAACAAACAAACCAACAAAAACCAGAATATTTCATTATAGTTCAGCTGCTTGTCTTAATTTTTTAAAAAAGTAGCCAAGGTCTGTTCACTGTGTCCAGAGTCAGTCAACAAAAAATTGTTGGAATTATTCTGGACTTTCATACCTGTAAGATAAATGAAATTCACACCAAAATAGCTAACTTGCAGACTGTAGCGAAATGTCAAAAATAAGTCTGCAGAAATAATTTATCAATCCCTTGAATATACAAAATCATCTAGTTTCACTAAATACTTCACCAAGAAGACAATGTAAATTTTCAAACTAATTCAAGGTTTTTAAAACTATTCTTCAGTTTTTAAAAAAAATTCTAAGACTGCTTTTTCTGAGTAAGATGCTTTTTTTGTACTAATGATCTATTTTATGTAATGCATGTTAGTCTCTGACTTCTGAGACCAGCAAATAGTTCAAATAATATTATATTCACCTAATGAGGATAATCTTGGCAAATGAGACAAGTCATTCTTCAGTACCACACAAGGTAGTTCTAAAACTGTCTTTGTGGCAAGAGTAATTTTTCCATTTCTCTTCAGCAGACTCATACCAAATATTGTAGGCTGTTTGGAGGAGCCGGTGAGAGAAGTATTCTCCAGATCCATTCCATCTTTCTCTAACCTTGTTTGATCATTATTCTCAGCCTCATCTGATATGTGATACCATTTCACCATCATTTTATCTGCTCATCTGCTGATTGCTTTCCTGACACTTTGCCCTCCAGTAACACTAGTTTTGATTGTTATCCAATCTTTTGCTAAAATAGAATAAGAGTTTCAGTGTTGTATCTCAGATGTATATATTGAATGTCAATTACACACCAACTGTTCAAGTATCTATGCCCTAGCAGTTCCAAACATTGGCTAGTACAGATGAACAGGTATTAAAAGGAAAATGCATGAGGATGATTATTTGAGCATAGTCTATTTATCAAGCATGGGAACTGTAGATGAAATAAATCTACACTTTTGATAGAGTTTTTTTAATATGGATTCTCTGTCAAGGGGTTTTACAAGCAAGATGAAGAAAAAGAAAGAAATCTGAAGGTTGCATATATTCTAAGTGAGGAAAAAAATTTCTCTTAATCACAATGGTGTTCTAGTGACGATTTAAATGAGTTATCTGCCTAGCCTACTGAGAATGAGAACACTCAGAAGCTCACAAAGATGAAGGATCGCTCTGAAAGTGTGAATAAGTTTGAATAAACCCGAAGTTCCTCAATGTGGAACAGATTCAACTCACTGCCTGTGGCAGCGTAGATATGAACACTGTGCAGACAGTGCTGGCTACAATTTTGACACTCTGTTTACCACAAAGGAACTGTGTGTTGCTGGGCTGAAATCACTGTCAGAATGTGCAGCTGGATGAATTTCCCTTATCTATTGACACATGTGGAGCTATACTGTCTCTTGGGTTGGATTTCTTGTTGAAATGCTCAATAAGTACTTGAAAAGAAAGATCCGTGCTACCTGTCCAACAATGCTTAACCCTGTTATGAAGATAAAACAGAATGCTCAAAACACGAATTTTAATTTCAATTAAAAAAAACCCAAAAAATCAAAACAAGAACCAAAACAACAAATTGCCTTTCTCCCTCATAAATGTGAAATGCTGACATCATCAAGTCTGACAAGCTGCCCATAGATTTATTTTTTCTTTGAAGTTTCAGACAGAAATTGAAATTTTAGTGTAATGTCATGAAGACATGGAAAAGTTTACTGAGAGCAGCTTTCTAAAATAATAAGGTCAAAAATGACAGATGGAGCTTAATAAGTCATCATATTTCAGGAAAATGCAAATTATGAGTGCTATCAAGACAATTAAGATCTTGCAGAAATTAATGCAACAATTAATTCTTCCAGAATGTTTGATCTTTGTTGTGAAAATCTACTACCTGTCCAAACATAAAACTCCAATATTTTTTCATTCTGCCCTTCTCAGAACAACAGAATGACAGAATGCTTGTTTCCAAATTGAAAACAAAATCACTTGCCTTTATGTTAAAAATCTTTATATTAATAAATTAAACACTGCAAAAACACTGCCTTTGATGCAATTTGCAATCAGAGGCCTTTCATATTTATTATTTCAAAATATGTTGTTTCAGAACAATGTCTGATTAAGGCAATCTGTGATAATTAGAAGTTAACACGTTTCCCACAAGATTTGTATGGAAAATACTGCGTCTACTAAGCCTGTTTCTACTGAGAAAATATTTAGTAAGATTTTTGTATTTTAACTTATCCAAAATTAACATTTTATTTCAGGCCATAGTGTTCATTAAGGGTACTAATTAATACTTATTTCCTTTTGCAGTTTGGTTCAAGTCCTGATGACTCACTTTCCCCAGAGGCATTCCTATGATGTGCCTCAGAAATTTTGTTCAAACAGGGATTTCTAGCAGATAAAGAGAACAGGGATATATGACACCTTGAATGGTATTTCTTAAAGCAAACAAGCAGTGCAAGAGAGATAAAGTTAACCTGAATGCAATATTGTCTTCATAACCCCCTCTTCCCCTCTAAATGGGGAAAGAATTGGGAATAAAAAGCAAATAAAATATTTTTGCAATCTAAAATTAGATTTTAATGTAATCTATTTTATAAATAGTTATTTTTTCCTTAGAGATAATACAGAAAAAAATCATTGCTTATCTTCTGCAGGTTCTAATTTTGTATGAAAATTTACTTTTAGAAACATAAATACAAGGGACTATTATAAATGAAAGTAAACTTTAAAATTTTTATTCCATTCAGGGGTAGAAAACTGAAATATAAAACTATTCTGTAAAGACTACTGGAAAGATGACTCCAGATAAGAGATCAAACCTTTTCCATCAAGGCCAAAGTAATACCATTTTATCCTTTATTACATTTATTTTACTTTATCTATGGAAAGATTATGTATTGGGTTTGCATGGCCAGGTTTTGATAGCCAGCTGTCCTCTTGCAGCTCATGAACAACCGTGGGGATGCAGCCCATGGAGGAAACCCACGCTGGAGCAGGTGGATGCCTGAGAGGAGACTGTAACCCTGTGGGAGGCCCAGGTTGGAGGAGGCTCCTGGCAGGATCTACAGACCCAGGGACAGAGGAACCCAGGCTGGACCAGGTTTCTTAGTAGGGCTTGCGACTCTCTGGGGGACTCATGGTGTAGCAGGCTGTCCTTGAAGGATTGTACCCTATGGAAGAGTAAACCACATTGCAGAAGTTCACGGAGAACTGTTGCCCATGGGGTGGAGAACACACATGGGATGTTCTCCCTCACACTGGAGAAGTTCATGGAGAGCTATCTCCTGTGGGAGGGACCCTGCACTGAAGCAGGGGGAAGACTCTTCTCCCTGAGCAGCAGCAGGAACAATTACCATAACCTCTACCCATCCCCTGTCTCCCTGGGCCACTGCAGGGGAGGAGGTAGGGTTGGGGAGGAGATAGGGCTGGGGAGGAGGTGGGGTGAAGAGGAAATTTTGAATATTTATTTCACTTTTCATTATCCTGCTCTGCTTTTAACATAAAATGTGTGAATTTCTTCAGCCTAATTTAAAATATTCCCGTGGAACAATGCATCTTCTCTGACCATTTGTTAACTTATATCCAGTCTTTTAAAAAAATGGAGATGAAACAGGTCTCAGTCTTGCAATACATGGTTTTAAGGTATCTTCATGAATATCCAATATAATGTCTTCTATCTGACAGTTTCAAAGTTTATTATAACAGGAGGAGATCAGTACCAGTATTGCAATTTAACCCCAGGTGGAAACTAAGCACCACACCACCAATCACTCAACTTTTCCTGATAGGGCATGAGAGAAAATCAGAAAAGTGAGAAAACTGATGGGTTGAGATACAGATCATTTAATAGCAAAGCAAAAGCTGTGTACACAAGAAAAGCAAAAGAAAGAATTAATTCACCACTTCCCATATCCAGTCATCCGCAGGAAAGCAGGGCTCCATCACACATAACAGCAACTTGGGAAGACAAATGCCATCACTCAAAATGTCCCTGTCTTTCTTCCTCCCTCACAGATTTTTGTGCTGAGCATGCCATCATGTGGTATTGAACATACTTTTGGTGAGTTGGGGTCAGCTGTCCCATCTGTGTCCCCTCCCAACAGATGGTGGACTCAGCCTTCTCACTGTCAGGGCAGTATGAGGAGTAGAAAAGCCTTGACTCCATAAGCCCTGCTCAACAATAATGTGTTATCAACACTGTTGCCAGCACAAATACAAAACATGGCCCCATACTACCTACTGTGAAGGAAATTACTATAGTCAAACACAGCACAACCAGAAACATGGATATCAGCAAAAAAAGGATTATTCCATCTTGGGTCTGTACAGAGTCATGAATGCAAGCTCATACTGAGGATACTAGAGATTTACTAGTCATCAACTGCTTGTAGTGGAAATACTTCCTTCATCTTTTATAATTGGCTGTCATTTCAGTTGTTTGATTCAGCCATGTCTTGAATTTGACTTTCACAAATTTAGCAGAATGAAATATTTAAAAGCTTCATAAGCCGAGTTTTTGTTAAACTGAGAAACAGATGGGAGCCAGCAAACAGTAAGTGTCAATACATCAACAAATTATTATATAGGCTGTCTCTTGAGACAATCCCACTGGGCTCAAATTCATTACCTTTACTTACACTGAATAATTATGCAGACTTAATTTCACAAAAGGCTACATACAAAGTAGGATATTAAATGCCACTAATGAATATAGAATCAGGCACACTGACAGAAACAGGAGTGCAATCACTGCTCTGTGTTAGATTTGGTGACACAAGCCAAATACTACTGTTTTAAACATACAGTCTCAAGTCATACATTTGAACCTTACTTGCAGCCATTTTCTAAATCTTACTTGCATCCTGACTATTCAGCTCATTTACTTAGTGAATTATGCATGTTGCTTAAATCCACTTAAAACTGTGAAATCTTTGTGACATGATGAAGTAAAGGGGAACATATGTAAGCATAATGTTTATAATAGATTTTCCACATTTGTCTTTTATTATCAAAGTACAAATATCATTATATATGCAAAGTCTACATGATTAGATGACTCATTTAAGAGACCCTTGGCTTTGATTCATCAACAATAATCACCATTAATATCATAAATTTGCAACATTTTGTAATAGAAGTTTTATTGAGGTAATTATAAAATATATTGGTGTTTTTTACAAATGATAAATTCTTGGGATAGCTGTGCCCAAACTAACACGGTTGCAATGATCGAGGCTCTACCAAGAATACTGAAACATCACCCAAGCATGAGAAGGAATAATGAAAGGCAAAGCTTAACTGCAGTTGAATTTGGCAGTGGAAGGGAAGGACAGAGGGGCCTTTACTCTCACTTTGCCAGTGAAAGACAGACTGAAATAGTATGTTCCTATACACAGAGAACTTTATTTGACAATAGCACAGAAATAGAAAAAGTTCTTGCTAGCTTCTTTGTCTCTGTCTTCGGTGATAAATATGCCCTCAAGCCTTCCAGATCTCAGCCTCAAGACAGTGTGGCATAGGGGAAACAACCCACAGCAGAAAAATTAAATAAGGACAACTTAAGCTAGCTGGAGTTCTACAAACCCATGAAATCAACTAGATGGTGAGAAGGTACCCAGGATGGTTAGAAGTGCTGGATGGTATCATTGTGAGGTCTTGGTTAAAAGCCGAGTTCCCTTAGGGCAGGGAAATATGAATTATGTCAACATTAAAGGAAATCAAGAAGGATCTGAGCAACTACTCGTAGTTGTCCTCATCTTATTACTAGAGAAAGTAATACATCAACTTTTCTTGGAAACAATGCACAAGGATAAGCAGGACAAGAAGGTGATAGAGAACAGTCCGTGTGGACCCTTGCCCAAAAGGGAAGTCAAAGTCCCTAATGTGAGACCCTTTCTATCCTAACCCAAACCCCACATTTTTTTCCCTCTGGTTATGAGTATAGTTTTCTTTTAATAAATATATTTTTTTTCTTTCCTCTAAAAGGTAGGATGTGCTAAATTTATAAGCTGATGCTGATAAGCTAAAGCCTACATAATCCAGTTTATACCATTGTAACTAAATGACTCTGGGTTTTTATGGTGATAGATCTTTGTTTACAGTTCAAAAGGGAAAATATAATTTGATTTTCAGGGTTTGAAATGATTTATGTAGTATTTTCTGACTGCTGTAATCAAAATTGAAGAACTTATACTCTATGCACAGTGATCTAAGATTCCATTTATAAGCCTAATATAACATATAATAAAATATTGAACTATCAATCAAGAAATTGACACACTGATGACTAAATTATTCGAAATGTGAAAGATTCATAACTCAGCTGCTGAGGTTGAAATTTCAGGGTACTGTAAATATCAGAGAATTCAGCTTACATTGATGCAAGTTCATAAATTCAGTTTACAAACATAGAGTCATGTAGAAAGGAGAAATATAAATACCAAGATTAAAACATTTTTCCCCTCAGAAACATGATTTTCCTATTCCATATTTTAATCAAGAATGCATTCCAAGACAGAAATGCTGAAATAAACAGCACACGACTAAAAAAAATATATATTTGAATAGAAGATATTTTTCATTTGCACTGATAAACTAAAACATAACCATAATGTTACACACTCTGAATATCAGCTTTACCTTCTGGTACATTATGGACAAATCAGAAACCAAATCATATCTGACACCATTTCTTAAAAACTGTACCTCAAAGAAATTCTGACTAGTAGACCTAACTAGTCTTTAATTAATTTATAAGCATTGCTAATAGCTATTGCTCTCCATTGACCAAAATATTAAAAATAGTTCTTTATGTATCAGAATAATGAGGAATACTGAACTATTTCAGTGTATAATAATATGACTTCATGGTCATTGATTCTTCATTTTTTTATACCTTTCCTCTGAAAGTTTGATCTGTGAGGCAAGTGCTATTTCTTCCTATGTTTTGGCACAGAGAAGCTTGGCATTGAAGCAGAACTTCTACATGGTTCTGTTAGACGATGAATGATTAGGGGTTACTGAACCTAACAGAAAATACAACTGAACCACAGAGAACTTCTGTGAAATCTTTACTGGAAGTTCTGTCATGGGGCTGAGTGGGATTTAGGGGCTAGCATTGACATTCAGTGGGTCATCATATTAACTTGTCTACAAATTTAGCTTGACTTCTGCCATACAGAAAACTGTGAGGACGGATATCACCCTTCTTCTATACCCATCTGATCATTAGCAATCACTTTGTAATGGAAAAATATTAATTAGTTTAGTTTCAGACTCTTTTGTTTAATTCTTTCTTTAGTGTGTCAACCACAAATTTTCAAATTCCAAAACATCAGAAAAAAATGTTAAATAAGCATAAGAGAATTGTCCCTTTAAATGATATATTGCCTTCTATGTTAGCTCTGCCTTAAGGTAATTTTCTTCAGTGACATTGTGCTTGATCTGTTTTGACATTAACAACTTTCAGCAGTGGAAATGGAGACTGAGTCTTTGAGCAGCAGAGAGCCATATGGTACCAACATTTTTTTTAAGCAGAACTCTGCACTGAGCTACATAAGCTGCTCTGTATAAAACGTTGACACACTTTATGTACAGTATGAGCTGAATATATTTTCCAGCTTGTTATCAATGGTTCTCAGCACAAATCAATAAGGACACATTGAAAACAGTTTATGAAATAATTTTAATTACCATATTTTTTTATCAGTGTTGCACTTTATGGTGTTTGGCCCTTTATTACCTCATTTTTTTCCAAGAAAATTCACATTAGAAATCTGTCATGGTTTAAGTTTGTTTTCTCTGAATTAAGAATATATTAACAGGTATATTCTTAAGTGAAAAGCAAATGTTAAATGTTATAGTCCTGTAAAGTAACACAGAATCAGAATAAAGGAATAAATCCGTATTCTTTTATTGTAGGTTTTATTTGACAGCTCTCCAATAACACAGAGTTCCTACATGAACTGTGATACTATGCCCTCCTATTATAAAAGACAAATAAGGAACTGCAACCCCAAGGTTAAATTAAAGCATTTTCTAATAAAAGATCATATTTATTTGATTTATTTGATAACGTGATCGTTATAACCCTATCCTGAATAATATTAATATTGTATGATGGCTAATAGAACATGAAAAGTTCTGCAGTATTAATGAGAACTTCTTTATACGTTTAATGCATAAAAATGTTTTTCAGTTTAAATTACTCATGTACGATGCTCAAGTAGTCTAAGTTGTGTCACCAGTAATAAATGTTCAAGATGATTTTAATGACAAAATTTTAATATTGTTACAAAACTTAATTGGATAATGCAACTTGTTTATAGCAGTCACTGCTGGTAAATGTTTACTTGTTCAGAAACCACACAAATACTAATATATTACTTTTGATTATTTATTTGGAAAAAATTTAGTCATTTCTGGTGGCAATCCTCTGAAAGTAAAAGAACCTGCAGATGTTCCCTCTTAAGCTAAATACTAAATATTTACATTCCTTGATTCTCTCAAACCTATATTTTTGCACACTAACATAATAAATTAGTTTCAAGACACAGACAGAATTAAAATTATGAAACTTGTTGAATCAAGAATACCTGTCAGGTTTTCACAGGGGAATCCAGGTGCTCATGTGATAAAACAAGATTTAAAATATATTTCAGATTGGCTGCCCTTCCAGATCTATCATGCATTTATTGTGTTACATTCCTAGAAAATTGCCCTTCCTACATTTATGACAAAACCTGATACGAATTTCATAGAAAAATAAAAATATGTTTTCTGTAGTATATTTGGCACACATGAAAACATAATGCAAAGACATGCTACAGTTTCAACTCCATTCTGTGAAAATTAAGTCCATTAATAATTTCACCAGGATGTTCAATCATGTTGGAAAATTTCCTGGTTACTAATTAGAGGAAAAGATTTACTTTTACCCTTGGAGTTTATTGATACAATACATTATTTTGGTTTCTCAATATAATTCTTATGTATGCAAAATTATGTGGTACAGTGCCATTTCTCACTAACATGTACAGTGAGACAGTCGTATTCAGCATGTATGGTATGTAACAAGCTTTTTTTCTTCCTCTTGCTGGTTGAGAGGAGCACCATTATAATCAGCTACATAAACATATAGTTATGTTCTATTATCTGCAATTGTGTTGTAGGAACCTTCTTATATCTCTTTGTTAACATGATAAAATATCTGTGTTAAACTACAGATAGAGAGAAAAAAATACCACTTTAAATATAGAATTTAAACATGCTCTAAACATGCTCTTTTTTTCTTACCAGAAAAGAGAATCAAATGTATTTAGAGGTGTTTTGATTTTAGGTTTTAACTTAATAAAATACTTGAGTTAAATAAAATAAGCATATCCGTGTGATTTCTTCAATGGATGCTGAGAAATTCTGAAGGTCTTTCACTGACTACAGGTCAAAGATAGTGATGGCATTCCTGAGATATAAAACTAAAACTGCAAGACACAGGAAGAAGTAGGGGAAACTAATAATCAATGTTTTCAGAAATCCTGCAACTTAAAAACTCCCTAGTTTAATTAACTTTTAACACACGTTGAATATTCATCTCTGGAAGGAAAATAGAGGATTAAAGATGAAGCATACTGCAAAAAATATATGCGGAATATGAAAGGCAACATCACTAACGTTGAATATATTGTCGATGTTTTAAGATTTAACAACCTGACTCAAAAGGAGTGAATAACTGTGAGATTCATACTTTTCAGATTATTAACTGTTTAAATACAAACACTGACATTTCATTTTTTATAGAATCCCTAAGCATAATTGCGAACTTAAAAGTTATTATACAAAAATGCCATGTCATTTCCTTAAAGAAAGGAATGCCTTAAAATCAAAATATTTCTGAATAAAAAAGAGCTCCCTATATAGAAGATGGTGAAGGGCCTTGAGGGGAAGCTGTATGAGATCACTTGGTCTCTTCAGCCTGGAGAAGAGAAGGCTGAGGGGAGCCCTCATTGCAGTTCCAACTTCCTCAAGAGGGGAAGAGGAGAGACAGACACCGATGTCTTCCCTGTGGTGACCAGTGACAGAACCCACGAGAATGGCCTGAAGTTGTGTCAGGGAGGTTTAGGTTAGTTATTGAAAAAATGTTCTCCACCTAGATGGTGGTCAGGAATTGGAACAGGCTCCCCAGGGAAGTGGTTACACCACCAGCCTGTCAAGAGTTCAGGAAGTGTTTGGGCAATGCTTTTGGGCACATGATGTAGCTTTTGGGGATGATCTTGTGAAGGGCCAGGGATTGGATTTGATGATCCTTGTGAGTTTCTGACAACTCAGCATATTCTATGCATCTGTGATATTTGAAGGATGCACTGTGAAGTTGATTTTGTTAAACCTTGGTAAGGCTCACTTATTTATTTATCTAAACTGTGGAAGAAAAATCTCAGATATGCCAATTCAGCAAAAAATACTAGCTACCAGGGGTCCAAAGAAAGACTAATTTTTCCAGTCATATTAAACCTCCTTGTCTGAAAAACATTTTAGAACACATATATACCTCCCTGCTGATACATGGGTCTACCAAAGGTGCAACCAGTTAAGCACACAAAACAAAAGAGTCAAATAAACCCGACAGAAAGAATTGCAAGTAAAAAAAAAAAAATGCTTTAGGATAAATATCTTTTAACCATAGCCAGACCCTAAGTAAATATGTTTTAGATTATGCACATTCGCATCCTCATATTTCCTTGTACTTATTTCCAAAGAGCACTCTGCTGCAATATAGGTAATTCTCAAGTGAGAGTCATATTCTGGTTCCCTGAACACGTGAACTGTACTTTTATTTATCTCTCTTCAAACATAATTTTGAACTATCCCACAGGACTTCTAATACATATCTACATAAACAATGGTTAGAGCTGTGAAAATAGAAAAGCTCAAAATAGATTTTACCTTTTCCAGCTATTTGAATTTTCATTATCCATTTGAAACTAGCTTCCAAAACTCCTTTTATGGCTGAGAAAAATACATCATTTCTCCAAGACTTTTGATGTCCAGGATAAGTAGAAAAATTCCCTGCCTGAAGTTGACATTTCTCTCCTAAGTAAGGACTTGGGCATTTCAATAAGTGGTGACTAAATTTTAAAATATTTGCCAAAAATTTAGGTGCGATGAATGGTAGGCGTTGAAGGTGATGCCAGAGGGCTGTTTTTTGTTTAATAACTAGAAAGAAATGAATCCTGAATTCATCTTCTCTCTGCTTCACAACAGAACCTATCTGTGGAATAATCATAGTCCACACATATTCATTTTTAAAATACATTATGGTTATACCTAATGCTTTGCATGTGACTCTAAAACTGGCAAAAGAAACTCATCTTCCACACTTTTGCATTGCAGAATAGTGTCTGTTAAGGTGTTAACTCACTTGAAGAGAGTGATCCTGGTAAAGTTTTGTGGACCTAAAATTAGAAAATTACATTCTAGCATAGTATATTCCTACTAAAAATTAAATTTTAAATATCTTCAATTGTTTGGTTCCCAAATAATGGAGTTCAGATTGAAATATAACACTAGAAGAAGGTGCTATAACATATGACAACTGCTGGCAGTGGTATGGTATTACATTATTTTACAAAATTTTGTAGTCTGTCAATTTATTTCTCCATAAGCACAAGGCATTAATCAACCAGGTTTGACTCACTAATCTCATATTCTTAGAGATCCATAGCAAATTTCAACATATATATCATAGCATCAAATCGCACCATTATTGCAGTTTGCATTCTGAATAGGAAGTTTAGATTTTTCTTGCCTTTCTCTTTCTTGAACTGGATAACATATTTAGGTAACACATACTGAAACACATACTGAAATGTGTGTTATGTTTTGTTTAGCATTTTAACTTAAATACAAGTCTCACAAAAAGGCCACAGTAATTATTTACATCCTCATTTGTAATGGCATACATTTAAACATTTTTCTGAAGCATTTAAACATTTTGAAGCATGTTTTTCATTAACTATATTTTTTGTATAAGACTGACATCTGTTCTTTTCTCCTGCAATTTACACAGTTGCATGGCAACTGAGACATGACTGTCCCTCAGTGACTATGTTTGGTAAACTATTCAAAAATTATCTCATGCCAAAAATTGACTGAAACATTAGCCTTCTGTCACATACAACTGCTATGCAACTACACACACAGTTACAACACCTAACAGTGACCTATGGAAAATTCTTCCTTTTAACACATTCCTTCTTCTAGGAGCAGACAAACCAGTAGTCTAAATCTTTGACTAACGAAAAAGTGTTAATTCTCTTTTAAGTCTCTTTTTTTTTTTTAGAAAAAATGCATTAAGAGGTCCTTACTTTTTCTGCCATAGAAAATATTTACCTATACAGCTGAAAACACAGAGCACCGCAAGTAGTTACTTGATCATGGTCAGTGCATCAGCTGAATGGCACGTAGTCAAAATAGATTTCTGTTTTTTGAAACAGAAGCTGACCCCTATGTTCTGTTAGGATTTGGAGCTCAGCCAAGTCAGGAGTTGTAACACGGCTTGCTCCATTCTGCAAAGTGTGAATATTTACTTGTTCACAGTACATTTATGCCATAAAGACCTATGTAGGCAGTTTCAGGATGAAGAACAGATGAATAATTAATCAAAACATTGGAAAAATGGGACAGGAGGGGTTTTATTCAGTAAAGGGAGTTAACAGTAGCATCTCAGATCACTGAGGGAACCTGTGCAATTCAACATAATTTCAAAAGGAGTGAATAATACGACAAATTTTGTTATTGAAGCTAAGCTACTAAAGGTAAATCAGGATCAAGAGAAGAATTTCAAAAATATTTTCAATAATTACAGATTAAATTCACTTTAAATAAATGTCAGATGCTGTCCATTGGATATGTTACATATAAAAAGGTGGTCTTTTGACTGACAGCTCAGAAGAAAATTTAGAACTATAATAGATAGCTATAAAATATTGGCTCACTATTCAGAAGCTATCAAAAATAATCATTTTAAAGCCAGAAGCTGTTGAGAAAGGAAAAGGAAACAAGGGGATTTATGACACACTATGAATCCATGGTTCAGTAGCATCCTGATTACTGTGTGCTGTTATGGGTACTGATCCCCTACCTCTGAAAAAGGATTCAAAGGAATTTTTGAAGATGTACAGAGAAGGGATTACAAGAGTGACTTGAAATGGCTTCTGTGCACTGAACAGTGGAAATGGAAGAAAAGATGACTAAAGGAGATATGAAAGAGATCTTCATGGTCATGAGGGGCAGTGAAAAAAGTAGAAATCCATTTTTCACTGTCAGTTCCAAAAACAGAATTAGGTGATATCAGATTAAACTAATGGATGGCAGTTATAAACAAAAGTCTTCACATGATGGATAAGTAATCTGGAAAACAGCCAAAGGGGACTGAAGGCAATAAATTCTTGTAAGGGTTGCAAAAGCAATTTGATTTTTTCCTCCAAGGATTTGTTCACTGAGAGCTACTGAGCACGAGGATACATACTCTGGTGTATTTAGAACACTTATTGTGGTGAGCAAAACAGAATCAACTTGGGGAAAATTGTTTTAATTTATTACCAATTAGAAATTTAGTTGGGTGGTCAGAAGCAAAGACAAACCTCTCCCCTTCTTCCCAGGCTTGACTTTATCCCTTTACTCCAGACTCCTCTACCTTCTTTTCCAGAAGCAAAGCAGGGTGATAAGGAACGTGGGATTGTGGTCACTCTGTAAGAGCTCCTCTCTGTCATTCCTTCCTCCTCATGGTTTTCTCTCCAGCATGGGACCTTCTCACAGGCTATAATTCTTCATGAACCTCTGCAGGCTGGGCTACAGTTGCTCAGTAAAAGACTGGTCCAGCTTGAGTCCCAACGGGCTGAAGGTCCTTCAATTTTTGAAATGTTTCAACTGTATCTTTCAAGTGTTACACTGGAGAGGACCATGCTTTCTTCTCCAACAGGTGCTATTCTGTTTTGTAAGGCCAACTGCTTAGTCAGCCAACCTAGATAGTAAGGCTTCCATAAATTATTCATAAAGTACTTCAAACAGGATCTAGTTCACAAGTCAGAAAAATTCTGGAAGTTTTTCTTACAAAACCAGAAACCATAAGGGGTTTTTTCCACACCTCAGTTTTGGTTCCTGTATGGTTACAGTTTTTATTTTCTTCCATGTTAATGAAAACTTGTGTCTTGTTTCTTTACATAGAAATGCCTGTAAACTCAATTAAAAAGACTGAAAATTATATGAGACTCAATGATAATATGGAAATAGCATTAGTACATATTTTTCAGTTTGAGGATGAGAGCCTTAAATCTCTTTTTTTAGGTTGTGGCTTTTGTAGAACCACGGGGATAAAAACAGAGATCATAGAGATTTTGAGTTGCTTGCAGTAGTATTCCCGAGTTACATTCTCACTAATGGTACCGGAATAGAATGGAGGGGTAGGAAACAAAAACGTGCTTACTGAAAAGTGCATCTTGCCATGGACATGATGGTTTCAACAGACTGGCAGGGCAACTGCAGTCCCAAGCACTACAGAATTCCATTTTAAAGCTATTAAGTGAGATTTATCTTTTCTTCCTTGTTGATCTTTGCATCTGCACACAAACAGTGCCCTCGGCTTCTTCACCTTCTCAGTTCCTATCTACCACACAAAATACTGGAGAAGAAGGAAGGGAGAAACACAGTTGACACAGTATAATGTTTCCTCCTTTGTATCCCCACCAGAGGCTTCCATAGCCATGGATCATACCAGTGTTGAGTACAACATCCATAGTTGTTTCTGTATTTTTAGTAAGATCAGCTTAGATATGAGGTGCATGTTCCCATGCTGAAGAACTCTACCATCTTTTAAGTACACATGGATTAATCTCATCAGTTGCTCATTCAGGATTTGATTGAGCAGCCACACACTTTTCCATCAGCTAGAGGAGGAATCCTTTGACTGGGTTTTGACCTGAAATCTGAGGCAAATCTCTTTGTTCACTTATCTGAAGTTGATTAATTTCATTATTGATTGCTGCAGTTTGTTTACCACAGCTACAATGTCACAGGTTAATTCTACTTGCTGTAGTCTTGATGCTGTATCTCCTAAATTATTGACTTTTGTGCATGCTACTCTTTCATTTTGTTTATTTACAGTAATAAATCTTCAACTTGGTTTAAAAATAAACAACACAGCACTGCTTAAGTGATTTAAATGTCACTCCAAGGGAAAAAGCTTACAACTGCCACAAACTTTTCCCCCAAAGTAATGTTACTTTCTAGTATGCTTAGTACCCCATTTGCTTCAGAGGTTATAGTATGCTTTACGAAAAAACAATTTTCTTGATATTTACATGACTGTTGTAATAGAAAAGACTAGCTAAGTTCTTCAAAGTTCTCCCAAAGACCTCCAACTTGATCTTACTCTGCTTTGTCTGAGTATTTCTTGAAATTCATGAGGATCCCATGGCTGGAATCTTTCTGCTCTCTATGTGTCCTGTCATAAAGCTTGTACTACTCAAGACCCATGTTGTGGGGGCAGGGAAACATGCCATTTGGAGCTGATGTCACTAAGCTGAGACAATGCTGCTCTAAAGAAAGCTAGATTCTGAACTTCTGCAATTTGCTATTTTTATTTCTATTAAAATGGCAATGAGTGAGTATTTAATCACCCAGTGCTTGATGTAAAGATTATAGATCTTTGTTAGGCCACAAAACTAACTATTCCTTATTTTTAAATTGTTCTTGAAGCAAAAAATGTTGGCAGCAAAGGGAAGCTAAGCTTCTAATTGTGTTTGTAGATAATAGAATGATGCATCTATGTCCTGAATATCATTGATTTTAAATGTCATTCTGATTTCTTTACATTCAGAAAAGTCATGTCTCTACACATAGCTTAAGAAGAAAATTATGTAAAGACTTCCCAGGATTTACATTGTCATATCAGTTCAAGAGTCACCACAATGAGCAGTTAAACATAATCTTTGACAGGTTCACAATGGATATGTACAAATGCCTACTTTCAGAAAGAATCATCCCAATGTAGGATTTCATTACATACAGTAACAAGCTGCAAAGTTGCAAAAATTTATATATAGATATTTTACCTAACACATTGATTTCACAAATTGTCTGTAAAGGTCTCAGCTGGAGGTATATTTAAAGTCACATTGTAAAACAATTTAACACAGACTGTGACTTTTAAAAGTTTAAAAATTACATAGGACTCCATTTTTTTTTCATGTTTACATATTAGTAAAAGATTTCACATGCAATTGAATCAAAAACATAGATTTCATTTTCAGATTTGTCTACTTGGCCTCAAAGGGTCAAGGATCAGACAAAATAAAAGACCAGAGAAAGTATACAGTATAAACATTTAAGAATAATTAACCAGACATGTGCTTCTCATGGCAGCAGGCTTCTCCAGCAGCAGGCGCAAGGGCTCAAAGCTGGGCTGGATCACAGATGGTCTGGAGCACAGGCAGTCAAACCAAGGATCCTCAGCAATGTCTTAGGAGTCCTAAGGAGGAGCAAATATGTTCTCAGTAAAGAGTTTCTAGTACAGCCTCTTCATGCTGAGACCAGTAGTTTTCTGTTAGGCAACAGCTTTTCCCCAAGTTCCTATTGGAAAAGCTGAACATGAAAGCAATCATTTTCAAAAAGCATGGAATTTTTGAAGAAGTACTGGAAAAAAAAAAAAAAAAAAAGGCTGTGATTCATCCTATGGAGTTGCGGATCCATTTTTTTAAGGATTTGTATAATTGTTGAAAAATCTGATCACACTTAGAAAGGGACTGAGAAGAAATAAGTTAATACTGACTGTAAAGGAGATGACCACAATAGAAGAAACAAAAGAAAACCTATACCACTGTGCCAGTTGTATGAGATAAATAATTAAATATACTAATTTTCTTTGAGAAGTATTCTGAATGAAGTTAAGTCATAGTTATCATGTGTTCTGGTTTAGAACAGAAAGTTACTAAAGTCATATAGCAATTGAACTGGCACCGTTCAGGGCATTGGCAAATCAGATAAAGTAGGATGAATGTTCTCTTCAAGCTGCTATATTACCTGCCCCATTAAAAGTTAATACAGATTGTCTCAGATGAATAATCCCCATAAATGTTTACTGGATTTTTGTACTCAAATGGGAGAGTACTTTCACTTATTTTTTAAACATATCTATTTTGTACTTTCCAAAGGCCTATTTTGTCTCTAGAAAAATCATCCATTTGGCTATACCAAAACTATAAACTTAAATTCTACCATGTTAATCCAAAATATGGGTGACTTTTTCAGATATATCAACATATAAGTATATAATAGTTTAAAAAAATGCTGTTTTAATATATTGTGTACTTTTATGAGTCTATTTGTCCAAAAATTTTAGTTAAGAAAATATAATGTCACCTGTCTTCCAGACCTCTCATTTCCTTTGGTTTAAGTAGAGGCTTCAATTGTTTTTTGTGGTGTTTTTGAGCTCTAAACTTGCTATGAACTCTTACCTTTTCAAATGCTGTGAAATCCATTTAACAGTAGATCTGACCCTCTTGGTAGATTTCAGAAAGAAATTTTAGGTATTGGAATGAGAAAGTGTGGAGTGGGGAATATTGCACCCATAATGCCCAAGGTCTTCTGCAGGGATAAAAACCTCTGTATATTTTTCTTTCCTAAACAAAATTTTTGAGGAACAGAATAAAAACAAATGCATCCTAAGGTTCACTGATGGCTTTTTTAATAAATGGCACATGAGAAGGTAACATCTGAACAGAGCAGGTTCCGTATCCACAACACCCAATTTTAACATCTCATTTAAATAGCTGTTGTTTCCAGGGTGTTTTTTTCCAGGCTCTTGAGGGCACTATTTTCTGGCCCAGTCTGTCCTGGGCCCAGGGCATCACTCCACCCCGTCCATGATCCAGACCTCATGTCATCTCAGCCCTTGGAATATAGGCACTATCTGTGATACCTCTCAGGGCACTGAGGTGGTTCCCTGGGGCTCTCCTGGGTGGGTGACAGCAGGGCCTAGTAGCCAGGACCTCTCCCACCCCCAGCCAGGAGTGCCCCCAGCCCTGGCAGAAGAAAACACAAGCCTGCGTAGTGCCCTGATGACTCAGGGATCAGGACCTGTCTGTCTTTAATATTTCAGCATGTATTAGAGTTATTTTAACTGGACTAATGGAAATTCTATCTTTTTTTTCAATAGACTATTAATATGCTAATTTGCTCACTGTAAATTGATCGCTCCCCATACCAGCAGGGCTCCAGTTTTGTCCTCAACAGGGTTCTGAATTTATCAAATGCGATTGACTTTCTTTGGTGCCTAATATTACTTAAATGGCATTCAACTTCAGATATCTCACATGGGAGTCATCTTAAAGTACCTGTCTAAATGCACATACAGTTAAAAAAATCTGGGTTTGTTAGGAATTAAAACAAAAAAAAAAAAATTTAAGCCATCTATCTGCCTTTTAGAAGACTTCTGAATGCAATAAAATTAGCATTCACTAGAACTGTATTTCCTGAAAAATACTTGAGATATCAGTCAGGTAAGGTACTGCAAAGCGATTGTTTATTCCACTATCCATAATTCATAATCCAGTACAAGAATTTTACTGCAATTCATGTCTGTTCAAGCTAACATATAATACCATAAATTTTTCAGGAGTAAACAATTAAAATTTTCAGCACCTTCCTCCTCCACTTGACAAATTATTTTGGTAAGAAAGAGGCCTGAAAAATTTGGTCAGCCCTAGAGTGACATCTACAGCTCAGAAATATGTGCAAGAGAAGCAAAATTTGCATCCACTCATCCAGCTTTAACTAGGAAGAAGGAGTGTACTAATGATGACTAATCTATGAATTTAAGATATGAAAAAGGAATACATTTTACCACAAAGCATTCTGATGGCCAGGCATGAAGAGAAATACCTCAGCCCACTGTCAATTCAACTCTTCTACCAGTAGGTTCCCAACTCTACTATTTCCTTACAAGTCTAGGAAGTTTTCATCTTGGAATAGGAAGAGAATATTGATTAAGTGTAGCTGTGAATTTATCAGATCTGGAGAATAGAGTCATCTGAGTAATCTTTTTGGGCAAAAAAAAATAATAGAAGCTATAGCTTGAGCAGGAATGCAAAAGATTCAGTGTAATTATTGTAAGACAATAAATATTTACATCATCTTTGTAGATAAAATTCTATCACATGGTGATTGTGCAGTCTACAATACTGCTTCAATGATAATTAGCAGAACCAAGAATTTTAATGCCAAAAAACAAGTTTGATTTTTTTTTTGTTCTAAATGTATTATGCTAATTAAAAGCTGTTTTAGGGGATAGATGCGTTTTCAACTCATCAAAATAAGCAAATACTAAGATTTTTTTTTTAAAAAAGGTTAGTAGGCATTTCTGAAAGAGGAGAGCATTTAATATTTGCTTTAATACAGAGAGTAAACAAAATAATTCTACCCTGTTGATCAGGTCAATATTATCATTCACTAATTTGATCAGATGGTGTTTCTGGAACTGTATATATGACATTTTAAACCTGAAGATTTCATCAATAGAATAAAATTTAGTCATATGAAATAGATTAGTATGCTGAAAGTAAGAAGAGCTGTAAAGTTCATTAAAATATAAGAGATGCTGGTTGTATGACAATTCATTATATCTTTAGGCACAATAATCAATGATAATTAATTTGGAAATAATCTGAGTCTATTATAGGTCAACTAGCTTTGAAATATGATTCTCAAATTATATATTTTGCTAATATCGAGTTGTGAACAGTCAGTGCAGTAGTTTACTTACAGAAGATTGATAATTCCTTTGCATGTTGTTAAAACAGCTGTAGAAAAAATTACCATGGTCTATTAAAACAGTTCTGTAAGAAAAAATTCCATAAATTTTTCCTTTGGAAGTTCCTTTGGCTTGCTTTTATGCTTTCAATTTTGTTAGTCTTCCAGTGTCTAGAAAAGTAAAATTTTGACTTTTGTGTACCAAAGATATTGTCCATGTGTGAGGATTTGCAGAAGGATATGGGTAGGAAGCTTTAATTTTAAAGGTGACCGAAAAGATAGGAGGAAGAACAGGGGAAGTACCACAATAAATAAAACATTTGCAATCGACTTGCTCTCCTTGTCAGAGAAGAACAGATGGTTTTAAAAGATTTAAATATTGTGAACATGACAAGTTTATTCTTACAGAACATAAGTCAGAGATAAGCCGGTGTGAGTGAAGGTGAGATGAAAACACTAATTCATGATGACTACTTTGTGTCATTTTAACAACTTAGCCTTAAATGTGTATGTGTCTTATAAGTCAGAATAGATATAGAGCTCATTTGGATGCACTCTAGTTCAAATTAGGTAGGCTGCTGTATCTATCATCTTTAAAAGCAACCAAAAAAATCTGAATGCAAGACAATATTTCTATTTTTTCAATGCTGATGCAGACAATGGGTACAAATTGAAGTGCAGAAAATTCTATTTAAACATCAGAAATATAATTTTAACTGTGAGGGTGATGAAACACCAGCCCAGTGAGATTGTGAAGTCTCTGCCCTTGGAGATACTCAGAACCCAGCCAGACACAGTCCTCCACGACTTGCTGTAGTTGATTTTGTTTTCAGCAGAGGTCCCTTCCAACATGACTCTGTGACTCTGTGTTATAAAGCACTTTTATTGGACAGGGCAACATTTTTGTCAGATGAACATTTCCAGAAACTGTTATCTATTTTTGTTTACTGCACAGGTTTAGAAAGGTTACATTAAAAATAGTCCTTCCAATAACCAAGACAACTATATGTGTCTTCCCGCAACTGCATTTTTAAAAGGATGTTAATTTAGACGTTTTTCTGGATACACAGATGTATGAAATTACTTTTCAAACTATTATTTTTAATCCAATTGGTGTTCATGCTCCCAAAAGAGTGGTGTGAACATGTACCTGATTTATTTTAATAGGATCTGTTTAACACAGATGAAAAAAGATATTTTTGATGTATTGCTCAGTACTATTCCTGCAAGACACAAAGTCTCTAGGGTAAATGAGAGGTACTCCAGAGAAGCTGAAATCCACTTTACATAGCTAAATGTTTGGAAATTGTATCTTGCTATAAAAAGCACACACCGTCATGCATTTCTGATAACCCAAGATGTTTCTTATGTCTCTGTAGAGGAAACTGAATTAAATAGATACTACTGAATTTAACATGAAATCATATGGGACTAGTGCAGCACTACATTTCAATGGAGAAAATTAGCTACTTTAAAAAGGCTACAGAGAAAACATGCAGGAAAGCATGTCATGAAAAGTGTGTGGAGAAAATGCTTTTATTTTCTTTGTATTATTCTACTTGGTTTTGTTGTGGGGTTTTGATTTATTTTTAGCTTAACCTTTTTTTTTTTTTTAAGATTGCAATCATGATTTGTCTTGAATGCTATGAAAATACAAACTCATGACAAATAAGAATATCTTTCAGATAAAATGAAACTACAAAACCAGATAGTTAACAATTTATTTGCTTTATGGACAACATATTTTACTTAGAGAAATTTTTTTTCTAGTTGTAGTGAGGTAACCATATGAAATCTCAGATTATGCTGTGTTATGAGCAAGTAATGTCAGTTTTGCATCAATTATAAATGGTCTGTTAATTTTTAATGTAGCAATTCATTCCCACAAATATCACTTGCCTTGGAGAACTAATGTTGATTAACACTGGAATTATATATTTCGTTAAAAATAATAATTTATATTTCAGTGACAATGATAAGCATCTATTGTCTTCCCTTGTATTTTATATAAAGTTCTTTGCAAACGTTGGAAAAAAAATAACGTTTGTTTGTTTGTTTCTGGTTTGTTTCCTTACTCTTTTTAGGTCATAGTGAAAAACTGAAATATATAGCAGGCTGTACATAGATGCTTTTTGAATCAGTCCTATCAAAGACTAAGCAGCAATAAAGTCTTTGGGCAAAAAAAGGTACACATTCATACTGAAGATTACAGTTCTCTTCATAAATAAGACAGACCGCAAACTGGTGGTTAAAATATTTCAGGACGTTCTCCCACATTACTTTGGCTCAGTATAAGGAAGGCAAGAAGAAAAGGGTAAACAGCAGCCAAAAGTTGAATAGTTCATGTTCTTACAAGAATCTGGATCAAGTATGAGCTTTGCACCAACTTTGATTGTCTTGTGTACCATTAAGTGAAAGTTAAAAAACTGTTAATATTCCTTGTCTGGTTTTGACACCATCTCCAGTTGCTATTTGAAGATCTTTATAGCCTGTGCCCACTGTTTTCAAGGCACCTTGATTTCAGGTAGGAGTCCCCCCACCCTGGTTCCATTACTCACCACTCTCACCATACTGCTCATCAGACTCAAGCCATCAGCAAGGGCAAAGACAATTCGAAGACTTGCCAGACCATGGCAGGAGAATTAAGCCCAGTTTAGTACTCACCACACAACCAAGGATATTAGCAAGCTTCAGCAAATGCCCAAGAGGCCCTGGTGAGCAGGCAGACAGAACACAGATTTCATGAGGAAACGCTGCACAACTGATTTGAGTCACTCTAGAGAAGAAAGGTCAATGAGGCTGCATCCTGATCTGTTCAGCTCTCCTTCAATATCCTCAAGAGAACATAGCCAGGCTCATCTCACGGCTTCACACTAAAGTCACAAGAAGCCAGAAAAGATGCTCTGAGGACATCTGCAACCAATGGAACACAAAGGAACACCTGGGCCTCCTGGTGACCTCATGATGAAAGACAGGGAAAAACCCAAGGGCCACAAAGCTTTCTTTTTCCTTAGCTGTTGCTAGAAAGATGTGCTCTTGGACTGCTCAGGTGCATGCATCTGGTAGCAGAGTGGGAGTGAGCAAAGAAGCCTGAAATCTTTCCTCTCTTGAGAGGAGATTCAACTCAGAGATCACTAGATGCTGTTATAGCAGGACAATACCTATGCTGGTAAGATTAAAAATTTTGCATCTCTTATGAGCTATTAACTGGAAGTAAGCCCTGCTAGTATAAATTTGCAAAGACATGACATAGTAAAACATATCAACTGTAAACATATCATTTGTAAGATTGTAGTGAATGTCATCTAGTAAAGCAGCAGTTTCTTCTGCTGCCCTGAAAAGGATAATTCTAAACGTTTTTATAGGTATGATCAAGACAGTTTTACCTCATTTTTCATAAATCACATGCGATTTTGATCTCATTTGTACTAAGAAGGCAGATCTCTCAACCACAGTACAGATAAAATACTATAGACAGAAGTTTCACTTTAAAATGAAAGTTACATTCCAATACTGCATTACATGCACCTAAATCCAGTACCACAAAGTAGTAAACAATTTAAGTCAGCCACCTTAGATAGCTATAGCAGTCCATTCCAAACATTTCAGCATTTATGAGGACAATCAGCTGAGTATTTGTCGTGCTTCTTATTTTCATCAAACAGTATTGTTGCCAAAAAATGTTACCCCATGCGTGTCAAACAGACAGACTAGCAGTTTTGTTGTTTTGTTAGTCTGCTTTAACAGGACACATCTTCAGCAGCACTGATTCATACAAAGCATTTGTGTTGTGCTTTTGAATATTTTTTTGCATCTGTTATGGCAGCCATACAAAAAGTCAAATAAGTCTTTGTTTGATTCAAAACAACTTCTATTGAAAGATATATAAGCTTTGTCTGCACAAAGACTTACTGTTAGAAACAAACAGAAGCAGAAGAGAATGTTATTTCTATTTTCATGCAAAATCTGTGCCTTCAGCCAGTCATTGTACCCAAAGGCCACAAGATGGTAGTCTTGTCTTGAAAAGTTATATGCTGACTCTTTTTTTTCTATATAAGGCTGTCCTCTTTGTGGCATCAGGAATTTTCAGTTCCTATCCTATTTCTCTGAAATAACTTCTCATGTACAAGTAAAATTAAAGCAAATAGCACCTAAATCTCAGCTCAGTTTTCAGCATGAAAGCACAATATATTTTTTTGAAAATTAAAAAGTTCCTATATGACTAGTAACTTTGGGAAATTCAGAAAATTAGTGCAGCTTAGAAATAACACTGGTATTTTAGTGGGGTAATGCTCTTTACTAGGCTGAATTTCATTATTGCAATTTCGGCCTAGGACTGATTGTTTCTTGTGGTAAAAATAACTATGATGGATTATCTGTAATAATAAACTACTTCAGCTTCCATAGTACTAAAAATATACTGGGCAATTTAAAAAATCTGGGAGATATTTACAAAGGTTTGATACAATCAAGCATTTAATTAGAGGATTCTAATGCCAGTTTTCAAGATCCATGACTTATTCTAGCAGCTACTAGTTCTAACTAGATAGAGTAGCTAATATCTTCTTCACGTGCCTCGGCCACTAGGTGATAGAGTTTTATATAAGGAAAGGTGGAATTTAAAATAAATTGTTTGAAATAAGTATACAAAGGTAATTCTTACATTTGTATTCTCAACTAGCCCCCTAAAGGTACATGTTTGAGGGGGGAAACGGACAAGTAAAAATTCATGAGAGTTTGATTTCTGTTCTGGCTCCTAGTGCCTCCAAGCTGATGTAGCTTTTTGAGCTGTAAGAAAAGTTTCGTTTCTTTGCCAAAAGTTATAGTACCCTCCATGGTGAACAGTTATTTCAAGCAAATGGAGAAAGTTTGAATGGAGTTTTGTCCCAGAAATCCTGTGATACACTAATTCACTGAGATGCAGACAGATCAGGTGCACAGCTTTTATTGACAAACCTTGTTTTGCAACTAATGAGGACTTCAGCAATCATTCTGTACACACTTTGCCCTCATCTCCTTATATCATATTTTACATTTGGTCTTACCATTGATGGTCTTGTTTCAAAAAGAAATATTTCAATTTCCTTAAGTCAAAATTTTTCATGTGTTCAGGTTTTGATAATAATCATTACAATGACTATTGCCAGATTTTTTTTTAACAGCAAACTTCAGGCATTTATAAAAGTTTTTAAACACTTTCAAGTAATGCTGAAAAAAGCATGGTTTAGGATTCAGATGAAAAACTGCTGGTGGTCTACACTTAATCTATGACATCAGAAGTGTTAGCTATGTCACAATGAGTTGATATGGCTAGAAAGGATTTACAATTCTGTGGTGTCCAAGAGCTAGCACTCTACCACTTCTGGCAAAGAAGACACTTTTCTCAGTTCTGCTAGCTAAAAGGCTCAGAAAGCTAGCACATCTTTGGGGAATTAGAAGATTTAAGTAGCTAGCTATGGGATACAGCAATGGAAGTTATATCAGTTTGATAAATTTCAAACAATTTTTTTGGGTTTCCTGGTAAGTTTATGGTTTGGTTTCCCACCTAGCCATCCCAGTAGTTTTGCAGAAAAAGCCTTTTTCAGCAAATAACATATTCTAGAAATATATTACAAGGCATTCACTCAGCAACCCTCCAGAGTTAAGTTGCCATAAATATTTTGGAATCTATAAAGAAAAAACAAGCAATTATGGAATAACTTTACACATAAATAAGACAATGGATAATTTCTTCAGGAAAAGATATTTTATGTGTGAATAATTACATTCTACCTGAGAATTTAGACTTCACATATCTTTTCTAAGAAGAAATATCAAATGCCATAACTAGCAGAAATATTCTGCAGAACAATAAGCAAAATTGTTCAACACTGCCTGCAGGACCAGCTTGTGAGCTGGACACATATATTTCTACCAGAATTTGAAAAGCATTTGAAGACCACCTGTATCTTATAGTTTAGTTTCCTTGGAAACAAATCCAATTAATTTATAGACCCCAAGGTTGCACGTATTCATAGGCATCTCTACTAAGAGAAATATTTAAAAGTTTCTATGAAAAGGTTCAAAAGTAGCAAATTAAATCTGTAGAGAAATTATATCTTTTTTTAAATTAAAAAATATTATGAAGATTTTTTAAATAAATTACTTAACTGAGGCTTTCTTGTTTTACACCCCAGCATAAATATGATGTACAGATAATTTCATGCACATACACAGAAATACTGTTTAAACTTATTTAGATTAGAAATCCTCTAGTTACTCACAGATGACCAATTTAATTAAGAAGTAATAGTTTTAAGCTTGTAGTGATGAAGATGTATATTTTTAAGACTATAGTAATGAACGATGTGCATTACAGATTGCCATCCCAATTTAGGAAAAAGCGAAATAATTACCCTAGTTGAATGACATTTTTTTGCACCTTGTTGTGCCTTTAAGTTACTGACTATTGGCAGAAAAATAATTTTGGGGAGAAGAATTTTTTCTTTCTTTTTAGGCTTCTGTTCAAACAAAGTTTTCTTTTAAAAAATCTTAATACCTTGCTAAAAAAACTCTAAAAATCATTCTAGAATTCTGTCATATGCACCTTCAGTCAGCTCAACATTGATTCCTCAGAACAAATGTGAAGCTAATGGTTGTTACTCATTGATTCAGAATGTGAAGCTGACCCTGTAGTTCTGTTCCCTAAAATAGCCACCTTCTTGTTGCTGACTACTTCATCCTTCCCTCCTCTACCTCTATGTCTTTCCTTTTTCAATATTAGATGGCTTTTTGTTGCATCCTAGGATTGGGTTTTAGGGGTTCTTATTTGTGTTAGCTAGCCGAGTCCTGTGTACCCCCATGCTTCTCCCATGTCATTCTTCCCCGCCCCGGCCCTGTGCTGTCTGGCCCCATGCTGCCTGCTGTTGGGCTTTCCCCTCTGCCACTCTTGTGACCACTCCCCTGTCTGGCTCCGGGAACCCCCGTGTCCGCTGCCCCATCCCCACGATCCCACTCAGCCCGAGGCTCAGTGTCCACCCCTGCGGTGTCCTGGTTGGTCGCTGTCTCACGTCATCACCGTGGCACCCGCACCGATTGGGCGGGGGGGGCGTCTGCCCTCCCTATCACATCCCTATATCATCCCGCTCCCTCCCGGGTCCCGGCACCATTTCCCCCACGTGGAGTCGGAAGCGCGGGTTGCTCCCCCCCAACTGCAGCTATCAGCGACAATAAAGCCTTCCTGCCTTCCTCGTGGGTGATCTGGACAATTTCTTCCCTCTTTGCCTTGGACACTCACATGGGTGACAGAACCCGACAAACCCCGACCAGCGTGCCAGCAGCAGCGGCACGCGGGAGAGAAGCAGCGGACCCGGGCGTCCGGGGGGAAGCGGCACCGAAGGGCACCAGAGCTGCTCCAGACCTGGGAGAAGGAATGCAACGCCACAGCTTTTGACTTAATGGACAGACTTTTCAGAGTGCTGTCTGGTTATATCTGACTGTCAGAAAAGTGGACCTAATTTTTCTCCAGAAGTTCTGGATTAAACAGCTGTACAAATAGAAAGCAGAAGAGGCACATCAATACATTACAAAACAGAGCTGTTTTGTCTGTTTCATAGGTTTGTGAGAAGACAGCTAAGCTAGCCCACTTTATGTTAGGAGTCCAAATATTTTGACTAAAGCTATTAATCATTAATTTATGAAAGCAAAATTAAAAACATATATTCCAAAGTCTGTTCTCCCTCAGCTTCAAGTAGAACACACTGACCACCTCTGTTATTGCCAGCTCAAAGATCCAAGAGTTTGGTCTTAGCTGAGATTCCCACTCTTCAAATATACTTTGACAGCATCAGGAAAATCTTTCCTACTAGAACAATCCTCTCCTGCATGAGTCTCTTGGCCCTTGCAGTTTATTCACATAGCCACTGGATGACACTGCTAACAATGACTATTTTTTAAAATGTAAACATTTCAATGCTTTCTGTTTGCTGACCAGCTTTTCACTTTTTCATCAATAATCACAAAATTACATTTTTAGACTCTCTGACAAATAAGGAGTCATCTACTGTGGACATTAGGTAAAGACTTTGACACTTTTTCACACAGAATTTCTTATTGTTGGCTGGGTAAAAAAAACTGCCTGGATGATGGAGCCCAGAGAGTGGTGAGGAACGGAGTTACATCCAGTTGGTGGCCTGTCACAAATGGTTTTCCCCAGGGCTCAGGTCTGGGGCCAGCCCTGTTAAGTATCTTTGTCAATGATTTGGACAAGTGGATAAAGTGCACCTTCAGTCAGTTTGCAGGTGACACCAACCAGGGATTGAGTCTTTATCTGCTGCAGTATAGGAAGCCCCTGGACAGGTTGGATTGATTTTTTTGAGGTTCAACAAGGCAAAGTGCTGGGTCCTGTGCTTGGGTCACAACAACCCCAGGCAGCACTTACACACTTGGGAAAAAATGTCCAGAAGGTGGCCCAGTGGAAAATGAACTGGAGTTTAAAGCATAAGTCTTATGAGGAGTGGATGAGGGAGTTGGAGTTGTTTAGCCTGAAGAAAAGAAGGCTGAGGGGAGACATTATTGCTTTGTACAACCACCTGAAAGGAGGCTGTAGCCAGCTGGGTGTTGATCCTTCCTTCCAGATGTTCAACAATAAGACAGAGGAAACAGGCTCGAGTTGCATCAGGGGAAGTTTATATTTGATATTAGGAAAAAATTTTTCACTGGAAGGGTTGTCAAGCACTGGAAAAGGCTGCGCAGGGAAGTGGTGGAGTCACCATCACATATTTAAGTCGTGTAGATGTGGCACTTACAGCGGTAGTCTTGGCAGTACTGGATTCATGGTTGGATTCTGAAAGAGCTATTCAATGTAAGTGTTTGTGTCAATGTATGATTTTATACTAATTTTCTTTCATCTTTTCCAAACCCGGTACTTTGCCATCTTTATTTTTTCTTCTGATAATAATCTCCTGATTATGCATTTGGTTCTGTTTAGCAAAAAAAAAAAAGTCAGTTGTATGTCCACCAGTCTTCAGTCTAAGAATTGTCACAATTAGGGACCATGGCTCATGTATGAAGAAATTATACCAAAAAAAAATCTTCACTGGTACATGCACCTTTCACTTTATTAAATTTTTAAAACACACTATAAGTTCTCCTTTTTTTTTACTGAGATGCTTCAGAAATTCAGTGGATTTTGGCAACCAAATATCTCAGTCATCCAGATACTTCCCTATATGGAACTGAATAAGGTTCACCCATATTTTCATATCATAATTGAATGATTTTCAGAATTACATTGTTTTATGATAGCATAAATGTCTTCTCTAGTGCAAGACTGAATATTGGATAGCTATTGCTAGCTAATTTCTCATCAGATGATCAACATTCAACTAACAAAACTACTCACAATTGCTTGTGGAATGACCAACATGTAGAAATTTCCTCAAAATTACAGTGCCAATCATGTGAAGTTACAGCCTTGTTAGCAAACACTACTGTGATTTTGATCTCTTCTAGAGAGTAGTCTTCAACTGTGGCATCACTGATATCACATTGAATTCTGAAAAAATCAGGAAAAAATCCTCATTATCTCAGATGTACAAGTATGTCAACATAGCCCAAAAAATATATTTTCCACTCACATTCACCATGGAAAACTTTCTTCAGAACATAAAAGCTTTTAAAATTAATGTCTAATATCTAATTGCTCTTAACCTAAAGATATAAAAAAATCAGCAAAAGTATTTCTTACACTCTACTCCACCTTAGATTTTTAACCATGTCCCTTTTACAAGTTTTATATTTATTACTACCATTTAAAATTACAGAAGAAAATATTTGCTATTGATTTATATATTTTGCATCCCTTGGAAAGTCTAGTACAAACGTTATGTAGTTCTTTCTTAAAGCTTGAAATGTAATGCTAAGAAATAATAAAAAATATTTACTCAGTTTTACAGAGGTATAATCAATAAACCCATAATTCAAAGATGATTTCTTTCTCTATCCAACATTTTTGGGAAATTCAAAGAAAACATTAAACCTTTATTTTTTCTTTTTCTTTTTCTTTTTTTTTTTTTTTTTTCTCCTAAGAAAAGAAAATCCTTTTTTTTTTTTTTTTTTTTCTTTTTTTTCCAATCTGTTATACAGATGTGGATACTCCGCTCTTTGCCCATACAGACCAAGTTCACCACAAGAGACCAGCAGGTAGCACCTGGAGTCTGTGCATCTGGGGATCAAATCATAACAGATGTGTAGGAAATAAGAGTTACTAATAAAAAAACATACTTATTCAAGCTTTTATTCAAGTTTAGCTCTTTAAAAATTGTCTTTCCTCATGCCATCCTCAGTTAGCTTTTTTGTAAAGAGCTTTTTTGTAAAGAGGTCATCTGTTTTGTTACAGTGAAGACCTTACCTGGAAACAGATCACAAGGCAAGCCAAACCTTATTCTTCAAAAAGTCTCACCAAGGCATTCTTGGGTCTCTTATTACCTTTCTCATAGCAAGAGGCAGTACTGTGCTCCTTCAAAACCATGTTCGGATAATTTAATTAAGTCTTATATTTGAGACTTTAACTGACGAACTCATAAAACATTTGCTGGCTGAAGGTTGGTTTGGGGTTTTTTTCTTCACACATGGTAGAACAGCTAATTCAAAAATTTGGCTGTGTTTGTCTCTTTCCTATATTTGAGAACAAACTCTCAAAATGTGGTTAGAGGTCCACAACATTTAAGAAACCAGCAAAATTTTTTATAGAAGTAAGCCTGACTTTTTTTGCTCTGGATTTAGTTGGCTTTGCACAGTCTGTTGCACAGATTGTAGTGATGATGACACTGTTTTTTCTTAGCTATTTGTATTGTAAGTCACAGCATTTTCTAGCTGTATGACTAAATCATAGATAGAATAGTTCTATTCTTATTAATTTTAATGACTTTATAGAATATTGTGTCTTTTAAAATTAGTAACTTTCTTCCTAGTTATTTAAATCATCTTTCCTAACTTTCATTTCTTCTCTTGACAGATTTTGTTTAATTTCTGTAAAATAGGAATGCATGCTCAGAAGAGGATAAACTTACGTCATTATTTTTTGCCATTCTTTGCACTTTTCTAGGAGGATTTCTGTTAGGGCCTCACAACAGGAGTATTTCCTGCAAGAGAAAAAAATGACCAGAATTTTGACAAGCTCAGCATGACAAAGGGAATGTTTCTGTTGGACTTCATAAATTCTTTCCTTACCATTTTCTAATCTTCTTATGATTGAATAACTCATATTTTGAAATATATGATCTCATAATACTTCCTAGTGAGAAAATGCCATACTCAGGCTATTAATTTCAAAGAATGATTATACAACTGCAAGGCATCTACACAGAGATATATCTCAGTGAGTTTGCTTTGGTTGCATTTCCTAAATAGGGACAGACTAATCTAATGTTAAATCTGTCCTAATTTATCTTTGTAAACAGGGAGATGGCTCATATTACTTCCAGGCCTTCAGATCTTATTTGGAGGCAGAACTTCCCAAAAATGTGGTTTTGAATAGCTGGGTAGGTCCTTGACATATGAAGATCAACAGGAACTTTTACTCATCCAATTCATCAGGACTTTTGGCTAGAATCAATACCAACTTTACTAGTCTAGCTGTTAAAAGCAGTAGTAATTTGAATGTAAGCACATCAATACCTCTCTTTCCTATGATCCGGGCCATTGCTCAGGTATTCTGAGACCTATTGTAAACACTGATAGATTGAATTTCTCAACTTTTAGGATTAACAGCTTACCAAAATTGAATGGTTGTAAAAGTGACCTCCTCCATGCTTCGAATAAAAAATATCCCATTATAATAATTGTAAGTATTACCTATGTTCTTCCCTTAAATGGACAGTAATAGTCTTTACTGCTTATCAAACATAATTTCCTTTTGTGACAGGATAACCCACCACCTAGATGATCAATGGCCATAAGTATTTTAAGAATTTTATTCAGATTATGAGCCAGGATGGAATGAATGCCACGACGGCACCTCCTTGGGTGGAGTATGGTATAGTTTAAGACACTATGTTTAAAAAAAACCAAACCAAACCAAACCAAATAAATAAATAGAAACAACCAAACCACAAGTGAGTATGGTCTTGTTAGGTAAGGCAAAGCACCACATCAAAGTGACTTGACCAGAAAAAAAGCAAACTTTTCTGAAGAAAGATTTTTAGTTTCTGCAGATTCTCCATTGCTTCTCCAGAAGCAATATGTGGTTTTCAGTACACATTTCCTGTGTGACAAAAGGCAAGTCAGGAATTTCAACATATAATGCTTTGAACATTTGGTTGAAATGGCTATATGAAATTCAACTATGTGAAAAAGAGAGTGCATGTTGTGTCTCCAGCTGTTTTGCTCAAAACAGATGGAAGCCTTTCTTAAAAGAAGGTTATTTGAGAGGACAATTTATTTAACAAAAGGACAAAGGTTTGGTTAAAGAATGTGAAAATTTGCAGTTGAGGTTTGGTCTTTGTGCTGAAACAAAAGCAAGGAAACCATGAACAGAGTTATAGGTATAAATATACAGAAATAGGTAGATAGATAGATAGATAGGTAGGTAGATAGATAGATAGATAGATAGATAGATAGATAGACAGATAGATAGATTTTTCTTAATTCCTCAGAAATAATAATTCAACAAAAATACAACAGATATCATAAGCAATACTTTAAAAACTTGAGTAGGGAATCCACAAATAAAATAATGGAAAGGTGCCATGATCTGAAAAGAAGAGAGATGTACCACTGTCAAACGCTTAGGGAGAACTGGTAAACACCTTCTTTCAAAAGCTAAACAGTCTTTTGTGTGAAAGTGTTCATATTTATATTTCTTATTGCCAGAAAGAAGGGCCTGGATGTCAACAATGGGGGCTTTTTGTAATATTTTAGAACAAGTGATGCCAATAAGAAATTTATATAAAATGTTAACAGGCGTGCATAGGAAAAAAAAATATGGAGCTGAACTAAATCCAAAAAACATGGCATGGTATTCATATACTAAAAAAAAAAAAAAAAAAAAAAAAAAAAAAAAAAAAAAAAAATGCAAATGTGTCTCTTAAAGTGTATAAGCCAGCTAAAAAAAGTATTTTTTAAATTTAAACCAGTTTTGGTGTTATTCTTACACTGACAGTTTACATATTTCTTCATTAAATTTTAAGAGTATCCCTGTAAGAAGCATAATTAAACATCCTGCTTTTGTTTTGGTCTGTTTTTTTTCCCAAGAATCCGGTACAATTCTAAAGCATGCAGAACTTAATAGCATGAAATATGCATCACATGGGAAACTCACAGAGTGTTTCCTATGTGCATTCAATCTGAGTTTCAGGAGTAAGGTAAGCCATGTATCTCAGAGGAATATCTTAACATGAGCTTATCTCATTCAAAATTTGGAGCTTGTCTAATTTGTCTCAGATGTCTCACAGGACCAGATTATGCAACATCATTTTCCTATTACAAAATATTTAAAATTAGACCTGTTGCTTGCATATGTAGCTTTTACTTTCCCTATTAACCTTTCTTTATCTCAAACCATGAGTTTTCTCACTTCTCCAGTTCTCTCCTCCATCCTACCCAAAAGAGTGAGCAAGCAGCTCCATAGGGCTTAGTTGCCAGCTGGTGTTAAACCAAGTCAAGATTAAAAATTACCTGTATAATTCTGTTTTGATCACTTCATTCATATCATTTAACCTTTTAACACACTTATTAAGGCTATCTGTATCAAAAGGAGACTTCTGAGGGTAGAAAATTAACCTGTTTGTTTATTAAAGCTCACCAGCTCAGATTTTTCTGAAATTACAGTTCCTCCAAAGTTGTCATTCCATGAGTATAGTGTCATCACATCTATGTTTCCTGGAAATTTTCTTTATTTGTTTTCTTATTTCACTCCCTGAAGTCACTTATCTCTGTTACTAACAGAAGGCAAATGTGAAATTATTGAATCTTGAGATATCTGTGAATTTGTTGGGACAAACAAGTTGTTTGTCCCAACTCATTATATAAACACAGGAAAAGAATGTTTTAGGGCACAGGCTTATTTAAGACAGAATATGAATTCTGTATGAAAGCAATTAATCAACTTTTGTGAGGTTCAAAAAATACAAAACTTTCTGCACAAGACAAAAAATATATTCTGGTAGGGAGAAATGTTACAGTATAAGAGCTGTCAGTTCTACTGTGGGAAAATTGAGTGATTAATAATTTATTATATGGCCAACCTGAATTTAAAATTTGTTTACATAGTCATCCTCTGGGGTCTTAAAACTACATATTTACATTTATCTGTTTACTTCTACTTGTTTCAGTGAGACATTTTGGGAATCAATGACAGCAGTCCCTTTCTCAATCCCTTTCTCTGTTTTGCTGTCTGCCAACACCTCATATTCTCAATTGTGTTAGGCTCTTGTGACCCTCCTCAAGACAACTTTGTAAGCAAACAAATTACACAGAGCTCTGTGCTTTTATCAGGTATGCAGCACGACAGTTTTGATGATAAAGCCCCAAATGGGAAAACAACCTGCAGGTCGTTGCGCTATTGTAAAATGACAGAAAAAATATAATTAGGTTAAAGAGTCTAAGACATTACCCACAGCATTGTGTAGGAAAACTTCACAAGCCTTAGTAGTGTAATATTTGATGACAGTTCTATCTAAAGGATTTATAACAGATGCACCTTCACATTTGAGGATTAAAAAAAAATGGTTTCAAAACTCAAACATAATAAGTACTAATTTGGTTTAAAGACTATTTAGAGATGTAATTTTACATGTTTGAACATATAGGCCTCCCTCTATATTTCATTCCCCATGTAGAAAAAAAAAATACTTATGTCTATTTTAAGAAGAGCAGTAGAGTATCATGAAAAATATAGCGCAACAATGAACAGTTCAAATAAAGTAAATAACCCAAGAATGCTTTAACTACTGTATATTCACAGTATTTTTGCAGAGTTGCAACACAAATAGAAAATAGACTTGAGGAATTCAATCTCAGCTTTAACAGAAAACATGCAATTCCAAATCAACTTTCCCAGGGCCATTGTAATTCCCTAAATATTCAGGCTACCAAAACTTTTGAGGGCTCCTTGGTGTTTGAAGGAAGACATGACCTTTTACATCAAACAAAAGATTAAAACCCGAAACCTTCAGATCTCAGGATTAGTAATCAGTGCAATATGAGTGAGAACATTGGCTGGCGGAATGATTGATCACTCATCTCTGTGGGAGTAGGTTCCTTCCAGCTGGGGCTCCCCATTAACTCAGGTAGCAGCAGTGAACATGGAACTGCTGCAGCAGCCAAGTGCCATGGCCAACAAACAACAAATCACTGCTGGAAAATATGTTCAGTGCTCAGTGTGTATGACCACTAAGACTACACATGAGCAAAAGCACTTACATACCACTGCTTAAACTCTATGTGTCCTCTGTAATGTAAACCTAAGTCAGCTTAGACTTCTGCTTTAGCAATCTTTCAGAAATGGTGACTGTATAATGCTACTGAAAAAGGCAGTAGTTTAGAAAATAAGAAATTACTTTCCAGATAAAAAAAATTTCAGTCCAATAAATGTGAAAATGTTGAACATATCATTTGCAATCTTATCTTTTACACTTTGTTTAGCCAAACAGGAAATAAGATGTGGCTGGATTCACTCCCTTTTCTTCATCCTAGGAAAGAGATAGTCTTACATACTGTAATATTTACAGAGGTGTTATGTGACCCAAGTGAAAATATGCAAAGAGTTCCTGAAGAATGTTGAGTTTCAAAAATTACTAAACTTCATTACTGGAGAAATTCAGAATATACATGGACTTGAGAATTCATAGAAATTGCATTATTAAATAATATACATATCAAATTCAGAAATAGGAAATTATGTATTAAATAGTAATTCACTTTTAGCAAGGTGTGCAACATTGACTGTGCTCTAATTAGGAGACTAAATATGCCTGAGTTCATTCTTCAGTCCAGAGGCCAGCTGCCACTGAACAGCCTGGATACCTAATATTAAACTTACTTATCCTTTTAATCAGGTTCACATACTAACTTCCAGCAGGGAATGATTCCTAGAAATGACCACTCTAGCTTGTAGACTGCACCCACGAATGACCTGAGGGACAGGAGGTACCCAAGCGATTGTTCTAACAGTTTGGTGATACAGGATGCTCCTGGTCACTATTTAATTTAGAGCTATAGATGCAGCCTACAGATCCTCTATTTTCAGCATTTAAAGTATAAATATCACCAAAAAATATGATAATACAAGACTAAGTCAAATAAAAAACTTTGCAAATTAGGTGAGTTACTTTTGTTTATTTTGCATAAATATGTACAAAGCTTGGTATAAATCTTAGGGTGAATGAAAAGCGCAACATCAGCTCACCAATAAAACCCACCACACTGGACTTGAGAGTACTATTTCAAAGTGAAAACAATTAGGTATCTAGTTTCTATAGTAACCTTTAAAATTCTGGTAAAGGTGTCTTAATTATTACTATTTTACCTCAATTAATGCTATTTTACTTGGATTGTCTGTATATGAACTTTTGCTTGAATTCCCAGATCACAGTCACCACACTATTAAATCAAATATCCTGTCCTAAACAGAGAATGTTCTCAAACTTTCAGACTATAAAATAACACAAAAAACCCAATTGCTGACAGATATAACCTAACCCTCTTAGATGAGTCTTATGATTGGCATTTAGCTAGACATGTAAGACAAAACTGTGCAAACAATTTCTTGGCACTATCAGGCAATAAAATAAAATAAACAAACAAACAAACAAAAAACAACAACAACAACAAAAACTTCCATGGGGAATGGAATTTAAAAAAATATCTTATGCTTAATTTTGGCATAAAAACTTCAAAAGGAGGTGCTGTTTCAAAGGCAAAAACACACAAAAAAAAAAAAAAGAAAATTTGCCAACTGTTTCAGGTATCTGTATTTGTATATATCTGTATTTGTAGGAAAAAATATTTTGAACAATAATTCTTGCTCAGCACTTACTTTGCTAACATTATTTACCACTGCTATTCTTAGAAGCTATCACTTTTCTTAAATTTACAGTTCCACAGCTGTTTAATCTAAGACAAAGATGCTTCCCATCCCCTGTCTTCCTTATGCCAGTGCTAGGACCCATGCAGCCAGATGGTTCAAAATGAATCAATTTGTCCTAATTTTCCTTCTGGGTGAGATCCTGGATCTACTTTATTGTGTTTCCAAATACCCATTACAGCTAACATGAGTGGGCTGGAATACCCAGCCAGAAGCAAGGAGAGAGAAGGAATATAAGACTAAAGTGGAAATAGGGGTAACCTTTATATGGCAGTAGCTTATTCAGTTGCTTCATGGCACTTGCATTAGTTTAAGTAAATTTCAAGTTTATCAGCATGTTTTCTATGCTATTAAATCCTTCATCAGAGAAAATTGTCCAGCTTCTCATAAAAAATTTTCTCCCTAAGAAGAACTAACTATAAAATCATAGCATCATCTGTTGCTTTACTCTTAAGAATAACCTTATGTATAATGTAATTTTAACTTATTTAAATCAATACAATAACTTATTTGCAAACAAATAGTAGTTATATAAGAATCTTCAATAGCAAATATTTATTATCAAACTGAGAATTTTCCTTATTCCCAGATCTTAATTAAATATTCATTAAAGTCTTCTAAGAGGTATTTCCTCTGGGCTGAAAATGTTCTGGAAACAAGAGTTATACAAAACCTATGGGGAGAAAATGTCTACTGAAGTTCAGGTAGAAAACATTCCCTGCTTTTCTCTTGTCTACCAAGCCAGTCTTTTCATCATGGAAGTTGATCAGGTAATTCAATACTACAGTGCAACTAGAACTTCAGAGAGACACCTGAGCTTTTCTACAAGGAATAAATATATTAATATACATATCAGGGTTCCTCAGCATAATGAACAATGTAGGAAAAAATGGTATATTAAAATCCTTCTTTTTTCATCACATCTTGGTTTACTGGAATGTTTCTTTTCATTTGTTACTATGCTTGCAAATGTGCACTCTAAGTTTCCTTTTTAAAGACAAGTGAAATATTTCAGACCTGTGGGAATGTATGCAAGAGAGAATGCCTTTACTTTCTGCTTCATTGAAACACCAGTAAAGTCCCATTAAAACTTTAGTGTCTCCCTGGGAAGCTCAGATGTTCCCACACTGTTCAACAGAGATTGAAAGTTGAATCTGAAAGACAGACATATAACAGGTAGAATCTTGTGATGAACAAAAAACTGGCCCAAGCATAATAATATTTTGAAAAATTAACTCTTATGAGTTCCCCCCTCCCCCCAGCTTTATTTAAAGGAATATGCTTACTGATAAGTTTCAGACTTATGCTTGCAGATTTTTTTTCAGTGATTGCATGTGGCCCAGATCTTGGCTCTGAAGAGACATCCTGGGTTCTTTGCAGGGTGAATAAAGAGATTACCCAGATCCCACTGGATAGTAGAGGCAATGGACATGCTGAGGAAAATTGAGAAGATAACAAAACCCAGTTTCTTTTTTATAATAAAAAATAATAATATTTAATTAAATAAAATAAATAAATAAAATAAATGAATAATATTTTTTTAAAATAAATACATTCTTGAAACATACTGGGAAATGGTTAAAGAGACTTGGGAGATTTGTAAAAACAACAAAGCAGAAAGAAAAAGACAGAGGGGAAGAAGACCTCAAGAACCGGTAGGAGAAATATGTTCAAATGGGTGTTAAGCACCGAGCAGAAGCAAGTAAATATAACAGAGTCAGACTAGGAGACAGCTGAATGCTGGGGGAAAGGCTGACAGAGAAAAAGGGGCATCATTAACTGGAAACAGGATTTGCTGCATACAGGGACTAGAAGAGCAGCCTAAAAGGAAAACAGTCTTTGTAAAATGAGAACAATGGAATAGTGATGAAGAAAGTAACATGGAAAGATAGGCAGGCAGAAAGCTCCAGCTACATAAAAAATGAGGGTTCATCAAGTTTCATAACATCTGGCAAAATGCATAACATCCACTCATGGATGCTATTTTCTTCCATACAAGGTGCTGTTAGCTAGAGCTGGCAGTCGCCCCATGATCCAAGCTGCTTGCCTCAAAATGCTTTGTTAACATTTACAATACTGTATCAAAAACATTGGTGATTTCATTTTTTGTGCACAACTCGCTCTAATGATATTTTTGCACCCGTCTTCCAGAGGACTACCACTTCCTCTTGTTCCCAAGAGGTACACTTCCCATTAAATGGGCAGCTTTTATATAGTTTATTCTCTTTTTCAGTGTCATTCCTAAGTCTTATTTATCATGCACTGTTTCATTCCACTTTTAATAAAGACTTGCTGAATTGTTGATTTCCCTGGGGCTTTTCACTGCCCTATCATTATAGCATTTGAACACTTTGCCAGATGATGTATATCTTTACAACACCTTCTAAGTGAGGAAGCACTCTAATCTGAATTTGAAGATAGAACTCTAAGAGCTTTTAATAATTCTGTGTACCCATTTTGAAAGAGATTGCTGTTTACAGACCATGCATTCCAAACCCAGTTTGAATAGATTCAAATTCCCAGTTTGAATGGAATTGATATTGCAATTCTGAGCAATCATCCATTGGCAATTAAGTCTTTAGAATCTCAGACTGATCACCCTAAAATGAAGGACACCATCCAAAATGTTTAGGCAGGTTTCCTAGCATTTCATATACTGATGGAGACACTGGAGGGATGTAAGTTTGTTCGCTTTTGTGACTTTCTGTTTTGTGGGCTATGAAATTATCTGTTGCCTTCATAAATACTCCCTCAGCTGCACAGGAAAACACAGGCTGAAACCCAGAAAATTATTGGCTAATAGCTTTCACCATGGATTTTTGCTCATAAATCTATTCAATACATTATTTCTAACTCCTGGGTTTTTTCAAAGGAAGTCAAGGCGGTTAAGTATTGCAATTTAAGAAATTTTAAAATAAGATTCATATTAGGAATCCTATACAGATATTTAAAAACCTAGATAGATAACCACACAAAACAAATGCATATGTTCCAACCTAGTTAATTCTGGGAATCTGTGATTCTGTTGATTCTGTTCCATACGAAGTCAGTCAACTTTTAACTTTTTTCTTCTATGAGAGAAAAGGAAGAAATTAACAAAAAAAAAAAAAAAAAATAAGAGGGGCAAAGTATTGTTAGATAAAGAAATAATTTCTCTCCTCACAACATTAATTACGTGTTCTGGTTTGAAAGCAAAACCAGCAAGAGACTCCAAGTCAGAAATACAATTTATTGGGAAAAGGGAAAAGAAACAAAATACATGTAATAATGCAAAAGGAAGACCATTGACAAAGTCAGAATACAACCTGACACCCCTCCTTTGGCCAGTGTGTTGGTAGCAGTCCAAATTGGAGTGGCTGCAGTTCTCCTGGAGTGGCACATGTGGTTCTGTTGGAACAGTGGTCCTGTAGAAAAGGTGTAGTCGGTCCAGTGGAAACCCCACCTGTGTCCTTTTGGAAACCTGTGGGAAGGCTGCCTTTCCGTCCAAAAATCCCAGAATATATCTAGGTGGGGATGCTTAGCTCCTCCCCCCTGGGCAGAGCATCTCACAACGGGCTGATGTCATTCTGAGTCATGCAGTGGGTCCTTGATCACCTGTTAAACAGAAAGGGCTCCTGGAGGGAGTTATCTCTGAGTCATGTGGTGAGGTGGTGAGACATTGATGGGCCCATTAACAAGAGATAAGGAAAACTGCCCAGAAGACAACTGCTACACAGATGGCAATTGAAAGCATCCTGCTTCTCAATCTTAGACATTACATAACAGTAGGAAGATGAAGCTCAATACACACAGCTTCCCTTCATAACTGGACAGATCTTTAAGGCATATTTATTCAATGCAACTGTGGATATAGATGTATAGCTACACAAAACTATCATGCTAAAAAAAAATTTATACAAAGCAACTGTAGCTCCAATTAAAAAAATACCCTGTCACTACTAGGAATATTTTCCTACTTATGTGTTCTTCCTTTGCATCTGAATTATGAATGTTTTCTATATTTAATTTGCCCACTTAATAAGGAAAATGCTGATGTTAAGATCTTTTTGAAAATATATGCTGAAGTATCCCTAGGAAAATGCATTGCTTCAATTAAACTTTGGTACTCTCATCTTCAACAAATCAGAATTTTCATAACAGCAGAATTTGAGACCTTTTTTATCATAAAACACATTACAGGAATTTTGGATTTTCTCATTTGAACTGCTCATAGCAACAAGCAGCCTACAGACTAATCATATAATATAAGCCTGCAGTGAGTCTTCCTTGCCTGCTTTAACCTGATCTAGACGGCATTGACAATTTGGGCCTACAAGGGTCTATATTTTCATCTATAGGTTAAGTATCAAAGCATCTTCTAAATTTACAGTACAGGGAAAGGCTAAACTGTTAACAGATTTTGCCAGTTTCTCTGAATCCTTCCAAAATTTTTTGCCTCACTTTTTGGCAAATCTTATTTCTATATCCCTTAACATGATTTTTCAAACTCATGATCTCAGCAGATCATGGAGTTATTGAGAAATATACATTTAATACTCAATTTTCATGTGTGAAAATGTAAATCTGATTTCAGAAAACTTCTTGTGCCATCTGTAGAGTTATCAGGTATCTGCAGCTCTATATTGAAGAAAAATAAATCTTTATTGCCTCTTTTTGCAGTCTGATAAATTACAATAATAAGTCTGCTCACTAAGGAAAGAATGGTTACATCTTTCTTTATAGACAATATCAAAGTATCAAAATGACTGCTTTCTTTTTTCCAAGTATGTCCCAAAGTATTTGAACACATGGATTTTTTTTTTTTTATTATTATTTCAGATCAGTAGAAAAGCTTTATTGCCTTTAAACGTTTCTTTCCAAGTTCCTGATTAGCAACCCACATCTATGTGATTATCCTATTCCAGCCTATGAAGAATACCATTCTGGGTAATTCCATACTGTCGTGGTTTGATATGGAAGTGAATTTTTTTTAGGAAGTTGGGTCAAACTAATTAGTAGTTAGGTTTAGATATTAGTACTTGGAGTGACTACTGAAAGTATGGACACGCTTTTGAGAACACAGGGGGTTAAAAGTAAGAACTTCTAGGAGAACTCTTTCTTTTGGTTCTAGTTGTTAGAGAGTGCAGACCTCTCCTGCCTGGCCTCGGGCTGGGTGGGGGAGGGGAAGCCACGCGGCTTTGTCTGGGTAGGCTGAGGGGCTGAGGGTTTGGAACTAAGCTAGCTTTTGTGGACGGAAGGGTAGAGAGAAGCGGAGATGCTTTTGCTTCCCTTTTAAGAGGGAAAGAGATAGAGAGCCTGGCGGCACTTGGAAATTTGCTAGCAGAAGAGAAAGAGAAGGGGGGAGAATGCCCAGCGTGGGAGGCGGAACAGTGGACAGAGATATCAGCTGTCTAGGGATTTTGAACTTTTAACCTTTTCAGGAAATGAGGGCTTTTTAAAAGTATTACTCTTCCTTGATTTGTAGTAGAAGAGAGATAGTCTGAGAACTGAGATGTTAAAAAAAGAAATATTTAGGTAGGAAGAAATGATAAAGTAGCTTTGGCTAGACTTTTCTTGTTAGCCATGGACTGAACTAAAATCTCTTGTAATAAAGATTGCATTTTAAAGGGATGCAGTAGTAACTCAAAGAGACCTGTTTTAGCTTTGAACAGTACAGGAATGACGAGAAACAAAGAAAGCTGAAGAGGGAATGGTGATACCCTTTGTCTTCGGGAAGAAGATGAGTCTTGTTTTTAAACTCCTCGGCCTTAGGGGAAAATAGGGGAGACTGTAGTCCCAGGATGAGAAACTGAACTGTTGTATTTTTAAGTCTGTAGCAAAGCATCTTTAAAGGAGCCCTATGAGCAGTCTGTCCATGCACAGTGGTGAGAGCACTGTGACATAGAATAGAGAGTGTCACACTAACAGATTTTTTTTTCCGGGCGGTTGCCATGTGTGACAGGGAAACACAGAGGGGCAGCTGTGTTTCCTAGGGGTCTGTGGTACAAGAGAGACTTCTCTCTCCTTTAATAGTTTAAGTATAGATTACCTGAAAGGTGGTGATTTAATCAAGAATTTCGGGTGATATTTCATGGCTAAGTGTTTTTAGAATTAAGAGGAGGAGGGGTGGTTTAAAAGGTCTTCATCCTGGATTTAGTTTATGTGTTTTCTGTATTAGTAGTAGTTTAATAAAGTTTTTTTTCCTTTGTTATTAAGCTTGGGCCTGCTCTGCTCTGTTCCTAATAACATCTCACAGCATTTATTTAGAAAAGGTGCATTTTCATGGGGACGCTGGCATTGCACCAGTGTCCAACCATAACACATACCTAAATCCAATTATTTAACTTAGCAGCAGTGAATTCTACTTAGTTTAAAGCTTTCATTTCAGATGATTAAAAAACTCTTTGGGGTTTTTTTTCCAGTATGTCAAACACAACTAGTTTTCATTCTGTCCTCTGATTAAAATTAATGAGATATGTGCCTGTACAGCAAAATAATAATAAATTAATATTCAGTCTTTTTTTACATAAATATTTTCCAATTATCTCTTCCATCCTCATATTGGTTTACTATTAGCATGTTTAAATGCAAAGGGCTCCAAATCAAGCTGTAAATGGATAATTAAAAATTGAAATATTTTCTTATAAACCTTTCTACCAGGAACTCTTTTTAAAAACCTACTTCAGCTACTTTGCTGATTATACAAAATTTTGTTGGATACATGCTGATTTTGTAGCCTAGTGTAAAATGGGGTCATATTGTCTAACCCAAACCAAGATTCAAATTAAACAAAGTTTTTTTGCAGTCTCTTCTAAAGCCAGACATATATAGGTCTAAGTAAAGACAAAATTTTGGAAATGCTTGTGCATATATTCACGTGTCTTCTCTGTAAGGTCAGACATTAGTTATCTTCCTGGAATTAAACCCTACAACTACAGCAGTCATAAAAAGTTTGTGAACTGGACTTTTAGCACTATATAATTGGTCATATTGATCACATTGCCTGCAGTGTTATTTTTAGAGACAAAAATTAAATTAATATTAGGATCCAAAATAGCAAAATAGGTCTTAGCATCGCTTTTATGACACTTCTTAGAAGAAATGTAGCATTGACTATTGTAATATCTTGTAAAAAACATACAGTTTTATATTTCTTGATTTTTGGGGTGGTTTTGAGGTTTTGGTTTTTTGTTTGTTTGTTTGGGTTTGGTTTGGGGTTTTTTTTTGTGGGTTTTTTTTGGTTTTTTTTGTTAGTTGGGGTTGATTTGTTTCTTGTGTTGTTTTTTATTTCTCCCAGAAAATCAAGCTTTCCTCAAAATCCAAGAAAGAATTACTACATAGTGACCTACAGAAAACAGCTTTCCTGGAAGATCTGATCTCTGTGTTGAACAGGTTTTAGGCTATGGTATAACTTGTACAGCTGAGTGCTTGCCTTTCTGGATGAAAAGAGCAGATTGAAACCTGGAAAATGTCTAAGGTGAGAAACGCCAAAAAAAAGGGTCTCCATGTCTGTGGTACTAACACAAAACCATTTGCTCACTACATTAAAACCATTAAAAACTTTCCAGGCTTTAGACTGATGTAGGCAGTTTGGGTTAAATCCTCCAATCTTCTCACCAGTCTTGTAAAATGAGAAGTAGTCTGACCAGGTTTTTTTTTGCTATTCAAAGTTGCTTACCAAAATAATTATGCAACAGATGGAGTTACATTTATCTTCAAGTAAAAGGAAACGACACTCAGTTCAGCACTAGAATAGTGTTAGGGGACACCAAGAATTGAGAAAGAAGCATTTATTTCAAAGAACTGCAACTGCTCATGAGTTCTTTTAGAAGTATTGTAAATACAATCCCATGTTCATTTTTTAAATTCTTAAAAATCCATTAAATGAATAAGAAATTATGTGAACTAGTAACTGAAAAAAATCTATGAGATAGGTAGATTTAAAAATGGAAGAAAACTGTAATGCAAAGAAGGATTTTTAAAAAGCCAAAATATTTTCAAGACTAATAAATTAATAAAACACCAAACCCCAAAATATAGATTTTGCTGCAGAAAGGATTTACTACAGGGTTTTATTCAGATTTTAGTTTTCCTATGTCAAAAATATGTCATGACCCCACTGGGGAGCAGGGGAAGAGTGTGACAAGTCCTCTCCCTGATGAGAAAGAAGCAGCAGAGACAACATGTGATGAACTGGCCACAGCCCCGATTCCATGTCCACTGAGCCTCTGATGAGAGGAGATAAAGAAATCAATCCCTGTGAAAGAGGGAGCAATGGGGGCAAGGTGTTTGAAGATTTACTTATTGTTTGTCATTACCCTACTCTGATTTGACTGACAATAAATTAAACTAATTTCCCTGAGTCAACTCTGATTCACTCATGTCAGGGTGAGTGATCCCTACCTGCCCTTATCCTGCCCTATGGACATTTTGTTTTCCTTTCTTTCCCCTGCCCAGCAGCTTTGGCAGGCACCTGATATGCAGCCATGGTCAATTTGATGCCACTTCTTTTTCTTCTAGGCATTTATTCACACCCCCTGCCCACCACCCCCTAATTAGTCCCATCTACAAAAGATTACATGAACTTATTTTTGTGAAGAGAATCTGGTTTATGAATTAACATTGTCTTTGAATTTATACCGTGCATCTGGAGAAACTGCACATACACTGACCAAGGCAGCGATACAGACAAGGAGAGGAAATTCAGTCCTGTTAAATCAATGCCGTTTCTTCAGAGAATGAAAAAAGTAATTTGGAGGCAGCAAAGTCTGACCCATACAGATAAATCAGAAGAACCTCATTTTTTTTTTTTTTTCCAAATTTGAAGCTACAAAACATCTGTTTTAAGGTGAGCATGGATATCTGCTGTATGCTGGAGATATCACAACAGGAAGAGCTATCATTGTCACTATCTGACACCCAGAAAGAGGTAAGACACTGCTTTAGTAGGCTTATTGGCATCTTCACATGCATTTAAGAAGGCTATGAGCAGATGTGCTTTAAGACAACCAGAAGCTTCCACTTGGATAAAGACTGATTAAGCTGTTTAGAGAAAATGCCAGAGAGGGTTAACTAATATCCTGAAGAAAGAGGTATATAAAGAGATTTTAATGAGCAAGTAAAAACAGAAAACTAAAGTAAGAAAAAAAGGTGCTTGCAAGACTTTTTGCCATTTGTCTTTCTACTAATATATAATGTGTTTTGTCATGAAACAGTCTTTACTCAGAGCACTATCCCTTTGCTAGTGCAGGAAAATGTGTACCCTTCAGCATATCGTTACTCCCCAAAAGTCTTTGCTAAAGGAAAAGAAAATTCTTTCCATTTTTCCAGATGAGTTTGATAGTGACTTAATGATTTTAATTGACCTCTGGTGTTTCTTTTCATGTGCCAGCACTGCACCTCATTTGACCTCAGGCTTGCAGAAACTAATTAAATATGAGCACAGAGACAACTTAAAAATTCCAGAGCCAATACAGATAACAAAAGAAGACTTCCTCTACTTTTTTATCCTATTTTTTGAAGAAAGGAGGTCTATATTCTGAGCAAAAACTACACACTATCCTAGTTAATAAGATCATCTGGGATCAATTACTGCTAGGCATAATGATTCTTTATTCCAGATGTGAGAATGAGATAGCTGCCTCTCTCTGTAGAAAATGAACACTGGCATTCACCTAAAAGATTTATGCTTGCATCATTTTCATACACACATATTTGGAGGGGCTACTGTCCACTATGGTTCTCCTGAAGGGGACAGTCAGTGAGGCAGATGAGTTTGTATAAAGGGTAGCACCCTCTAAAAAAAAACACACTTTTTAACTTTTTTTTCTCTAAGTAGTAGGCAACTGATTTCAAAGAATTATGCCTGCATGTACATGTTCTCTATTAAACAGAAATTTCTCCCCAAAGAAGTATGCATTTTCAAAAGCCAGTCTAAACCTGAGTTGCTGGAGGAGATAGTTCTATCTTCTTCCCTGAGCACTCTGTTTTCCATCCTCCTCCAGCTCTTCCACTCATGCAGTTATGCAGCCATCTAGACCAAAGATATGATATACTGGAAACAAACAGACAGAAATACACCAAACCAATCAGGTTTAGCTCAAGTAGGATTTTGACTGTCACACAAGCATCAGTCCCACAATATGCAAGAAAGTTAAGATTTTCAATAGCAGGAGGCTTAAGGTAATTTAAGTCAATCAAGAAATTAAGAGGAAAATGAGGTGATTTTCATTACCTGTACAGTGCAGGGTTTACAAACAGGCATTCTGTAGTTTTATCGTACTGTATCGTGTACGGCAGTTTTGCAGGATATTGGGCTTTTACAGAGGTACTTTTTTCACATGTTGCAAACTGGTGATCAGCAAAAGGACAGGCTGAAGAAGCCACAAGGTCAATGTGTTACAAAAAAAATATACACAGTTCTGTCAACTTCCATAGGAAGTCTCATCTACTGACATGTTTCTTGCATTTTTCTATGCAATATTATTTCTGAACCAAATAACCTCATCCCAACTTACTGCATAATAAAAGACTACCTGGTATGATGTGAAGACAACCAACTGCTGTAGTGAATACATACCAACACCTTTGAGTCAATGTGTGTTCAGTCTCAAAATATTGAGATAGAAAATTAAAAATACTTCAACAAAGAAGCCCCCTGGAAAACAAAAAAACCCAACCAACCAACCAACAGCAAAAAAAGAAAAAAAAAAAAAAAAAAAAAAAAAAGCCTGCACAGATATGCAGAAAGGCTGTGTAACAGCCACTGAATGAATGTCTCATCTTCTGTTTCATATCCCTGGTCTAGTGTTGTAGGCTTTGCACTTTTCAGAATATACCTGAAAGCATCACTTGCTGTAATCCTCCCTATCAGACAATGGATATTGCCCTACTAGCTATAAATACTTCTGCATGTTGTACAATTGAGAGTCCATACATGATGTCTACATGTAGGTACCTAAGGCACTGGAAAGGCCAGAGAGTTGGTCCTGAATAACTTGTTTGAGATTGAACAGCACATGTTGCCTTCACAGAATTGTCACACTATTGTCACACTTATAATAGAGATATGTGGGGCAATGTTATCTTTTGGATTGCATCCAGTTCCCTTGAGTGAATGAACTATAAATAGACTAACCTACTCCAAAACTACTTACTACAAATGCAGCAGTTTCAGAGCATCAGCATAGAAGTGTTGTCAATCCCAAACAGGCTTTTATTATACAAGTATTCAATTGCCTGTATGTAGTTCTGTTCGGAAGGCTGAAATATCTTCCTTGGAGCCAGCAGGTGGAGAAATGCTTCCATTAAAAAAAAATATCTGTGGGGAAAGGCAAGTTCAGCAGCTACGGAGGGAAAGCGGCTGTACTTTACAAATCTATTCCTTCCTGATCATGAAATCTATCCCCGTCAGTTTCCTAGGTAACCCTATGAAACTGAGAATGCTAGTTGAGACTGGAGGAAGTAAAAAACCAAATATAATTTTAAGTTAGCCTTCCATAAAATAAGTTAAGAAATGTCAGCTTTGATTAGATTCAGAAATTTAGTTTGGTATTATTTCCCCATGCACACAATGGGTTGTAGATGACACTGCCATTTTCACACAATGCCCTGGAATGATTTAATAAGATACTAGAGAATTGCACCTATTTTTGTTTTTTTTTAAGATTCATACACTGGCCTCTCCTGGTTTTTATAGTTGAAATGCAGTATTTTTATTGATCAGTTATCCTGAATATAAGCATGAATACTCATACTAAGGAATATGAACATCATACTGTCACTTTCATTCACTTTAATGTGGAATTCTTCTCAGATAAGAGTCGGTAGATGACACAAATTAACACAGGAACAGAACAATAGATAAATAGATAATAGAATATTCTTCTTATCTGTTCTTCTAGGAAAAAAACAAAGCAGATTGTATCGGAATAAAAACACATTTAAAATGTACATGGAATTCACGTAAAGCAAAACCAGTCACCTTCCCCTTTCTCAAAATGAAATTTCTTGCCCTCTGTATTCACATCATCCACTCAGTATCTGTCTGTATTTAAAGCATGGAGACACAGACTGTAAAATGTTCTGGATGAAGAGAGACTATAAATCAAGGAAAAAACAGAGCAGCATGCTATGATTATTTTCAAATTTGTACGCATCCACTCTACCTTTTTGTCATATACAAAGCATGCATGAGTCTGAAATGTAGAAAGGAAAAAAAGATAGGGATCCATATTTTGTCACAGCACTGTTCACAAAACTCACCTGGGTCAACACAGTGGACCAACAGATTGATAAATTTGGTCATTATATTTTAGATGTCAACTTTTCAAAGAATTTTAAGGGTACCAGCATTAACTACAATTATAATTTAAGCAGTCACTTTGCCTATTTTCTATTGTTTCTTTTCAACCTCAACCTATCTTTTTTTCCAAACTTCTTGGTGACAGGCACAAGTACCAATAAGTAGCTATAGCTGCATCTTCTACTATGCAGGCTTTCAGCTGGAGACCTGCAGTAAAATTTAAGGGAGAAAGCTGATTTTACTCAACTTGGTCTTTATGTACTGGTAAGTTTAATCAAATCCACAAACTAAGCATCTGATGTAACCATTCAGTGATATAATTTCTAAAGGCAGTTTCCTACCAGATTTTTAGTTTTAGGAAAGTGTTTATGCACAACTAAGAGATGTTACATGATCAGTGCTCAGTCAAGGTATGTCTTTCAGTACCCCAGTACCCAAAATACTTAACAAACATTTTCAACAAAGTAGCCTTTGAAAAAGTAGGCAACCAGATTTCTAGAGAGTGCAGGAAAGCTTTTCAACTGGTGCTGCCTTTCAACCTCACATAAACTGATTTCCATTTCACACCTGATTTAAAATCAGAATTCTCACTAATATGGGCATTTCCTGCATTTTAGTTGTGAGGAGTAAAATGCTCCTAACATGCAGCCTTTCCCTGCTAAGCTCCAGATCACCTATCATTAAACAGAGGTTAAACTATCTGGACATGATTATTCACCATTTTTGGTGGTTTCTGTCATTCCCACTGATTCACAGACCTGTAACCTCTCCAGTGTGCTCTGTGTCACTGTCTGCAGCAAACGGTGCTGAATGAAGGATGCATTTTGGACATCTGCAATCTTCAACAATCTAGAGGACCAACCATTTTACAGTTTAGAAGTCCAGCTGAAACTGAAGCATTTTGTCTGGGCAGGTGAAGTCACAAATAAACATACTTAGTCTGTGCCTTGGACAGACTTGCCAGCTGACTGTAATCTAGAAATCCAAGCTAGCCTGAAACTACACCTGAATACATGGGCCCTGTTACGGGCTGCACAGCTTACATTTGCTGTCAGTCAGGTCTGGAGGCTTGCTTGGATGTGCCCCCATATAGACATGCCTCAGAAGGATCAATTAAAAGCATTTATTGCGTAATTGATAGGTCCCTTTTATGTAAAATTTTCTTAGCAATATTGGGTTTTAGTTGGTTGAGACATTTGAGATATTTTTCTAAATATAGAAAAAGCAAACCTCAGCTGCTCTCTAGTTACCATAGCAACTGTAAGGTATTATGGCACTTATCTGAGTCCATATATATATAGCATTTTCTATGTATAAAATTAATATCTGAATCAATGTCTATATATGCTGAGATTTTTTTTTCCATTTTGCCTCTTTTACAGGTGACCCCTCAGTGGAGATACAGGAGTTGAAACCCATTAGAATGCTATTAGAACCATAGAATCATTTAGGCTGGAAAAGACCTTTAAGATTGAATCCAGCCATTAAGCCAGCACTGCCAAGCCCAACACTAAACCATGTCCCCAGGTGCCACATCTATACATCTTTTAAGTATCTCCAGGGAGGGTGATACAACCACTTCCCTATCTGCTTGTTCCAATGCTTTTCATTAATAAATATTTCTTAATATTCAGCCTAAGCTTCCTCTGGCACAACTTGAGACCATTTCCTCCTCTTCTATCACTTGCTACTTGGGAGAAAACACCACCCCCCACATGGCTAGGCAGAGTGGAGAGCAATACATTTCCTTCTGAGCCTCCTTTTCTCCAGTCTAAACAGCCCCAGCTCCCTCAGCTGCTTCTCATAAGCCTTGTGCTCCAAACCCTTCATCTCCTGCCCTTCTCTGGACACGCTCCAGCACCTCAGTCCTTATTGTAGCAAGGAGCCCAGAACTGAACACAGGATTGAAAGCATGGCCTCACCAGAGCAGAGTACAAGAGGACAATCCCTCCCCTAGCCTTAGGGTGGTAAGTGTAGGTGTAGCAATTTGGGATTCATGACCAGTTGGTGTAATACAGGTAAAATATATAACTGCTGAACAGTTGAATTAGTAATTGGAAAGGAATAAGTTGCATGTAGAGTCCAAAAATAGATGGACATGAACAAACCAATAGGACATAAATTAACAGTGAAGTTAAGCACTATATGAAGCCACACAAAACAAACTTGTTCTGTAAGCCTAATTTGCAGTAACCTGGTTTTTCAGACACAAATTACAAAAATACAAAAGTATATTTTTTTTGCCCTGCATTAAGTTTTTAGTAACATCTCACTTGAACTGCCATGATAGTGTGAGAAAGAGAGCAGAAGCATGTTTAATTTATATGAAAGCAACCTTATGTTTAAGTCAAACTACAAAACTAATTATTGAGACTATTTTTGACATTCATCCTGTGTCATGGTATGCAAACTTGTGTAGTTTTAATTTATCACAGAATCATGTAATGGTTTGGGTTAGAAAGAACCTTAAAATACGTCTAGTTCCAAACCATCTACCAGAGATGGGGATGCCTTCCATTAGACTATGTGATTCAGAACTCCATCCAACCTGGCCTTGAACACTTCCGTGATTGGATATCCACAACTTCTGCAGACAACATCTTCCAGTGCCTCAAACCATAATAATGAAGAATTTCTTCCTTATAGACAATCTTAATCTAGTCCCTTTTGTGTTTAAAATCATTACCTCTTGTCCTATCACTAAATATTCTGCTTTTCTTGATTTTAAAGTTACTAAAATAATTGTTAGGAGAAAAAAAAACAAAACTGGGGGGAAGTCTTTTGAACTGTTTTTTTAATTTTCTTTAATGAAACTTCTATTGTGATTAACTAAGTTGTATGTCAAATCAAACATTTATCAGCTCTAAATTTCAATAATGCAACTTAAGGCAACTTAACATAGAATTATATATCAGTTTTGTATCATCATTTTTGTCCTCTTCTGGGCATCCACATCAAAAGAAAAACAAATCACAAAATCTCTCACTGACTGAACTGACATAAAGGCTTAGATGTTTATTTCAACACCTTAAGCTTCAATAAGGAAGATCACTGTGCTTGAACACATGGTGTGTCTTCAGAAGAAAGGTATCACATGCAGCTCAAAATGACTGCTGAGAAGACTCCCACACTCTGAGGTAAGGATTCCCATACCAGCAGGAAGAGGAGTAATTCCAGCTAGCTCTGGGCTAGGTACTATAGCAGGAGGGTTTCTATTGCTCATAAAATATGCACTGACTGCTTTGAAGTAACCTCGGTGCTAATGGTTCACACACTGTAATTTTAGGAGCCACTTCTTAGAGGTTGTTAAGTGCTTGCTGCAGGATACATCAGCATTATGTTGGAGAAAGGTGCAGGCCCCCTTTGCCCATACTTTACTAAATGTGACTCAGCTCTGAACTGAACCAAAAGCAGAACAGGCAGAATGCATGAACTCGGGCTCTGCTATGCTAACACAGTCACTCTACAATAAGCTTATGGTGCAAGCAGAGTGAACCCACATCTGCCTGCACCAGATGTACTGATTGCAGGAAGGAATAAGCACCTTAGGGGGTTAAGTACTCTTTAGTAATTTGGGCTTTAACCTCTAAATATAAGGCTTGTATAAGTGCATAATAAGGATAAGCAAATGTGTCATGGGCTTACATTCAAAGTTTATGTGCAAAACTAGAGCAATACTCAACTACTCTTATTGCCTTAAAGAACCAGTTCCACTTCTAGCACTGAAACAGGCTCCCCAGGGAAGTGGTCACAGCACCAGCCTGACAGAATTCAAGAAGTATTTGGACAAGGCTTTGGCACCTTGGGGTGTCCTGTGCAGGGCCAGAGTCAGACTTGATCCTGATGTGTTCCTTCCAACTCAGCAATTGTGAGAAATCATAAAATTTGTGATTTTGTGATATTTTCTATTTCCATGGCACTTTAAATAACCAAGATGAGAGAAAGCCAATGTTCTGAATGTAGTGTTGGAGGCAGAACCTACATCTACACATTATTAATAATGTAATATCTGTACTGACAAAACAACACTATCTTATTAGTCAACATTTGCAATCTGCCAAGAAACACTCTTCAACTATCTACTATCAATGGAGAAAGTTCTGACATAAAATAGCCATTTCTAAATATATGAAATCATATTTGAAATCCAGAATAACCATCACTAATCTTAGATCTTTAAGCAATGCAATAATGAAAATATCTGGTGATATGTAGCAATTTCATAATATAGGTTACTCTACTTATATTGTTTAGAAGTTTCAAATGTGATTTAAAAATCAGATCAAGATACTAAAACTGCACCCAAGTTTACGAGTACCAGTACTGATGCATTATCTTAGAACTTCTTAATTTTAACAAAATGAAAATTAAAATTAGTGTTGATCATGGAAATACCTAAATAGATGTAACATTCTCAAGTGCAAGTTCTTGTATTTAAGAAGGATACACAATGAAACTAATTTCTTTAAATCTTCTTGAAGTCTTAAACACTAATTTTTGTAATATATAGTTATTTGAATTTTTAAATTATAGCTTCCTTAAAATTCTTCCCTAGTTAGTACTTGATAAAAGCTTCTTTTTCACTTTCTCAAGAGGGGAAATTAAAGTTCTACATAATTTTCACCTATGGTGGACTATGTACCTGAAATACAAAGAAATTAAAACTACAGTTTAAAAGTAAGTTTTAAAAAGGGAGTAGATCCCTACCCTCTTTAAAGTCTCCTAATTCTGTAATACATCTTCAATTATACAATACTTAAGAGTATTGTATTGTTTGTCACCTATTTCAGCACAGATTTCTGTCTTTACTGAATTAAAATATGATTTCTTATACTCAGAAGTGAGTTCTTAAAGTTCACCAGGCAGTTTTTAATATGTAATGAATCTCAAACAGTTCCTTTCTTAAGATATCTTTGTATCAAATATAGCATTCAGCCCTGCAATAGAGGTGTTTTCTGACCAAAAAGGTGTGATTGATTTGCAGGAAGATGACTGAACCAAGGCAGTTCTATGTTAGATAAGGGGCAAAACCACTTCTTTGCAACCTTAGCTAGAAATGCCTCTCTCCACTAGCTTCTGTATTTTGTCCCAAACTCCTCCAATTTTAGTGGGTATGATGACAGATGTTTTCTGTGCACCTTGTCTTGAAGGATAGATTTTGTTTATAAAAATAAGTAAGCAAAATCTTGAAGAGCCAGGCTGAAATAGAAAGAACACATTTTTGAGCTGTTTGCCAAAGTAGTTATGCAAATACTTATTGGTGAGATTGAACTGTTAAAGTACCACAGTCATACAATATGTGTTCTCAATACACCTTTATGTAGGTTTTGTTTAAGAATATAGGTGAATTCAGTACCAACCCTAAGAAATTCTTTCACCTTAATAATGATTTGAGTCCTGACCAGACACAAACTGGTGACACAAATATTTTATATTCATATATTATGTGTTTTTATATTCATATATTATTTGTTTATCAGCTAATATAAAAATAAAATAATATTTGCTATTTATGTTTGATTTCGGTACAAAATATAATTTAAAGGTCAGGTGTTTATTGCAGTAATTCTATCTTCCAGATTTTATGAAAATCTGTGCATTGCTTACCGCATTGTTGCACTCTAGCTATGATGATCCACAGAAGTAATACACCTGCATGTATGCATATAAGTGTATAAAATGAGAAAGTCCATAAGGAGATGCAGTTTCTGGTAGTCATAATATCTGCTAAGATATTATGACTACATAATTATGTAGTCATAATATCTGCTAAGAACAGTCAGACATGCATTAGCACAGATGAAATATGCTAATAGTAGTAGACATAGTTAACTCTGATATTAAAAGAAATCAAATCAATTACTCACAACACTGAAGTTAGTTGGTACATTTCACAATGGAAAAAAATCTTGTCTCCTTGAGGACTTTCAAAACAACATAATGATATTTCAAAGATGGTGAAATGCCAAAAATTTATCATCTTTCTTGACAAGATATGCATACATGTCTCAAAGAACAGAACTACTGCTGTGACTAATTTCACTCTTTGTTGGAAAACAAGTACAACTTTGCATACAGTTTCCAAGTGAAATTTTGAATATCAAGCTGAGCTTGACTAAATTGGTGCCTGTGTTGAAACAGCATCATCTTACCTACTGTGTTAAAATGTTGGTTTTGGTGCATAGCAAGAAGTTGCCAAATTATTTAGAGCACAAAATTGAAAGTTTGTTGAAATATGGAACAAGATAAGTTCCCAGCACCACAGCCATCACAATTTCAGGAGTATTATTAAACTAAACTAAACTCTGTCATGATCATTCACCTCTCTGTTGAATGAGTAACATCAAGCAATAGAATCAAAAAAGAACAAACTTTCATTTTGGTTTGAATTAAATGTCTCAGAAGTCAATCACTCTTTAATGAGGGAGGAAATGACAGTCAGAAAGAGAGTGATGAATTTCAACTAGCCTGTTTTAATTCTGTCAAAATAACTAAGATGTGTAATGATAATTAATTTATCTTCAAATGTATCTGTGTTCATAGTCAGGTTTTTTTCCTACAATAGCACATGATCTTGTTTGTGTATTTTTTAAATTATTCATTTTTTTGGTCTGGTTTTCAAACTAAGTGACCTAAATTCAGCTATACTTTGAATGACAAACTTTAATGATGTTTAGATTTAAAACCATGAAAATGATAAAACAATCTTTCTTGTATTTCAATTTTTATTAAAGCAGAAGAGTTGTTATTCAGCTGTGATAGCTCTCATAATTTCAGGATGACATCTCAAAAGAATACAATCATGGAAACAAAATACAAACTGGAGTTTTGTAAATCTATACATTTTTTAGGGAAATTACTATTAGAGTGGAAAAAATATTGCTTAATAGCTAAGAGCCTTTTCAGGAGAAATTACTGAAGACTAGCTTCTCCCTCTGAAAAATACACAAAAGATCATTGCTATTTGGCAAATAGGCTGTGGTATGCCATGAGGCCTGAACTCAGAAGTAGCTTTTAGAATTTTTTAAAAAGCCATGGTATTCATTAATTTGAAAATAAACTTGCTCAAGAATTGTTGAAGATGGCCAGACATTTCTTCTGCAGGTGTCTGTAGAGTGTAACCAACATTACACTAAGAAATCTGATGAGTGGAAACTAAAGACAGGACCTGATGACCTCAGAGTCCTGAAGACCAAAGGGTCTTTTAGTGGTGAGCAAAATTAATGTCCTTCTGGTTTAGATCAAGTTCAAATTCAGGTCTTGTGCTGAGTCTAGAAGAGAAAAATTGCTAAATACATTTAACTAGGTTTTACAATGTTCCTTCCCTGTTCTTTGCAAGCGAGTTAAATATTGAGTGAGTCTCTGAAATTGAGAAGGTTTTTATACTATGTACTGTACTTGAGATTCTTTCATATTTTGAGAGCAAGGTCTCCTCAGATGTGGTGCAAAGTCAGAGCCCTACCACTAAGCTGCCTTCAGAGCTAGGGATGCTCAGAGACTGAGGTGCACTGGTGCCGTACTGAGAGGAGGAACTGTATCATCAGGGTCTTCCATAATATAAAAAAAAAAAGTGAGGGTTCAACACACAGATCAGCGGAGAAGAATGTGCAAGAAAGGGTTTTATTTATTCTTCTAGAACTGCAAAAGAGTCATTGAAGTGATGAAGAGCCAATGGAGTGCACTGACTGTTTTTTCTAAGAAATAATTCAGATAAAAAAACTTGTTTCTTCAGCAGAACTAAGCTCTCCAAACGAAAATTTAAGTTAGCGAGAAAGAATAAACAGCTTATGCTCTTCAATATTAAGAAAATTCTTTGAAGAGGAGAAACATTTTAAAATGTAAGAAGAAACTGGCACTCTATAAGAGACACTTTAGGAAGATGCAGTATACATTTTATATATATCTTATATATATGATCTTGAACCCCAAAAATCTGGCCTATCAATTCTGAAAAACTGCTTCAAAGTATATAAAAAAGGCAAAAAGCATATTGATGAAATTGAATTTCCTGCTAATAAGGATATATTGATTGCTTTTCAAGCTAACCTCCTGAATTCATTGTTTCATGTAGATCATATATTTCCTAGAGATGTAAATTGGGGCATAAATTCATTATTATAGGGCAGATGTTCTTTTTAAGATCTCCATCACAAATATCTCCAGGCCTTACCAGGGAAATGGACAGGGTCAGGACCAAGGATAGGCTTTCTGAAAAAAAATTAAGTTCTCAGCAAAAGTTGTGGCAAGTGGAGTGCTGTGTCTCAGTAACAGCCTTGAACATAACACTGAGGGAAAATCTTTGGCATTTTCCCACAGGATCCCTGAATGATTCAGAAGAACAAAACCATGCTTTCTGAAATGAAAAATGCCAACAATTCACCCTCAGAGAAAAAGTTCAGTCTGATCGCAAGCCACTCTAAAGTATCATGATGAAGTATACTCTTGACTGTAGCTAGATGTTGCTATGCAGACAGCTGTGACAGAGCCTAAAGATAAAGGACTGTCTCAAAAATATTAGCTGAAATTCTTGTTACAATATTTCAAAAGTATAACTTCAATCAGAGCAACAAATATCCCCCAAAACCTGCTGGCATGTAGCTGTGCACTGGTCATGCAGAGAACTGCCTATGCCTATGCCAGCTCTAACTGGCACAGAATTTTCACCCCAAGGCAATCCACTGGTTCATGCACAACCTGCTCTGACACCTCTCCAGAACAGCAGAGTCTGGCCTTCTGGGCTACAAGTGTGGTGCAAACATGCAGCATCAACTGCTAAGACCACACATGTGGCCGAGTGTGAAGGGATGTTTTGTACAACTGTGTCCAAGATGAGGATGACTTTCAGTCAGTCTTGTATTCCCCCACATAAAGTGCTTGGAGTGATAAACAACTGTTGCATAGTTTAAAAGGTGGGAAAAACAATTAAAACATGGAAAGACCTAGTGCAGGCCATGCTTAGAAACACATCATTTTCCTTCCTCTTCTGTAGTATTTCACTATATGTAATAGATAATAATGATACTTATCACTACAATAAGTTTTAACACAACTTTACAGCTGGCTTCTTGTCTTCTTGTTTTAAGATCAATTTTGTCCATTAACCAGCCTTAGTCTACCAGTCCATTCTAAAACAAGTTGAAAACTGTGAGAAAAGTGCTAATGACAGTGTGACTACAATGAAGGGGAATTACAGCCCCCCCTTCAAGGGGCTGCTTGATCCTGAGACTACAGTCCTCTGAACCTCCTATTCAGAAAGTGCCCATACTTAACTTGGCAGAAGCTTAATAGCTTTTAAACTGCTTAGCAATTTGCAATACTTCTGCATCAGAAGATTTAGATGGGAAAAGGAATACCTCTTTTTTCTTCCTTGAAGAGAGAGAATGAGTCTTCAAGAAATTCCTTCTTGGCTGTGTATTAGAAAAGTTATAAACAACAACAACAACAACAACAACAAAACAACAACAACAACAACAAAAAAAAAAAAAAAAAACACCATAGGTCTTGTATTTAACCTTTTTGCTTTCCTTTACATTTCCCCAACATCTTGGCCCCTAGTGAACCTGAGTATTTCTTAAAAACTCTAAACTTCCTCAGCATGACTTTTAGTTTTGTGAGAACAGTTATCTTGGAATGGAAATCAAGTAAAATGCTTAAGTAACATAAATAATAATTATTACAAAAGTTTATATTACTATTACAGGCAAAGTAAAGCTTTTTAAAATATTTCAAAATATCAAGCCCATACACTAAGAGAAATTCTAAATAAAATCAATAATAAAGAATAAAAGTCTAAATAAAAATCAGACTTCAACTCAAATTCAGCATCTAGACATTGCCACTGACATTGACTAAAACCGTGAACTTATGTTCTCTGATTTTATTTTTTTTAATCTCCTGCATATCTTTTGAAAGTCACTAAATAAATATTCATGAGTTACAAATTAAAAAAAAATGTTCATCATCTTCACATACTTTCTGCTCGGTTTTGCCTGATGGGTTCTCTGACAACTTGTTGTTTGTCACCACAGAAAGCCCCAAGCCTCTATGCTAGCCTGGCTTTCAATTTTCCACTTTTCATATCTTAGCCTTCATATGCACAGATCCCTTTCAGTTTTAAGAAATGAGCACCACAGTACACTAAAAATCCTTTTAAAATGTGTTGCTTAGCACACAGTCTTTGAAAAGAATACATTTGATTACAAATTTTTGAAAACTGAGTCTGAGTCTCCAGTATACATATGCCCTGTCTTTCATTCTAGAGATGACAATCACAAATGAACCCCAGAGTACATGTGTAATTAAAAAAAATATTTTATTATTAAATTTATCCTTCAGTAGAGACTGGAACAACTTTTACATAAAATAGACATCTTAGGATCTATATTTGTTAGATAGAGTAACTGGTGGGCATTCCAGCAGCTTACAAAAATGGACTCAGGATCTCAATTAAGCATATTTAATATTCAGGATAAAAATAAAGGTTTGACTGGTAGCCCCAGGAAAAAAAGCTACTTGTTTTTGCACAGAATGGGATAATGGCAAAAGCTGCAAGCAGTACTCATGTGGGCATGAGAGGGATCACTGTCAGGTTGAAATCATACTTTCATTTTACCTCTAATCCAAACCTCTCCATTATGTTAAGCCCGCAGAGAAAGTCTGGCTGCTGTGATGCAGACAGGTTAGGGAGGCATAAATTCCAGAAGGAAAATCTATTTGATAAGATTAGCAATTGAGGATTTAACCTGAGCTTTAGCCCTGAAGTCAAAGGAAGTCCATAAACAGCCTCGTGCAAGATGTAATCTTTCCTTTGAATGTCTCCTTAGACTATAGGAATGTTTTCACTGAAGAAAAATAAGAAAAACTTCCAGGATTTAGGATCAAAACATTTAGTTTAAGTGTAAAGAAAGGAATTATCAAATGTCATTAGACTTCTGCTTCTACTGAAGAGACTGAGGAAGCTTCTAATTTTATGCTTAAATTATGAAGTCACTTCTAAGAAAACAATTAATTTTTATTATCATAGTTTGAGTCAAGTATTGATTAAATTACCTCATGTCCATTGCATAACTGCCATAAATACTGCAGATTTATGCTTTAAAGGGGTGTCTCTTCTGCCTCATTAAAATTGTTTTAGTTTATTTTGTGTTCAATACAGATAGCTGAAGAGGCAAATGATTACTACTTTAAAAAATCCTCATTGTGTTTTATTTTAAATTACCTTTTAAAATTGTTTACTTGAAAGAAAATAAATTATATAGGTCATAACTTGTGAAAGTTATGAGGAAGAAAAATTGGAGGAATGTTGGATTCATGTTTGATCTGGCACCTAACCTTCTAAGGTTTAAGTAAGTTGTAATAGAAATTGTTTCAGCAGATGTTGGGATAATTTTAAAATTGGCATAAATCCAAGAGTCTCATATGAGAACACTAAATTTTACTATTAAGAAATGAAAGCTTAAATCCTTTCCTGGCTGTGGCATCTACTGCACAAACAAAAAAGCTGACTGATTTGTAAAATCAGTCAGCGATTTACAAAAGCTTTGAAATTTTACTTAATTAATTTTCCTGGTACTGTTTTAACCATCATAGATAAAAATGGCAAGTGGGTTTCTGAAATGGAAGAATTCAGTTTCATCTATGAATTCTTGTGCTCTTGTTAATTACCAAATTTCTACCAAATTCAGTTCAGACTGAAAGGTAATTAATTGCATTAAAACATGTAATTTATTTTTTTCCTTTGTAATAAATATATCAAAGGGATCAAGAATGTATCCTTAGAAAATAATGGATTTTTTCCTCATACTTCCCTCAGTCTGTTCAACATTAAGAGTAAATATATAAACATATTAAATATCTTATGTACTTGGAAAAAATGTGGAAAAAATATCCAGACCGCGTCTGACTCTAGATATTCACGTTCAGAGGAAAATGAAGTATAAATATGAAGTAGTGCTGGAGATGAGTTTTTCTTGTCACATCTGCTAAAAGCCAGCAGAAAAAAAAGATCCCTTAGTGACACATAGTAGTTCTTATATTGATCTTAATGGGTAGAAGCCCATTGAACCTGGGCTCAAACTATTTGACAAAAAATGACAAACTCTTATAAAAAGGTAATCCTTGCTCTTTGTAATGCATGTTAGACAGCCAACACAGAGTTAAAATCAAATATTGCAGGTTCTTTATGTAAGAACTTAGACTCTATTTTATTGCTACATCTTGAATTGAAATTATAAAAAGCTTGGATCAAATAGAAAATAAAGGCTATAATATCAAATGCAAGGGGTTGTTGATGCCCTTTCTTCCAAGAATGATATATTTACTTGAAGCTGGAAAAAAATATAATTCTATTGCATAGCATTTTATTTCAGTACAACTTTTTAAAAAACAGTCAAACTTGTTTCCCAAAAGTCTTGCAATATACTCAGAAAGTGATGATGAGAGCTCTGCTTTCTAATTCAATATTTATAAAGAAATAACTATATTATTCTACCTCTGTATCAAGTGAAACATCATTGGTATAAAATACTCTGTAAATAGCTGCTATGAAATATTCCTTTGATAAAGAGAAACCCAGATCCTGAAAGAATAATGTTAAAAAAACCTGTATTTAGAAAGCATCTGCATATTGAATGTCACAGTAACAATGATAGAAACTTTAAGTCAGACAAATTTCTATCAATATTTCATTAGGCAATGCTGGCAAGGGATTAAGGCTAAAATCTTCAAATGTGTGCAGGAGAATTAGATGCTCATATTCTGTTATAATCAGCTGTACATTAAACTTGTAATTCTTCTGCTGTTGGATGGATGATCTGCAGCTTCATTGTAGGAACAGGAATTGACTTATCTCACAGATCTCAATCCATGGAAGTGAGCTAAGCTATCCATATTTTTTCTCCATAACATAGTATTAATTGAAGTCCCTATTTAAACAGGATATGACCTAGAACATGATAAAATTAACACAAATACTGCAAAGGATATATTTTCTGCTTCACCTCCAACTGGGGTGGCAATTCAAAAATCAGACTCTACATATTTTTATTCCAGTGTTTCCAGCAAATGTTAGATTAATCTTAATGTTTGTGTAAATGAAGTGACCTTAGCATAATAAACAAAAAAGCAACCAACCAACCAAATAAAAACCAAGCAAAAATGCCCTCAACCAAACTAAAACACCGAGAACACTCTTAGTAGTGTAGTAATTAAATTTCTGTGAATTATCCTGGATGATAAAATTAAATTAAAAAATAAATGGAAACCAAACATAAATAAGTACAATGCAAGCAAATTATGAAGTTATCAACTTGATAACTGGTTTCCTAATGTCCAGTAGAGCATGACATTGTTAATGAGGGTTTCTGTCTCAGGCACTTGTATGTAAGGACAGGTCTTCTCTCACAACTACTCGTTCTCCCTTTGGGCTTTTGAGAGCATCTCTGAATACTTCCTGCCAAAGCATTTTTAATGTTGGAAGGGTGGGGGGAGAATGTTGGAAGGGAGGAGGGGAAGGGGGTGAAAAGGGTGTTTATTCAGAATAAATTTTAGAATACTAAAACTCCAAGATTTATCAAGGGATATGCCAGAGAGGCACCAAGCAGCATTTCCTCATGGCCCCAGCCAAGTGAAACAGTGTTAGGCTTTAAGCATTCAACACAAGTATGGACTGTTAACTGCCATGGCACTCCCCAAACCCTGCTATGTCTCAGAAGTACTTTTTTCATCAGAAAAAAAAGTTATCCATGTACACCTACTCAAGTAAAGACACCTGTGTACACATACAGTTGTATACATCTCTTAGCCAAATTTTGCATTCAAACAAGCCATGTGCTGATTGTGAGGTGAGCAGTCTGGATATGAAAGAGATGAAGTTACCTGAAGTATTTTCAGTAATGCGGCAGTCTAGATATGAAAGAGATGAAGTTTCCTAAGTATTTTCAGTTATGTGGCAAAGAGGATGATAGTTATGATTACATGGACCAGACCTGTGTTGGATGCAGGGCTGATTGGGTCTAAGTGGCCAGGTGTTAGCAGCAGGGTGCTGCAGTGCTGGGCCCTGTGGTGAGTGACTGTGTTGCATCCTGGGGTTTGGGTTTAGATTAGGGGTTCTAATCTATGTTAGCTAGCCGAGTCCATTGTATCCCCATGCACCCCTCGTGTTTCCCCCCGCTGCAGTGGCTGGCTCCAGGCTGCCTGCCATTGGAAGCCTCCCCCGCCACTCCTGTGACCACTCCCCCATCCAGTCCCGGGAAGTTCGATGTTTGTCACCCTGATCCCGCAACCCCATTAGCCCAGGGACCTGGGAACCGCCCCAGCACCGTCTCGGTTGGTCGCTGTGGTCGACGTCACCGCCACAGCAGCCGCCTCTATTGGACTGGAGGCTGTGGGTCCTCTCATCCCGCCCCCCCATAAAATCCTACACCGTTGGAACCCTGGCACCATTTTCTCCCATGCGAGTGCCAGGAGCGGTTGCGTCTTTCCATCGAACCGCGTCGCGTGACCAATAAACCGTTCCTGCCAAGCACAGAATAAATGGACAAATTCCTTACCTCTTTACTGGATCCCTAGCGCACGGTAACAGAGGCTGGCCAGCCCACGCGCCCGGGACACAGAAGCCGTGTCCGGGAACCCGTGGCAAAAACCCCAGCAGCACGTGGAAGCTACGCCACAGCCGGGCTCCCAAGAGCTGCGTGCAGCCGGGGAGAACAAAGCAAACGCCGCATGATTGGACACAGACAGTTCCAGCAGCCCTATTGCAAGGGGATTCATTAACTACGAGATTTATGCTAATGGAATTCAAGAAAATTGTAGGTCTTTAGGACACCTATCTCCATACATCTGCCTTGCAGTTCTGCAGCATGATAAACATTTGCAATTGCAAAACAGAGGTGCAGGTACTTTGTCCCTTACAATCCAGTCTTGTTTAGGGAGGTTCTGAATCTTCATGAAACTAGTTGTTATGTTGAACACATTAAATTTGGTTAAACCTGGCTGATTCCAAAACAGCCTCCTTTTGACATTCCAAATGCAAGTGCATCTAGTCAGATAACCAAAATGTTTCCAAACACAATGTAGAAGTCAGGAACTGTGCTTATCCCCACTCTTATCTTTACTGCCTAGCAGACAGGAGGCCTAGTAACAGATTTTTAAAAGAGAGGATGACAAAGAAAAAAAACATAAAATCAAAAAGGATAATAAAACTGTAGATGGACAGTGTTCTTTTTAATGAATTAATCTTACTTTCTTCTGATTCAAATTTAATTTAAATAAACAGAAGTCCTGTAATTGAGGAGTGGAAATCAAAATGTTTTGGAGGTAAAGCAAAATAAGACTTTCCAAGAGAAAGGAAAACAAATATTAAAACTTCTCAAGGTGTTCATTTAGAAGTCCATATGATCTTTAAAGTACACACACATTAAAAAAAAATACTGTTTTGAATCTATACCTACCAAATGATATAGTAGTATAAGTAGCATAAACTGTCAATGTCTCAATGAAAAATTCATAAGTAAAATAATTTTGCTAGAATTTGTCTTGCACAATGCGTTTGCTTCAAGATGGAAGACCTTACACTTTTTTTCTTCACCATCATAATAGATACCTCTATTGAAATCCAAGGTCCAAAAAATAAAGATTCAAAAAATGCAAAGAACTCAAGTTGTAAATATATGCAATTAAATGTACTACTAAGAGTAGTTGCACTGAAGTTACTAAAGTTCTCTAACTGTACTTGCAGCTAAGTGTGTGTAAAGTGAATGAAAGAGTATGGAGGAAAGAAGCTTGTGTCTTTATTTCCACCTGTAACATGAAAAAATTATACTTGCTCTACCATTTTCCAATGTTCTCTTACACACAAGATTAAGATAAAAACACAACAATATATAACTGATCAGGTCAATATAACTGATCTACAAATTAGATGTTTAATACCAGTTTCATTTCTTAGAGGCACAACATAGAATAAATACCTATATATCTTAGCATATTTTAACAAACATTTCACACTAAAACAAACCATAGAAAAAATTAAAATTAATTGCACTGCCCTATGTTACAGAAGCATGAAAAACTGAATGAATAAAATGTTGTAGGTTGGGTTGATTTAGTCAGGGATTTTATTAATGTTCGTTAGGTTGGTTCCTTGTACTCCCCTATTTTTCCCTTACAGTGGTTTGCTCCAAGTTGTTTACCAGGACATTTCCTGCCACTCAGACCTGTCAATCTTCTCACCTCTCCCAGTTTTCTCCTTACATGGTTCTATCAGTCAAGGTTTGCGCACTCCCTGACAAGTGTCAATCTTGTAACCACTCCCAGCTTCTTCATAAAAGTTCTGCATCAATCACCCCACCTTAGCCGTTCTATTTGTCCCAGAACGCTGTACCCACCTCTGTTATGTTACCATTGGTTGTTATAATCTATGTCACTCCTCTGTTGTTTATCGCCATTGGGCGAGCCAGGTTTCCACCCCTGTCCGCCCACCCCCTACTTAATGTGTTGCAAGCTTTTGTTCTCTGGCATTTGTCACTGCATTCAGTCCAGAGAGCATCCCACCATGCATGGGGGAATAAAAGTTCTTTGAACCAGCAAACAAGTGTCCTTCTCTTGTCCCTTTGCTTCCTCTCAGCATGAAGCTACCAAAGCTGCATTACCCATGCCGCAGCGCTCAGCACTATCAGGGAGGCAGACACCATAACCCTGGAATGCCTGCTCATGTGGTGGACCCGGCCTCACAAAGGCAGTGCAAGCCGGCGCTTCTCGACTGCTTGAGGTCGTAGCAGGTAGCCACTGCAATAAAAGTTTTTGTAGCGGGTCTATCTAGATTTTTTTATAACTAGTCCTCTCTAAAGGCATAAAGAAGAGAAAAGGTTTTCAATTCTGAAAGTCAAGTTTTACTGGAACATAAGTTAGGAAAGTTACTTTCTTAAGTGGAAAACTTGCTAAATAAGAAAAGGAAAAGACAAACAGAAAATGACCATTGAGTCACAACCAACCAATGCCTGTCTGTCTGTTTTCTCATTAGTTTGTTGTATTGTAAAATTGTGATTTTGAATCAATGTAGTGTTATCTGCTGCTTCACTCCAGTTCATGTAAGTTGCAGGTTTGAACAGTGCTGTTGATATGCAGAATAGGGTAGGATGAAAGCTGCATTCTGTCACATTCAAAAATTTTAATTATACTTACTTAGCAAAGTTAGACACAAAACCCCAAAAGCTACTAAACTTGGCAAATCATGACTAAAATCAAATAAGGACTGACATTACATGACAAACAAATCTCAGAAATAAAAAAGGAGCATGCAGCTCTGGGCAAAATAGTCAGACAGCTGATGCCCATTGAACCTTCAGCGTGACTGTCTGGTTTCAATGTCAACACAAATTTGTTTCTAGAGTATTTCATCCGACACTCCAAAATTGTTTGAAGCAGAGATGGAATGTGGGACTGCTTACCCACTTGATGGTGACTGATGGGTAATATGGGTGAAAGCCCCCTGTTCTCATTTGAATGTCTAATGATGGATGTTTGGGGTTAGATTTCATTATCCTGCTGAGGACCATGCATGGAATACTTCACTAATAAAAAAAAAAGTTTGCGTGATTAAGCACTGTACTCAACAAAAAATTCTTCTGTTTCCCATTATAGAGACTGCATGACATATTAAGCTAATTTCAGCTTCATCTGATTCCTTCAGTGTTTCATAACTAAATAATATTCTATGGCATTCACTACTTTTGTAATGCCATCAAATCAGATTAGACCATAGGGAAGAATGAAGAAGACTATGTATACTATGCTTGCATTTATTTTCTAAGATTGAGTGTAGGAGTAGCTGTTCTTATGAATTTTACATTTTTTCTTGGTATCAAGTTATTAATTGCTAATGTAGAAATCCAGTCTTCACAGAATTTCTATTAAGTTGGATGAATGCAGTCTATTAATTCAACAATTTGTGATTCTGGCAGTGTTCTCCTTCAAGTCAGGCCAAGTACCATAAAAGAGTTTTCACTAAAACTAATAGTGCATTCAGTTACTTCTAAGCAGCAGTTATGCAATAAATAATTGAAGAATAATGACCCTTCTGGCCTACAGTACCAGCAACATGAAATGAAATTCTGGTCAACAGATACTTGGCTGAACTTCTTTTTGCAATTCCTAAAACAATAATAATAATGATGTTCAGCCTAGACTGTCCAGTCAATATCTGCATGACAGAATTTTTCAAGCAAGACTTTCTGATTAGGTAATTTTTGCTAAAATGTTTATTCTCACAGTTATTTATTTTCACTTTTACTGATTTCCAAACATTTCACTAGTAAAGAAGTACATTGATTGAATAATTTTTGTAGTGGACTATTTTATCAATCTGTGTAATTCTTGAATAACAATCAATATAAACAATCAATATAAACAATCAAAATTCCTTACACTCCTGTATTACTGAGGTAATGAACTGCAGATTCTGTAACTTGCATCACAGAGTCACAGCTGTAGGGCATCAGTTGAATTGGATGCTTCCACCACTGCCATCCCTTTACATGTACCCCAGGCACAGTCCTCAGATCATTTCCTTCTTGCATATACATGACTTCTATTAAACCTTATGTAGGCTAATTTGCCCTGCCATTACAGCTGTTCATTCCCATGGCTTTCCTGCAATTACACTTTCACATAATTTTATTTTGCTTTGAGTATTTCTACAGTGTTTTACTGTTACCAATCTTTCACTGTGAATGGGGGTGTTTTTGATTTGGTTTGGTTTGGTTTGGTTTGGCTTGGCTTTTTTCTCTATATTAAGTCCTCAGAATTCTTGGTATTAGAAATAAAACATTAAGGCTGGAACAAATATGGCCTCTTTGTGCTTGGTAAACAAAACTCCTGTGGAATCACAAGAAATATAAAATCTTGTTTATCAGGAATGGCCTTTTGTAAAACAGAGTTGGTGAAAGAAAGGTCTAGGTGTAAGTTGACATAGGTACCATTTGGTCTAAGAAAAGACTTGTAAGAAGGAGTTCAAATCACCAGTCTAAAACCTGACATTTTAAGTGTATCCCAAGTGCGCCACAATTAGGTAGCCAATTTAACATATTCTCATTCTTAGTTTTCCTATTCTTCTTTAATAGTAAAGCAAATAAAGCCAGGGAGACTGACTTCACATCTTAATCTTTATTCTAACTCACAGCACACTTACCTGGCAACTAAAATCCTGTGATTCACATTCTTGCTCCAAATGATTTCTTTAATGAAATAAATCAGTGTTACCACATGTGAGCAAAACCATCAGAACCCAAAGTATTGTGTAAAATGCACTTAATAGTTTTTCACCTGCACTGACCACTTACATTTCAGTGGGAAGGACTGATATTATTCCCAACCTTGAGGTCTCCACACCAACTTTCCACTTGGTCAGCTGTAAGACTAGGTTGCTCAATGTCTTAATCAGAAGACCTTGAAAACCTATAAGTGTGAAGGCTACACAGTCCATGGGCAGTCTCTTCCACTGTGTGACTCTTCTCACAGTGAGATTGTGATATATGTAGCCTAAACTTCACCAATGTTTCCTGTAAATCTGTCCATCACTCCACTTGTCAACCTAGAAGCACACAGAGACAAACCATTTTCTTTCAGACTGAATGCAATCTGTCTGCCATCAATCTGAAGTCAGCCTTCTCTACAGGATGACTCCTCTTGGATTTTAATTTCAGCACATGAGATTACTTTAATTGCTAGAAATCTGAACTTTCTGTTTGAGAACTAACTCTGTAACTGCCAGTCATTCACACAATCTTGATGAAAAGGAGAATAAGAGCGCAGTATGGTACAAGATGCTGGCTATCTTTGGCTGCATCTAAATGGCATGACTCTATGTCTGAATGCCTAGGTCAGCAAAACTATACTGTAGTACTTTTTAATGAGTTGTACATTTGTGCAGCTCCTCAGCCCTGTTAGTAAGTCTACCACAAAACTAAGTTCCATATGAAGAAAAATATCAGAAATCATACTAAACATTCACATTTCTTTAAAAAAGTCAATTATTTTTTAACTAGGCAAGACTAAAGATAGAATAAATAATGAATTGCAGAGTCATTCAGGCTAGAGAAGCCTCAGGAGTTCTCTAATCCAGCTAAAGCTCTGAGGTCAGACCAGGTTGCTCAGGGCTTTTTAAAGTCTGGTCTTGAAAACCTCCAGTACAGACAATCTGCATCATCTCTGGGAAGCCTATTTCAACACTTGTCTGTCTTGTTGTCATGCCCACTCCTCCCAGCCCTTAAACTGGATCTTCTGTCTCTTTCAATTTATGTCTATTATCCCATGTGATGCTGTCATGCACATATCTAAAGAGCCTGACTTCATCTTCTCATAACCCTCCATAAGGACTGTAAGGCTTCTGTTACATTGCCTTTGCAGCCCACCTCCACTTTTACTCTCTAGGCTAAGTAATCTCAGCTCCATGAGCCTTTCCTGGTGGGTCACATGATTCAAAGAGTAAGTCACAATTAACTTCAGCAGTAGGACATAGATCTGAATAAGAAATATGCAAAAATTCAGGTCCTCTTGTTCTAGTCTATTTTAAGTTTAGTACCTTTTTTTCCCACATAACTCTTCAGTTTTTTTCTGTAGCTGCGTAGATGTTCCTGCAAGCCACCACTAATTATCCACTTCCCTTGAATATTGATGGATAAATTTTCAGAGAATTTTCTAATTTGATATAAGCTTCCAATTCAATAATCACCTTGCTCATTGAAAGAATTGCAAATATACTTTACATAGCTTCCAGCTTTAGTACTGGCTTTAGTGAACTTCAGTTTTCAGATGCTTACCCTGAAAACACAGAGATGTAGTTCCAAGATGGAGTTCTCATAATTTATATTTACCTGTTCTTGTAATTAAAGGTTTTCAAACTAGTTTTCTAATAAGTCTAAAAAAGCATTGGGCCTGCCTGTGCTGCATTTGGAGATGGAATTTCTGGGTGAGGAACAGAAGGAAGAAACAGGGAACCCAGAGTCTTAAAAAATAGAATGTTTCATTTTGTTCAGAGTGGAAAGCCAGTTCAAGAACAAATTTCTATCCAAAGATAACATTCTCTGAAAAAGTGGAAAATTGAGATTTTAAAATACAGTTGCATAGACAGCACAAAGCATCTAGTTTGTTATATGTAATCTAAAGCAATTTTTGGTAGATTCACTGCATAACTGCCTTTAAAAATAAGAATATTCTGCTTGAATCCAGCCTGTCTCTCCAAATGATTTTGTTGTACTAAATGAAAATTGAAGTGTGCTGAAAGTAAGTTATTCTTTGCAAGGAGAGAAGTTAAATACTAAAAGAGGTGCCCAGAGAGGCTGAGGCATCTTCATCCATGAAGAGTTAAAAAAAATAAAACAAAAATTGACTGGACAAGGCTAGGAGCAGCATACAGCGACTTTGAAATTAGTCCTGTTTGTAGTGTGATGGTGAGCTGATCATGGCCATCCTTGACTCTCTCTTTTTCACCCCCCCCCTCCTCAACAGGACAGGGGAGCAAATAAGAAAAAGTTTATTGAGGGTCAAGGTTAAGATAGGGAAATCACTCTCGATTCTTATCATAGACAAACCAGACCTAAGGAAAATTTATTTTGATTAGTTACCAATTTAAATAGTGTAGGTTGGTGAACAAAGTCAAAAGACTCTAAAACACTTTCCCCCAGCCGAGTCTTATTCCCAGGCACAGCTTCACTCCATTTCTAACTCCTTTACCACCCCAAACCCCACCCAAAGCTACACAGGGGGATGGGGAATGAATGACTGCAGTCAGTCCATAAGAGATCCTCTCTGCCACTCTTTGCTACTCACACTTTTCCCTGCTCCAGTCTGGGGCCTTCCCAGGGGCTGAAAAGAACCACCTGCCCCAGCATCTCCTCCCCTTTTCTCACTGCCTCTAGAGAGATGAGCAGGACCTGATGGCATGCAGAGGTGCCTTCCAATCTAACATATTCTGTCATTCTGCTATTAATCACACTGTATAAAGCAGCTGCTAAAATATATGAGAGCAGACATATTTAATTATTAAAAGCTCATTTAGTTTGGTTTTCTGAAAAATTGAACGTGGGCACAGTCAGTTTTACTTTTTATTAGCTTGTGAACTGCACATCTATTTAAAATACTTGTTTTCTTGGAGGGATTGCTACTTTAAATTGCAGTTTAGTTTAAGATAAAGAATAAGAGTCTCTCATGCTTTGAAAACAAATAAATGTTGTAAAGTAAAAATATTTGTGTTTTATTTCTGACTAGTGATCCTCACAGAAGATAAACTGGAAGGCATAAAGTACCTGCACCAAAGGTCCCTAAAGCATTTTAGGAACTCTCTTAATTGCATGATCCAGCTAGCTATTAACATTACTGATATCCACTGTCTGAAACATGAAAGTCATTATGAGTACTCTGTAGCTGCTCCAGACATCACAGCAGGTAATAAAGGGGAATATTTCTCAATTAGAAAATAAAATATTATATAGACACAGTCTTGCAATAATAGAACAGAAAGAAGGCTAGCTGAGCTGCGTTGTGTTGGCTGTTGTCAGATCACATAATCTCTAAAATCCAACTCTAAAATTCTTTTATTTTTTAATTAAATCTTAATTGCAAAGGAAAAGACAGCAACAAATGTCCAGAAACAAACTCTGCTCCAAATTTTTCATATGGCTATGAGTTATCTTCTGTCCTATCATAATCTTAGCCCTATATGTCTGATTCTGAGCTTCACTCTATAAATATATTTATTTCTGCATGCTTCTGCAAACACTGACACTAGAATTCAGCCCTACTAGGTCCTTCACAAGCAACTGTGACTTCTGAAATGGTTGTAGGAGCTAAAAGCTGCAATATAGCATAGAGAAGATGTTGTCAATATGCTATCTTCCTATAGTGTTAGGGTTGTATGAGATTGTTTCTTTTTTCCGGACAGGAGGACAAGCACAATGAGCTTTTTGCCCACATCACTGGGTGAGTCCAGCCTTATCTGCTTACAAGCCACAAGTCAAACTTTTCTGAAGTGAAAAAATACCTATAAACTCAGTAGTATATATAAAATAATTAAATAGTTTTATATGTACAGCAACTTTGAAAAAATCAATCTTCACTAGAAGATCTAGATAGAAGACTTGTGGTATAATGGCTCTCGAAGCAGTGTTTCAGTTTATCCTCACAAGCAGTTTGAATCTGGGAGGCAGATAACAGGTTCCACAAGCTCAGGCTCACTGGCCACCTGTTACCATTATAGAGACAGACAGATCACAGCAGCCCTGCAACCCTTGTTATTGGGTGCTGCAGGTGCCCTAACTAGGAAATATTCCTTATTTGCACTGGTTGGTAAAAGTATTTTTATGGTAACAAAGTTCTGCTTTCTAAATGAAAACAAGTGGAAGAGAGACACCTGTGGCTGATGAAATATCAGTTATAAGCATTATATTAATGTAATATTCTTTAACTCACAGCTTGATGCAAAGAGCAAGCCCCTTGCATCTTTGGGACAGCTTGTGTTGCTTCTTTCTCAAGGATATAGGGAAGCACTCTGAAGCTCAGGCAAGCAGCAAGTTCTGCTGCGAGTGTGTGCTCAACAATTAACAGAATTGGGCTGCTGCAATATAGTTCTCTGAAGCTGATATTTGAAAATGTGAATTCTCTAGCATTTTCCTCTTCCTTCTCTATTTAAGACTAAATTTCCAAAAAACCCCGCTAAACTAACATGCCATGAGTGTACAAAATGCACTTATACGATAGAAGATGCAAACAAGATCTTCCAAAATAATATTCTTTCTCACCAAGATTCTCAGTCTTTGCCTTTGCTCCACAGACACTGTGTGCTTTGAATGTGCTTAGTACTCTGTTATTGCAAGCCAACTCACCATTTCTACCAAGATGTTAAACAATATTGACTATCTGCAATTTCCAGCAAAATATTCCCAGATCCATTGCCATTTTAATTTGTAATACCATGCAATTAATTTTTCAGTTGACTAAAAGTTCTGAAGAATTTTTATTCTCTTCACGCAAAATGTCCATTTTTAATTTGCTTATCAAACCCATAGATTCTCCACAGAGTTAGTTTGTGCAATGTAGTTGCTAGGCAACCAAAGTAATTTTTCCTATCTTAGTTCAGCAAAGGAAGATATAAGTTTACCAGCCTGAACCTTGCTGAAGCTTTTCTGGTTTAATTAAGTCTCTAATGTTTATAATCCCTTGTCACTCATATTTCTCCACACTCATTTTTTCATTGGAGTTTCATGGAGGTGGGAACAGATATAGCAGTTCTCAGAGTCCGCTGTTTAAGCACAAGCCAGTAACAAATTACCTGGATTCATAACTTAGGAGGGAGTAGTGTAAACATATAGAATTCTTCAATAGTCTTCTATTTGATGAAACAACACATCATAAGTCCGTAAAGTCAGCTTCAAACGTCAAACGTGGAATAGTTATCAGTTTTCGTCTTCTCAGTGTTCAGGTTCTTCTAGATTGATAGAATGCTAAAAAAACCCATAATGGCTAATAGTTGCTGTGAATACTATTTTACCTTCCCCCCACCCCCAGCTTATTATTTAATCTTAAAATTGGACACATTCCATATTTATAAGTTTCTAATTGAGTGATCTCAAACAATTTTTTTTCAAGAGATGGTGTTGTTCCTATCAGAAGTGAAATGTTTTCATCCAGGCATGTGCCCAATCATGAATATAGTTTTAAAAACACAAGATTTAGCATATTCAGTGAGTCATAAATTATATATAACTTTTTCAGACTGGAAGAGGAAGATAGGTCAGACAAGCATATGACTATATTCCATTTAAGATTAGGGCAGTTAAGAAGCAAGATAAGAACTGGCAAATAATAATAGTTGTTCCCAAAATGATGAGAAGAAATCATTATAGGAAAGGTAAGAGTATTGGAACAAAAAAATCTTGCTTTGATGAATAATAACACTGTTTCAAAGGGTTCCTCAGTTCCTTTCTATTTTTCAGCAGAATGATAGATTTGCATGCTGATTCAGTGTTTTCTAGACATCCGAGTTCTGCAGTAACTGCTATAGCAGACTGAGCTTCAAGAGGAGTCCTCAGAAAATAAGTTTTTGTTAAAATAACAGATTACCTAACTGATGAACATTAAATATCAGGTACACAAAAAAAAAAAAAAAAAAAAAAAAAAAAAAAAAAAAAAAAAAAAAAAAAACAAAACAAAACAAAAAAAAAAAAGCCAAAGTGGAGTTTTTATTATCTCCACAGCAATTTTCAATTTCAGCAACTAAAGCTGGAAACAGCTCATCTTTCAGAATGGCTGACAAAAAAAAAATTCCAACTAGACTCCAAATAAAATTTTCCTTCCCATTCTGCACTTTTTAAAATCCAGTATTATCATATTAAAAATCCCAAAACACTGAGAGCTACAATGTTAATTAGAGCTCAGTAGGATTTAAGCGAGGTTTCACAGGAATTTCAGGTAAGGGAAGAACTTAATCATTAATATGCTACTTCTAAAGAAAGATTTTTAGCATGAAAAAGAATATACAGCTCTACTATAACAAGATGTATCAGTAGTTATTTGAACATCTTTGAAGAACTAGTTTGGTGTGTGACAAAGACAGGGGTAAGAGAAAGCAGTACCTGCCAAAGGAATATACCAGCTTTGGTGGCTATGATGTCCAAAAAGTGTATGTCAGAGGCAAGAGGAATCTGGGGTCATTACAAAGACAGTGGCAGGCAGTAGTTTAGGATGCCAAATGATTCATTACCTAGACTCTGCTTCTGCTCTTTATGTAGAATAAAATAATCAGGACTCTCTACTGGGAGACAGAGCAACATGACTTTTTCCACACATGGCATACAAATTCAGTCACACTGAAATAAGTCCTCCAAGATTTTGCTCTGAACCATTGTCCAAAACTAAGCCAGAATAGACCACTATAAAAAAGGATACTGCTGGAACACAGAACTTTACTGTCCTGTCTGCTATGCCAAAACGAGCAGATAACATCTGCTAACTTTATACTAACAAGACATTTTGTACCTTCTTGGGAAAAAATCCCCAAACCCCACTGAAACAACCACTGAACAAAACCAAACACAGGCAGCTTACTCTGCAATGCTCTGAGCTGCAAGAACATTAGACACTGAGCTTGCTGTTTTCCACAGCAAATATATGAGCATTGCTTTGATACTAAGATAGGTGGTTTTAGTAACTTCAGGACACACATTGTCATGAAAAGCATCTTAAATGTTAAGATACTTTTCTGACCTACGTATAGCATGGCAAAGTGCAAGTAACTATAGCAACATTGCAACCATAGAAGCTACCTTGGATTTTTCATTTTCATTACACAGCCTTGCACAGTACTGGTGTGTTGGTGTAGGATGTGTACCCCATTTCTGCTCATTTGGTTAAGTCTACCTTTTCAAAGCACTGAAATGCATCTCATTCATTTAGCCAGCACAAATACAGTGAAAGCTAAAGCATGATGCAAAGAGAAGAAAAGGGAGTTTTTTGAGGTCACATTCAGGCCTTCATGTTTATTCAGCCAACTGCCCTGATTTCCAGCTATGCAAAAGCAGATGTCTGTATTTTAATATGGGTCAGACTCATGACATAAATAAATAGTGAGACACAATATTTCTACATCTGAAAATTTCAATAATTATGCAATGAGTCAGATCTTACTCTAAATGACTGAAAACTGAAAGTCTGAACTACAAAAGGGAAGGAAAACTGGACTTCCATTTATGTTTGCTTCAAATGCCCTGGAGCTATTATATGATGCCAGGTGAAAAGGAGGCAGAATTTCCAAACAGCCCTGTGCTGCTGTAAAGCCTTCAGATAACATTGTCCCTGCAGCTCCCTAGCTAAAAATGGTGAAGGGAGGGGTACTCACGGTGCTGGCAAAGGTACTTAGTGAGAAAAGAAGGGGAGCAGCAGAAGCAGAAACCTTTTCAGAGTAGCAGCAGCCTAGCAGAGTCCTTGATCAGAAGGGCAAAGCCAGGAGACATGTGCCCAGCTGCATCCAGCTACCTGCTAAAGCCATCAGTGTCATTCCTTGTTCCTTTGATGTCCGCAGGCAATCAAAATGCCACATGTAGTTTGGCAAAAGGAGAGGCTTCTTAGTCTCCATTTCCACTCAGTTCCCCTGTGCTAGAATGACTGTAATATGGCAACAAACACTGCGAACACAAGACTTAGTAAAAGCAGAAGCTTAAAAAATTGTGTCAGGAAAAAAGTGCCCAGGACATTCCAAGGGGTTCATAATACAGATATATAGAAAAATGCTGCCTTTAATATTTTTTCTTTGACACATTTCTCTTCCACAGTCACGTTAGATATTTTACAGTAATATCTCACATAGAAAAATAACAGAAAAAAATTTGCATTTAAGACAGCTGAAAGTATCCAGTTACTGATCTGTCATTTTTTGGAAAGGCAGCTATCTAAAATGCCTTCTTTTTTTCCCTACTATTTGCAGTAAGAAGAGAAAACAAAGGTGAACAAGGATTTCATCTTAGAACATACTATACAAAAATAAAAAAAGAGGTTTTGGCAATTCTTGGAACACGTTGGGCCTTTTACATCTGCAGGAAAGTGTTAAACAATAAAGGGAAAGGACAAAATTTGAGAAGCACATAATTGCCTATTTTAAGGCAAGGTATAACTAATGATTAGAAAGCATCATTAAAATGTTGCGGGCAAATTATTTACCATAAATAATATCACTAACAAATTAACTTTTATCTCTTCATAGGTTGGCCAACCAAATTAGCCACATTTTTTAATTAAATCATCTGCAGCAACCACAACAGTGACTTTATTTCAATTTTTTTTTTTTTTTTTTTGTAAGCAGGATTTTTCCATTAATTTAGTCTCTTGGGTTTCTGGGGAAAAAAAACCACAACAACCCAACAACATCAAAAAACAATCACACCAACAAAACTGATGCCATAAGTTTTAGCATTTATATTTTTCCAATCCTGTACTGGAGTAGTGTATAACTCTGAACATCATCTAGAGTGATAGTAAGCTCTGTTCACATTTTGGTCAGACAAAACAATCCTTCCAGGACTGAGAACAAAGGTCACCATCACAGTCTCAGACCCCCAAAAGTATAAACAGAAGTGAATTGGGGAGGCAAAGACTGGGGGAATGGGACATCATTATCTGGAGCTGTAACTGCACGATTGATCCCTGATATGCAAAAAGACCAAACTCAAATCTTTCCAAAAAACTCATGACTGTCATCCATCTTGGGTGTAGCCTCTGTGAGGCTCCTGCATTGCCCAAGATGTATCTGTTAAAGGTCTTTAATAAATACCTACTTTATTCTCTAAGTCTGTCTAGCCTCTGTTCTAGGTAGCCAGTGCAAGGCATCAAAGACAACCAACCAAACACAGACCTAAAAAAAAAAAAAAAGTGTACAGTAATCAGCCATATAGAAATCTGTCTGTAAATTTGACCCTTGACAAAAATTACATAATTCTTAAGTCTATATTACCCCTTGAAGATACTGACTCAAGTGGGGTCAAATATATACCAAGCTGAGTTTTATTAAACAAAATGGAAAATTAAAGAATACAATGCCTTGATAAAGAAAAGAAACCAAACAACTCGTATTCCTGAAATAACTAACACAGGACAGATATTGGCAGCAAGGACATCACTTGCATTTTAAAATTTATCTGAAGATGTTTTAAAAATAACTGGTCTGTCAACTTGAGTCAATCATTTTATTTTTAAAGTCCTCTAATACTCTCTAGCATTTCTCTCCAAGGAATGTTTCCGGTGTGCTGTCATGTCATATTAGAGAGTTGATATAGAGATTGTATATATTGGTGAAATCATTAAATTCGATCTTTATCCTAAAAGAAAGTTCAGCAAATATGAAGTTGGACTCAAACTCTTAAGTAAATTTTAAAATACCACAAAAAATTGTTATTTGATATTTTGTTGGTTTCAACACAAAATCTTGGTGATGACGGCTTTTAAGAGAGTAAAATTACCTTTTTTTGTGTCAATGTGAAAATTACCACTGTTATAGCATATTTAAATGAGACACCTTATTGAACAGCTCTGAACATTACCTGAATATTTGTACTATTAATTTTATCTCTTTTTTTAAAGCCATACTAAAAGGATGGCTTTCTCAGAGGGTCCCATATCTACTCCTTAGCTTGCCTAGCATAAGCTGAAGAGAGATTTTGATTAAATCGTGAGGTATCTACTTTTAATTCTTTGCATCATCCTTCATTCCTCTGGAATTTGAAAGTTCAGGATTATTTCCTGTTCACACTTTCTTCTCTCATCTTCTACAATATTTTGGAAAGAAGAAATATGACCTTTTCTACGTCATACACCTAGTTACCTCCTTTTTACTAGTTCAGATCTAGGTTAGGATTTCCTCCTGAAGAAAACCACCTTTCTATTTCGTTCCACTACCCAATGTACTAATTTTGTGGTATTAATTTTTTTCCAAGTAGCAAGTTGTAGCAAGAGCCAGAACTTTGCTTTTAGCTGAGATTCCAGAATTTCAGGAAGAGTACTATCATTCTTACAATAAACTACAGTGCATAGTATAAAAGCTGAAGGAGATGCTTTCAGCTTTTTCACTCTTTTTCAAAGATCTTAGGTCTGAAGGAGCAATTTTATTTTCTGCTGAGAGGCACTAACTATGCTTTATACCTACTGACACATCATTCTCACTCAGGGAGGAGGGAAGGTGGTGTCCTTTGTCTTTAGTCTCCACTGCAACCACTTTGTGTGTAGAAAAGAAGGGGTGTGTAAAGAAATGTTGAAGGTAGGACAGGAGATGTATAATTGCAGCCTGCAAAGATATCTCCAATATTTTGCACTGTAACTGAATCAAGGCTAGGAATTCAGGATGTAGGAAGGCATGTTAAATCTTCTGAAACAAAGATTATGTAAATTAATGTTCAATATTAGTTCATGAATGCTTCGTCTAAACAGCTTTACATATACACACACAGAGGCCCTAAGAAGGTGTATAGATTTATGAGGAAGAGGGAACATTGGTCTTTTTAGAAAAATTATTGAGGATCAACGTGTGGCTGTTCTTTATTTCTGTTAGTAACATTTTGTAGCAAATACTATAAAGTATAACCTTTCCTGCTAGTGCAGCAGTTTTATACGTAAAATGTTTATCAGGAGCACATGCCTGGTGTCTAGTAGCAATAGTCTGGACTGTGAACTATATAAGCATTCTCTAATTAGCTAAGTGATCTCAAATTAAACAATTCAGCTTGTTACCACTCTCAGTTTGAATGCCCTATTTGAAATCTTTACATTTTAATCATTCATTAAAAGGAAGAAATTAAGCCCTGCTAGGTTCAAGAAATTGAACATTCAGATGTGAAATTTAAAGTAATAGGAAGGATCAATTGGCTTGCTTAGAGTAAGCTATATTTGGTGTCAAATTTTTCAACTTTTAAAAATTATTTTCAAATACGAGGACACAGTTGTGTTCAGAATTACTGTGCTTGATTTATATATATATATATATATATATATATATATATATATATATATATATATATATAATTAGCGAGCAGAGTAATTCTCATATAACTGCTTCTGAAATGTTAATGCATGTATTTCTACATATGCTTGCCTTTATTTTCATCCCTTAGCAAATGAAATGAGGAATAAGACACCAATTCTTCACAGACATTGAAACTTATGTATATAGTATTATGACTGTGAAAAAAAATCCATGAGTTATAACAATGATCCTTATTGACCAACTCCTTTCCTGCTAACTTATACAGTATTGACAAAGCCACGTATGTAGACAAAAAAAAGCAGAGTAAGCCTGCACTTACAGCAGAACAGTGCTGCTGCTATCTACAATTTCATACTTCAGGAGTTACTTACCTCAGTTGAGCCACCAGACAAACACAGGGGTGGCTAAGAAAATCTTTGCTCGAAATTGATAATAGTGAGATATCAGATGACAACTCTGTTCTATTACCTGCTATCCAGCAATCCAAACTGATTTCCGTGCCACTCTGCATTCTGCCCACTGTATCTTCAGCTCTTTTGCAAGACAAAACATCTCTGTCAATGCACACACTAACCCCACTAGTAAATAGGTGCTCTACCTTGTCTTCTGTGATCAGTTATTTAAAAATATGACTGGTTAAAACTACCCAGATTCAGCTGTGCCTGCTTCAAGAAACCATTATTTCACATTTCTTTTTCAAAATGTTTTGTTTCCTATTAACCATCAGGAACATAGCTGCTGTATGCCCTTTCAAACAGGTCAGAGCTACCTTTGACTTTTCACTGAAAGGTTATCTTGCAGAATAAGCCAAGAAAGTTCGATTACACAGGCAAAAGAAAACCCTCTGAGTTGCAGTATTTACATAACTACAAAAAAAAATCTGCATACCAATTTTTGCACTTATAATTGATTTATATAATTTTCTATCTCAACAAAGACAGAAATCCCATATTCACATTCAAAATGTTTCCTGTACGTATAGAAAGGCCTCTCCAGCACATTACCAGCTAGCAAAGGACTAATTGCAAAACAACTTCTAAAGCAGAAAACCCTTGGATAGCTAGTGGTAGAGCCTCAAGAAGAGATTTCCTCTATTTTAAGGAGGTAATTAAGAAAAGGAAATACTTAACTTTAATTCTCATTTGATTCAGTAATTGAAATTGGATTTGATTTCCCTTAAAAATTATTGCTATACAAAAACATTCTTACTGCGGTAGTGAACATAACAGAAATATTTTAGGAAAATGGTAAACAGGTCTTATTCTACAATCCTCAGTTCTTTGTTCTAAACTTTTTAATTGAGTTGCCTGGTTATTTCATAAGATCTACAAAATTAAAAGCCCAGACTGAGGAACACACAAAACTGCTAACTCTTCTAGGCTTTCCAGTTTGTCTGAGCAACAATTTTAATTCTGAAATGTAAACACAGTCCACCTCAAAGCAAGTTTTCATAAACAGAAAGAACAAGGATTTAATTATATTAGAATCAGACTCTACATCTGAGCAGCCTATATTTTCAAAGCTAGGTAAGTTTTCCAAACCATGTCATCAGACAGAAAGGTGTTGAAAAAACATGGTTTTGATAAAAAAACTTTTCAGAAATTAAATTTCAAATACTGAAATTAATTGCTTGGTTTAGACTGAAAGAATTCCTTAACTTTTGGCAAACTATTATTGAACATTTAAGATTTACAAAGTGTGTTTTCCTTCCAAAGTCATCTTGGCAATTTGAATTATTAAAAACAGAAAAAGAGGTGTTGTTGGCTTCCAAACCGGAATACAAACCACATAAAAGTAACAGATATTCTTGATTAAAAATAAACCACACTAAAACAACTCCATTTATTTTCTACTTCTGCCAGACACTGTTAGCTTTGTACTGCCAACAGTATTAGCTATCTACTAGTAATGTCTACATACAACCTGAGGAATGACCTTGGAAAGCAGTGCCATGGAAAGTGACCTGGTGGTCCTGGTCAATGGCAAGTTGAACATGAGTCATTGTGCCCTGGTAGCCAGTAGGGCCAACCCTGTTCTGTGGGGCAACAGGCACAGCATGGCCAGCCAGGCAAGGGAGGGGATTGTCCCACTCTGCTCTGCACTGGGGCAGCCTCACCTCGGGTGCTGGAGGCAGTTTTGTATGCCACAATATTAGAAAGATTTAAAACTATAAAACAAATATAAAGTTATTAGAGAGAATCCAAAGTAGAGGTAAAAATATGGTGAAGGGTCTAGAGGGGAAGCTGTAGGAGGAGCAGCTGAGGTCATTTGGTTTGTTCAGCCTACAAAAGAGAAGATTGAGGGGAGACTTGATTGCAGTTATAACTTTCTCATGAGGAGGAGAGGCAGACGCTGATCTCTTCTCTGTGGTGACCAGTGACAGGATCCATGGGAATGACCTGATGTTGAGTCAGGGAAGATTTAGGTTGGATATTAGGAAAGGGTTCTTCACCCAGAGGGTGGTCGGGCACTGGAACAGGCTCCCCAGGGAAGTGGTCACATCACCAAGCCTGACTGAGCTCAAGAAGCATTTGGGCAATCCTCTCAGGCACATGGTGGGATATCTGGGGCTGTGCTGTGCAGGGCAAGGAGTTGGAATGTGGGTCAAAACCATCCTTATGGGTCCCTTCCAACTCAGAATACTCCATGATTTTATTATTTTTTCAACCCTCAAATGCATCAAAAAGAAGAGTAAAGTGGTACACACAATTTGGGAGGAGGCAAGGGAGGTGAAGTAGATATTGATAGTTCAAATTTTAAATAATACTGAAGGCAGGCTTCAAAGTACAGAGAATTGTAGGTGCTCACATTGAAATACATCAAGAGTTTTAAGCAGTATTTGAACCACATTATGTGATAATACATGTTGTTTGTAGTGATAAGGCTGCCTCTCTCTCTCTTTTCTGGCTCGATGCTATGTGTCAGGACTGCAGAAGCAGTATTTTATTAACGGTATTTAAATAATGGAAACTATATTTTGAATCATGAAAAAAAAAACATGAGACACCTGGATTGTTTTGAAATAGTCTTACAGAAGGTGATCTAAGCAAATGGATCTGCAATTTGCAACCAAAGCAGGCCTGCTGGGCTTGGCAGTCTTCTCCCTTTTTACGCTTTTCATGTTGTGAGTGATACATTGGTTTTGCTGAAGAACTTAACACTGATCCTTCCTTTTGATCAATTGTTGAGAGTTTATTGACCTTTAAATTGACATAACAGCAAAGACTTGTCTAGTACAGCCTTCACCAAAAAACAATTATATCCTGAAATCATTCCAAGAAACAATGTTAAATATGCAAATAAAATGAAAAAATGTAATAGCTTTGAAAATGTTTACAGAAAAGTATTTCAGGTAGTTTCTATTGATGGTAGATAACCAAAATTCTTTTAACACAAGAATTTAGAAACTCTAACAGGAATGTGTGGATGGAATCCCTTTCCCAAATAATACAGTAACACCATTCTGAGAGGTAAACATGACCACAGTCTCGAAGATTTGGAACACATTCAATGAAAATGGGGTAAACAAAGTCTTATGCTGCTTTTAAATGTTTTTTCTATCTTCTTTTTCTACCTTGAATCCTAGCTGCTCTACATTCAGGTGTAGGCAGGAATCACTGAGTCAAGATCAGGTTTCAATGCACTTTCAGATATCACATTGGAATAGATTTGATCCTCTTTGGCTATAAATAGAAGTAGTATTGCATAATTTGGTCTTTTGAGTGTTACAAAACTCTGAAGTGTAGCAAATTATCTTCTGTGCTCTGAATGACCGCCTGGAAAAATGGTGTAAAACTTCATGTAAACATCAAGACTGAATTTCTTTAAAGCATTTTTCTTTTACACTTTCCTCATTATGACAATAGACAGTACAGACATAAAGGGGGGAATAGAGTACAAATAAGATCAGTGGGAGATAAATTTTGCCCACATACATTCCAAAAGAAACCCAATTTCAAGAGGAAAAATGAACAGAAAGTATGATAGGGAAACTGAAATCTGAACAATATATACAGTTGACTTCACTAACAAACAGAAAATAAAAAAAAAAAGTCTGAAGGACTATGTTTTATAAAGAAATTTCTGAAGCCCTCTTTATGAAGAAGAGATGTGCAACCAAGGAAACAAGTTCGGAGGCTTGCAAGGTATGTCACTGTGAGCTGCAAGAACTGTACTGCAGCCAACAGCACTGTGTGACAGTGCCACAGCCGGTGTGACCAACTGTGGATTTTTAATAGACACAAGGGAAAATTAATTTTAGGTTTATCTTATCAATAACATTCCTCAGGGTTTGAAGGAGTGCAGGTACTGTGTTTTTTCATTACTTGGCATTAATAATGAGTAGACATTCACTTGTTTTTTCTAGAAGTGTATTACATCTGTGATTACTTCTCCAATGACTTTATTTCACAGGTTGAGCTAGATGAAGGAGGTTCTCTTTTTGCTTATTTTCCCTTCTAGTGGGAGCTAAGACTACCAAGCATAAACAAGTAAAAAATTCAAATAAAGACCAGTGCAGGTCAGCTGAAAAAATATTAAATCTGAAACATCTTATATCCCAAAAGAAAACTTTATTTTGCTTTCCATGATGACAGTATTCTTCTGAAATACTATTTCATTTGCTGTGACATTTTTAACATCAGAACTTTAGACAGTTTTTGAAAATTATTTCAAGCAGTTGTTATTTTGGTTCCAATTTAGTATAAAAAGATTCTGTTTGATGCTTAAAATATTCAGGGAATGGTTCAGCATTCAATAATTTAGCTCTGTAGTAAGTCACTGATTATCTAGGAATGTGAATACTATCCAGTGCTTAACACACAAACAAAACTTCATAGTAGCTTTTAAAAATGGCTTATAAACCTGAAGTTGAACTACAACTGCTCAAAGCTATTAAGGAAAATAGAAGCAGTAAGCAGAAGCACAGGGAAGACACCGACCCATTACTAAACAAGGCAGAGAACCTAGTTATTAATAATGTGGCAAGGCAGACATTTCTGGTATTTTCTTTTCTGCTGTCTTTAGTGGCATAGATGGAGTCCACAAGATCAAGTAGGTAATACAGCACATGTCAACCTGCCAGTAATGGAAGAAGGGGTGGTCTTCAGCTTCTTACAAGGTTTTAGCCCAAATCTATCTGTGGGCCCAGAGGGAATGCACCCCAGTGAGTTAGGAGAAGGGGCTGACATTGATTCAGACCTACTGATTAATATTTGAACAATGTTGAAGTCCAGGGAATGTCCTTGATAACTGGAAGAGGGTGACTATGAAGTTCTGCAGCTGGATCAGAATAGAAGAATAGAAGAGCCCAGTGCAGGCTGGGGTCTGTGTGGCTGGGGAGAAGCCTTGCTGTAAGGTACCTGGGGGTCTTGGTAGACAAAAAATTGCTCATAAGTCAACACAGTTCTGCTGCAGCAACAAAAGCAAATTGGATCCTGGGCTGCATTCTCAGAGGCATTGCTAGCACTGATAGACATGAAGTCATCTCCATCTACTCAGTGCTTTTCAGGTTGCATCTGGAGTATTATGTCCAGTTATGTTCCATTTTAAAGAATGATGTGGACAGACTAGAGACAGTCCAAAGGAAGGCCACCAAGATGAGCAATGGGCTAGAGAACACCTCTGTGAGGAAAGAGTGAAGGAGCTAGGTCTTTATCTCCTTGAAGAAGAAAAAGCTTGAGGGTGTTTTTAATGGTATTTTGGTATTTAAGGGGCAGGTACAAAAAGGATAGTGACCCTCTCTTTGCAGGGAGCCACATGAAGAAGACAAGGGATTACAGGTACAAACCAGGAAAGGTTTCATGTCAACAAAAGAAAGAAAACTTTACAGAAAGAATAATCATCTATAGAAACAACCACCCCAGAGCTATGGTAGAGCCCCCACAGCTGAAGGTTCTCAAGATACAATTAAACAGTACGATAGATAATCTCATCTGCTATGAAATCTGGAATTATTTTCAATTAAAAAAATCACAAGAGCCTGCTGTTATTGCATGCTTCTTGCATTAACAAGTGCCTGAATTGCTGCAGGTCATTAAGTGGATTTATAGGATTTACCTTACTAAAAGGTGAATGTACAGGAGTTTTTCTGCATTTTCTCAGATATTTTGTAATTTGCTTTGATGTTATGCTTACTGTAAATATTTATAGGACTAGTAAAACAATAGAAGCCTGAAAAACAAAACTGCAAATTTTATATGCATCTATTTCTATAGTAAAATACATATAGCACTCTATATTCCACTGATTTTTTAAAGTAAATATTAACTCTAGCACATTTAGGCAATATTAACTCCATTTTAGTCTGTTACCTCATCATCACAATAGGACACAAAAAATGTAGCTGCTACCTACAATGTTTCAACTGATTTAAAAGAAGTCAGTCACACAGAATATTGTGCAGTGGAGTCATTAGAGAGGGGTGCTTTGCAATAGCATCCTTCACATTTCAAATCTGTCTTGCTATTCCTAGGTTTTGTTCCCATTTGCCACACTGGTGAGGCTGTCATCAGCTTCAGCCCCATAATCCATACATGAATAGACATGACTAGCTGTGATTCTACCCTTGAGTGCACATTTTATTTCTATACTGAACATAGTGTATTCCAGTTGTTTTGATACTGATGCAGTAATGGACCTCACCATGTCATGCCAGATGGTTTAATCCTGTACCAGACACTGGTAGACCTTTGTTGCTCTTCAAGGTCTCTCTCCATTGAAAATCAGGGCAATTCCATGCCCCTCTCATGGACCAAGGAGACCTATCATTTCTTTCCCATTCAATAAAATTTTAAACCTGTAAATGTTTTAGGGCTATTTCAATGTTCTAATGTGAGGGTGGCTTCACTGTCAAGCTGACACTGTGAAACCTTCAGGGCATATCTCTTTCAATCTTCCCAATCAGATCAGTAGATCAGAGAGTATACAATACATATCTTTAAAGAGTGCTTATTCACCACTGGAAAAAGAAGGCTCAGAAGGTTGCCTACCAATAGCATTTTTGTAGTAGAAAAATTAGCAAAGAATACATTTTAAATATAAATTCTATATTGGCAAAAATAAGTTGGCATTTACAATATACAGCTTCTAAGCAAAGAATTTTTGGAGACATGTGGAGAGTAAAATACATGATCATACCTGTAGTTACAAAGAAAGGAGAAGGGAAAAATGGACTGATAGCATGAACAATTTCATACAAGGATGTATTTTTGTATTCTCTGCTTGCCAAAACAAGTTCCTGCCTAAAGTTTTAACAGACTAGAGTTAATCCATCACTTTTTAAAATTTAATACTGAGAGATAGTAAGCTTGGTATTTCCACATTTCATTTTAAAATGAGGTCTAAATGGCAGTCACAATCTAAACTCAGATAACAAACAGTGTAAGAGCAGGTGCTAGGGTAGAATAAACAGCAGGTGGCCATGAAGTAGGCAATTACTCATTTGTATATAAGATGTAAAAGATGTATAAAAGTAAACATAAATTTAAATTATTTATCCTAACCACTTTTAGAAAGAGCAAATAATTTCTGAAAAATATATTGTGAATGGCAAGAAAAATATTATTTTTTTTTCTCAACAGACAGATTTCTGTGTTTCAAAGAACAGAATACTGAAAGAAACTCTTTAAGAAAGAAGTGAGGTAGAGGCTTGTGCAGGAGGAAACAAGTCACCAGAGATCAGAGGTACTGTTTCTGACAGGGTTGCCTACCAAGTGGATGTGGGAGAAAGGAAAAGAAATACATAAAGCCTTCAAGAGAGCCTGTCTTTGCTCATATTCATATAACACAAAAAGCTATATTCCAAGTCTTTTTGTATATTTTAACTCTTGGCATGGCAGACATACCTTATCTACTGCATGCTTCTGTTCCCAGCAAATGCCACTCTGAAATCACAAGGACAAAAGCAAAACATCTTCCAGGAATATAACTCCTATCCAAATAAGAGAGTGAACAATTATTGATAAAGGTTTTGAAGAAACAGCGTAGACCAGATGATTCCATGTAAGTACTAGTGTCCGGTACCAGGCACAAGTACTTCAGTCCTCGTGCATATTCTGTTTGTTATCCTGCTATGGACCTCCACTCTCTAATGATCAGTGGCAGACTGTTGCTACTGGGCCCCATAATGAAATAAAAGCTCTCTCCAAAGAGATAAGGAAAGGATCTACCATTGAAGACTGTTGGCATGAGGTACCATCTGTGAAGTCAAATGGCTTTTTGAGGTGTTTTGGCTTGGGTTTGAGTTTGGGTTTTTTTTGTTTGGTTTAGGTTTTTTTTTTTTGTTTTGGTGGTTTTTTTTTTTGGTTTTTTTTTGGTTTTTTTTTTCTGTTATTGAGGAGTTTGGCACTTTGGTGATTTGTTTGGGGCTTTTTGTTGTTTGGTTGATTCATTGGTTGGTTTGGGTTTTTGTTGTGTTGCTTTCTTTGCTTTGTTTTTTAAACAACCAGCTCATAATCAGGATAAATATCTCATCACCAATACTGGGAAAACAAATCTTTTTTTCATTCTGATGAGATGTGTGCCTACTTTTCCTAACTAGTCTATATACAAACTAATGTTGATGTGAGTTTTCTTATTTTAGGACTAGGTTTACTCCACTGAAATTTGACAACTTTTTAATTGATTTGACTGAGCCTTTTCAATTTCAGTGCTAGAGTTGTATGCCAATATTATTATATTGAACTAGTTTTGTAAAATCCAGAGGGACCTTGACAAACTTAAAGAGGTGGGCCAGTGCAAGCCTCATGAACTTCAGCAAGGCCAAGTGCAAGGCCAGGTGAGGAATAGATTAAGTAAGACTAGCTCTGGGAAGAAAGACGTGGAGGTGTTCATGGGTGAGGAGTTCAACATGGCTTGACTATGCCCTCACAGCCCAGAAAGTCAGCCATGCCCTGGGCTGCATCAGCAGGTTCAGGGAGGTGATTCTGTCTCTCTCAGCTCATGAGCCCCAACCTGGAGTGCTGCATCCAGCTCTGGGGTATCCAACCCAAGAAAGACAAGACTTAGAGCAAGTCCAGAAGAGACGCACTGAGCTGATTAGAGGGCTGGAGCACTTCTCAAATAAAGACAGGTTGAGAGAGTTGGGGCTGTTCAGCCTGGAGAAGAGAAGGCTCCAGAGAGACCTTAGAACACCTTCCAGAACCTAAAGAGGGCCTACATAAAAGAAGGAGAGGGATTTTAAAAAGAACAGGACAAGAGGGAATAGTCTTAAACTGAAGGAGGGTATGTTTGGATTTGACATTATGAAAAAATTTTTTCCTGTGAGGGTGATGAGGCACTGGAACAGGTTGCCCAGAAAAGCTGTGGACTCTGCTCTACTGAAAGATGTCCCTGCCCATGGTAGATGATCTTTAAGGTCACTTCCAACCCAGACCCCTCCATGATTCTATGAAAATCAAAGTTAGAGGATTTTAGAGGAAGCTCAACAGAACTTATGATTTAAAGATTGTACCACACTAACACACTTGTCACTGCTTCCTTCTCTATTGTATTACCTGGGAGACCTTACTTCTCCTTGTAAGGTAAAATGGACAATTCTTAAATGGTAATTTACTTTGAACATGCTCGATACTATAGAAAAGATCACAGCAGGAATTTCTGAGAACCACTAGACTAGAAAGCTTTCCCCCCAGTCTTCTGTGCCTAATTTGTTTCAAGCTCGCTGCTTTTTGTTCAGATAGTAGTCTAAGGACTCATCTGCCTCCTGAGAGGTGCAGTAATAGAGATTTAGAAAGAAAGATTCTGATTACACAGGGCTTCAAAGACTGAATGCTGTGTTTTGATTACATAAAAATTGAGTAGCACTAACAATCCACCTGTTTTTCTTCAAAGTTTAATTCATTCCAAGTACAATAATTTCATTCTAAATTGCAAAATTAAATTCTTGCACATAGTTTCTATTCCCATATCAGTAGTTCTTTCCAAACAGGTCAAGAAGATTCTCTTAGGATTACACTTGCTCCTTGATTTAGGTTGGAAGAGAAATGATAACACATCAGTATGAGAGAAATAAAGAAAAATGAGAAACCCAGAAAGTTCTCCTTTTCCATAGCCTCATCTCCAAAATGTGAGAAGTCCATTTCAAATTTATTGAGAGTTTTAAGTGCTCAGACCAATAACATTTGTAATCATTCAACAGTCAATAATTCTGTGAAACCGTGGTGTGAATGGCTGAAGACAATTGAAATGCACTGAACAGACACATTAATAAAAAATTAATCAAGTGACAACCACAGGTCACTGCTTACTATTTTGAAAACCACTTGTCTTAACCTATACAGTATTTTGAACTCATAAAGGAAATATTGGAAACAGCAGTATATTGAATGCCTCTGGATAGCCTGACTAATGCTAGAAATTAGTCATAATGCTACAAATTAATATGTATTTCCTAGCTGATAAGCAGGCATCTTTCCAAAGTTGCTTTGGAAGACAATTGATGTAGTACAATGCATTTTTCTGAAGAGATTGATTTTAGCAACATGCAAGAAACTCCTACAGCAACAGTAATTCTGGGTTTAGGGTGGAGATGGAAGGCTAGGAAGCATTTCACCATTCAGCAAGGTCTGTTTGTGATGCAAGGAATTGTAGCCATACCTTAAACCCACTCCCAAATGCAAATCCATGCAGGATGCCTACAGTTTTTGACACATCAATATAAGAAGGACATCAAACTATTAGAGTGTGTCCAGGGGAATACTGATAAGGTGGAGAAAGGTCTCAAGGGCAAGACTTATGAGAAACGTCTTCTGTTTCAGAAAATTCATTAATTTCTTATTCTAACATTGCTTTCCTAGTAAGTAAGCTTCCTATATCTTTAGTTTTCCAATACAATTTTCCTTTTACTCCAGAAGGTACCTGCCTACAATGAAATTTTAATCAGTATGAAGAGCGTCCATAGGAAAAATGGAAGGGAAAAGGAAGGTAAAGAGCAGAAATGTGTCAACATTTATGCAGAGATTTATGTTAATCATCTGCAAGTACAGTCAAGATATTTACAGGTAGGATGTCACATAATTTCCAGATTATTTGAATAAAGAAGAAATTATTAGTTATAAAGCCGAAAAGTACACTTCTGATATTCAGAAACATATTCACACTTCCTTTACCAGAGATTCTGAATATAGGTAAGGCATATAAGGAAAATTAAAATTATGCTAAATGAAGTGATATTATCAGTCCAAATGGGACAAAATTTTGTACATTCAACCTTTCAGATCTTAAAAGCCAAACTCAACCCATATGCAGATTTGGAATAATTCCTCATGTTTAACTATTATACCATTGCATTCACATGAAGAACTTGCTTATTTTTCTAATGGTATAAATTGTCACTATGCAAACCATGCCACATCCTGAGACCATAACAATTAAGTCAAGCATTATATAATATCTTACTGGAATTTGTCACTTAACCCTTTCTTTGCATTTATGACTCCATTATTAATTGTCAGCATTTTTAATTCCCTGTAATTAATTTATTACATAATTGGTTTATGAGCCTAACTGGTTCACCTAATTAATAATCTTTTGCTTTAAAAGCTTTATACATTGCTTCTGTGCATCGCTATTTTATGAATCAATTTCAAATATTATTGATCAGTTATAGTATTTTTCCAGAGGACTTGATTACTGCAACACTATCAACTACAAATATCTTTCCTTCCAGTCATTGACTTCATTTACTTTTATTCTTTTCCTTGAAACACCTTTTGTGTCCCAAATTTAGACCTTTCAGATTCTTGAATTATTCATTAACACTATTCCTATTGAAACAAGCATATCACACCCACAAAATTTGCTTCCACCAATCTCACTTGATCTACTCCTCCACAAAATAGTCCTCAGCCCACGCCAGCTAACAAAGATATTTTTTTTTCTACTACGTTTCTGAACAAACATCACTTTTCCCTCCTGAATGGCCTATTTCTGAGACATGCACTGGTGGCTTCTCAGTCTATTAGCAAGTCTTCACCAACCAGATCAGGAACAACTAGGCATTTTAAGGAAAAGGCACTGTGTTTTCAGCCTTCAAATCTTTGCAATATGTTTCTGTCTTTGACTTTTAAAGTGATAAAAATACAAAAACAATTATTTGGCTTTGGAATGAGTTTCAGTAGTTTTTTTTTTTTTTCTTCTTTTTTTTTTTTTTAATGCTGAACAGATTCTTGTTTATCCTTTTATTTAGCCAATAAAAAATTAATATTTTCACAAAAGTTTATGAATCAATTTACTGATTACTTTAAAACTTATCACTAAAACAATTATAAAGTCATTAATAATAAAATTATGCCTTTATTGTCAGCATGACTCTTTCTCAAAACATTAGAAGGTTTCCCATGAAATATCCTGTACTTATCATTAATTTCATCACAACTGAAAAGCAACCCCCCTCCCCCCTCAAACCTTAAAATCAGAAAGCAGAAAAATCTAAGAGATGCAATTGAATCCACTGTGAATTCACAACTGAATCCTGTGAAAGGGAAAAAAATGTGCTACTCAAATAGCCTGAATTTTTTTTTTAAACTGTGCATTGAACTCAGCTTTTCTATTCATGGCAAAATTGCAACTGAGATTGTTTTTATACAAATTTTCTAGTCAGAACAGTTATCTTTGGTGGTATCCATAACCAATAATAAAAATGTTGCTCAAAAGTCTCAGGCTCCCATTGTAGAATATGACGTTAAATCACAGCTGATCTTTCACATTTGACTAAATGAAATATAATGTGAAAAAGTGAAAGAGGAAAGGAGTACTCAAGAAGGATTTACTCACAATATATGAGCAGAAGATACGTTCACTAACAGAGCAACAAAAGCAAAAAGAGACGCAAAAATTATTTTCCAGACATAGCACTGGAAAATTCTTCACATCTAAAGCCCTCAATCTTGTTTTAAAATGTTCTGTCCTTCCCCTCTCCAACAGCTGTTGGCCTCATGAAATTTTAAAGTATTTGCCAAAACACTGCGGGGGAGATTGTGGGAGTTTTGTTTGTTTTTAATATCCCTATTGTGTAAGCCTTTGTTGGTAGTCTTGCTAACAAAGCCATTTAAAGAGTATTATGCATCTTCTTTTAAAAAGCTATTACAGCATGAAGGTTGTATAAAGCACAGATATTTCATCTCACTGAATGGCTATGTCAGCAGACATCAACACTATCTCCTTTCAGCAGAAACACAGTAAAAACCAACTCTATGACACAATGGAATGTATCTAGAGCAGGAAGAGATTCCATAAACTTTTTCCCCTTTTCAAAAAAAAACCTCCTATCCCAATCCACAAGTTAACAGAAAACACATTATACAGGCTACTAAGACGTAGAGCAGTTCTCCATTAATTCCCTGTCAATTGAATTAACTAACATTTATCTTGTTATTGCTGTAGTGAAAACTAAAGAGAACAAGATACTTATACTAATGCACAGTCCTAATTCATATGGAAAATGAAAGCACATCAGAAGACCTATTTGCCACTTACAGGTATTTGTCAAGACCACCAAAGCTATTTTGAGACTCCTTTTTCTCAGACAGATTTTACATCACCTAAATTCCAATCTAAGAGATTAGATTTCACAGGAGGACTTCAATGGATTCCTAAAAATAGTATAAAGACCATGAAACTGAAACTTTCACTGCCCCCCTTATCGTAATTGCTGGTACAAAAATACATTTACTTTCAGGGAAAAAAGTAATTATTTGTAGTAAGAAATACTGAATCTCTTAGAGAAAACCTACACACTATAAATGTAGAACTGGGAGGTCCTTAAAACTACTAGAACTTTGGGACATCATTTAAAGCTTATGTCTTTTGATAATATAGCTTTGCATTAGACAAACATTTATATTATTCCAGTGTTGTCTACTCAATATTTTTTTCTTCAGAAACCTGTCTTCACAGGAGATTTATCTAAATCATAATTCTCTAGACATTTAGGGGAAAAAAATAGCTTCTTTGCTATACTCTTTAGTTGCTCCTGAAATTTTTGGCAAAAAAAAGTCAAAAATATTCTGTTTCTACTTGATATTATGTCCTGCAAGACAATGTACAAAATACTGAGGTAATTTCAAACACATACAGTTGGCCTCATCATTCTGCTATTAGGGATACTTTTGGAGGTTACAGTTATTTTTGTACTTTTAGTTATGTTATATAGATGACATATTATTGGAACTAGGTGGCACTAGAGACAAAAGTGCCAAATAAATATTCCAAATTCTATAAAATTGTTGACTCAGGAATGCTATAATCATTTAGTGATCCACCACTGTCTGAAGAAATAGTGGAAATATGACAGAAGGTACTTTCTTAAAATAGACACACAAGAAGATCACTTAGCATACCTGGTGAATCTCCATTCACTTTAATGCAGTTGAACAGTGAGATATTGGGAATAAATATGTTGTAAGCCATTCTCTGGGTTCAGTGTCTACATAGGGAAACGAAACTACAGCAGGAATTTTGACTTTAGTTTTGTACTGGCTTGTCATGACACAGCTACACACACCTCTGCTGTAGAGAGCAGACAGATGCTGCAGAAAAACCTTCCTAGTCAAATAATATGACCTAAACTCTTGACTTGACTGAAACTTTTGGTTTAAACATTATCAAAGCCATGGTTACTTTTGATTTAAACAGCTGCATATTCTCATTCTGACAACATTGAAGGTTAAGCAACAAGCAAATTATGTCCCAAACCTTGCAACAAAAGATTGATTGTTCCCAAACCTATCACATTGTTCTTTGCAGGATAGAGTTCTTTTCTGCCTACATTTCATAGCTCATAAGTGGTTTTACCCATCAGTTTCCCTTCCCTCAATCTCCATGGAGCAATGTAAATGAATTAAATAAAAGTTCTGTTGAAGTATAAAGTGAAGGTGAAAAGGCAGGTAGGATACCTTGAAGTACAACAGAATAGTTATAGCAATCAAGTGGTCTATATATGTCAAGCAGTTAAAAGAATACTTTTGATAAATGATAGTCAAATCTTTCCCCTGGATGATGAAGAAAAGAAGCTTCACAATGCTCAGTAGAGAACTTGTATTCCAAATAAATCCAAAATTTAATGCAGCCAATAATCTGTCTTCAGTTATGTGGTTTCCTTTGAAACGCGTATAGCAAGTTCTGAGCAGCTGCAGTGTGCTACAACTAATGGAAAGCAAAACTACTCATCGAGACTGATGCCTCCCAGACCACTGAATTACTTGGTCCCATTGTACAATTTACATAAAAAACCCAGTAGATTTTTCTTTTGAAGAAAATATTGCAGTTTAAGCAATACTTTGTTAAGTTCACAACAGCAGCTGCCTGATAACCACAAACATCTCTGTTGATTAGAAAGAACTGGGGGGACAGGGGGAATATTTTAGGATTTATTCTTTTGCAAGAAAAATAAATACTGAAAACACAGTAATTGTGAACAGTACAATTTCTGAACAGAAAATGTTAGGTCTGTCTTTTTACTGCATTCTGAATTTCATTGAATGATTTAAAAGGTTGGATTCAGTGATCTCAGAGGTCTTTTCCAGCCCTAATTGATTTTCTGTGATTCTGTAAAACATCATCATCCAAAATTTAATGTCAGTGTGAGCTGACATTTCTGCATCTTAAAGACATTTCTTCTGCCAAGAAGGTTTCAGAAGCTGCAATTATTTTAATATCTACATGGCAGGCCTTTCTGAAGGAATAAAGCAACCTTGCCTTTCTCTTTGACCATTCCCTTCATCTGGCAATCACTAGGAATCAGGCTAGAAGTTCTATAGGGAGTCAGTCCATCTCCTTTCCTGAGGTTTGCTATAGCACAGCTAAAAAAGGCTCGACCTAGGTCAAAGCTTCGACAAATTATCTGAAACTAACTTAAATGTCCTAGGAATACACCATGTATAGGAAATTTCATGAAAATCAAGTCACATCATCCTTTATTTTAGCTAAAAATGCAAAAAAATTCCCAACAAATCCTCCCAAAAGAAAAAATAAACAAACAGAACCCAAAACGAAACAAAAACCAACAAAAACCACACAAGCAAAACCCCAAACCAACCAATCAAAGAAAAATTTTAAAAAGCCTCAAACAAACATTTGGAAACCAACAAAAAGAACCCCATTAAAAGTGGTATCTAAATGTATATGCAACTTGGTGCTGTGGTTTAGCAATGGTATTTCCCAATTTAGTGTTTCCACTGAAACCCTCCAAACCATGCACTGATCACACACTTACTTCTCTCTCCCCATTCCATTTTCCTTGTGGAGGGCTGAAGAGGAGAATGAGAGGTACAAAAGATCAGAGGTGGAGATGAGAACAATCTACTGAAAACACCTATGAGATAGAACAAACAGTAGTAGCAATGGTATTAATACCAAAGTGTTCAAGAGGTGAATGATTCACTCAATAGAAGTCACCACAGAGAAATCCCTGATCATACCTGACTGTGCTGCCGTGCTCTGTGACCAGGAAGAGAGTCCTTTCCCCATCCCTGAAAAATGAAAATTGTACAGAATAATCCTGGCCATGCCCATCCTGGCTAGTGCAAAAATTAACTCTGTACTGTCCAGGAGCAGGACACTTGTATTGTACTTCTTAATCCTCTATGGACAAAACCAGTTCTTGGTGTTCTAGTATTTTAAAGTTAATAGATTTTTAGATTTGTTGGTTTGGTTTCAAAGTAAATTGGTTCAAAGTTTCTCAAAGTCTGACAGGCACTGAAGACAATGCTACTGTCTTATTTTCTGCTGTGCTAGCATAGCCATAGGAAGTACTGTTAATGTAGCAAGTCTTCAGTGGATATATTAGTTTAGACAGTCTCCCACACAGAATTTTTATTTCAACAACAAATGAACCAGCAAGTTCATCGTTGTGTGAACTTGGAGCACTTTTCAGAGAAATGAGTACATTTTTCGTGTTCTCCTATAGTGAAACACTGGCTACAAGACACATCAAACTTGCTGAGTCATAAAAATCCATATTTTATTAATTACTACAATTTGTTGTTTAATAGACACAAATGCTTATTCTCCTCAATATGGAGATGCACAAAGTAATAGGCTAGTTTGGGTTTTACTTTTATTGCAGAGGTACTTAAGAACCTTGGTAAAAGTTGTTTTTCATATTATAATTTATTCTGACCCTTCCAACAAATTGTAGCACCATACTTTAGAGATTGGAGCTGAGACACATAAACCAGTCAGGAGGTTAGGCTAATTTTCCAGTATTTCAAGAATGGAACAATAATTCCAGATTAAATAGCAAAGTTCTTTTGTAGTCAAATAAGATTAGAATAAAAAATAACAATGATATTGATCTTGTTAGTCTTGAAGTAATATAGCTTTATAAGAGAGTTGAGCAGTTTCAGAATCTCCTTCAACTTTCTAAGTGGCTGGCAAGTAATGAGCTCTTTATATCTGGTATCACTATGAATCCACTTAACAAAGCTTTAAATGAATCCTGCTTTAGAGTTAACATTTGCTTTCTGAAATGGAAATTATCTTCTATGATGATTACTTATTATATCTGAGGCTCCATTGCTCATATTAAGGCAAATCTCCAAAATAAACATGTTCTAGCCAAAACTAAGAAAAGAGTATAATATTATATCAATTCATAAAGAATAAGAAATACACCTGTCTTCTAGCTGGATGCTACTGCTAAAATAGCTCCTTATTTAATTTAGAGTTTATTCCTCAGAGTAGCACAACCACTCATAGTTATTTTCTGTTTAACTAGATGGGGTAGATTTTTTTTCTTAAATTATTATTATTATTGAGAGTGAAAACTGTTCTGTGAAAGAGCTCTTTGAAAATCCTTCAGTTAAACTCAGGTTTATAATCAAAACTGTAAATTACTAGATGAATTGTGAAATATGACCAATACAAAAAGTGAAAGTCAAAATTATATCTGTTTGTCTTTAGGGGTTTTAGGAGTTTCAGGGATTTGGGTTTTTTTTTTGAGGGGGGGTTAGACTGTTGTTTAGTGTTATTTTGAGGAACATTACAGAAAAAGAAAATGCACCTTGATCATCTTTACTTACTGTATTGTTTCTTTCTCATTCTTTCCTGCCTTCCTTTCCCAAAATCAGAAATGTCCATTCTTCCAAAATATGCTTTTTTTTTCATTATACACAGCAAGTTAAAGCATATTCCAGGAACAGTTACAATATTCATCATGGACAATTCATACTGTATGCTGTTAGAACTCAGATGTTACTCCCCTGAATGGCTATGAGACCCTGGCCATATAAACTTGAGCATGAACTTTGGAAATCACAGGATTAAAAGTCATCTTTCTCAGATAGCTCACCAGTATGCAGTTGCTGCAAATGTCAGAAAATACCACAGTTTATACAAACAGTAAAAAAAGCCCCTCTCCCACCCAGCACTCAAAGCCTTCATTAATATTAGAATTAATAGAGGAAAAAAAAACCCAAACAAATATCCCACAACACATAGAGATTAGTTCTTTCCTAACATCGAGATAAATTGCATATTGACAATTTTAATTCAAGAATAAGATTCTAAGCTACACTTTTTGCCAATTAATTCATTAAGTGTTCTGCAATATTTATCTGGGAAATTAGTAAGATTTTCAGCTGTAGCCATGTTTTAAAAGACCAAAGAAGTAACTCATTGCTTCAGTGCCATAATTTTGCATTTTGCACTAAGTAGTATTTAAAGCATCCTTGACTACTTCTCGAAGATTCCTAGAAACTAACTTGTGGCTGGACTTGCTGTGGGATACATCAATACCTTTCTTTCCTCATTTCATGGCTTGATGAAGTAAATAAAATAGCTATATTAAAAAGGAAAATATTTTAGAGATCAGTTTGTTTTCTTTTCTGTATAATTCATGAGTCTAGGTGTTTTTTTACCTAAATTACTAAAATTTTTGGCTACATATCTATCTTGATTGATAAGGGGAAAAAAGTATAAACATTTTCCTTTCTAATGTCAAATGGTTTAGGTATTTCTAATGTTTTATAGTCAAACAATGGATTACTGAACTAATAAGAAATATTTCAAAACTGTCTATTCTTGGCACTATTACAAAAGTACCACATATGTTCAGAAATTATAATATGCTGTTTCCACAAAGTATTGCATTGATCACTAATAACTCTTCCTGCCTCTCCCTCCTCCCCTCCCATTTATTACAATTGTCCAAGGATTGCTTTTCTACAAAAGACTTATTGTCCCATAAAGACAATAAAGCACTGGCTTGGGCTGACCATGTCACACTGTTTTTTGGTATGAGATGAGCTCCTTCAATCTCCCAATTTCTGCCCACAGCCACCACTGCTCTTATTACAGTTCAGATGGCCATTCCACAGACAAGGTTTCATGACTGATGGAATATTGGCAGCAGCACCTCTACCCTCTCTGATATTTTAATTTCTTTAGTTGCTGCATCACATTTTTATTTTGGTTTAACTTATCACACTCAGGTCTGTCTTCTTTAACTTCAGGGTCTAAATTCCAGACAGCAGAAATTCCAGAATTAGATTTTGCATTCATGCAGACATGTTGTTGTCTTTTGTACCACTGAACTTCTGTTACAGTCCTGGAGTTCACCTGAGACACGTTATACACTAACAAATTTCATAACATGCAAAGTAAATAACAAAGTGAATATGAGGAAGGAACATTTAAAATCTGCCAGAAACTTCACACCAATGGACTTCTTTCTTAAAAAAAAAAAAAAGTGTTGGTGACCTTTTCTATTATTTCTTTTTCATTTTTATGACATCTTATGAAATGTTACTCACATCGATCGATTCGAGTACTTGCTTTATTTCATAGTCCCCCTACCACTTATGTTGGCATGACCTACATTCAATAAACCTCTACTAAAGCTGAATCTTATTTTCCCTTTACCTTCAAAATTTTCCTAAATTTAAGGTCATTGCATCCTCTGTAACAATAATAGCATCCCAATATTACAATCAAGCCTATCAGTGTTAACTTTCGTTGCAAAGCTAAAATTAAATAAATTACCAGATAGTTCTAGACATTCTGGAAAACCACAATGTAGATCCTATTTCTACAACTTTAGAAAAATATCTGGCATTTCACAAAATAAAAATTTCTGAGTTTATTTTACCTGGAAATGCTGCTGTTTCAGGCTCATAAATAGACTCGTGAGATCTCCTCCACTTCTCTTTTGAAAACATTCTGAATTCCAGTGTTACTTTCTCAAAATTTAATAAGCAAAAAACTGTCTTAGTACTATAGTGTATTAAGAAAAAACTGTCATATGTGAAATATATCACTCATTTATTATTGACAACCAAAATGAACAAAAATTACTTATAAAATAGATGATTATTTTTGCAGCTAAATAGATTTGCAGAGTTAGTTACTGCTCACTTGGAAAGAGTTCTGGTTTTTGGGGTTTTTGTTTTGTTTTTTTTTCTTTATGGCAACCATTTTCTTGTTGTTTCCATATAGGCCTCAAGTAACACCACAAGATCTGACTTCCTACAGTGCTTATGAGTTAAGGAAACTAAAAACTGGTATGGTCTGGTTTTGTTCCCTGCTGACAACCAGCTCCTGCAGTTCTGCATGAAATGGATACAGCTGAAAAAGCTCTTTCTAAACCACTCTTTTCCACAAAGATAAAAAAAATACTCCTCACTATTCTGCAGGACTGCAGGACTTCTCAGAGTTTCGAAGGGTTGAACAAATTCTCTATTGCACATACCATAGTTTAGCAAAACAAATAAGTAATGAAAATACAGAGGAAAGTTAAGAGCATGTGGATTATTACATACTTCTGCACATGCAAAAAAAAAAAAATGGGGACAGAGAAGAACTGAAGATTTAGGGCTTTACTGCTCTATTTGAAAAAGTTAGAGAGTATATGTCATCCAGAAAGAAGTCACTTTCAGTTCAGATACTGATGTAATTCTGAAAACATTTATCAGGTATATCCTTTTTACAGTCACTTTTTGATTGTTGCTCAATCCAGAAATGAAAGTGCCAGGCAAGGCAGAGAGGTAATACTTTTATGGTATCATCTGCTGCTCACAAGTTGTTTAGTGAGAGATATTTCTTTAATGTTCCTTCTTCACAATATTTCTAATTCCTGCTAATGAGCTCCAGATGGCTCTCTACAAGTATCATCAAGGTACCATGACAGTGCATGCTGCCTCAATAGGAAGTTAAGCTTCAATTAATTGTTAGAGGATTTTCATTTATGAAGTTGCAACACCTATTTAATTCAAAATATTCTTCTGAATCATTCTGGGATAGCTTCTTTTTTTTTTTTTTTTGCTTTTTTTTTAATGACTGTCCATAAAAGAGCAATCACCAATAGGATACTGTTTTGCCATTTCCTAGAAGATCCTTTGCAAAAGATGAAAGGACATTTAATTGCATTTTATTGCAACCATCTTTTTGAACAAACCAATCAACCCTAGCATGTTTAAGACCTGTCTTATACTCCAGAAACTTGTCAAGAAAAATCAAGTAACTAGATTAAGGTAAATTCAATTTTGTTCTTGTGAGAAACTGAGCTGTACCTCCCCAAGAAAAATAGTGTTCAACCCTTTGTTCTGTTGCTGCAGAAGCTTGTATTTTTTTTCTTTTTAAAATTATTTTACTGAGGAACTGTCAATAAGAAAAACAGCTTCAATATTACTTATCTTCTGACTGTAAAAATGTTTAAGACACCCTTGAGAAAGACTCTTAGCATTCCAAATTCATCAACCTTGTCAAAAGAGAGTTAGACCCTTTAACAGCCTGTTAATCCTGCAATTTTCAGACCACTCATAGACCTATGCTGTCTTAAACCTTTGTGAACTCTACTGGAGAACCTACTTCACATTTGTTTAATTCTGAAAAAACAAGAGTAAAAGATCTACTGTATTTAAAAAAAACATGGAGGCAGAAGTTACTCTTTCACCTTTTGGACCTTAAGAGGAGCTTTGCAGTTTTAAGCACTATCTGTTAGAAAATGTTTTGCAGGTTGCAGGTCAAAATTCACACACTTAAAAATTCAAGCATGTTGTTCTTCCCCATTCATGTAACTATGTTAATTAAAGCATGACTAAAGAAGAGGAGAGTCATTTACCCTGGTCCTTACCCCTCACCTCAAGTATTGAACACAAAGTCAAGGACTAGTTATCGAAAACATGCTGTGCTAATCATAATAAATCCCTTAATGTTCTACTTTTCCACTGAGATTAACAAAATTTGTTTTCCAGAGGATATATATTTTTTTTAAGTCAGTATTTGTTCACTTGTTTGTAGGAGTCCATTCATAATGGCTATTCTAGACCTGAGGGAGCGTCTGTTGTTACGTTTCCATAAGATCTAAATGCAGCATAAAAAGCTGTAAGTGATGTTTCCTGACAAACCAATATATGTTGTCTTTTCAATTACATGCAGCTTGAGAGCCTTGCAGCTCAGCCATCAGGCACCCAGAAAACCATAGTTCATATAAAGTTCATGCTTTCTAACTCCTCAAAAGCCTCAAACTACCAAAGTAAAATAAAACCAACTAAGATATGGGCATACTTTACTAAATAACCACATGGTACTGTCAACATGCTCCTGAGTCTATTTATGTCCTCTTGTTTCCCTGGCTTGTTGCATTTTGAAATGCAAATACTTTAGGAGAGAAAAAAACTATTTTTTAGCTTGCCAGCCAGTGCTCAGCTTCCCTGGTACACATCCAAAGAGAATTAAAAATAAAATAAAAAACAATTAAAACCACTATTTGTATGGCCTGCAATTATGCTTCTGTGATCTCTTCAAATTAGACATGGAAGGCCTTCAGCGCTTCTTACAAAAGGAAAAGAAGTTAGTTTACAAATGTTACTTAGTGAAGGACAATATTCCAGCAAAAACAGATAGTCTACAGCTTTCTCTCTATGTCAAGAAAGCATTTTCGTCCTTTGCCACAATCTGCATGTGTAAAATATCATGTTACCCTTCTATTCCAAGAATTTTACCTCCTGCAGTATATTAGCTGAGATAGATACGTATTTGTGTCTTAGAAATAATACTATAATCATTGACATAAGCAAGCTACTTCATAGTAGAAGTGAGTAATACATCACTACCACTATTTTATTTAAGAATTTTAATATTTGAAAAGCAACTGAAATTAGAACAGGACAAACAGTAAAATAGGATTTTCATATTTCAGAATTTTTAATTACAAATGAACCTAAACATCTATCATGTGGCATATCCTGGATCTCAGAAAGATTACTTGGGAAAGGCTCTAGAAGCCAAAAGTAGTCTGGTAGACTGACTGAAAAGAAGAAAAGTGGTCAAACTGTCAGGAAACCTGCCTGGACTGTGGCTTCTGGGACCTTCTAGGTCAGCTGTGCCACAGTGAAAAGGAAGTTTGTCAGCTTGTTCTCATTCCTCAGTCCCCTTAAATAATATCCACCTCAACAAAGAACAGACAATTCCCATGAAGGATCTTTTTCACATATAAAACATTTTGTTATACTTTCTGTGAATCAGTGGATTTGCATATGTGAAATTCTTTACATTCCTGCATAATGAGTGAATTATGAAGTTCATATCTTCCTTTGTGCCAGATAGATGACTTCTGCTTCTAAAAATCAGTCAAAACCATGCATAGATCACAAATTTGAATTTTAGGCAAATGATACATAGTGCTTCATGGTAGGTTTAAGTTTTCACAGATATTAACAGCACAATTTGAAATGAAAGTCAACACATAAATGTAGTCTAAATCACATTTCTTTTTGAAGGCTGGGCTAAGGAAAAAAAAAAGTGATGAATAGAAATCAGTTGTTAATTTCTGTCAGACTTCACACACTCACCAAGAAGAAAACATTAAACATATCAGCAGGACTGTATTTATCTCAATAAATTTAATTAATTTACTTAACTATGATATCTCAGTGATCTCCCTCTATCAAATTCCTCTTTTACCAATAATTCAAGACTTTATTTTATACTCCTGATAGCATTTAGTCACATCATTACAGCATACTCTTCTAAATCAATCATGCACTGAGTTAAAGAAAGGTACAGATATTTTGAAGTGAGTAATGTTCCTCTGCTCAAAAGAATAATTATAAATTCAGACAATAAACTGATCTGCCTCATCTTCTTGTATTGTATTTTTCATCTCTAGTGTCAATATTTTCCACATTTCTAGACAGACAAAATTGTTGTTATATACAATATAGACTTTTTAAGTCAGTTACTACTTCACAGTAAAGCCTTGTTCCAAACTTCAGGCAAGAGGTATGCATAATAGTTCATGTTTTTTGATAACAAAAATTCTTGCAGCTAGCACAAAATAAATCTGCCAGGGAAAGGGATTCTACAAGTGGTGACCCACATCACAAACTTATGTGTTCAGTATTACATCTTTTAACAGGCTTGGAAGATAATTACATATAAATCAGATGTCCCGTTAAACTTCAATTAGTATAATCAAAATATTAATCACAGACAGTTTCTGTCTCAAAAGCAAGTTTTCCCAAATCACATATTCTTTCAGGAGGAGTTTACATTTCTGATAAATCATATGTATGGTAGGTGCATGTAATAGACTGCTTGATTAACCACAGTGCATGCTTTTTTTGTCTAGAGTGGTTTAGAGAGTTTGAGGGTCACTGTCTGAGCTTCTCAGATATGTCATATCTCAATGTCTGATTTCTACTGACCTAACTGATCTTTTAAAATTGAAAGTGTTTATTATCTCTTGACTTCTTTAAACAGTGTGAGCATTCTAATTTCATATGACTGTGTAGCTTATTTCCAGAGATTAATTAAATCATAAATATAATCAGTTTTATTTAGGTTTTATTTAAAAAAAAACAGATGGATACATCTCAACTGGTATTTCACAGGCTGCCAAGGTGGGTGTGGGGTGAGAACACATGTTAAAACCAAAGCAGATTCTTTGCTGGAAAAATGTTTACAATTTCCTTCTTAACAGCACCTACAACTAGGAGGCTGAAGTCATCAACACACTTCAATGCTATGCATCACCACTGCTAAAACACACCCCACTTATGTTGCTTAAAGGTTGGAATAAAAACAAACAAACAAACTGGTTCTATCTAGTTCTTACAAGCTTTTGCCATCACATGTCTTTTCATGCCATAAAAAATATCCTTTCTTTGGTTGCTTCCAACAAATAACCTCCTATGCAAATGAAGTATTGGAAGCATATTAATGTCAGAGACTGAAACAAATGAAACAGGTATTGCGGGAAAAAACAGTGTTCAAGCATGATACATATAATTGATTATTTGCATGAAGAATAATGAAAAATAATGTACATAATAGATAGGGCATACACAGAGTAAAGAAAATTCATTTCTGGATTATGAAAAAAATGTGTAATTTTCCCAAAAGTTGATGGGGTTGGTCAATAATTGCCTGGATAGCCAATCTCATGCTATAATTACCTCTAGCTAAATTCTTTCCAATAGAATTGCTTTGACAGTCAGTTTCATAATTTGTTATTTCAAATTGAAATGGAGCATATTTGACTGACCACGTCATTATCAAAAATCATGCCATTGTTTAAAATGTTGAACCAGAAGCTATGAATTTGCAAAAGGCTTTTACTCACCTAAAATTATAAATTTCAGTACTAACCAAACACCAAATTCATAATGTGAGAAAAAATGTTTAAAAATATTATTTATATTGTTTCAAGTTTACTAAGAAAAGCTCCTAGATTAGATGTATCAAAAGGACCAATCAAAACTCTAAAATTACAACATTTATCTTTAATACACTTATTGAATAAAGAAATTAAGAAAGACTGAAGAAAATCTTCTGTCAAAAATTAGAGACATAAAAATGCTTATTGAGGTCATTTTTTGCCAGCTTATGAAACTGAGCATGATAGGAAGCACTTAAGTCATCACATTTGTGGACAGGATCTTAGACATTTGAACTGTTAGTTGTCTAGGGCACCATTAAAGTCTTCACAGTCAGAGCATCTGCTCCCTGACCTACTTCTGCTATTACAACTGCAAAATGCAAAAAGATCCTCCAATACACAAAAATGAAATTCAGCCACTTTTAGCCAGCAAGAAAAATGTCCAAAGGCTTACATGTGGCATAATGACAGGGCTTTTCAGGGAAAAATTTGTATGGATTTTTTGGTGGAGTTTGTTGTTGTTTTGGGTTTGGGTTTTTTTGGTTTTGGTTTTCTTTTTTTGTTTTCTTTTGGTTTGGGTTTTTTGGTTTTTTTTTTTTTTTTTTGTTTTGTTTTTTTTTTTTTTTGGTTTTTTTTTTTGTTTTTTTGTTTTGGTTTTTTTTTAGTTTTTTTGGTTTTTTTTTTTTAGTTTGTTTTGTTTTGTTTTGTTTTTGTTTTTTTGTGGGTTTTTCTGTTTTTTTCTAAGAATTCTTCAGAAAAACAAGAAGTCTTTACCAGTCATCATCTTCAGTATCCTATCTTGTGCAAGATTGTGAAGTGCTAGTACCTCACTACAAGAAAGCATGTGTAGTGATCTCTTTTTGGCAGTGGAGAAAGATCAGCATTTACTGCTCTATTTTTGAATGAAGCAGCTTTTCTCTCTTTCCTTAAGAACATGCCTGTACTCAGGTTAATAGTGTTAGGAATGCTATTGGCTCCAGTTGAGCAACTTAGTCATCCCACTTCAGAATACTCAAATTGCAGCTTGAAACAGCTGCTCACCTCTTCCACAGAGGTGGAAGTGTCTCTTCTGCTGGTTCTCTGGCTAATAGATATTTACAGGATTGATATGAAGAAACATGTAATAAATCAGGAGTCCATGTACTTACCAATGGATGAGCACATCTCCAGTAAATAAAAGTTTTGATTCAGGGCTTCCCACATATGTCTCTCCCTGAAACAATGTTCTCTCTTACAACAGGTACAATGTTGACCAGTGCAATTCACTAACAAAAGGAAACAAGGAAGAAACATATTCAGTCAGCTTTTTGATTGATAGGAAATGGTAACTTAGGTAGTAGAAATCTAGTCCAGATATGGATAGTCACTGGGTTTATTTCTCTAAACCTATAAATGTTTGTTGTGGCACAGAAAAGAAGGAGAGATAAGCTTGTGCTTAGATTAAATAGTGACCTTAAGTGTTACAGCATCCTGGTGTATGAAACTGAAATTGCAAAATAAAACTGATCTAAGCTAAGTATTTATTCAAGAAAAATTCATTTTTTCCTAGGTATATTAAATATATTGCATATCACTACATCCAATTTCATTTTTTAATCTTTATTTGATGATTTTAATCTTTATTTGATGATTCAGTTGCTTTTTTTCATCACTTACATGCAACTCACATATGCATTTACATGTTGGGCATGTAAATTCTGTCAGGTTTCTCATTTTATAATGGATTAGAAGGCTGAGAAACTTGGAGTACAGATGTTCATTTACTTCTTTAGACAACAAAAGATATAGTGCTATAAATCAGTAATATTGGATGTATTCTATATCCTGACCTACTGAAAATGAGAAGCAATTAGGAAATTGTTTTTATTTATATGTTTACTTCCACCTCTGCACAGTCATTGTAACCTACCAGAATGAGGTCAGAATTTGAACTTACTGTGCTCTTTGCCATTTAGTTTATATATGTGATTTGAATTCCAGATACTTCAATAAGGACAAACCAGCAGGTCAAGACTTGTCTTAAAATAAACACTGTTGAAATGAGAATTTACCAATTACTGCAGAATGGAGCAATAAATATTATTTGGATTAAATATAGTACCTAAATCATCTACTAAATTGCAACTGAGTCAAGGTGAAAAAAACTCATGCAAAAAAACATTCATTTCCTTCAGACTGATTATTCAGTACAAAAACACCCATGTACAATTGCAGCTTTTTTCTAAACCACCCAAGCATCAATACATAACACAGACAGGTAAAGAAAACATAAAATTGCATATAGATTTGTTCAAAAACTAAGAAGCTACACCTACTAGCACAGTTCTCTTCATAATCGCTGGAGATGCAAGGACACACATCTAAACTCACCACTGCACACTGCTTCCCTTTCCATCAGTAAGTAAAATTACTGAAGTAAGAATCATATAATGGCTTGGATTGAAAGGGACCTTAAAGATCACCTATTTCTAATCCCTTTGCCATGAACAGAGACACAAGCCAGGTTGCTCAAAGCTCTATCCAACCTGGCCTTGAATACTCCCAGGGATGGAACATCCACAACTTACCTGGGCAACCTGTTCCAGTGCCTCAACATCCTCACAGTAAAGAATTATTTTCCTTCTAATATAAACCTACTGTCTTTTCCATGTGAAATCATTCCCCTTTGTCTTTCATTACATGCTCTCTATCTTTTTTGTAGGTTCCCTTCAGCTACTGGAAGGTCACAATTAGGTCACCCACAAGCCTTCTCTTTTCCAGGCTAAACAGTCCCAATTCTTTCAGTTTTTCCTTACAGGAGAGATTTTCCATCTGTTTAATCATCTTGGTGGCCTCCTCTGTACTTACTCCAGCAGGTCCTGTGCTGGGGCCCCCAGAGCTGGATGCAGCACTGCAGGTGGGGTCTCACCAGAGCAGAGCAGAGGGGCAGAATCCCCTCCCCTGCTGGCCACGCTGCTCTAGATGCAGCCCAAGACACGTTTGGCTCTCTGGGCTGCGAGTGCACATGGCTGGGTCATGTCCAGCCTCTCACCCACCAGCACACCCAAGTCCTTATCATCAGGACTGTTCTTGATTAGTTCATCCCCCAAGTTGGGTTGATACTGGGGGCTGCCCTAACCCAGGTGCAGCCCCTTGCACTTGGTCTTGTTAAACTTCATGGAATTCCCCTGGGCCCACTTCTTGGGCTTGTCCATCTCCTTCTGGATGCCTCCAGTGCATCAACAGAATTACTCAGCTTGGTGTCATCTGCAAACTTGCTGAGGCTGTGCTTGATCACTTTGTCACTGCCTGTGTCATTAATGAAGATATTAAATAATATTGGTTCCAGTACAAAACCCTGAGGGACAGCATTTGTCATTGATGTCCGCTGAGACTTTGAGCCATTGATCACTGTGCTCTGGATGGAACCATTCAACCAATTCCATATCCACCAAACAGTCTAATAAGAGATTCACTAAATCTCTTATTTAGTGAAAAGGTTATTCTGGGGGTTCGTGTCAAAGGCTTTACAGATAAATGACTTTAAAAGTCCTTCCCATGTCCACTGATGTAGTCACCCTGACATAGATGGCCACTAGTTTGTTTACCTGCCCTTGGATAGCCATGCCAACTGTCCCGAATCAACTCCCTGTCCTCCATGTGCCTTAGCATATGTGCTAGGAGGATCTGTTGCATAATATTCCCAAGCACAGAGAGGAAGCTGACAGACTGGAGGCTCCCAGGGTCCTCCTTTCTCTCTTTTCAGAGATGGGTTTACAATGTTACCTTTGTCCAGTCACCTGAGACTTCACTTGGGACTTCACCTGACCGCTAGCATTTTTAAAATATCTTGGAGAGAGGCCTGATTACTACATGAGCCAGTGCTCTCAGAGTTCTGGGATGCATCTCATCAAGTCACATAGACTGATCCTTACTTAGAATAGGAGAGACTTTGCTCCTCCTGCCCCCATCCTGCTGTCCATCCACACAAAAGGTGTGAGAAGAGAGGTTGACATTGAAGACTGAGTCAAAGTTGTGTACCTCAGCCTTCTCTTCATCCACTGTTACCAGTTTGCCAGCATTGTTTATTGGGGGGATACTCCTTTGACTTTCCTTTTCTGGTACATATACCTGGACCTTCATGTTATTCTTTGCTTCCCTTGTAAGGCTCAGTTCTAGCTTCATTCTGTCCCTCCTTACTCCATCCCTACATATCCAAACTTCATCTCTATACTCTTCCCAGTCTACTGTCCTTGTTTACATTGTCTATGCATTTACTTTTTCTGTTTAGTTTGATCAGCAGTTTCCTACTCAACCATACCAAGTCTTTCCTTCCTTGCCCAATTTCTTGTTCCTGGGATTAATAGGTCTTGCTGTAGGGAAGACTTCCTTAAAGATCTGCCACCGCTGTTCTGCTCTCTTGTCCCTGAGGGCCATCTCCCAGGGGATCCTACTGACTATCTCCTCGAAGAGCTGGAAGTTTGCTTTCCTAAAGTTTAGGGACCTAACGTTACTCCATATGTGATCCATATCCTTTAGGACTGCAAACTCCACCAATGCATAATCATTGTCACTGAGGATGCTGCAGTCTTGAAGTCTCTGATTATCTTGGGAAATATTTCCTTAAAATTAAACAAGTGCAGGTAGTGAAAGTTGCTGTGATGGAATAAGTACTAACATCTAAATTTTAATTATAGCACAGGTATTCTAAAATCCGTGTTTTCGTCAAATGTACTTCTTCCTCAGCCCTCTCATAATGATTTGTTGAAATAAGTTACACAGACAACTTGCATGCAGCTCTCACATCTATAAAAAATTCAGCTGATATACTACACAATTAGTGTTGAACCTCTTTGTTATAAGGTGGATACATTTTTTTTCCTTCTTGTAATCAACTCTGGAAGCAGATAATGAGGTGAACTATGTGGCCCATGTTATTATTGCCAAGCTATTTAAGTTCCAGACAAGGTACTTGTATTTCTCAACACCCTGAAGAAATACTCTGCAGCCCCTGTGATAGTGAAATTAATTAGTTTGTTTTGCAAGGATGATTTTGTTCAGAATATTTCTACAGCATCAAACATGAAATTAGACCTTTTGAACTGATACTCCTCCCATTTGTTAAATCAGACCACTCTTTGGTGGGGACTGCTTTATGGTGGGAATGAAGAAGGTGCCTCCATTGCAGAAGTGCCACTAGTGCTGCATAAATGGCAAGAAGCAGTTGAGACCTTGATTTTTCTGCCCTACGCTGTACCCAATACCAAGTTCAGAGACATTCTCTTAATGTGGCACCAGAGCTCCATGCTGCCATTTTAGCAAGGGGTTTTTAAAATGAGGCAGTCTCACAGACTGAGATATTTCTCTTGAGAAACTTAATTTCATGGAATGCGTGCAGGAAGAACCTACCACGGGTGGCAGCTCATCAATCTGGTTGCATGGTCTCATGCCCATCTCACATATGTAGGAGTTTCCCCACTAGCTCACCTTTATTGGGGTGAGGCTGTAGCATGAACTGACCTCAAGCACAGACATAATTCCTTCAAAATAGCTATGATAAAAGGTCATCCTTAAACTTATTCCAACTTACGCTGGCACTAACAATCCATGTCTCATTAGTGTCAGGCATATTTAGTCAGAAACGTATTCCTTAGTAAACTTACTGCCCCTGCTAAGTAGCTGCAAATTCAGGCTCATATAGTAGCAACAACTACTGTGTAAGTATTTCCATTAGTGAAAATACTGCATGCAAGTCACTGAAAATTATTATTGCAGAAAGCCTTGCTAGAGATATATTTTTTGTCCGCTAGCACAGTTGCCAATGGTGATGTATTGCCTTTTCTTTCCTTCTTATTGCATATAATTTTAAAACAAACAAAACTGCTGACCTAACAATAGCTGTTATGTTTACCTGCAGACATTGCTTCACTTAGAAAGCAAACCTACTGAACAATTATAGAGGGCCAAGTCCTTGTGGAACATCTTCTGAGCCAAACCTGGGTTGAATTACCTCAGAAATTAATAAATATGCATTGCATAATACAAACCTTCCTAGAAAAGACTTGGCTTCTTTGTTACAAGTGCTGGAAACATGAATAAGACAAAGGAAAAAGACAACACTATAAAAGAGCTCATGGTATCTTTTAGACCTTTTAGCTCTGCCTCAGAGGTCTGGTGACAGGGTTTTCATTATGAGTATAAACAAAACTTTTCACAAGTGGTCAGTAAAGGCCCTACTTGGAATTCCCTGACACTAAGACTCCAAGTTTCAGTTTGCTGAAACTATGAATACTGACCCCTATATATGAGGTTAGTGGAAGACAGATTTTAAAGGCAATGAGTGGGGTAAAAAGCCAAATACTTTAGAAATTGATAAATTCATGGTCTAGAAGCACCATGAAGGCATATAGGCATGAAGGCATATAGGAAGAGGCAAGCCAACAGCTTGCAGCATGTCAATCCATATCTAAAATATCCATGAACATGACTTTTTCTGTGCAGTAGGCATAAGCAGCTTATTTTCCACTAAAAGAAAAATAAATTTTCTCAATCTCTGCCCAATAAGTGCATTTGGACAGTAACCATGCAAGAAAAAAAGTTAGTAAAAGAATAATATTCAGGCTAAAACTAGTATAATCATTTCAGTGCCTGTGCAGTATAACAGTGATTAGCACAGAAAAGTATGTGCAAAATTGTCTCACATATCTCCGTGTTCAAATAATTTGACTGAAATAGGGTCTGAGCTATACAGAAAACAACAACAAAATGTGCCTGCTGATTTGCTGAATATGCATTCCAGCACCCTGAGCAAAATATAGCAATTATAGCAAAAGACACAGACATAAATCTGACAAGAGTTTGGCAAATGAGGACTCCATAAACAACTTAATTCTAGTATTCCTTTTCTGCTTTTTTTTTTTTTTTTTTTTTTTTTTTTTTTTTTTTTTTTTTTTTTTTTTTTTCAAAGTCATTTTATGTCAGGAGATTTCCAGCCTTACTGGTAAGCAAACTAAAGGAGGAAAGCTTCCCCACATTTTCATACCAGAGACTAATGAAGACATGATTATTGGAAAAGACAGGGTGACCTAGGAGCCAAGGGAAACACTTGCAGATAGAGCTCTTACGAATAGGACACAATCCCACACCAGGTCACAGTAACAAGATATTTCTGCACCCCTAGACAAAGGACACTCCAGTCAGTCCCAGGGGCTGTGCAACAGAGTCCAGTGGACAAAGACAGGACTGGAGAAAAGGCACCTACCATGTACATCCAAGGTCCACTGAAGAGTCAGAGCTGTCAGGAGACAAGGCTGTAACAGAGATCCAAGTGCATTCCAGAGACAAAGCTACCCTCCAAATAAGTTCAAGGCCCAGAGAGGACACAAAACTGCTACACTACATAGATTTGAAATGTGTCTAGGAAACCCAGTCAGTGAAGGAGGCTTGAGTCCAAAGAAAGCTCATATAAGGCCCAGTTATCCTGGTCTGAGTTCAAAGGGACCCATTAATGGACAGGGCAGGGGGCACATAAGGCCATTAGGGCAATAAAGGCATCACATCTGACAGGGATTATGAGCAGAGTCAGAATCTTCAAAAGTAGCTATTTTCTTGCCAACAAAGAGTTAATGGAATCTTAAATGGATAAGGTTTTCATCCTGGTTAAATTTGCAGCTCTAGTTATGGTCAGAGCAGCTTTTATATGCACATATGAAAACTGCACTAGTATGAGAATAATATGGCACAATTGGGGTAGATTTTTATCAAAGTGCCAAGAGGCAAATCCTTTATCCCAGGCACCTGCTGGGTGCTTTGCCTCCCTTTTTAGCATGCTGACTGGTGAAAGCACAGCAAGTACTGTGGCTGCTCTATAGCTGTGTGCAAGCTGGCTGGAAGCTAACAGAGTTAAAAGTCTGTTCAGTTCTTCTGCTACCCCTTAGCTGAGACAGCAGATTAATTTTTCTCCCTTACATAGTTGATGGTTTTTACAAAGTCTGTGATAATTTGATGTTGCTGAAACCTTTAAAACTGGCTCTTGGAGGCAAAACAAGTGGGGACCAATGCGACAGCAAGATTGAACGGGTCTTGTTTCCTTATATAAACAACTGAAAACACATCAGCTATGAAGCAGGCAGTAAAGATAAAAAATTTCAGCCTAAAAAATTTCAGCCTGTCAATGCCTTAAAGAATTACAATTTACAGTACTTAGGATAATATTACATGATATCTCTTCTCTCCTACCTTATCAACTCTGGTATTTTCTTAAAGTCATTGAAATGAAATAAATACATAAGTATGGATAAAGCATTAGATCAATTGATTATAATTTGATTAATATAGTATAATTAGATTATTTTCATGTATACTGTAACCTGGATCAAACCACTATTAATATAGAAGTGTGCAATGACAAGCAGCCTTTACATTCTCTTTTACATTGAGTGTACCAGATACGGTACTGAATAAAACTAAGAGGTTAAGTGATGTAGTGACTAATTAAAGTATTAGTGATTACAAATGAAGAAGTATAAGACAGAAAATATTAGTGTGTTGTGTCCTAGATTGTGCTTCCATTCTAAAGTTGATTCTCCTTGATCTTTAATGACTGCTGTACATTTAAAATTTTTTCCGATTTTCATTTACATTCACTTGCCTTATCCACCTACAGAAAAGAAATGGCACAAAGACTTGTTTAGGCTGATGAGGAAGTAAATGCACAATTTTCATATAGTATTCAAATATTATTACATAATGGTGGTCAAAATTTACATCTGCAAAGACCTTGCAATATTTTCTGCATGTTGAATATAGTTTGTTTCCAAAAAGGTAATAGTGTATTACACAGAAAAATAGCAAATCTTGCTAAAGTAGTGTTGGAAATTTGATTTACACTACAACAAACTGTAGAAATATATTTCTCATTTCTCTGCATTCTCAACTCTCCAGCTGATCTCAGTCTATTAATTATTTTACATATACTACTCTTATTATTTGAATATTTGAAAAAACCTCCAGGGAATTTATTGTGACAAGGTCATGTTGTCAGAAACATCAGTGAAGAATTCTCACAGAATTCACTAAAATAGCCTCACAAAATAACTACCAAAAGAGCATGCCTTTCCAAATGGCTGATGACACAATTCATCAAACCAAAGAAAAATGTTGGTTATTTAGTGAGTACCAATATAAACAGTCAGTTAAGGGCATTTTATGTAATAAATGGAATGGTCAATGTAGCCCACACAAAACACTGAAGGAGCAGCTATTGCATATCTTTTTTACCCAAAAGGCCCTCTGAAGCCCTCTGCAGTATTAATAGGAATAAGGCATCCACCTTGCCTCAAAAAGGTACAGTGAGTACAGATTGCTGTTGCACAGCACTGCACCCATGCACACAAGCATGCACATGAACACAGAACTAGTAATGGGAATATCAAACAATTAAAACACTTCTGTATAATATCATGGAAGTTATTTTGGAGAGGCAATTCTACTTTTTTGACAGAGAACAAAGCTTTTAAATGGTTTGCAAAACTATGCTGACCATGATTGCAGTATCTGATCTCTATAAAGAGGGTCAAACATTACTGGCATTTATTTTTGCAGTTACACTGATAATATCTAGCTGAACAAGACTTTAGTCTCCTGGGGAGCTGAGAACCAGAGCAACCAGGTTTCTCTTCACTGCTGTTATTTTAAGAAAGCCTAATGTTAGACTTGAGGTTTCATTTGGTATTCCTTTGTATTATGTTGTTAAAATTTTCCTATTCTAAAAATAGTTTCAGCCATTTAGTAGAACACATTATAATTTTTACCTCTGCTTCATCTCTATTTCCTCAATAACTAAACTCACACTTCAGCTATAATTTATGCAAATGCTTGGATGATTTAGGTGGCTTACCTTTCAAAGCCCCTTCATGAACTGTGCCCTCTGATGTGATAAGGCAAGCTAGAAAAAATATAGTTACCTCCTGGATTATATTAACATAATCTCAAACTTTTGAAAACTCTAACCCTATTTATGCCACACAAGCATTTCACATATTCAGACAGAGATTTTCTGCTTAAAACTGATTTAAGCTGAGCCATTGAGAGATAAACATACAGAGCATTAACTGAACCCCTCCAGGCTGCAACAGGGAGGAATCATAAGGGACTGTTTGTCTCAGATTACATTTAATTATAATGAGCAGAATTTAGGTTATTAACAGAATACATCTGCATGTGTGGTTTTGAATGAAATCTATTAAGACGGAAAAAAGATAAAGTGAACATCCAGAATTTTGTATAACGTCACAGAAACAAAAATCTTGATGCTTTAATTTCTCCTCTTAAAGTTAGTTATTCACATAAAATATTGAGACAGCAAATTAGCATATAATTCATAAAACCAGTTCCTTTTCTCTCACTGTTACATTTTTTTTATTATTTTTTAAGGAATTGAGCTTGATTGCCAGCAACAGAGTCAGAAATTCTGGAATGAAGCACAGGCTCCAAAGCATTTAGATCTTGTGCTTCTCCATGTTCATCCACTATGTAAAATATGAAGTGACACTGTGAGGCAGAAAAAAAAATTCTTTCACCTTCTGCCCCACCATGATTACATCCCCAGGAGCCCTGCTGAGTCACTGTGCTTCCAAATCTACATAGACAGAGCCTCAGACAGTGCCCCAGGGCAGGCAGCATCCTCTCCTTTGATTCCAGTCTTCTTCCCCCTCTTTGTATTTACATTCTTTCTACATTCCCTTCTTATACAGCTCGGGCCTAATACATTGATATTATAGTTTGTAAATCTTTTGAAAGCCCTTCCTCAGTCCTTATCAGAAATATATTAGATGGCTTACACCTGCCAAGTGCCAGCCAAAATCATGCTTTCTGTTTCAACAGCAGCTGTAAAACTAGAAAAAGGTACATTCTTACAGTCTCACACAACATGTATCATGATACCCATTGGCTCTTGAAGCAAAAATGCAAAAAAGTGATCAAGTTCCTGTGTTCAAATAGGGAATAAGAAATTTTTATCATGGTATGACAAAACAAATATAAGCTGATCCTTCAAGGGAGGGGCCCACCAATTCTGAAGTAAATGCAAACTGTATAATATTAATTTCACCTAATAATTGTAAAAGATTAGTAGCATTAATGAAAAGTAATTGTACTGAACTATATTACTAAATGCAGTTGTTGATTTCTTTTTAATAATTGATGTCTGAAAACACACTTGCAGTTTAGAGATATGATTTTCTCACATTGCCTAGCAACCTGTGCAAATATAGAACTGCAGATGCAAAACTACTGACCTTTCTTTCATGCCTGCTTTCCAGTGCTTATTTTTTTCTACGTTACACAGCAAAAAAGTAAAATCAGAAAAAATGTTTCAAACACTGAACTCTTCAGTATATTCTAAACATTTCTGATAACAAAATAATTTCTGATAACAAAAGGTTAAAACACCTTTGCTTAACAGAAGAGCAAATTATTTTATTTAATTAAGCCTAAAATATTGCATTCTGGATAGAGTCTCACCAATCTTTCAGAGAAAGAGAGAATGGCTATTCACCCTACAATATTTGCAGCTCTTAGGAATCGTCATCTGTGCAGATTTCTTTCCTATTGCACATATACAGCACCGGGGGATTTTTTTTTTTTTTAATTTTAAACCAACACTATCCACTGAATCTATTCCTGCATTTAACTACACCTGCATTCAGCATAAAGGGAGGCTTGAGCTACTAGTTTCTTTTCTTAGTAACAACCAAGTTGGAATATTCAGCAAATGGGAAGAACACTCAAAAACAAGCTGCATGTTCAAAACATAACAGCATGCTGAAGAAAACCAGGGTAATAGAGTACACACCTTCTTCCCATAGTGCCAAAATACAACTTCCTTGGTTACTTGAGAGTATGTAATGGGGAAGCATGTACAGAGGTAGAGTTGAAAGAGAACACCTATTACTTCTCTAGCTGGGATTGGAATGCTGAACAACAACATCTGTCATAAAAGACTAAATAAGAAACAACATGCATGCAGAAGTAGCTAGGCTGCAATCAGCCCAGGAGGTCAAAATATCTCCTTAAAATATAATATAAGAACTTGAATGCTTCCCTTCTTTTGGGGAAGTAGACTGCAAGAAAAAAATATATCTCAAAATATATAAAAAAAGAAAAATCAGTGCACTTGTAAATAACACAAAGCTTATGTCAACATATTTTTTCTGAAATTGTTCCAATATACTTTGCTTAGGATGTCCCCCCAAAAGCCATCTACAGAGCAATCTCACTCCATACTGAAACCTGGTGGTTTGGGTAGGAGCAAATACTATTCACATTTTCAAAAACCTTATAACAATTTGTTTCAAGTATTAGACAGTCTTTTAACCTCAAAACAGATTTAACAATCCATAGCAGGAGATAACACATGTGACTAGTATTTGGTGCAAACTTAGACTCATGTTTCTCATGACTCCTTCTATTGTGCTTGCCAGTGATTCCTGTATTTGTGACATTGGTTTCATGCCAATTTTCAGTGTGTAGAGTTTTAGAAGCAAAGGTTTTTCTGAAGCCCATAGAGATTACACCCATCATTCCACTACCCTAATGAATAGGTAAATTATTATTTTCTTTTTCTCTTAGAAGACATTGGCATATACTGCAGAAGTACAGTGCAAATCAAGTGAAGATAAGAAAATGTTTCATACTTATAATTAGCTCACAAAAAGCAAAATTAACTTCATAAATATCAAAGGTCATTATAGGTTTCTCCTGTTGTTGCTGTTGTAAACTAGGAAAGCTCTTCAAAAAGACTTGAGAGAAAAACTGACATTTTTGTCATATTTCACACTATTTGTCTGAAAATGTCTTGGAAGGCCTAAATTGCTGGATCCTCCTTTTTTGCCCCCGATAAGATGGCAAGTGTTTTCAAGCCACGTCTTTTTATAAAGGACAGTAAAAGAGGTAAACTAAGGATAGTCAGAATTGAGGTAAGCAGTGTTATAGTTTTCCTCTATGAAGTATAGCTGTTCTGTTTTCCTATCCAGTTCAGTTTGTTATTGAAAGTTTTAGTCAGGCAAAAATAAGGTTTCAGAATTATCAAGAGTGAAAAAATTAAACACCTAGAATGCGTATTCATGCAATCTGAATAGGGTAAAAGAACAAGGAAAAAACGTAATTGTTTACGTTATTATCTTATGCTTTTAAAATCATATAAGTCCAGCCTATAAAATACAAAATGGATTTCTTGCCAAAAAAAAAAAAAAGTATCATTATTTTAATTAATAGTTGACCTATCTAGAAAAGCATAAGATTTTTTTCAGGAAGCATGAAAATGGAAAGCTCAGGAAAAAATCTACATTTATTTACTATTATAAAAGTACAATTCATCAAGAAACAGAAATAAAAAATATTATTTTGCTCTCTATTTTGCTAAATTTAAATATCCATCCATTAAAGTTCCGTGTTATGAAGTTTTTTGGTTGTTTTCTTACACTATGCATGATTTAAATCAAGTAGAGGTATTTACATAATTTGGGGCATTCTGATGAATGAGTCACTGATTCCTTAAGACAAATTGTGACCTTATCTGTGAAATCTTACCTATCTCAGGTCATTGCCTTCTCTTAGTTTCATATTTTAGATGTTATTTCAAGCCACGCTAAACACTGTCATCGTCACTACAATATGGAACAGCAGAGTTTAGTCTTCTCCATTTATCTTCTTTTTAGTTAACTGGAGATTTTCAACACTTCAGAAAGTCAAGGCACTTGTATCTAAAGACACTGCTAAAAGAACTAATAAAAGAATGAAAATGAGTAGGAGGAAAGAGAAAAAGTATTTGAATTTTGCTGATGCTTCTTTCTTTTAAATTAATGACTTTAAAACATTTTGACAACCATGTAAGAGTAGTTCTATTCTTTTGTAGAAAAACTTTATTAAAATTCTTAATTTTTCTTTAGTGCATTCAATTCCAAGCTTGTTAGCTATGTACAGTTAATTATAACTAACTAAATACAGTTAATAATTAAGTTCTTAAAGGTGTTTGAGTTTCTGAAGATTAGATCTTGGTTTTGACAATAACTTTTTTGAAGCACAAATACATCCAGACTATTTGAGCATGTTAGCTTCAGCCCTTACATTCTCATTCACACACGAAGAGTACAATATAGTGGAGTATGACACAAGCATTGCCATGCAATTTAAAAGCATGTTTGTCAATGTATTTTGCAGAGAAGTGTAATTACCAAACCATTCTGTGAAAAATATCAGTTTCCTGCTGTTTGAATGACTCTAAAATTTCTAAAATCAGCTACAAGAAGATTGGTCAAGCCGATATATAGAAAATAAAGGAAAGTTGTCTGTAAAGCAAAGATCAGCAACAATCTCATAATATTTTTAAAATACATTTTTCCTATGTTATTTCATAAGCAAATTTTAAAATCATACTGAATAATTTTCACAATTTACCTGTCTTTTAAACAAATTTATTGAAAATACACAATTTAAGATTGCACATGGTTTTATATACAATCAATGCAACCATTACAATTTACATGTTTTTATGTGATTTTTCTGAAGAGAGATCAGCAATTTAGAAAATTTCCTATTTCTGGACTATGTGTTGGCTTTTTTTCCCAACGTGAGCTCTTCAGCAATTTCTTCTTGAAAAAACATATCTAGGTAAATATATCTATTTGTATCTATTCAAATAGAAAGGATACAGAGGAGGACAAATTTGCTTTGCTGAAATTTAAAGACAAAGGTGTACAGCTTAATACTGTATTGCAAGAGAAAAACATATATACTGAGTGGTAGTTCTAAATCATGCTTTATGGGTCTTCCAAAAACCAGAATACCCATCCTTGATCCATCACAATGTGCTAATGAACAAATGGCTGATATTATTTTGTAGGGAAGCAAACACTTCCCTTGTAATCTCAGCATAGCCAATGAAAGTTTGACAGTTTCAACAGGCTGAGAAAGAGGTGACATCGTGGGTAATGGTAGTACATCTTTTAAATGTTGTTTCTTCCTTACCTCTGCTGACATTTTGGGATTTCAAAACAGTGGAGAAAGTGAATATTAATTATTGCTAAGAAAGTTTCATTACTGTTAGCATTTCATGAAAGCTGCCAGCATGATTAAAACAACCTCAAGTTGTCACATTTAGGAAAAATCCTCTATTAAGAGAAGATGTTCCTTGGCTGGCCACAAAATACTCTGGAAAAAGAGATAAAAATATCCTATGTTTTATTTGCCATGAGAGCTCTTGGTGATAAATTATATTATGGATTTTTTTGCCAATATATGTCAAAACATCTCGCTGCACTCTTTTTTTTAGTCACAGATATAACAGACTACCATGTCTGTTACATGTTTTCCAAGAATCCCTGGGTTTGGATAAACAAAATAGTAACAACACTGCCAGTCACCTGTCTTTCAGCAATCATATGTTTGCTTTTCATGGTTAGTGACAAAGAGTAACATCTAAGGAAAGAAAAGTTGGGTTATATTCCTTTTTTTTTTTTTAATCATAAACAAAATTCAATATCCTCTATGTCAAGACAACTAGCTTTAGCCTTTCCAACTGATTGCTGCTGCTCCGAGATGCTGCATACTCAAATTACATCACTTGATGCACAGCAAGCAATAGAATAAGGAAACCATGAAACATTGGACTAAACTTAAATGAATTGAAAAGCAACCCCATTTTTAATGTGATCTGTAATTTAAGTTCCTTTTACTCTGGAAAAATACATAAACACTACAAACTTTTGAAGAAATTCTGTTCTCCTTGGATAACCATTTAATACATGGCATTAAAACTTTTCAGGAACCTTTGTTAGGAAGTGATAAAAATGTTAAAGATTTGATGGTTTAAAAGTACTAAAGCACTGGTTTTACAAAAGTTATATTTCTTTAAAAATTTCTACCTTTATGAAATGCTAAGGGATTTCATTACAGATTATCAAATCCAAGCAGTTACCCAGTTTGTATCTTACCACACTAGTTTGTCGAAGTAACTAAACATATTTATTATTTCTTGTTTAAGTTATGCTTGAAGGCTTATTCTTTTCTCTAAAAATACTTTTTTTTTAATTAAAATATATACAGTAATATTATATTATTATTTATATCTCATAATTACTCTGGCTGTTGAAGCACGTTAGAATCCAAACCCAGTATGTACATCTCAATTATTAAAAATTGTTTCAGGTCTGCATCTCCAGATGTGTCCATATTAAATTTATAATGACATATTAGATACAAATTTTTCTCACTTGCTTCAAGTTTCCTGGGCATATTATTGCTTTTGTGTTCATGAAGAGCATATTTCTTAGCATCCCCCAATGAACAATACTCGAGGTTCTGCTGCAGACTTGACTGAGACGTTTTGCGTAGCACATGGTAAGAACTTCTTCCTGGTAAGCCAAATTAAGAAATAACCAAACTGAACAATAACCTGTTTCTAATCTTCCCACAATGCTCACTTGCCCCATTATCTGAGATGGAAGATAAGAAAATCTTCACAACTCACACACCTTGAACATTAAAAACAATCATCTACTCCCTTTACAAAAATATTTTACTTTGTTCCTCCTACTTTCTCTTCACCCACAATTACCCACAAAGACTTTTGTGTTGGCTTTAAGTCAACACTAAATAACAGCATTTATTATGCTTCACAGAATAAGGAAGAACAGTTTGTTTGTTGCATTCACTTTCCTTTTAGGTGTGCTTACAAATAGCTTTTTGAAACTTTAATACTTCCTAAGTATGGGAAATTTTACTTGAAGATACCTGAACTCTAAATTTATAAATGTCTAAATTTACAGTTAAAATCTAAAACATGGGCTAAATATAAGAGATACACACCTTCACCAATACACTGAATAGTGAAATACACTACCTTTTTTTTCTAGATCTATTTAGGTATGAGAGGTCAGGGTATTCTTCTTAACTTTCAATTAGCATTTCTATGGAAATCTCGAGACTACTTTTTTGAAACTGGAAACCTTAGGCATAAGTCCAGAAAGATATGTTTTGCAATGCCAAGGATCAAAGAAATGTAGAAAAAAGTCACAATTTTTTTGGTTAAAAAACTAAAACAATTCATACAGAAGCAAACTGAAATCAAAACAAAGAAGTATTCAGATCTGGGAATATTTTTCTCCTTTCCATGCCAAGCTCAAATCCTGCCTGTGCTACTCTGAAAGGAGCTTGCAACAATACATAAAGTGATAGTGACATGAATAGGGCACAAGGCATGATTATCTACTTAATCTAGATGAAGAGAAAGGCAGAATTTGAGTCATATGTCAAATACTTCTACAGCTAATAATGCAAAGAATTTGACCAAAAAATAAAAGAAACTTCAATGTGTTTATGTATTTTGGATTTTTTATGTTTACATATTTCAGTCTAAAGGAAGACAATAATGATCTAACTACACAATCAGGTTTCACATAACAAGCAATCCCCTTTCAAGGGTTCATCTTAAGGTTTCACTCCAGATACCTCACAGGTCAGAATATCCACTTTTATGTACATCCCAATAACCTGTAAACTACCTAAAGACATGAAAAGGAAGTCAAAAGCTTTCAAGAACAAAAAAGAAATGTGGAAGTATAAGAGCAGGAAAATAAACAATAATATCAATAAACAGGAACTTTGAACATTTCGGAAATGGTATAGAAAAAATTTTGAAGAAGAAAAAGAATTCAAACAGACACAAAACATTTAACTCCAACAGAAACTCTTCCCTCAAGTAATGAAAAAAAAAAAAAAAGAAAAAGCTCTTCAAACTGCAGAGGATACAAACTCAGTACAAAATATCTCAAGACTTCTATACTTCTTCAGATGAGATCTTAAGAATTCCTGATGGAGCACTGCAAAACCATAGCTGCATTAGCACAGCATGAAAAGAAACATATAGGAGCTGTTTCATGTAAATTCCTGCCACCTGCTTTTGGCTTGTTCTACCTAAGAAGCCTATTTCTGTCACATACACAAATATGTCATTTAGAACGAGGAAGGCAGTAGCAAAAAGAAAAAGGCTTGTATGCATAATCTGCCATGGCTTTATGCCTTTTTCCCCCTTCCTTTTTGAGTAACCGATCTCTTCAACAGTTTAGATTTGTTTTTGATGGATGTATCTTTCCTTAATCATCCTACACCTCGTTAAAGACTAAGTAATGAGATAATCGAGAGTATTGAGATAAAAATTAGAATTAACAGTGTTTTTAAAAAGATGTATAGCACTACTTTCCAATCAGCTGTGCACAAATTCTCAAATTACTTGCTATTTATCCTCAGCTCTTGTCAATCACAAAAAGTTCTTCCATACCCTGATACCACCATATCTGTTCTCCCCATGATGATGTATAAGGAACACACAGAAACAAAGGCCAGATTTCTCTCTATAGATGAGATTTCATAAAAGCAGATGACCTGAAATGCCATATACCATGAAGATTGTGGAAAATTAACAGAAAAGGAGAGAGTCAGAAAGAGAACTGGAATCATCTATTGATTCCTACAGATTAATTTCTCATCTATTTATTTCTATAGATTCTCTTGTGATTACAATCAGCGCAAGCACTTTCTAAAATGCAGGAATGATTCCATGAGTTTCATTCTTTTTCCCTCACCTCTTTCAGTTTGTCAAGAGCTATCAGACATCCCAGAATCAACAAAAAATACTTGTTCTGGAATTAGAAATTTAGGCCTCTTTCTTATACTTCCTAGAGTGAAACAAATCAAACCATGGCAAGATATGTAGTTTTGCAGGAGTTTTGGCAGGCTTTTTTAGCCCCCTAAAGCTGAAAACAGTAAGCTCCTTGAGAGAGGGTGACTTGAAGGACAGTGAGCCAGTTACGGCAGGAAAAATATGCATTCAAAAGACCTGGGGCACAAGCGTTCTGGAATGGGGTTACAACCTTCACACCAAACCACACTCTGAATTACTTTGCTTGCAGTTTAACTGGATGCAAGTCTGTTAGTAGCACATCAATGACAAAATGACTCCACTGAAAGAAGGGTTGGAATTTAACACCTTGCTCCACCTTAGATGGGTTACATAATGAGTGCCTAGGAATCGAATATCTTCTTTCTGACTCAGAAAATAAAAAGTCTTTTGTTGTCTTTATCATCCACTATCTGTAAATATTAAAGGCAAAGCTGACACATTGTCATAACTAAGTCAAACTTCAGAGTGTACAGTCCTTCAAGAAATGTGTAAAGAACCTCACTATTTTACAGTACTTTAATTAAGCTATTATCTTACACTAGATTTTAAAAGTGAAGTTCAGGGAATAACATACATAGTTAAAATTCAATACAAATGTGTTAAAAGAATCATTTAGGACTTTTAAAGTTTTGAACTCTACAGTGGAAATTTATCTGGGAATCTAGAGGTCTTTTTGTTGTGGCCTGCTTTGGCCCTGATGTTCACAGAATAGAAAGAATATTAGAAGAAATGACAGCAAACTGTGTTCTTTATTATATTGTCACTACACAAGCTAAGGCTAAGCAGAATAATACTAATAACATAAAGAAAAGAAATCTCATTAAAGATTTCTTTTTACATTAGAATCATAGTTACAGCTCTGTGTGAAACACAGACATTAAGGTTTCATGAAAGCTAAAAAGGAGATTGATTGCAGTCTACATAGTTTGTTTTAACACAGTAAGATTGTTGTCAACATTTGCCAGTTATAATACACTGAGATTCGTATTACATAATAGCATATTCTGCTTTGTTCCAATTGTTGAAACAGAATGAAATTACTAAGTCGATATTATTTCACATTCAGCAATGCTTTAGAATGGAATTAATCAGCTTATATCTGTATTCATCAAAAATGGGAAATGGAGGGAGAGAAGAGGAAGGGAGCAGAGACAAGGAAAACAAAACAGCTCTGTGGTTTGAGCCTGAAGGCTTACTTGCCTCATCACTCAAGGGATTTATCTTGAGTGAGCAGCCAAAAAATTGCTTCCCTCTACATTATGCAGTTCTGACGCAGGGATCTGAAGACACCATGCCTGAGTAGCACAGATATCAGCCTTTTCTGCCATCTGCCCCACAGTGGGAATACCAGATGAAATCAGACCAGTTTGCTAAGTGAGCGGAGTGAAAGGCAGCTCCCTACAGCTGATTAACTGTGGAAAGATCTTTGAAGTTGTGTATTAGCCATTAAGCAAAAAGGCAAATACACTGCACTTCTAAAGCCAGAAAAATTAAGAAGTACAGTGAAAGTAGTTCCACAAAGAAGTAAACTTCTTCCCTCTCATCATTTGATGAAAATTAGTTAAAAATAAGAGTGATTACAGGATGCTTAGAAATAATCTTCAGAGTCAGTTGTTAATGAAAAATTATACACAATTCACAATGATACTTCTTTTCTTTGATGGAAAATAACTGATCCCTACTAAATCTAGAGACTCAAGTGCTCCTGAGCTTCAGGCCATATGCTGATTCAAGATTTAGCTGATGAAAATCAGTAGAGTTAATCTAGTTCTAATCCTTCGAATAGCAGAGTAAACCTTTTCAAAAACAGGTGAGGCAGCTAGAAGATTAATATTACACATAATTCTGGAGATTCTTCCAAACCAGTCGGAATTGGTTGGCATCAACCAGTAACGTTTGAGACCAATTTCTACCAAATATGAAAACAGTCAGCATATACAATTTAGTAGTTGAGATTCTTGTGTCTCTGGCCTCTAGAACATTATGCAAGACCAATATGGATAGTGAATATTGTTGCTTATGGAGTAATAGATTTATGAGATGTAATAGGGAATGCTTTTAATGGGACATAGGAGTACAGTTAAGATTTTCAATTTCTAGTATGAAACATCTGAGTTCTAATCTAAAGCTGAAAGCCTGAACACTAAAAATTACATTTCTAGTAGCAATTTCTGAGGGAGAGAAAAGGTGAGATGAACTTTTCATAGCGGTTGGAAATTACACATTTAGCTAATAAATTCCTGAAGCAAGACTTCTTCAGGACTAGAAATAACACTCAAAGTCTGCAACTTACCACTTGCAAACCTGCAAGTTTTATTCACAGAAATTAACACGACTGAATGTTTTTCTGAACTTCTTTTTTATGCAGTCATATTTCTTACAGAAGTTACTTGCAATTCATATTAGCTTTCCAGCAAATGTTGGAAATTTCTTAACTATCAACTATGAGAGAGAACAAGTTGAAACAAAACCCTTGCATTTCTTGAAAAATGGGTAAAATTTCATTATGAAACTCAAGTGATTCAGCATAAAATCATGTTGTAAATATCTTCCAATTTCTGCTTCATCTTTAAAACTACCCATAGAAATTTTCATTAAAGATCAAGATTTTTTATCTAACAATTCCAAGATTCAGTAACAGCCTAACAAAACAAAAAATTCTGCTGTTTTCACAAAGGTCATATCAAGTTTTTCTAAAGTTTTAAACAATAAAGCTTTTAGGCAGCCCTGAGGTTGATTTGAACAATGGGAAAGCAAATGACAGAAACTTCCCAGAAAGGAAAATAATCCCCATGAATTCTAAACTTGACTTTGAGAAGAACTCTGATTAACTGGAAACTAAAATAAAATCTAGAATTTATTCTTCCTCCCAGGCAATACGCTTGTGCCTGATGTAGATGGGACAGTTTGAATAACTCCATAATTTCCATTGACCTTTGTGACAGACTCTTAGAATCACTGGTCATTTAGTCTACCTCCCCCAGCCATGGGTGAGTAGATCAGGTTCCACTAGATCAGGTTGCTCAAAGCCTCATCCATTCTGGCCTTGAACACTTCCAGGGGAGGAGCATTCAAATGTCTCTGGGCAGCCTGTTCCAATGTCTCACCATTTTCATAAAAAAGAAACCTTACCTACATCTAATCCAAATCTACACTCTGTCAGTGTAAAAGTGTTCATCCTTGTCCCAACATTACTGGTCCTAGTGAAAATCCCTTCCGTATTTTTATAAGCCCATTATAAATACTGAGAGGTCGTATAATAAGGTCTCCCCAGAGTCTTCTTTTCTCCAGACTGAATAATTACAACTCTCAAATTTTCCTCATAGGGAAGGTGTTCCAGCCCTCAAAATATTTTTGTAACCTACTTCTTGACCCAGTTCAATGGATCCTTGTCTTTCCTGTGCTGGAGGTCCCATACCTGGACTTTGTATTCCAGGTGAGGGCTCACAATGGCAGAGGGGCAGAATCACCTCCCTTGACCTTCTGGTCACTCCTCCTTTCATGTAGCGCAGGATATGATTGGCTTTCTGGGCTGTGAGCCCACACTGCTGGGTCATATTTGGGGTTTCATCCACCAGTACCCCTGAATCCTTTGCAAAGCTGCTCTAAATCCAGTCTGTAATGGCACTGGTAGTACAGGTGATTGCCTTAAAACTTCATGAGCTTCACATGGGGCCACTCCTCAAGCCTGTCAATGGATAGCATCCCATCCCTTAGATATATCAACTGTACCACTCAGCTATTTGCAAACTGAGGGAGGGTGCACTCAGTCCCACTATGTCACTAATAAAGTCATTGAAGAGTACCAGTACAGACATCTGAGGGACACCACTTATTATATATAGGAATTTAGGGGACTATACTGAATATGTTACTTTTTACTGAAATAGGAGTCTGTGCTTCTCCTGACAGTGCTTATATACCTAGGGACACATTTCCTATCTCATAACAATTCTGCACTTACCTAGTTTTAAGTATAACCCAGGTATTTAAACTCAGAAAAATGGAATGGCTTAAAGTTTTACTTATGTTGTAAATGCTTGTAGTCATAACATTGTTTTCTATTATTGTTCTGAGACAGGAAAAATCCACAGACACACTTGCCTTCCTTGTAACTTCTGCAAGACTTCAAATGGAGCTTGTAATATTCACTGAGACATTCCAAGAGCACCCTGAAGTTCAAGCTTTCACATCTAATAACTCCAAAAGTTATAAAATCATTTGTAGTAAAGTTGTCTTGTTCTCCTGCTTTAATCCATTAACATCTCTTCTGTCATATGCATTTATGAGGAGAATCATAAGGACCTGGTCAGTTTCTACTTTGACCAGCTAACTTCCTACACAAAAGAATGTCAGGGACCACTACTAAAATGGTTCACAAATTACATCTGGGACACATTAATCCTGGAAAGCAAATATACTAACTCCACAAGTTCTTCCCTCTGATATATTTTAATACCTAGCCTAAACAATTAATCAAGAACAATGCAAAATCTATCCTCCTCCCTATAAGTATACAAAAATGTAAAAGTCCACTTGATAATGTTGATTTATTTTCTCTGCAATTGGCTTCTATCTAAACCCAAATTTATTTTAAAATCTGAAGCAGAAACAGAACTTTTCTCCTTTCTATGACAAGGCAGCTTATCCAGCTACAAATACTTTTATCTACACAATATGATGCCAGTAGCAGCTTCTTTTAACTCAAGGGCAAAAATGCTAACACAAAAGCATCTATTTTCCCAGTGAAGGCTGGAGTGGGGAACAAAACTTAGATTTTTAACACAGGATTTCTATCAGTTTTATGCTTCATTAATATATAGAAAATATAAACTAGTGGTCCTTTTGGTTCTGAATTTTAACATCAATACTTTTGTTGGTTCATAGTAAGTTACTTGCTTGTAGATTTTGAAAAATTGATGTCACAGTATGCAGGATTTCTACAGCTCTAGTAGGAAACCAGGAGGATGATGGTAGGAAAATCTTTGGCAGACAAGGTAATGAGATTTACAGAGAAAATAGCTGTTGCACAAAAGTAACAAAGAGAAAAAAATGACAAAGCAGACAGAAAATGAAGTATTCTCTATAAGGCTCAGGCTACAAACTGTGGCTTCGAAATCTCAGAAATCTTTATCTGAATCAGAACAAGGGATCAGACTTCTTAAATCAGAACCTCATAATATTTCATTTGGATATCATTCATCTAAAGAGCCTCCAGTTCACCTTTTTTTACATCACAAAGGAGAAAAATTGCAGGTAATTAGCAGAGATACACAAGTTGTATCATCAAAACAGCTGTGTATTGCTGTAGCAGATCAGAAGATGCGCTTCTGTGTTCAAATTATATCTGGTTCTCCTTTCCAAATCAATTCATTTAAAAAATATGTTTTCCCTTTCACTACAAACCTTGCCAAGGTATTTTGAGGCACTTTATACAATTTGTGAAAAAGGTCTACTTCCACCATCCAAATAGGCCAGTAATTTTAAGTGTAATGATCTCTAAAGTTTGGACTGAAATCCTCAGAATAAAAAACAGTTGCTCTTTTACAGACTGTTGCTTTGGTCATCTTAGGGTTTGGCTTCATTCTTGGTTTTGCTTTCCCTTTTAGTCACACAAAAAAATCTGTACAAGATCAATTTTCCTGATCACTGGAAGTTCATTTGAATCTTCCCCAAGATATCTGGACCCTTCCTAGCAGAAGTGTAAAAAGTACACGGTCTTAGTTTAGGTATTTCTGATCTTTAAAAATCTGAACCACACTTCTGTAGATATAAAGCAACAAGAAAACATCACTGAACCAAGCCATAGTTTTGCTGTATTTCTAAAAGATTTAAAAATGGAAACATCTTCTTCTGCAATTGTTCTGCCTATCAAACACAGACAAGACAACTCCCCCCCCAAAAAATTATTTCTAATAAAAAAACAAATTAAGTCCTGTTGTACTTCTCATTTGTCTTTTAACAATTAAGCTGTAGACAAATGACTTGTAAAGCTTTTGTTGTACAACCATGAGTAGTATAAAAATCACTTTTAAGCAAAACATGCATGATTCTAAGAGTCAAAGCTTTAAAAAAACACCAAGAAAATCTGAAAAGTTCAGTTGAGGTTATGAGAATGTACAGTCCTGTGAAATGCATGATAGGCTTCAGTATAGACTGCAACTTGCTTTGCAAAGCAGCTTTTCATTTCTTCGAAATTAGCCTCAGGCCCAGGGATCCATTCCTCTTTCAAATTGCTGTTGCAATGCAATTTCAATTCCCATTCTCCCTCAGAGACTGTATGGAATAACCCACAACAATTTTCCAGCAACAAGCATGCATACAGTATTGTGCATGCATGTGTACACAGATATATACAGTGACTCTGCTAAATAAACACAAAGAAAAAGTAACAATTATTTATGTCACACTTGAATTCAGGCCAATGCTGTAAGTTATAGAAGCAGTATCAAGTATGTGAAAATTTTTCAATTATTTTTGCCATTAATTAAAAGGGATTTGACATGTTTGTTCACTATTCTAGAAGGAGGGAGAAAAAATAAAAGAGGGAGATATGTCTCACATAAGAGGTCCTTCCACTTATAGTAATATTTCCATTTTTTTCTTAACTGTTTTGCACATATAGAAAGAAGAGAAAGCCAATAAATTTGAGAGGCAAGGTAAAGGTTTTCTTCCATTTTCTATTGCAAAGCCTTTGAATGTTAAACATATTCACAAACAAAGGATATAATGGCTATCTAACAAGGTCATATAATTCAGTAGCCAGAATAAAAATTAGCCTTGCAGAATAGTTTGAGGCTTGTAAATAAAGGAAAACAAATGTTTTTTTTTATGAAATGCCCATACATGACATAAATGACAGCTGCCTACAGTGACACTACGAGTCTGATCATGATAGGCTGGGATTTTCATATTAATAATGTAGTAAGATATATTATGACATGTTTACATTAGCATTTTATAGGGTGTATTTTAAAAAATAAATTTCATTGTTTCCTTTTAGTGTAATTTATTTCATGGTTCAGAGTAGTCTGGAAGTGCTTGAACAATGCTGTCCCATCCCAGTGATTAACAATCACTGAAACATAAAGTCCTGGCTTTGTGAAAAAATTTATTTTGCTGTGAATACTTTTAAATGAGCATTTGCAGAAATTGACCACTGCCTCATAATGTTCCTGTTCCCAGAGTTTTGGTAGTGTATTAAGCCAGTTATTGTTGTACCTTCAACTATACCTTGAAGGTGATCCACAGTACAGAGTAGCTGCTATTATTTTTCAGGGCTGAAAAAAGCATCTGCGAATATCTGTTTCTCTCCTAAAAGCATCTTTTTCTGATTTGATGCTCATGGTGCAGTCACTTCAGAGGTAATTACAGTGTACTGAAATTGCCTAATTTGTACTCTTGCAGTACAGACAAAAAACATAAACTCATATAAAGAAGCATAAACACGGCAGCACAAAGACTTTCTATACCATTCTTTCTCTATCATTAAGCCAGAAATGCAATGTAAAAGGTTGCTACTGTAAAGAATGAAAAAACAAGTTTTCTCTCTATTTCTTTGTGGGTTTATGTCCTCTATGTATATATATATATATATATATATATATATAGGATTAGATTTGTGCCTCCATGAGGACTAAGGATTTGAAAGCACATAATACATAATCCAATCTAAAACATGTCCAGAGCTCTAACAACCTCTTTCTTACCTCTTCCTGATTTTGCAGGTATTTGTTGTCACTGACACTGACTGTACCTATCATTAAGTATTATCATCAGAAGAAAAGAAGATTTTGTTTAATATTCTGCTAAATAATCATGGATCTCACTAATTCCCTTTCTTTATTTTAGACCTTTTATTTAAATAAAATTTATTTTCTTCTATTATCTTTACTATTGAAAGCAGTAATCACTTAAGTAGTAAATCATGTTCCTGAAAATACTTTACAAAAACAAAAGCAAACAAAACTTTTCCTTTTTGCTGTATTTTTATAGATTCTTTATAAGATTATTTGCCTAGTAGCATTCATCCTTTCTAAAATGTGTTTAATGAAAACAGAAAAATCCTTGTAACACTGTACAGTGGTGGCTTCTTAATGCATGTATTTGCAGCACAAGAAAAATCTGATTAATTAAATCATTCCTTTAAATTACTGCATGATTTTTGAAAAGAACCTTTATTAGTACTTGAACTAAGAATGTCAAACCCAGAGATAGATTCTTACACGTCAGGAAATAGCAAGATGCATATTTTTCTTCCCAGTCCTTCAGCCATAAACAGAACTACTGACATGATTTCAGAATGCTCCACTATAAAGGGTCTTTTTTAAGCATGCCTTTGAATTAAGGCAGACTACAACAGCTCTATAGGAGTCCCGGGATTTGGGAAGCAGCATTTTAACAGCATGTTGCCCGTATTCTCATGCTGTGAACATGTTCATAGCAGTTCCATGAAAGTTCTAGGACTGCTGGTGTGGCATCTGTTCACTACCAACAAAGACTTGGATATTACACAAAAGCCTGTTTTCTATTCATTGGCTGCCTTTTTACAAACACTGTATTTCTTTTACAACAGGAGGAAATTTTATCTGTGTTTTCTCATGTTAACACACAAGCACACTCCTTAAGAATATATATCTTTATTATATTAGCAGACATTTATCAGACTAGAGTTACATTTATCAGACTAGAGCTACTGTCAGGATAAATAGGGACTCTTTAGGCTTATCTATATCCAAAAACACATAGATATTTCTGGAGATGTTAACAAGAAATCATAACCTTGGAACAAAATACCTTTCATTTAGCGTAACTGAGCTCCTAATGCCCCTCTTCTCAAAGTGGTAATTACATGTCAATTCATAATTCAAAACACTTAGACTGACGTGGACATTTAACATCTCAGACCTTGCCCAGTGAGGAAGGGTGGGTATCTCTTGGTTCCACATACAGATTCAGATTTTGATTTTGGCTTTTGTAGACCCCCAGTTTCAGTGGAGCATTCACGAGAAATAATTTTAACAAAAATCACAGTGCTACTTCAGTTGAATGCATCATTTGCTCCAAATAATTTAGTTTTATTTTTGTTTGGATGTGGTTACTTTATCAATTAAGCCCACTTAATGAGCTGGTTCAGGCAGGTGCACAGTCTGCTGATTACATTTGTTAAGGTCTGATTAGTGAGACTTGCCTGTGCCCAAATTAAGGTGCAAATGAGACCATATGCCTGAAGTCAATAATACAGATTTTATTTAAGCATGAATATGAGGTTAAGAGATGGAAAGAAATGGAAAAGAGATGAAAAGAAATGAAAAGATGGAAAGAAGTCGGAGGTATGTGGGTATATGTGTGTGAGATAGAGAAAAGGAGAGAGAGATCAAGATAGTCACCATCCATAGATCCAGCAGCATCCCACTGGGCCTTCTTTATCCTGAACTTCTCAGTGGTTGAGTCCTGAGACAGTTCAAAACTTTTCACTATTTATACATCTAGGCAAACAAAAAATTAATGCTCATTGGCTACACAGTTCTCTTATTCTATTAGTTAAATGATTGCCTCACTTCTAATGCTAATTGTCCCATGCTCAGTCTCTCTAATTTTGAGTCAGTGGGTTTCTTCAGTTGGTTGGTTGTGATCTTCCCCTGTTGGAATTACATTTTATCCAGTTCAAGTGGGTTTCAGCACAGTTGCTGAGTTGGCTTTCTTTGTCCATTTTCAGTGATACATTGCTCTCCCCCAGTTTTGTTAACCTCCCCTTAGGTCTGAAATAACACCCAGACGATAGTACCACTTTTATCTTATCTCAAAGTCCTGATATGGGGACTTCTTTTACTGTCCAGGTTCTGGGTACCCAAGGAGGTATGTTTGGGTGGGCTTCGATGTTCATTGGTGGTTGCAGATATCATCTGTCCCATAACTTGGGGTAATCTTTTACCAGTGATATGTGTACAAGCAGTTACTTTACGCAGTTTGCCATAGTGGGAATTTCTGCCCAGATGTGTTAACCAGGATGAGCTAACCAGATCTGGCCAGGCCTGGAGTTCACACTATCCTGCCACTCCCTTCTTGCTTATGGCAAAGCCCTTCTGTGGCCTTATGAGATGTTTGAGACAGGCAATTTAAACTCCTTAGAGCATTGCAAAACCTCTAGATCTCTTCCTTGGTCTCTTCTGAGAAAGAACAATCTGGACCCAGCTGATCAAACATATGACTTGAGCACAGCTAGCACAGCAGGGTATGCCAGGACCACCTCCAGACAGAGGGTACGGATATGGACAGGAGAAGTATGGCTTTCTCTTCTTAGGACAGTCTCGCAACACTGTTTTAATAGATCTCAAATTATTTTTTAATGACATGAAGGGAAAGTGGGTGTCTAGCTATATTCTTTCCCTCTCCCCCCAGCTACATAGATGTAGAAGAAAAAGTCTTCAGAGACTTAAAAAAAATAAAGATCTGCACACCCATATAAACATGGTGCTCACAAGCACATGCATACACATCCTCAGCATGTGCTGAGACAGATGTTTCTCTCCAGCATTGTAAATACCAGAATGGTGGAGTAGCATAGTTTGGGTGAATTGTTTCATTTCTTTTCTCTTTCATGAAAATTCTGGTTGCTGCAGACTTCAGTGGAAGACAGCAAGGAAGCTAATCTAGGCACATTTGTCACAGGCAACCTGCCTGAGAGTTCTCAGACTATGAGACAATCAGGTTAAAGGATCCTGTACATTCATACTGAGGCTATTGAGTGCAATTGTTCATGGATTTCAAGAAATAAGATTACCCATAATCGGATAGTAACATTTGATATGCTACACATTATTAAGAAGTCACTGTAAAATTGTTATGCAAATTATAGATTCACAAGGAAGAGTGAAAAGAATAGGATAACCAAAGAATTGCATGGTGTTATGAAATGGCTGCACTACTGTTGCCAATTACATACCAGTCTAGCTTTTGAATGGGATTACATTTCTGAATAGGAACTCTAGCAATTCCACTGGACATCATTAAACCAGTGGTAGGTTCTGTGTACAATCCTTTGTAAAAATTCCAAAATCCCATTGCACTTTCATGCTTCCTTTTTCTTTATATGAAAGACATTCACCAGCCATTTCATACAGTACTGTAGTGAATAGTTACATAGAAGAGAATAAAAATAATGCATTCTAGGATGTACACTGAGGATAGGCATTGTTTCAAAAGAATAAGAATAAAAGAATAAAAAAATATTGTTAGATAATTGTTAAACAGCTGATTAGCTCAATGTCATCACTTAATTTTCATATGCTTCCTTCTATCTTGCTCATCCTCTGATATTGTTCAAATAATAGTATTTTCTTATATTAAAATGGTACCATATGTGTACCCTGCACTTCCCTTTAATTCCATACTCACAGTGTTTTGTGTAAAGATTATAACATTACATCGTGTGAAATATGTGCAGACTGACATCTATTCTTTTGAAAAGCAAACCTGAGAAACACCAGGTAACATGTTCGCTGATATTCCTTCTGTTGCAGTCTGATTTGGCTCAATCACATGACAAGAAGCAGTCCAAAAACCTAATTTAATTGTTAAACTAAATACATTTCTTGGTGTTTAATTGAAGCCGTCACCCTTTTCCATTGCTGGAGCCCAAAGGAAGTGACTGCCACCATGTCCAGCACCCTTTGGCAGGGCTGGTTGCCACTGCAATAGCCACCCCTACCCATGGTGTGTCCCTGCCTGGCTGCTGCATCTTCTTGGGATGCTGTCCCTGCCCACTCCCAATGCAGCTGTGCCCCTCAGCTGCTGCTGTTGCCATGTGGACTGGAAAAAGGGGAAAAAAAAAAAGAGAGAAAAACCAAAACCCAAGCCTCATTAAAAGGTTAAAACCCAGAGTCTCTAAAGTTGTCATTTTATTTTCTGCAAGGCACGTGCTGTCTGTCATGATGACCTTGACATTCAATTCTGTAATTTCCCCTTGGGTAAGAGAATTTGCAAGGGCATATTCCCTTTAAGTTCAACATCTTCCATTGCAAATGCGATTTGTCTTCAAAAGCAGCAGCAAATCAAATTCTCTGTCTCACCACAGCTGCTTGTGTGCATTTACTGGATTATTGATTTGGAAATCTAACATCTGCAAATGTAAAACTAACCAATTAAACTTAGGAAAAGCTTAACACATCAGCTGATCTCCCCTGCTGCATCCAGGCTAATGGTACATACCCACATGACTGTGAACTACTCTGGAAAATGAGAAATGCCTGTAATCAGTAATAATGACATTACCCAACATTAAAAAAATACAGTCTTTCTGACCTAACCAGGCTTCTACAGGTATCGGTGGTAATTTTAAAATTTATTTCTGTGGTACAAAGTTGAACATCATCTCTTCTGTTTTTTAATCCATCACTCCTTGAAATCAACATGTAGACAGAGATAAGAGTTTATATTAGACCAAATAGTGCCATCAGAAAAAGGGAAAGAGCTTTCAGGACAAACAAGCCCTTTCTCAAACCTAACATTAGTCAAGCACTCACTGGAAAGAATTACTCTGGGTGCACTCAGCTAAGGGGAAAAAAATATTTCCAAAACTCAAAACTAAACTTCCAGGAGCTTACTTTGCTTACTAATATGTATAATATTACAGGATAAGTGAAATTCTGACCTAAATTATGGGTGGCTTTGATAGTACACTAGAAATTTCTTCCTATCTTAAATACTTCAAATTCATCACCATTTTTTTTGCCTATTATTCAGAGCTCAACATGCTGAAAGTAGCAGCTGTTTCCAGAATAAGCATGCACATAGGCACTTTCCCTTTCTTACTTCCAGTTTTCTTACAGTTATTCTCAATATCTCCTAGCTTATAAATATAATTTAATGATATCCAGAGCAATTACCCACTTTAATGTTTGCTCTGTATCAGGCTTTAAAAAAGGGCTTGAGAGCTTCATCCATCTGTTCTTTTCAAATTATGTCATGTTGCCCAACTTATAACCTTGGCTAGTGCAACCAAATAAAGTGCTATTAATTTTGATATGGTCTTTATAGTAAAAAAACATGTTCAGTGTGCAGCAGAGAATCCATTATTCAATCAGAAAGGGAGGGTATGATCTCACTATTTACATCTTGCTAAAATGTAATAAAAGCAGTAAAAGAAAAGAAGAATAATTCAGAGATAAACAAATACAAATTATTTTTACTGCTGTGCATTATTTCAGATCTTTTCTCTATGATTGTCAGTACAACTTTAGAGAATATTTTTAAAACTCAAACCATATTTTTTTATTCAGTTATGATCATAAACACACAAAAACAGCACAATGTGCAAAATAATGTCATTTATACACAAACAAAGTTGAGAATATTTTGATAAATCATTCTTAATAGGATATTTAATAGGTCAATTCTTAGCAAGTATTTCTTCTTACCAGTAGGTTTTCCAGGGTAGAATATGCTGAGTTGGAAGGGATCCACTAGGATCATTGAAGCCCAACTCCTGGCCCTGCACAGGACACCTCAAGAATTCCACCATGTACCTGAGAGCATTGTCCAAATGCTTCTTGAGCTCAGTCAGGCTTGGTGATGTGACCACTTCCCTGGGGAGCCTGTTCCGGTGCCCAACCACCCTCTGAGTAAAGAATCTTTTCCTGATATCCAGCCTAAATCTCCCCCAACACAACTTCAGGTCATTCCCTCAGGTCCTGTCACTGGTCACCACAGATAAAAGATCAGTGTCTGTCCATCCTCTTGCCCTCATGAGGAAGTTCCAGACTGCAATGAGGTCTCCGCTCAGTTTCCTCTTCTCCAGGCTAAATGGACCAAGTGACCTCAGCTGTTCCCATCCAGACTTTTCTCCATCTTCATGGTTCTCCTTTCAACAGTCTCTATTAGCTTTACACTTTTTTATGAAAGATATATTTGGGCAGGACACAAAACTGCCCTGAGCACTCGAGGTGAGGCCACCCCAGTGCAGAGCAGAGCAGGACAATCCCCTCCCTTGCCCAGCTGGCCATGCTGTGCCTGATGCCCCCCAGGACACAGTTGACTCTCCTGGCTGCCAGGGTACTGCTGATGCAGGTTCAACTTGCCATTGACAAAGACCTCCAAGTCCCTTTCTCTGGCACTGCTTTCCATATTGCATATCACAGTCTGTCCATCCATCCAGGGCGGGCCAGTCTCAGGTGTAGAATCCAGCATTTGCTCTTGTTGAGCTTCATCTGCTTAGTATTGAGAAGAAAGGTGTGATATTATCCACTCTGTATTATGTAGAAATTGAGCTACTTATTTCCAGGTTGCATGGTGCAACACCAGGTGACTGCCAATATTCCTCTGTCACTCCCCTCCTCAGTGGTCAGGGAACAGAACATACAGCATAAGGCTCATGGTTTGAGATAAGAACAGGAAATGATCACTCACCAATTACCATCAGAGGAAAAACAGACTTGACTTGGGGAACTTACTTTAATTTTTTACCAATCAAACAATGAGAAAAAAATAATATTTTAAAACACCTTCCTTCCACCCCTTCTTCTCCCTAAGCTCAACTTGCCTCCCGATTTTGCTACCTCCACTCCCAGCATCACAGGGGAACAGGGAAATGGGGGTTTTGAATTTTGAAACTTCTTGAAAGAGTTTTGGTCTCCAATCTCTATTTTTTAAAACACATGCATATAAAACTATGCATATAGTTTTATAAAACATGCATTTAAAACTATTGTGGTAAACCATCTTACCACTCAAGGAGAGAGTGTGTGTTCCCAGGCCTGAAAGCAACTACATAAAAAGTACACCATTGTGAAAGAATTCCCTAAGGGAAAAAAAAAAAAAAAAAAAGGAAGGACTGTGAAGTGAAAATCCCCAGAAACTGGATTGTATACCACTTTATATCCAAGGCATCAGATACACCCTGAAGCACTGTACTACACTAAATCAACTTACACCTTAAGCATCTCTAGGAAACCCTAAGAAGAGGAGCTCTGAGGAGCTCAACTAGAACAGAAATTTGTAATGTCCTCAAAATAATTCGTGTCACAGAATTGTAGAACTGTCAAATAATGTGCAAATAATGCACTCTTTCAGCAAAATATGATTCTTCTTACAGCCTTTGATGCATGTAATTATCTAGGATATTAGCTGCTTTCTATGACAAAAGGTGCACCTAACAAGGACTGGTTGCATTAACTGCAGACAAAATTTGGTTTGCCTCCTGAGTATGAACAGGCTTTCATTGCTGGATTTTTAAAATCTACTATTTTGAATAAATGCCCTATAAAAAGTCAAATTTTTAAAATTATATAAATTTGTTTCAGTAATTTTGGGTTGACTGATAGCAATGGATTCAAAGTACAAAAGAGAAGCAGAAGTCTACTGTGTGCTTGACTGTTCTGAGAAGCAGGAATTTCAGTGTGGCCACTGTACATGGCAGTAGCCCTGCAGTGACACTACATCAGGCTGAGGTGTCACACAGTTCTATTAACTTGTCACTTATTCACTTATACCTGAATTAAAACTTCTTTCTAGCACAAGCATATAATGACAGTTCTAACACTTAAAAAAAAAAGTAGACTTCTGAAATGCTGAAAATAAGTAGAATTTCCTTATTTATTCTAAAGTATGAAAGGAAAACCTACATCTTGTAAAATGCTCCATAAAAGGCAACTGAGTGTAAAAAATTAGCATACATTTGATAGATCAGTTTATCATTCAACTTTCTTTGAATTTTTCTATATCACTCTTCATCCATTTTCTCACTTGGTGTATCATATAGGCAAAATATTCAGAAAGGAGAAAGCAATATTCTTAGGAAAATGGAACTTCAATAATTACCAACAGCTAAGCTAAAACTGTACCCACAGTTAAAGTGTTCATCTTCCCTTGCATAAGAATGTCAATTGTAATTCAACTCTTAAAGCCAAGATTTGCAATCAGTATAGTGGATGAAGTCAAGATAGAATGATAGCAGGACATTTTTCCATAATTTCCAACTCAGTAACCTCCTGTTAGAAGTTTTTAAAATGTGGTATGGTTTCATTGATATCTCAGTTTGCAATCTATCTGTTAGGATATGACAGGCCACATTCTCATATCAGAAAAAAATCACAAACTGAAAGATATTTGTAACAACCAGAGGCTCAATGCCTTCAAATAAAGTATTTCAAATGAAAGATTTTTTTATATAGTCAGGAACTAAAGTTTTTTTTCCAAGTTTTCTTCAGAGAGGCAGCACTCTTGTGGGAAAAAAGAGTTGTTATAGAATGCCCATTAGCACATAAGACAACATGCATTTTGTTAGGCTTACTTTTAATGAAGTTCACTACTTTTATAGCCTCAAAGATTATTTTTATTCTCCTGCTAAACATTAACACATTTGTTAGGGGGTTGTTGTCTGTTTTCCTTCCATAATTAATTCATAACCAGTGGAAGTCTATCTTGCTTTAATCTTACTTAGCTGAAAGACTTGATTACTGAAAACCATCAAGATTTTCCCACCTGGAGAATAACAAGAGAAACAGAGATTACCTTCTCATTGTCTGAATCATATTAATTCACTATCACCCTAAGAGAAGAAAATATCCAGAGATGTAAGTTTATTTCCAACACCAGTTCCCAACCAGTTCCAGTTACCCAGTTATACCAAGAATTGACATTTTTCCTAAGAACTTTTTTTATTTACAGTGGCATAGTCCTAATGCAAATATTTCCAGATGGTAATATTTCCAGTCTGGCCTTTTTATTTGCAGGATTTGTGTCTTGTAAAATATTTGTGTCACAAATAACCATTTTGCTAGCATTCTTGTTTATGCTTCATTATATGAAGTGAATATTTCACATGTGTCTTGTGTGGCTGAGTATAGTCTGTGTATGAACTGAACTTGCTAATCCTGCCTAATTACTAATTCAGTTGGTGTAAGGTGTCTTCCTAAAGACTGCTGCTGTTTGGTTTATATGTACTGTTCCACAAGCCACTGAAAAGAGAAACATAAAACTGGGATACAGCTGTGAAAGTTGATGGAAATCACAGAATAAAATCATGCAGAACTCAATTTTAAGAAAGAGTAAAGTTTATCTCAAACTTCAAATTGATGTTTGATTTGTTTGGCATTCTCCCTTTTGGTTGTTTGGATTTATTTTTTGGTGCTTGAAGAATCAGCCTTATATTATAGAATATTACTTTTTAAGCAGTATTTGTCTTCCCTAGTATTCTCCATAAATCCCAACAAAAACACTTTGACCAAAAAAAAAAAGTGCTTTAGAAATAACTTCATCATATTCTTTCATAAGGCTTCAAGAAGATTTAGCACAGCTTTTGAGCTTTTTGAAGCCATAAATGGCTAAGCATTTAACCTGAAAAATCTAATACAATTTTCATCAGAAAACTTAGCATACAATTTTAGCTTGACAAAGCAAGAATCTATGGACATATATATTTCCCAAGTGCTTTAAAATTATAGTAACTGCTTAGAAAGTGAGCTGTGTAGGAAAAAATACAGTTCTTATGCCATGTTATTCACATACATGTAAAAACAAGATCTTTAACACAGTGTCTTCAGAAGGAAAAAAATACAAATATTTTAGGAACAAGGGCTTTGTAAAGAACTGAAAGTTTATCCTGAAAAAGGAAGAAAAATTATGATATTCATGGTAACAATCATACAAAAAACAAAGGGGAACAGGAAAGACAAACTCTGTGATTTTATTCACCTGTATTGTGTATGATATATACTTTTGTAGTGTGTTTTATTGCATAAAATTATATCATTTTGGTTAATAGTCAAAATATAGGCCCTGCACACTATTTGTCCAGAAGCCGTGGCAATCCAGTTAAGTCTTTAGGCACTATCCAAGAAAAACTGATTAACTGAAATGCCCAGTGGCTATTTTAAAGCAAAGATGAATTGCTGGAGGTGCACAGCCCAACAAACTCCCCCCATACAAAGGCTGTTTACCTTAATATGAACCTGGGAAATTAAGTTTCCCTAGACAGAAATAAAAACAATCTCCTTGCCTCACTTAAACACTGAGATATAATTCAGTAGTGGGGGACTAGAGCCTGGAGGCAGAGGGTGCCAGACAGCTCTGCTTACACCAGTACCTCACATGCCTCACAGCAGCCAAGAGAAGTGTCCTCCTCAATCAGCTCCAGAGGAAAGTTGTAAATCAATCACAGTATGAAAAAATTAAAATTAAATCTGATCTGCAAAACTTTCACTGGGACCAATCTCCTGCAAAGACTCCTGCTGGCTGTCCCAGTTCATTCTTGAGCTTAAAGTAACAGGAAGCACAAACAATACTTCTATTCCCTCTGGTGCCTTTTTTTTTTTTACCTCAGCAAAGAATTGTATTTCTTTTATTATAAAGAATGTCCATTAATATTATGCATAAAGTAAAATGCTTGAAGTTTTGCACCACATTAAGTGTCATAAGCCAAAAATACTTTATTATAGAGTTCAGTGCCTTAATTTTAAAAATAATTCATGCTAGAGAACTTCACAGTATTCAGACTTTCCATATTCAGGAACACTGAGACTTGGCACATTCCAAAGCCCTTATATTTAGTGAAGTGTAGCGTAATTTATGAGAAATTTAATTAACACAGTTGCACCATTTTATTCATCTATGGGTTTTCAGGTATAAATTGAATGACTTAGAAGGATTTTTTGGTCCAGACATGAAAAACAAACACATTCTGCCAAAAAATTATTATGCCTTGGTCCTTTAACCACTAAGCACTAAGATAAACAAGGAAATTATTATTAGAAATAGTAGATTTAAATGCACTTGGTCTACATTAGCTATAAAAATGGACTTATTTAAAGAACACTTGAAAAAAATTAGATTCAGTCATTCATTGGTTTTTCTGACAGAAGTAATCATGGTAGAAGGGTAAAAGGAGCCCAAAACAGCATTACTTTCTTCTTTAAAAAAATTCTGTCTTTAGTCTCCTTTCTTTGATCATTTTCTCCTCCTTGGTCTAGATCAGGATTCTGACCGTGTTTGGGTTTTGGCAGAGGAGGGTTTCTGAGGGGGTGTGGAGCATAGACAGGAGAAGAAAGCAAGAAGGAAGACATTGCTATTCATGCAAAAATTTAGTCTCCTCATCTGACATTATTTCTGATAAAAGCATGTACAGAAATGTTCCAAAGTGAAAGTATTTTGCCAAAAAAGTGTGTGTTTTTCCTGAGGATCTCAATGCACATTCATTTACACACAAGCTTTATATGGTAGATAGTAAGCACTAACATTGGCAGACAATACACAAAAATTGAGATGTAGGAGTATTTTGGCAAAGAACTACAGAGAAAGATCTGTAACTGTAAAACTGATTAGGTAACAATTTTACTCAAGTGTACAGCAAGGGCAAGAGAATTTCCATTAACTAGATGCTCCTTTTATGATTTTTTTTACTTCTGAGCCACTTTTTGAACTATTATGCATTGCCTTCCCACACAGCAATTCCAACTTGGCCTCATTTATACAGCATAACTCCTTGCTAAGGGCATTTCAGCTATGTACACAGGAAAATGTAGTCTGTTATTTTTCAGTGGTTTAGACAGTAAAGAGAAAAGTATGAAATATAGATCTGGTAAATTCAGTTATTAATTTAATGCAGAGAGCAACTGGGAAAAAAGAAAGCCCAGAGTTATAAAGTAATTGCCTGATTTTTAACTAGTGTGCTTCTTTTGTGTTCCTCTCCTTAGCAGAGAATTAGACTGACAGGTCACATTCCCAAAAGGAGAAGTTAGGAGAAATACCAGGAAATAGCTCCAGCTTCCAAAGAAGTATTGTCTTACAGTAGGAATAACTGATTTCCTAACTTCTGCTGAGTTAAACAAAAGCATTTTTATAAATTTTTTAGAAATAGGTATATTTAGTTATTTCCACCACACACTTTCATAACCAATTTGGAAATACTGGGCTTAATTTTCTCTTTTTTTCTTTTTTTTTTTTTTCTCTTACATTAATCTAGCCTAATTCCTGAAAAAAAATATAAGAAAAAAAAGAAAAAAAAGAAAAAAAAGAAAGAAAAAAAAAAAAAAAAAAAAAACCAACAAAAAAAACCGACAACTGTTTCAGAGATTATAAAATGCAAAGCAAGTAAACAAACAACACAAGAACCACAGAATTTTAATCCTGCAATATTGAGTCATTATAAAACCACAAAACAAGCCTGGGCTCACAGGCTTGTGTTAAGAAAGAGAGACAGTCTGCAGTACACTTAAGAATCTGTCCAGAATCTCTAATGGACCCAAACACTTTTCTCTTTGAATATGATTTAACTAGTTTTCATTCACTGGTCTGAAAAAATTTTTCCACATGATTGTTTTCAACAAAGTTCAGTCTAATTAAGCTGAAAATAAAGACAAGGAGACACCATGCCCCAAAATAGCAGACTTTATTTAATCTGGGCTGGTAAACCCAGTTTCTTTCACATATCAAAATCTGGGCAAATCCTGAAGTCAGTTTCCCTTCACCTCTGGACATCACTCCTATTTAATGATTTGTTTTTGTAAACCAGAACCAGTGAAAGAACTGGAGTGTGAAACTCTTTTGCTTTGCAGATCACTGGAACTATCAACATTTTAGCCACATTTTTTTCCAGTGAAAATTGCACAGATAATTAGTCATTGGGGATGAGTTCCTTCCATTGTTTTTGTTTATAAGCAAAAAAGCGAGGGTTTCTAGCTTTGCCTCTTTAAAGAAAAAGGTGTAAACACAGAATTGAAAAGGACAAATCAGCCAAATAAAAGAGAAGTTAGCCAGTCCTTTCATCTAAGTGCATAACAAGATCATTGAAATGCTCTAATTAATTTTGACCTACAATTTTCTCCCTAAGCACTAACACATTAACACCCATATTGATTTCTACCATTGCTTGGCTTCTTCTCAGGGTAAGGTATAGGGTGGAATTTTTTCAGAAAAAAATGTTCCATTTCTGGATGATGGGGCAGAGTGTACCCTCAGCACTCCTCCCAGCCACTGGGTGGAGTGGCTGACTCTCTGGAGTGTTTTGCTGCAATCCAGGGGAATCTGAACAGGCTGAACAAATGTGCTGACAAGAACCTCATGAAGCTGAACACACAGAAGTGCAAAGTCCTGCACCAGAAGGAACAATCCTAGGCACCAATATATGCTGGGGGATGCCAACCTCGAAAGATGCTTTGAAGAAAACGACTTAGGGATCGTACTGAACACCAGATTGAACATGATCCAGCAATGTGCCCTGGCCACAAAGAAGGCTAGTGATCTTGTGTGATGCACTAGGCATAATATTTCCTGTAGATCCAGGAAAGTGATCCTTCCCCTCTGCTCAGCATGGCGAGACCATATCTGGAGTGCTGTGTCCAGCTGTCGATTCCCCAGAACAAAAGAGATGTGGACATACGGGAGAGAGCCCAGAGAAGGTCCGCAGAGGAGATGAAGGAATTGGAGTGTTGTACATATGAGAAAAAGCTGAGAGAGATGGAGGTGTTCAGCCCTGAGTAAAGAAAGCCAAGGGAATTCTCATCAGTGTATGTAGATACCTGGAGGGAAGGTTAAAAGAGAAGGGAGCCAGGCCCTCCTCAGTGGTGCCCAATGACAGGACTGGAGACAGTGGGCACAAACTGAAACACAGCATGTTCCCTCTGAACATCAGGAAGCAATTTTTTGCTCTGAGGGGGACTGAGCACAGTCATGATTTCCTCAGGGAAGTTCTGGAGTCTCCCTCCATGGAAATATTAAAAAGCTGGTTGGGCATGGTCCTGAGCAAGGTCTAGGTGGCCCTGCTTGAACATGGTGGTTAGACTAGGTGGCCTCCAGAGGTTCCTTGCAGCCTCACCCATTCTGTGATTGTGATCTATCACAGGTGCATTTAAAGGACATTTTACTTCATTCTGTTCACCTTGATTTATACTTACTTGGTTCACAACTCCTTACCAAAGTAAAGAATAATGCCAATGTAGGACAGATCAGCTACAGGTTAGCTATCCAAGGACCTAATTCCATATTTCATATTTATATATTTATTCCATAAATTCATATTTCATTTACATATTATTTGGTCAGAGAGCGTAAAATACTACCTAACTGAAATCCTGACATTTCAAACTCCTGAAACCAACTTCCCTATATGCCAATTACAAAGAAGCAAGATTGTAAGACTAATACTGCTGGCATTCTCCTGTGTCAGCTTCCTAGGAACATAATCAAATTTGGTCTGCACCAGCAAACTTTGGATACCTGACTAAGGCTCAGCTATTCCTACCACATAAAGGGAAAGGAGGGAGTAGAATTAACCCAGCTGTTTCTAGTGGATGGTCTTGGAGGGTGGAAGTAGAAATGGCTAGTTACTGGGGCACTGTCATTAACACCATTTTTGTATATGTCAGACCATCTCAGAAGACAAATTTGATCAGTATTGGTACAAACAAACTCTTACATTTTTGCTGAAATAGAGTACATCATGGAGATACTGTGTTGATTCAGGAAGGACAGTCAATACACCATCCAGGATAAATTTACTGACATAAACAGTCATTACCACAGCCACTCAAGTTGTCACTGCAATTTTTAACCAGCAAGATGAATTTATACATTCCAGAGTGGTGACTTGTTGTGTGGCTTTAGCATTTTCCTTGCAGGCGCTGCCATAAGCAACTGCTGACTCGGCCTACAGCTAAATCTCAAATTAAACATGACTCTTAGAGGCATTGTGCAAGACCATGTTCTTGCTCACACTTCTTTGGGTACTGTCACAACAAGAGCAAAGCCAAGCACATTGTCCTATCTTCCCTTACCCTCTCCTGTATTTTAAAACTAAAGCACTGAAATCCAATTCCAAACACTGAAATAATGTAAGCAGTGTTTGTTCTAGCCTGCTATTTCTGACATCCACATATAACATGGAAGCCACAAACCATATAGAGATGTAATTTCTTTTCAGCTTTGCCCCTGAATGCCTGCTGAATGTTTATCCTAAGGTTTATAATGTGAGTTTCTCATAAAGATGTAAACAGGTATATGCATGACAAACATTTAGACAATTACTTTTTTTTCCTAAAGTCTCAAACCATGAAATGTAGTGTCCTTCATAGTAAGAGATTCCATTTGTAGTTAGAGGTCTATTATAAGGAATTGAAAAGAAATGTTGTATCTTCTATTTTAGACTGATCCAGATGTCTTTCTTGTTTTTTGCAAGAAATAGCAGTAGACTTACAGAGTTCTTTTTGTCACTCTTTTTGTCTCTCACAAGTTCTTTCCTATAAGGTTTGTTAGTCTACTAGCTGCATGAAGTATTCATTACAGTTTTAGTCTCAAACACTTTCTCTTACTTCACAATTCAAGAACAGGCACACATGCTTAGTGTGCTCCTTTTGATATGGAATACACCCAGCCTGTCAGCTTTCAAAAAGTTTGTCACTCAAGGTATTTTAAACATCTGACTGTGTTCAAGTAGGTGGTGGCAAAACTCTACATCTTTTTACCGTTCCCTGTTCTTAAAAAATTATGATTTTCACGAACCATAACAGTTCTTACCAGCGAGTCAGAACCTCTATCTAGGACCCAAACATTAATCTCTAATTCAGATTTTTATCTAACTTGACAAGGCCCTGGCCTTCTCTTGAAAGAAGGATGCATCCAAAAAACCCAATGAATTTTCTCCCTCTTCCCATGAAGTTTTCTCAACACTATACGTGAAATTCCCTCTTCAGGCAAGAGTATTTTTTAACTTTGAGTCTTCAGGAGACAGTAGCAATAGAAATTTGGAAAGCATGGGTGCTTGGAAAAGAAATAGGAGCCATGTTGTTATTTAGCTTCCTCTTGTCAGCTGTTTCAGGCAATTAGGCAAATAAACTACTGAACTGAAGAAAAGTATCTGTGACTTGAGCCAGGCATCTGAATGATGGAAGTCTGCCTTCTGATGAGTACAAATCAAAGAGAAATTAGGACTTTCTGTTTATGCAAAATGGTTCTTACTTTTAGTAGTTGTGGTATTAGAATAGAATCATAAAATCATAGAATCATTTAGATTGGAAAAAACATTTGAGATCAAGTCTAACCATTAATCTAATACTACCAAATCCCCCAATAAACGATGTCCCTAAGTGCCGTATCCACATGTGTTTTTAATACCTCCAGGAATGGTGACTCTACCACTACTGTGGGCAGCCTGTTCCAATGTTGGGCAACCTTTTTGGCGAAGAATTTTTTTCCTAATATCCAATCTAAACCTGGAGCAACTTGAAGTCATTTTTTCTTGTCCTATCACTTATTATGTGGAAGAAGAAACCAACACCCAACCTCACTGTAGCCTCCTTTCAGGCACTTGCAGAGAGCAAGAAGGACCCCTCTGAGCCTCCTTTACTCCAGGCTAAACAACCCAAAGTCTCTCAGCCACTCTTCATAAGGTTTGCGCTCCAAACCCTTCACCAGCTTCACTGTCCTCCTCTGAACACACTCCAGCACCCTAATGTCATTCTTGCAGGGAGTGGCCCAGAACTGGACACAGGATTCCAGGTGTGCCCTCACCAATGCCAAGTACAGGGGGACAATCACTGCCCTGGTCCTGCTGGCCACAATGTTGCTGATACAGGCCAGAATGCCCTTGGCCTTCTTGGCCATCTGGACACTCTCTGGCTCATGTTCAGCTGCTGTTGACCATCACTGTCAGGTCCTTTTCTGCTGAGCAGCTTTTCAGCCACTCTTTTCTGAACCTGTAGCCTTTAATGGGGTTGTTGTGACTGGACCTTGCCCTTGGCCTTATTGAACATAATACAATTGGCCTCAGCCCATTGATCCAGCCTGTCAAGATCTAGAGATCTTCCCACCCTACAGGAGATCGCATTCAGCTTGGAGCTGTCTGCAAAATGACTGAGGGTGAACTTGATCACCCTCACTTGAACTGGTTCACCAAGTACACATAGTAGGAGAGAAGAGACTGCACACATTCACCTCATGTCTGTCCACAGTGAAGGCTGAATTATGACATCAGATGGGAGTGCAGTACCCCAATAATAATAAATCAGAAGCACTACCTGGGGACAGGAAGGAAATTGGTGGAGAAGAAAATAACCAAAACTAAATGGGAAATGACAGTGATTTAGGAAGGAAACTTTTGAGTGCTTCAGAACTGTTTCGCACAATATAGGTTTGGCATTTGACAAGCTCAGTGCCTTGGCATGTAAAGAAAAAATGAGAAGGAATTTCTATTATTAGTGCTTAATCTACTCCTCCAGAGTGCATCAAAGAGTGTATTTCATAGCTGTAACAAGATAAAAGCAGGCTTCTTAGACCTCTCATTATGACCAGTAGCTGGAACTGTATGTTGCTGTTCAGATAAGTTGCAATAAAACCAGTCACTTTTAGTATTTGAATCCTCACCTGAATGTTTCAGAAGTCAGACAGAACTCAGGTTTAGAGTAGCTGAAAGCATTGTGATAAACCATAAGTTAATCTTAGAAAGGTAACAGACAATCTGTGGACATTTTACTGTAAATTTGTTTCTACGGTCAGTAATAGGAGTCTTAAGGCAACTGGGTAACACTTCCTGCATGTGTCACAATGCTGTTAAGATTGAAGCCCTAATTAACTTCTTATTAATGTTTATTCTTGGGCAATATCATTTTTTTGTGGACCTTTTGTAGGGCATCTATTACAAAGAACAGCTACAATATTTAAAACACCTTCCACCTAAAAACTGAGATAAAATTCTACCAGGTGACAGATTCTATCAGGTGGTAAAAATTCTACCAGGTGGCAGTCAAAACTGATCATCTAATCAGCCTAATTATACAAAACTTTGATCTCTCAATACTTCCACTAGAAAAAAGCTCTCTTTTTAGAGCAACAGGACTATTCACTGTAGGTCAGATACTGTTTGTGGAAGACAGTTGCACAGAAGCCAACAAGACTACTCAGACCACCTGATCCTACTTCAAGTAGGCATAAAAATGGAGCAACAAAGTTAGTGCACTCCCTGAAGCTTGATACTACTGCACAGTCCTTCTCTGTGCCTCTCAGCCAGAGGGAGAGGGAGAAATGTCTTCTGTGACTCCATATTAAGGGCAGAAGCACTTGCAAGAAGCAAACAGGAAGGCAGGCAGTTTAACTGACATCCCTGAGCAGATAAAGATTAGTTAAGCAAAGTGCCAACAGTAGAAAAAGTGCTAAAACACCAAGTACAGCAGCAGGCTGAGGTTTAGGCACAGGTGTCTAATCTTCAACTTTGTACACCTTCCTCGCTTGTTCTTACAGAAAATATATTTTAGGCCTCTTCTCTAGTTAATCTTTTTAAAGTTATAGTCAACAACAGCCAGGTCAGTTAACTATCAGTTATAAAGCACAGAACAAAACACCTTCCCTAGAATTTTACACAAGAATAACTAAGGGTTGGGAATGAACAATGAGAGAAAAACAGGGAAAACTTTAATACAATTGATTGATAAACATTTTAAATTAGTAAAAATTACACTGAACCTTTGCAAATTTTAGCACATGTATCCCAAAAGAAACAAATGGAACAGACATTTATTTGAAAATAAAATTAATGAGAAATAATTCCCATTTCCTCAAAGCACGAGATCCTATTATTAATATTGTTAGCAAGTTATTATGAGTCATTATCATGAGAAAAAGTAGAGATGAAAAGGCTTTTTTTCTTTATTATAAACCACTTGTACTTTATTACATCAGTGTAACACATTAGGTGTGTCACTATCTTGTACTACAATAAACAAGCTCCATATATTTTCCAGCTTCAGTGAGTTTTGCTGGCATGCTGTATCAAGAAGATATTTCAGAAAAATCATTCTGGCTTTGCCCCATTTCTAAAATGCTCATGACTCATTTTTTTATGGTCACTGTTAAATTGGGTTTCATGGGTGCTTGGAATATTTTGAGGGCAAATCCTGCTAAGGGCAGACTAACCACAAAGTAAGGGGAGAGAAACACAATCAGATGAAATCAAATAACGCTGAAAAAAAAATTACTGCCTGTACAGCCACAGTAGCAGTCAGCTTTTACTGCTTTTTTTCCATTCTTTTGCCAATTAAGATATATTAGTGCAAACTCTCACTGAAGTATTCTCCCTCTTAACTGCAGAAGGCTAAATTCACACATGCAAACTGGCAGTGCTGGTTTGGCCCCAGGGAGGCAAAATCTCAAAACCTTTCTCACTCCATTATGATCAGTTTTATGCTGGCAGCCAAGGGCAATGTTTTCCAAACTGTTTCCAGCTCCTTTCCAAACCACACCCTTCCATGTAGTTCTCAGATCTCCCCTACCATCAGCCACTCATAGGATTATTTGGATTATTGGGTTCCAACTCTCCCTGCAGAAGTAATATAAACAAGCATTTTTGCACTTCTTTTTCATTGCTTTCCTTTCTCAACAGATAGGGGCCTGCTATCATTTTGGGGAATACTTTGGGGTTTTCTATATCATGTAGCAAACCCTGCTGCAGGGACTTTGTGCTCGTACCAAGTGAACTAACACTGAGATTAGGTACAGTATTTCAACACATAATGAAGCCACGAAGCACTTAACCTTGCTGAAAAGACAGGATTTGTATTAATCTATCTGTTTGCAAATAAGCTGTCCACACGTTGCTTTGGCAATATAATGATTAACTAAAACATATAGATGTTCTAGCTTTCTACAACCTCCTACAGCTATGGACAGGGCTGAGGAGATATGTTGATGGTCTAAAGAAAATGTTGTGATATCTAAATGCATAACTTCTAGAGAAATTTATTCTGTATTTTTAAAAAATGAATAGAGATGTAACCAGTTCATGAAGAGTAGAAACTTAGCTGGAAAGTCAGAGCAAATAATTTTACCCCTACAGTCTTTCAAGAGACATCATTAGGAGTGCAACATATTTTGTCTCTGAAGGAAGAGGCTAAACAGTGGTCAATTGCTATGAATGAGCTGTTAGATTGTCTGTAGGGTTACTCTGTAGCACTTAAGTTGGAGGAACTGCTAATAGTCTCAAAAGTAGTAAAAGAATGCAAACATTTCCTGTATGCATAACAGGTGTGCAGTTTACAGGACTCTAAATTGTAGGACTGATGAAATTTCAGATATAACCGCAGGAGTAATCTGGGTGGGTCTAAGCCCTCCAATGGAGAGCACCAATACTATAGGAGCTCACTTTGCCCCTTTGTCCCTTGTAGGGGCATCCTTGCCCCTCTGTTTACTGGCAATAATCACCGTCTGTTACAGGACATATATCAAAAGAAAAACCAGTGTCTTGTCCCAGATACTGTCTCACAATCCATTATGCCTTTGTTTTTTAGGGCTGGTTTCCAGGTGGCTTTACTCTACTAGGGGCTGTGCCAAATGACCCTTTTCTCTTACTGTGACATGTGTTTGTCAGGCAGCCAGTATCTGAATTCAGTATTTCCTGAGGAACTGTGCTTTGGGGCTTATCAACAAGTCTGCAGGTGCTGCTTTTGACAGATGGGTTTGGACAGATGAGGCTCACAGCCAGTCGCCCTTGCTTTCCATTGCTTATCAACCAAATTTAAGAATCAGTCTCTGCAATAATACAAATGTTCCCTTGTTAAATGAAAGAAGAGGGCAGAGAGAACTTATCCATCTTATGCATCTTATCCAAACAGCAAATCCTGAAGTACCAGCACACAGCTCTGTGACGCTGTGCTATCTATCTGGCTTCTAAAGGCCTGGGATGCAAGCTCAAATTCACACAGCCCAAGCTTCATGTCACCTTCAATACTGTTTCCTTCTTAGCCAGATGCTTCTGAGGATCCAGATCCAGACCATGGGGAACATGAGCCACGGAACACAGAGGGGGAATATCAGCAATATTTCCAGCCTTGGATGGTACTGTAATCACCTTTTTCTCAATGAAATTTAGACCAGTGATTCACCTTACAAGATGTTTCTTTACTACTTGCACATAGAATTCCTTTTCTGTCACTACCAACTGAGATGTGTACAAGTTCAGTAATTTTGGCTGTTCTTTTGCACATAGTGTCTCATATGAAATGATCTGAGAGGCACCTTTAATCTCTGAGCCCAAAATGAAAAAAAAATAAAGAAAACTGGATATTTATATCTCATGTTTGTGTAATTCACATGATGATTTTGTGTAATTCACATGTTTTGGAGTAATGCAAAGTAAATAACAATGTCAAAACTGAGTATCAATTCCTACAAACATCATTGTAAGAATTGCTGATTACTGATTTCATTATCTCATTTTCCTGGGCTTCAAGCTGCATTGGATTCTATTGAATATCACCAAGTATTACTGCTCATAACACAGTATGCCCTTTTGAACTGGACATGGATCAGCTGCATTACAAGGGTGAATGTGGCTGCTTTTATTAGTCTTTTAACATGGCATGCAACTGCTTTTCCTGTAAAACTACTCTGAAAACTACTGTGATAAGCTGTGTATGGTCCAAAAATACCACTGAAACCCTGGAGATTAATTGTATGTTCAGGTTATGAGGCTTTAACCTTTAGATGCTGATATTTAAAAATCCTAGAAAAAAACTATTCAAAAGCATGAATGGTTACTAGTCCTGAGAAGAGACTGGAGAAAGGATTCAAAGTGCTCAGGAATGCAGATCTGAGAGTGGTTCAAGTCATGTTGTAATCATAGAATCCATAAAATATTGGTGAAATCACTAAAAAAAAAAAAAAAAACAAATTGCTACACTTAAAAGAGTTCTGACTCTATAATTACAGGCATGAGATATACCATCCTGTACATGCTGCTCAATATGATCAGCACACCTCTTCAGAAGCTCTGAAAATCAGTTCCCTCCAGTGGTCCTGAAGTTTCATGTGGTTTTCTCAGTCCTTGTCTGGTGATTCTAAAGAAAATTTTGAAGAATTGTATCATATTTCTGTTTCAAACATGTCATATGAGTACTTAAACTGTCTGAATAAATACAGTAAAATTGGAAACATTTAAAATAAATAAATTGGTGAAACCTCCACTCTGTAAGTCACCCAACTGACCATTCCAGGAAATACCATTTAAGAGATGTTTTTGGCTGTTACTGAGTATTTTTTGCTAGACAGGTTTTTCTTTCTGAGGCAAGACTGATTGATTTTTTATTTTAATCTATTTTCTAGGTGAAAGCTACATTTGAAGTATTATGCTCATCATTGTGCCTTAGGCTGTATGTTACACTAAATATTATCCAAGCAATAAAAAAACAATCAAAAGTCAGAGACCTGATAAGAAATTAGAAGAAGGCCATTTTTACAGACCACACTACATGTTGTAGTGTTAGAACTTTGACAACCAGGACTTAGATCTCTAATAAAAAACTACAGCTGCAAAATAGAATGGTCGGGATGAAAGGGAGATGAACACAGCTCAGAGCAGAGCCCATCTATAGCAAATGCCAAACAACCTTGCAGAACAAACCCCTGGTTAAGCTTAATAACACAGAATTGTGGTTGCAACCAAATTTCAAAGTGAACAGCTCAATCTGCTTTGAGAGAGAGGGTAGAAGACCATTTAACCGCTTTTCCTAGTTCTTAAAAGACAGCAAGGAAGCACCATTGAAAGGGCTTGGTTAGGAGAATTAAATAATCTGCTATAACAAACAGATATGGATATGGAAATTTATATATAAGGATATGGAAATTTAGGCAATTAACAGTCACATCATCTGCCAGGAGGAGGTGCAGAGGCAGGGAGAGCATTGCTATGTCCATAATGCCTGCATCACCTGAGAGGTTTCTGAGGAATGTGAGATATGATCACGTATGCTGCTCCCAGCAGATTGTATATGAGGCACACAGCTACCAATCCTTCAAATGCCTATTTTCCTTACTGAGATGGTGTTGATCCCAGAACTTTTGCCTAAATTATCTGCCTTGCCACAGCTAGGCAGGGTGTTGACATAGCACTCAGCTATGATATTATCTATTACTAAAAAAACAACATATTGACAGAATGAAAATTTTCATTTTTGACTTGTGAGGGATACATTTCAAGGTTTAAGCCAGATGAAAAAATTGATTGAAAACTGTACCAAGCAGTTAAACTACTCTGAATTTAATTAGAAAGACACTGAGCTTTTTGATATGTAAAAGCTTTTAAATTTGTCATCCTGATTTATAACAGGACAGGAGATTGAAAAAAAATTTAACGGAGGACAGTTTTTCTTGAGTGTTGCATGAAAGACCTAGAGACTGAAATAGTGTTGGAACTATACTGCCAAAGAGTGGACTGAGGCTTTTGACAACAGGCAGATGTACTTCATGTGGGTCTCAGCTCTCTCTATTGAGATACTTATATTTACACATTTATATAGGTAGTTCATATATGATATTTGGATAATATTTTAAATGTCATTTCTATTGAATTGTCAAATTATTCTATTAAGTCCAAGTAATTGTTGTGTATAAAGAAACATATGTACTTTAGGTATATAATTTTGTTTGTTGCTTTCACCATTGTTGGTTGAATCCTGCCAAGACCCCAACACTGTCCACCATGCCTGCAGCAGAAAATCAGGTAGGATCAAGGAGAGAGCTGCTGGGCTGACTCTTGGGCTGCTGTTTGACAATATTAGTAGCTGGATCAGTGACATGGCTTTGGTAAGTAGAAATTATTGACAGGCTGATGTTCTGCCTGTTGTGACCAGAGGCTCATTGTCACATACACTGTACGTGTTGCAAATTGTTATTTGTCTCAACCTTCCTTCTCCACCTCCTTCTATTCCTATGCTCAGCCATAGAAAGGAGCCATGATGCCTAAGAAGATAAGCACAAGTGATCAGGATGTAACTAAATGAGGTTGGTTGCTCCAGGTGTATCAAAACATCACCTTGTACAGAGCATGATGGAGCACCACACCACCGCAGCCTGTATGGGCTGCTTTTGCAGGTGTTGTTTCAGGTGTGTTACCTGAGTGCTGCGACATCCCTGAGAGGATGCCAGGGACTGTGTAGTGTGCCCAGCCGAGGGCTTTGGCCATTCCAGGCTTTTTAAGCACAAAGATATTTAAAAACAAAACAGAAGGGAGCACTTTGATGGACCCTTGTCACATATTTCCTCTTTTAACAAAGTGATGAGACCTTCTCTTATTAGTCTCTTTTCCCACTGTTTCTCTCTTGCTGTCTCTCTAAGTCAGTAATTTCAGACAGCACATCTGTTCTCCATGTCCACAGCACAATGCCATCTACAGGTCACTGCTGATGCCGGCGGATTCTGCACATCCCTGCAAGTTCCATGTGTGTGACATAGAAATTAATGTAAGAGTACACCCGAATAAATAAGATGCATTCACTATTACATACAAATAAATTTAAAAATATTTTTAAATGACCCATTGTGATTAAAAGTTATGTGGAAAGGATGGAGAAAAATGCATTAATTCACTTATGTTAACTTATGTTCATTTATTAGCGCAGACAGCCTAGGCAAGTCTCCTCCCATTTGTGTGATAAATATTTTTCATCATAGAAATATAATCAAATAGAAAGTTATAATTAATTCCGAATGCACATCTGGATCCACTTGGAAAAAAGAAGGACTTCTGGTGCCAAGCAACATAGATAGGTTTCTTAAAAGAAGCCATCCATTTGATTTCATTGTCACTGTGGTGGCACCACATTCCAACGTGAAGGCCAGAAAATTCCAGCTCCCTCTGGGATATGGAAGAGATGGTGAGCACACATCGTGTGCTGATGTGGATGCAGAGCTCAGGGATTTATCACTAGCCGTTTCCAGCGGCCCTGCACTGTTGCAGTAGTCGCACACAGAGGTGCCACCCACCTTTCCTTCCGAGAGTGAAGGGCTCCAGCATGGCTCTGCAATGTTAGAGACAATATTTCTGACAAGATATTTCTAGCTTCAATGTTCAAGCTGTCAAGGCTGTTGTCAGTTCAAGGCAGGCTCTCTTTCCTCTGAAGTCATTATATAACAACCAGTTTTGTTTTCCACATTTACCAGAAGCTGCTCACATGAAAACAATTTGCTGAAGGATAGAGCAGGTAAAATACCAAGGTCTGGCTTTTATTTTTAATTTATACCTCTTCTCTCTCTTTCCTTCCCCATATATAGGAAAGGACATTTATCATTAGATGTGTGATTATATGCCTCACATTTAACATCAAGTAGAGTAATGTAATAAAATTGTGATTCATAACCATGTAGAAAGAAGAGAACTATAATTCGGAAGCAGAGTGAAACTTGTTGATTAAAACATGCAAAAGCATTTAATCATACACCAGATTCACAAGAAATATAATGATGTTTGTTTAAAATTTTCAATTAATTTGTGGTCACTTGTAAATATATTTGGCATTTCAAAAAATGCATTGCAAAGTAAACCCCTGCTCAAAAATTAAACAAATCTATGGCCCTTTAATTATGTTGTTGAGATGGTGGTGTGAATGTCCCACCTATGCAGAGCTCTACTGATCTTCATTTTGAAAAGTGAGAGTTTGTAGTGAGGAAATGGGTAAAACCACAGCTTTGCATTGAATAACAGATATCTGCCTTAGCCCTACAAGATCTCTGTATATAAGATTTCACACAAACCCATACTAAAGCTTTGCAAGTGGAAGGGTTCAAAATCATTCCAATCAATGCAAGCAAAAAAAAAAAAAAAAAAAAAAAAAAAAAAAAAGCTATATGAGAAGAGTTTTCAGTTCAGGCATTTGTGTTACTACCAAAAAAAATAAAGATCCCTCAGTATGCTAACTGTCTTCACCCAACAAATTTAAGCCAAATTTAAGCTTTTTTAGGTCCATACAGAATCATATTGTAAATTATCTACAAGGGATTGTAGACCTTTAACACTCAGGGAACTCCAATCTTTGTAATAGAACAATAGAGATTTCATGTCAGGTTTTTCTTGTATTATAATTCCCCAGGACAGAATATATATGCAGAATTGAATAACATAGGGCCCTATAAGATATTACAATAAGTATGAGTCATCTCAAATGAGGGGTAAGGAAACCTCTCACTGGGCTGCATGGCAGAGTCTGATAAAGCTGAAGCACATGAATTATCTTCCTAGCTGGGAACTGCAGCATACAGCACAGGATGTCTTACACCAGATGTCACTGTATCATGCATGATGAATATCACATCTTCATTACAGACTTGCCCTTATAAAATCTGTATAAATGGTGTTGCAGCAAAAAGCATCATCTAATATTCAGTAAATCTGTTTCCCTATGTTCTGATTAGCAAAGCAATTTTTTTCAAACACCTAAAGGAGCTGCTACCATCCTTTTTTCCTCCCAGCTGTGCAAGCTATCATTGCTTTTTAAAATGGGATGTAAACTGAAAATGAGAAGCTGGGTATGTCAGGGTTATTTTTATTTTGACTTAGAGAAATGTAATTTTGCATCTTCTTTTCTTTCCCTATTCTTCTCTTTCATAGGAGCAAAGACATACAGTTACATACTCGAAAATGGACACACATTCTTCATTTACAAAGGGCTTAAATTAGTCCTTGAGTATGCACAGAAATCCTCCCTGCAGCAAAGTGATGTCAGACTGTGTGTACCTCTGCAGTATATGGAAATCCTGGTTGCCATGAGAACCAGACTGCTTCTTTGCTGAGATTTCTGCACACTGCTAGGAAGACATGCCTCCATTTTGCCACATTGAAGCAGCTCAGCTGCAGGATGCCTGGTGCCAGGCTGGGAGCCTGGGTGGCCCTGACACTGCTACCCTCTGGCCAGTGGTCTTTAATTAGCTCCAGCTCTGCCACTGAAATGAATCTGTAAAAGTGTCAGATAATCAGGATTACATTTCTGAAGCAGCATCCTTCCTAAATATATTTCTTTCCTCTTCTGCCTGTCACCCCAGAAAAATAAAATAATAAAATAAAATAAAATAAAATAAAATAAAATAAAATAAAATGCTACTTAGACTTGAGGCAATATTAAAACTGACAATATTTTATTGTATTAGAACAGAAATCAAAGCTATACCACCACAGTGAGATCTCAGGGGATATCTCAGATTTATGTCTCCCAGCAGCCATTTTTCCAAATGCTGGTGCATACATGTACTGCCCTTCTGAATGCAATTAAAGTAAATGCTGCTGTGATAACTGAAATTTTTGCTCCCCAACTAAAGGAATAAGTTGTTTCTCTCTCTCTCTCTTTTTTTTTTTTTTTTTTTTTTTTTTAATGGTTGGACACAAAATGAGCTTCTTCAAATACAGAAGTGCTTGAAACTGATCAGTGAAAAATGAAAATGCTATATTCTTTTCTCTTCAAATTTGATCTCTAGAAAAATCATCAAGACACTGAACTATTTAAAATTCTTAAGCTGCAATGAAGGAAAGATCTTTATCACATTCTATACTTAAGAGAAGGATAGATAATATGGCAACAAGTAAACTAATACTCACTGCAGGAAAAGGCTATAAGGGAAAAAGCTTTGCATATTCCTGTTGGCTAACACAGAACTAACCAAGTGGACAACCAAAATTAAATCAAATCATAATGCCCCACATCCTATATAGTGATCCAAGCCACAAAATTCCACATCTAAATGTCCTGATCTCAACATTTAATTTTCCCTTTGCAGTGAAGAGCATTTGACCGCCACAGGAAGTCTTCTCATTTTCACCGGTGTCTAGGAACTCACATCTGCCATAGCAGCTCCATTAACCTGCAGGTATCAGCTCTCTCTTTTCTCTTAGGAATCTAAACACTTAGCGGTTGTGTTAAATTAAAAGTTGTGTTAAGTTGTGACTTAAACTTAAGTCACCTGTTTTTAACCTTTGCTTTACTTGCATATTTTGTCTTCTCTGCCACACATTGTAAGCTTCTGTGCCTGAAATGTTGTCCATTTTTTCTAACTGTATCATCTAGCCTAGAAAAAGGTATTGTCTCACTCTTATAAACCTGGCAATCGATTATAAATAATTTTTTTTAGTCTTTTTATCTAACATTATGGGAGGATGAACACAAAACAGCTGTGAGTGTGATGGATTCAGGACTAGTTCCCGAATTTGAATGAATGGCACAGCAAATTCTTTTCCTGTTTGCCTATTGTTGCTCAACATAAAGCTGCGCATTTCTATATTCAGCCAGTAGAGGACAGTGCTGAATATACACACCAGCAAGCCCATTACTCATATTTTATATATAAAGCAACTTCTCCGTATGAAGTGGTGTGTTTCTTGCCATCTCAAAAACAAGTTCACATTTATGAAATCAATGCATGACAAAAAAAAAAAAAAACCTGATTACAAAGAATCCTCATAAAAAATGTAAATAATTATGCTTCCTGTATGTGAAGTGTACATCTTATTTATGCAGAACACTACTTGGGTCTCATTCAAAGACCTTGACTTGGTCCTTATTCAAAAAGCTTCAAAGCTTTTTCTAAACAAAAGACAGACCTACACTGCAAATCCAATAAGCATTCTGCTTATGTTAGGAATGCAGGACATGACTCTCAGTGTAATTATTTCTGTTCTTTAATATAATCCAGAGTCCAAGAAGCCAGTGAAATCACACAAAAGTTCACACAGTTTTAGCCTGCACCAGAAGCAGTTGCAGCACCCGCTCTTTGAAAACAGATCTAATAACTTTTCAGGTTTTCAGAAAAATAATCTGTAGCTGATTTATCTATCTACCTACCTCAATTAAGACTCTGGATGCTTTGAGTGAAAGCCATCAGGATCTTTTCTGCAGGTACACCTCTATCTAAATCCCTTGGGCTGCCTGTTCACTTAGCTAAAGTCTCTGGTTATTTGGCATGTAGAAAACCTTCCTACTTAAAAAAAAGAACAACCAAAAACCCAAACAAACAAAAAAACCCAAATATAATTGCCTGTTCCACAAGCAATGACAGAGCTGTAACATTTTATTGGTATTTGCAATGTTACCTGTCTTGGCCTGATGATTTTTGTTTCGTTTTGCCACGTCAATGGCAAGTTAAATAGTACAAAAGTGAGTTAAAACTTTATACTATTTCCCAACAGAGAGTACATAGGCAAGATATTTTGTGTTTTCTCTCACTTAAAAAATAGTAGCTTTGAGGACAATGTCATAGAAGTTATGGGCTATATCAACCAGAAGAAACACTTAAATATTTATGTAAACTTTGTTGCATGAGAGAGCACAGCTCACCAATTTCTATCATGTCACATTTTCAAAGTGACATTCCACAAAGCTCTGAGGAGACCAGCATGTAACAAAACGTATCTCCCAGGGTCCAGTTTCATCACATTCACCTGCAGCAGTACAAAGCACCTATAAATGGAATATGTAAAGAGTGCTTGTTTACAGGGAGGGGTGACCAGGAGAGAATTTCTAATGTTGATACTCAGAGACAAGACTTCATTCCTAGGAGTATTTATTCAACCAATCTGTTCAAGTCTTCTCCATGCAAATATCTGGCCCATATTCTGATATTTTAGGGCATTGAAAGATATTTATATTCAATTAAGACATTGCACATTAATATTGCAATATTAATTGTGATTAATATTTTCTTTTCAGGAAATTGAATATTCACCAGGTACAAAAACAAATTATTCCCTGGTTTACTTCAGTATATATTTGGGTTCTGAGTTTTGCTTTAGACTGCTGCTAAATGCTTTCAAAATGTGGGGTAGTAAGAGTTATAGGAACAACTATAATTGCAGGAATAGGGTTCTGAGAGCAAGCATATATCAAAGTCTAGGCACTACAGTGACTTCAGAGCTTCTCAGGTCCCAGGGGACTTGGAATTATGTCAGAATCTAAAATTGCCTTTTAAAAATACATGCATCTCTAGACTTTACCACTGAAAAGGTAAAGAGAGTGCAGCCAACTCAGTGGCACTAAGTGAGCTGCAGACAGTCTGAATCAATCAGTCTCGGTGTGGTGACCTACCACCAGCATCTCCCATCCAAGTCTGGTTGCTCCAGGCACTCCTGTCAGCAGCAGGCTCTGAACGGCTGGGTGGACTCCTCTAAGAAAAGAACAGAGCACCTTGCCATGTTAATTTGGTCCCAGTGGAGTTCAGCCATAACAGTGACTTTAAAAGGTCCATATGACCTCCACATTACTTTGTATTAGGGCAGGTGCAAGTCATTGCATGATTGTCAATAACTTGTTTTGTTTGTCTAAATCAGAAGGAAATCATGTAATATTTGAATTCTGGTTTTTACGCTTACATTTTTTCCTCATCTAGCAATACTAGTGACAGGCAATAGTCACTAGATAATATATGCTGTGCAAAAGTTTTACTTATAGCTGCATAAACTATCCATTTATGTCTATAAACAGCAGCATAAACTGTCTATAAACTAAGCATTTATGTTTTCAGATTATTGATATAAAAAGGAAAAACTCTGGCATTGAAGCATAAATCAAGGAATGAATACACTAGTTTTTCCCTACTTTGTATTATACAATCCTATTGCTTCTCTATACGGCAAACTACCAAATGCTGTGAATATTGTCTATACATCAACCCACAATAACAGAAACCCCTTAAAGCTCATCTCTGTTTTTTTCAGTTGACTGACCTGTGAAAGAAGGATGGGGGGATGTGGAGGGGTGTGGAATTAATGCTTTAGATTTTACTCCCTTTCTTCTTTTTGCTCTGCAAAGAGCCAGGGTAATTGTTTCCTGGAGTGAAAAGAAAAGATTTAGTATCTTTATACCATGAAAAAAAAAATCAGTGAGGCTGTTTGTGAGAAGCAGGAGGAGAGAAGGGGACTGCCTAAATGTGAAGAAAGAGACACTTGCTCTGCCATCTGTTCCCGTGTGCTGTCACCAGGCTGCTCTGCAGCAGAAGAGGCAGCTGCTCCCTTTTCTAGGAGTTTAGCATGAGATATTGAAAAGAACACCCACCTCCCAACTCTGGCTGTGCCTACAAAGGATCACAGCAAGTAAGTTTATGGTACCCATATATTTGTGATGCAGGCTCTGGTACAATTCCTCTGACAGTGCTCTGCTGCCTCACATAACATTAGCAAGCTGCATTTTCCTCTCAGGAACAAATGCAAGTGGATTACCAATAAGGGACTCGGCTCAGGGGTCTGCTTCATATACATTACACTCGCTGTGTTTTATGTCAATGATGTTTCAACAACCTGGTCCTAAGCTCAGGAACAAAGATTGCTTGAAGGGGCTGCATGAAGGAAGGACATGAACAAAACCCCCATTTGTTAGCAGGGAAAATAAGTAACAGTCTGGCTGTTAAATGAAAGGAAGCGAGACCAATGAGGGAAACAAAACTTAGGATACCAGCTGTTAGAGCATGAAATGGGACTAAGGTTTGCTTCTGCCATCTGCAGAGTGCATTTCCTCAGCCTATGAACTGGATCTTTGCTTTGCCAACATCTCAACGTCAAAGTGTAAACACACCTTTTTGTTTCTTTGTTTTTTTAGAACATTTAAAGAAAGTTCTTTTAATGCTATTCATTTAAATGTCTTTGTCCAGTAATTTTCTACCAGCTTTTGTCTCTTTGTTTTTAGTAGCTCAGATTAAGTCTCATCCAAGACTAACCAAGATTTATAAGAATCACAAGACGTTTGTGTCCTGCAACTGGGGCATTTCTGTCCTTCCTTATTTTACTTTTGGGAATAATTATATTTTGTTTCTCTTTGAAGACTGGATGTAAATGACACTTGTTAAATAAAGGAGACTCCTTCTGCAGAACAGGTGAGTTTGCCCAGAATAAAGATAGCATCAGAAACAATGTGATTCAGTAGTCAGGAAAATATTGCTTATTGTCAGGTACCTTGTGTTGTGTTTATGAGGCAAGGTTTTGGAAATCAGGCCAGGACAGGGCAGGACTTCAGGGGTGACTTCTGTGAGGAGACAGCAGAAGCTGTGCCCTGTGCCAGACAGCCAAACTGACTGTAAAGCACTTCTTAAATAATGATACCTGGAATGTGCATCCTCCTGCTTTGCATAACTCCATATCTTCACCTGGTAGGAGTTTCCTCTGCAGTGGAAATCCTAGAACAAATGCTTCTATCAAAATATTCAAGACTGAAAACAAGTGCTTTCACATGAAACTCAGAAACCCCTTCTCCCTTCTTAAGAAATTCCCTCTATCTTTAGCATCAAATAGTAGTGCCTTCCTCTGTCATCCAGCAAAGTAGGTAAGCATATGATTAAAGACACACACAACCACATGTGAATGTTTGGAGAGGCTTTCTCTCATAAGAAATGAATAAAGAATTAATTTATTACATTCACTTATATTAGGATGCTGTCCTGAAGCTTCCTGTTCATGGGAACCATGAAGGCTTTTTCCTTTTACTAAGACAAAAATGGACAGGTTTTATTTCCATAACTCTGATTGAAGAAGGCAATAATATCTGTATCTCTATTTGCTTTTGCATAGGTTGTAGTGAGAAAGGTATATCTAGAAAAATATTCTTCCCATGTGAATATTCAATTCATGATGATGTCTGAGTCAGGGAGCTCTGTGCAAATGCAGAGAGGAATTGTTTATATTAATGCAGACACCTTTGACAACAGTAAATGGTAATTCTTTCCAATTTTCAGTCCACAAGAAATCATGCTCAGGGATGAAAAGTCCTGGCCTCTAATACAAAGCTTACAAATACATGCAGACAGAGATAGTCTGTCACCATGTGGAATTTGCCAGACAACTTTCAGAATAGCCCAGTCTGGTTTTGTTACATCTGAAATCTGAATTTGTTTCCATGTTATTTCAAGTCAATAATAATTTATTTAAAAACTGTTTCTGGAAAGGTGCTTATCCAAAAGACTGGACTAATTTATATAATTGCATGTAAATACATGCATGTGTGTGTGTATCTGTGCATTATTTCTCTTTACAAATCTTATCTCTCTACAAGTGTCAAATCATTAGCCTACAACACTGAACCACATGTCCTTATCTGGAGTGGGGGGCTTTGGTTTTTTGCATGTTAAAACCTGGTTTGAATGGTTACTCTTTTTCCAGAAGTGCCTTACCTTCTGTAGGCAGTTGCCTAGTACTGTGGTTTCTAGTCTGTGATGCACACTGGCAATAACATTTGAACTGATCTCTTAGAGTGCTTGTCGCAGCAATATGCATTAACTTGCACATACAAATAAGGTTTCATTTTAGAAATCTGTCTGTTTTACACCCTCATTTCTGTCAAGGTGAAAGCGTGAGGCAAATGGAACACTTTGGTGCAGAATCAGTAATACTATGAAATTATTTATATATATGAAGACCAAAAACAATGCAGAAATGTAATGAGATGTTTAATTAGAGAATGATTATTTCTTTCAATTAATCATTAAATCACCTTCTTCTTTCTATATTGTGGGATTTCAAGTAGAATATAAGTAACTTAAAACATTATTTTGTGATTCTTGTAAATGAATTGCTTAAATGTATCTCAGGAAAATATCATCTGAAATTGTCCTCAAGCCATAGAAGTTTTCAGATATTCCCATTTTCATCAGCAGTATGGCACCTCTCCTTTGCATCTGATTTACACTCCTCTAAAGAATAGTCTAAGAACAGTAGCCAAAACCAGTCCCAAATTTTGGTCCTTTGTACAAAGGTCATTACTTCACCCGAACTGTTACATCAGTGACAATTTTTCCATATGGTCCATACCTGAAAAGTTAATATTCTCTCACATTTCTCTCCATAACTCTGTTAATGTGCTACAGCAGACAACCAGGAATGCTCTTTTTCATTTTTAGATCCCTGGTGCCATGGATGCTTTACTCCTACTTAATAACATTAATACTGTTGTATACTTCTGCTTTAATAACTTTTGCTTCTCATCCATATTATTCCCACTGTAGTTGCGTATCACTCATGCCTTATCTTATATTTTTTATTCTACTTTTCTCCTGCCTCCAAATGCTCATCCTCCCATTTCCCATTTAACTGTTTCAGAAACCATCATATTACTTTTTCGTGAGCATCTTTTACTATCTGGATATCTAGTCATACGTGATCTGCCCTTCCCCCATGAAAGTTTCCCTTTCATTCCTCATTCTTTTAGGAAGGACGTGTGCTTTGTTTTGTACAAAGGGTGGAGCCTGGCTTTTCAAAACAGGTGTTCAGGCTCTTCTGATGAAGCTTAACAAGAGCAAAAGGTCAAATTCAGCTGCAATGAATAAGATCTCATCTCAAATAAAAGAATTTGTTCAAAAATACTTTCAAGAAAATAAAAGGTAAAACAATAGGAAATTTAAAGAAAAGCACCTCTACATAACTAGCTTGCCTTTATCCACTTTTTCTTGCAAAGACAAATATGAAAGATAAAGTGGAAAAATAAAGACCATGACATAGTGCAGTAGGCAGTGATGATACCACTTTTAAAAGATGATGTTCATGTTTTTTTTTTTTTAAGGCTGCATTAAAAGGAAATTTAGAAAAGGAAAAGAGAAAAAAATTATATTACTAAGTAAAGTGTTTGCCTCTTCCAAGCATGTACAAGCAAAAAAACTTCTCCATAAAACTAAAGGAGAAATTTCTGTCCCATTCAGAAACATTACTTTTTTTCAATTTTGTCTTTCCACTGGAAGAATTCATGCAAGAAATTCAGTTTTCTGAGGGATCACGAGATAGTGCTTCAGCTACATGGTATTTCCAGTGCTGCTTTACAGCCTGTGAGGACCATTACTTTGACTATTTAAGAATGTTTATATTTGTTATCTGCAAGCCAAGATAAAAAATAGGGACTCTATTTTGTAGCTGCAGTCATATTTTGCCTAGCCCAGAACAAACATAATGAAAATAGTTTAAACTAAAATAGTTCAAAATCATTTGAAAAAGACAAATAGATTATTAATTATTTTAGATTCTTTGTTTAGCAGCTGCAGGGAGCAGCACCTATAGAAGTAACAGAAGCATGTGGAGGTGCATAGGTCCTTGCTGTTAAACTCTACTTAAGAGTTTGAAGGTTTTTTTCAGTGCAAACTGGTAGAGCATGCGCATTTATTTGATTTTTCAGTGTATCATCTGAGAGAGCTTGTATTGTCTCATACAACTACTGAAGGAAAGAAATTAGATAGAAAGCAACTTATTTTATCCAGTTTCCCATATTTCTGAAAAATGAAACATTGAAGACTGAACACAATCCAGCCTTTCCAGATCAATGTCCTCTTTAATTTAAAACACCATATTTCTTTTTCATTGATAGATTAAGGCATAACTGTACTGTATATTCCTGGATCATTAGAAGAATCTGCGAAAAGAAAAAACGAATCTTTAGAAAGCAATGGCATGCATTCAAATCCTTTCCCACCTGAATAAAACCCAAAGTAGGATAATGCACAGTTTTGTTGCTTAAGTTTCTGTACAACTCTCTTTTATACTACTATAAACTGTAGATTTACTACATAGTACTTTGAGAGAATTCCTGATTGTTAAACTACTTTACTTTATCAAATATAAATAGAGAAAATGTTGTTTAACTTTATTTCTTTCTTCTAGTTAATTAAAGAGACTAAATATTGAAATCAAATTTTCACTTCAAATTTCACCTAACAATATATATGCTGAAACTGTGATATCTGCCAGCTGATATTCTAAGATGTGCCATATAATATCTATCTGGAATGTTAAATAAGTATTTCCACAGTATCAGGAACACATTTAACAATTATTTTGATCAGGAGTCCAGTGGAGTCCGATGTTAACTGCAGTGATCTACTTGCCAGTTCTTTAGAGAGCAGAGAGAATATGTAGTAAATAAATTAATTAAGCTTATATTAAATACATATTAATCTCACTATCTTTTCCCTCTAACAACTGTGACATGCTATGTCACAGTTAGTCAAGTCACAACTAGTCAACAGAAAATAAAAATGGCATTTGTAAGGGTTATAAATAATTGGATCATTTCATCATCAGTGATATTTCATTTACTGTAAAAAACCCTTATTTTTTTTTTTTGGTCCCGTGCAGTTCTGTATCACATCAGCTGCTTATCATAAAGGTGAGGCAGGAATTTCCCCTATCTATCCAAATGAAGAAATTACAGATTTGACATCTAAGAAGACTATTCTCTTAGCATAACGTAAACAATTCAAGGTAAAGGAGTGCAAATGAAAAACAAAATGCCATTCATCTATTGACACTGCCATGTAATTGATGAAAAATTTCCATTTTTCTTGCTCTCACTTATGAAACTCTTCCTGTAAATTTTACACCTGTAAAAATTCTTTTTGAGCTTCATGTTTGGAATTCCATAATAATCATAAGTTAGAATCTTGTTTGACAGGTTCCACTTGCAAGTGGTGATTCAAAATGGTTTTGGAGCCTGTAAAACATCAGAGCCTGTGCACATTTGTAGCTGCAACTAGTTTTGTTTGCTGTTTATGACTATATATTGAAGACTAAGAACAAGAAGGCTCCAAACATCCTGTTAAAAATATCAGGCAGCTTTGTAGCACCTCCATCCTTATAGTCTGATTCTCTTAAAAAAAAAATTAAATTCCCAACACAACCAGCATAATGACTGAAGTTTGCAGCATACCTTAAAGTCAGTAGGTAATTCAATGGGATAATTCACCTTTAAAATCAGAAATTCCATCTCAATTGCCTCTGCTATAATTATATACCTAGAAGTGCTGCACAGAGAGTAGAGCAAACAAAATCAAAGAACAAATCAGCACAGATCTCAAGGACTAGTGACAAGGGCAACAACAGACAGGTGCTGCAGAGGAGTGCCTAATGCACCTTGCAACAGTATAATAATGTCAAGAAGATTTATTGTGGGCTGCACACAAAACATGACAATAAGCAGTAGTAATTTCATCTTGCATGTGTTCTTGGCCTTTATGTCCCAACTCCTTCTGCTAATGTAAGCAATGACAGGATAGGGGTTCAGGCAAAACATTTGTTTATGAATACATATAAATGTAATCCATGTCTGCAATGTTGATTTGTTGGCCCTGTTCCTGGTATGATTTAGGATCACCACCACCAGCATTATCTCAGACTTCCAATATGGTTTTGAGGACAACATAGGCCAGAGACTGTTACACCATTTCTAGTCAGTTTTATGTAAAATGAGACTGGTTTTATTCTAAGCACACAAACAAGAGGGTTTTGTTATAAGTGCAGTACTTGGCATGGCTTTCCCCCATCTCAGTTAGGATTTTCTTAGGATATGTTCAGCGAGACAATCTCTGACCTTTATTTCTACTCACTTGTATGTCATATATATATATGACAGCTTATGAGATGAGCTTAAAAAATGTTGAAGGTCACCTACATGAACTTTAATCTTTACTAAATGTGTGTGGTCTTTGAAAACAGAATTTGACAGGATAGAATGATGATTTAACACCATTTGAAAAAGTAACTTATTAAAAGACATATATGGCAGTGTTTGATTACTGCAGATGCTTCATTTGAAATTCATGTGTTTTCTATTAATAGAAGGACCAACTCTTCAACTGTTACTTATTCACATTGACACTATTGCATGTTAAACAGAGCAGTGTGAAAGAGCTTTTTGTATACAGAATAATATTGTTGAGACTGGAGGACAAGGGTTTGGATCCATAAATCTCATTTTGCTTCTTTGAATTCCTTAGAATGACCCAGAATTATGCAAATGCCACAAATTTGCCACTGTCTTGATATAAAAATTAAAAATTAAAATGGTTAATTTGATCAAGTAAAATTTTACATTTCTTTTCATTACCAGTTTAGTTCTGAAGGATTATGTGTTTCCTTCTAAGTATCCTAATAGAGAGTTTTAAGATCAGAATTAAAACACGATTGCCATAAATATTTATTCAGTTTGAAACTACAAACACAATCAAGTGGTAATCATGGCTAAAATACGATTACTTCATTGGAGGCCTGCTTGAGAAAGAATAGTACTGCAGGCTGCCTCAGGCCATGTCCCGTAGGGTGAGCTGCAGAGCTGGCGACGTCTCCATCCCAAATCTCACAAACCGATCCCCCAGACAACCAGTTACCGGTGCCCGCATGAAGTAATTCCTCTCACCAGAGACAGATGGGAGCGCACTCCGTGTAGTAATCCAACTGGGTTTTATTTTTGGGGTCAAGTTGAGGGTCTAGAAGGGTAGGATGAAGGAAGGTAGGCTGGGAGGGAGGCAGGTAGAGCAGGTGAGGAACACAAACCACAGCTGAAGGGTACTAGGGATGGAGCGCAGGCTACTAGCTGTTGTAAAATGCAGGTGAACCCAATGGGAAGAATGATGATGTTCAACTCCATTTCAGAAGGCTGAATGATTTCTTTATTATAACTATGCTATAATACATTAATATACTATATAAAGGAGGATACTAAAAACTACATGCTACTTTCTCTAACTACCATATCTAACAACTAACAACTCGTGACCCTGTTCACCAGACTCCAGACACAGGTGGACCGGATTGGCCACCAGACTCAAACAATCCTCACCAGAATCAAGCAATCACCCCAGGTAAACAATTCTCCAAGCACATTCCACAAGAGAAAAACAAGGAGCAGAAATAGAAATTGTTTTCTCTTTCATTTCTCTCTGTGCACCTCTATGAAAAATCCTGAGAGAGAAAAATGTGCTTGCCACGCTACCAGTGACAGAAGCCAAAGGCAGAAGCCCCAGCAGGGAGTGGGTACAAAGGATATAAACTGGGGGAAGATAGGAGGGGACAGGGTACAATAAACCAATAGTGACAAGGGTAGAGGGAGGAGTTGAGGTGGGGTGACATACATTTGACCAAAAACAAAACCAGAGAGGAGTGACTGCAATTGGGGAGCCAATGGGAGACCGGGGAACACAGAACCTTCTAGACTGTGGGAGTGAGCCCTGGGTGATAGGCAGGCAACTATTAACATGTGGGAGCAAGGGGCCTTGGGAAATTGACACAGTTACTCACTCTGAGTTAAACATATTAATCCTCCCAAGGCATCCCTCCCTGGTTCCTCTCAGCCCTGACTCCCACATAGTACAATCCAAAATAATTTGGAGTTTCTGATTTTATTAAATTCTTATATTTCCACCATCTATGCAGCACAATTTTTTTTGCTTGTTACTCACATTTGTACACACAGGCTTGAACAACACTTTTTACTATGTTGATAAATGAGCAATCTGAGGAAGAATGATTGCAGAAGAACAGAAATTGAAACAAAACAAAACACATTTGGGAGCATATTGAAATAATAACATTCAAATGGAAAAATACTTTTAATGGATGAGACAGCCCTATCTGCCACTAAGAAAATGTGAATTATTCTGAAAGAAGAATATATTTAATGGTTAAAGTCAGAGATTATGTTGCAATAATTTTAAGAGCAATACTGCTTGTATTATGATATTCAATTAAATATTATGAAAATGGATGGGAATTAATAATCAAATTTTACTGTGTAATTAAAATGTTTATCAGGGAGTCCTAATTCAAGAAGCTTTTTTTAATAATAAATTTTGAATTTATATTTTATTTTACATTTCAAAGTAAATTTTCAATAATCAGAAAAGCAGAAAACAGATTTTGTATGCAAAGGAAAGAGATATTTACAGATTAATAAAATAAACAGTGAGGATCAGCAAAATCCAGACTATTAGTACTTTATTATTACCTGAAACTTTCTGCCTAAAACACGTTTCTTGGTCTTCAGTACAACTGAGAACACACAAACTTCAAATCCTCTTAATCCTTTAAAAATCCAGATTTAAAGTGGCTTAACCATAATCAGAAACTGTAAAAGTTTATTTGCAAAGAAAAAACTTAGAAAAGGTATTGAATACAAAATTACACCTTTTGAATTTATGGCTATCCTCTTTGCTAGAACACAGTTTTGCTAGAATAGCTCCACAGAGCATAAGAAGATAATCTAACAGTCTTTGTCCAGCTTCTCTAGGTATTCAGCTTGTGTTTCTCTGAGAATACTGCACATATTCATGCAAGATCATATGTCTTTTTCTGATAAATTCTTATTTAATTTTAAAATATTTGTCGTTATTTAAAAGGTTATTTGTTCTCCTGTGCTTAAACACTACAGTTGTCATTGTGGTTTGGCTGGCAGAGAAACTGGGATTATGTACATGATGCTATTTGTCAAAATACTGATGTTGTATAAAAAATTTTCAATTTCTGCTCCTGTTCATCTGATTTCTTTAAATATACTTACATCCTGTGTATTTTTAAAGAAAAAGCTGAAAAAGAAGAAAATATTAAAAACTGATTTGAAGAAAACTGTTTAAAAGTGTGACTATAGCTATTTGAAAAATATGCAATAAGTCAAGAAAACCAAAAGAAACCAGGTGCGCATGTACTCACATATAAACATATATCTGTGCCTATGTGTGCAGGTTTGTGCCTCTGTTCACACAACATAAAGACACAGAATGCTGAGAAAAAGAAGCCTAAAAATTAAGTCTATTGATCTATATGCTTACCATGAGCTCCACTGAAGTCTTAAGGCTTGTTTTTTGTGCATCAGGTCTTCCTCAAGAATTATTCACAGGAAGTTGCAAGTTTAAGTCTAAAATTATTAAAAAAACCAAATTCAACCAACCAAACCAAACAAAGAAAAAAAAAAGGTGTAAACAAAAGAGCAACAAAACTCTCATTTGCCTTGCAGGTCAGTTCACAGGTAGTTTATTTATAAGATAATTGTGGTTAGCCAGCAGCTACTGTTAGGCCATGGTGTTATTCTTTGCTTCATAATATTCAATTTAACTCAAGGTTTGTTGGATATAAATGGTTTTTTTACCAAATTTCAAACAAATTGACAAAGCTCATATTAATAGTAGTCCAAATTATTATAATCATGGTGCCATAAATTTTGAACACTCTGGATATTCAGATGGGACCAAGTATTATGCTTTAGTTCAAGTTTAGTGAATTCTCTGGGAACTTTTCATCATGCTAGCTCTCTCATACGGAAATTCCAGAAACTACAACATGACACCTGTTCATCTGCTGCTTTCTGAACATAATTCAGTTGCAAAGAGAACACAATGTTCATCACCATCTGAAAATCAGAATTTTTTTTTTCCTTATAGAGGCATAATTTTGTTAAAATAACTTGTGTGATTTCTACCAGGGGTTATTTTTAGCTCTGGCTAAATAATCATAGCTAACACTCTTTCCCAGTTCTTCCATTTCAGCAAAAATGACACAGTAGTTTCATGATAAAAAGTTGTGAGTAATTTTGCAGTAAGGCAGGATTTATTGGTGAAGTTCTTTGTTTGTTGTTTACCTTCAGTAGAAGTTGTGCCTCCTGTGGAAGGTCCTACTATCCATGGCCAGTCAAGTAAGGAGATGATTATCACAGTTTATAGCACTAAACTGCTACTTTCTAAGTCTTGTGAGAGCTGAGAAAGAAGTGAAAGAAATTATTTTCTGACCCTAAAGATCTTTGAAAAATTAATTCCCTTCAGTTGATTTTATGCAAAAAAAACCCCTTAATTTTCTAACATTTTTATAACATTTATGATTATTTTTATAGAATACAAATTTGAAGAAAAAAAATTAAATTGTTTATTTTAGAATACTTAAAAATTTTCTTTGTTTTTTAAAAGAATTAATAACGTGCTGAATTTCACCTGATTCCAAGATATTTGGACAAAAAAGAGCTTATTTGGTAGCTTTGTATAGAAAGCATTATAATTTTTTTTTTTTTTCCGTTACAAACTGGCTTCACAGGAATTCCTAAACAAATTCTGCTAAAAATACTTCTTAATTATTTTTTTCCATACATTTATTCTTTCTGTAGCCTGGGGGGCCAGAAAGAGAGTAAGACCTTGGTCCATTCTTAGTCTAATAAAAATTGCATAAGTTCGAAGTAACTCAATATGAGCAAATGGTTTCTGTGGCTTTCAGTGAAGCTGCTCTGCTCAGGTATTCTTGTTACAGTATCTACAAGTTTACTGTCTCTTCAAGTGATTGATCCTTTCAGCTGACTCTGGTTCTTCCAAACAATGAGCTACGACACTCAAGACTCCTCAGGGAGCTAGGATTACATATCCATTGCAAAAAAAAGTGAAACAGTAAGGAAATTAAATCTAAAATATGTTTGAAAAGAAATTAAAGTGTATATAATTTTTAGCATTATGTTTTTCTGCTAGCCATTGCAATGGAAAACAAATACATAATGATCCTTTCCTAAAATGTGGTAAATTTACAACTTCGTATGGTGAACTTCTGTTCTGGAATAATTTCAAGAAAAATAAATATTCTCATCTGTCCCTGTTGCTCACAGAAATCTGTGCAGAATCTAGTTAAGTCATCTACCTATCTCATTTATCCATTTGGAGCAGAATTAATTTTACTGCTTTTAGGAGCTTATATTCTGGAGTAGTCGCCTAGATTTCGCTTTATGGCCTTCTATGACAAACCTCAGTAAAGAAAAAAATTACATATTGATATAGATAATTACCCACCAAAATATCAATGGGGGGGGAGAGGGGAAGGCTTTCTTGGAGGCTGTGGTTCTTTAAGAATCCTTGGTTGGCAGCCCCTGAGTAATGAGAAAATGTCCAACTCAATAACTGTAAATTGGATTGAATCAGCTCACAGAGATGCAACATTGGAAGAAGTGCTGATTTCGATTATTTCACAACTGCTAGATGTATTATTATAAACTAGAAGTTAATAAATTCTGAAAATAATCGTGCAGCACAATTGGGAAAGAAAAGCTGACATGAGTGGAGGGGGAGTATCTTCTCAAGTGTTGAAGAAGGACTCAGCAGATTATATAATTTTTTAAAAATTGTAATAGCTTATACATTAATATAATATCTGAAACATAATAAAAATTCCTGGTTTACTGAGGAATTAATTAGTAATGCTGAGGATGGTGATGGTAGTGGCAAACCACAACAAAGATATGCAAAAAACATTCTTGTAACTTTTAAAATATGCACTGAGCAGATAAAAAAAAAAAAAAAAAAAAGTTGATAAATTTTGAAGGCTTCAATTTCCCCTTTTCTTCCCCCAGATCTGTCATCCATGTGCTATTCATTGTTCTGGGAAGATGACCTCTGCCATATATTTAATTCTTTTAGAATTAAACCACAGTTTGTGAAAGGATAAGAAAAATAATTATCCTGCTTATTTTCTGCACAAGGTAGATTCATGGTTCTCAGTTTTGCACTCTTATTTCCTTTAAAAAGGAAAGTTGAATTTCCCAATCTTGTTCTACATTTGAAGGCTTTGTTCAATATATAACTGAAAAAAAATCATACCTTGCTAAAAGAGATATGCTGGCAAAGAGATTTTGGCAGTGCAGCTTACTCTATGTGGCAATTTGATCAACTTGTTTAACAGAGTTAATTTTCTAGTATAGACTATATGTTTACCTCAAACCGGGAAAGGTAGGCATACCTCATGTGCAGTTGGGTTTTTTTAATGTAGAAAACCTTTCCCATGGTCTGAAATTTCCCCTAACACATACAGGGATGAGACTCTCCTATGATTCTGCACATGCTTCCTACGCTGTTAATATTTACACGCATTTTTCTTTAATTACACATTAGTGTATGCAGTAGCAGCAGTTGATAGCAAGTTCAGACCTTTATAACAACACTCCTCCAAAGCTTAAAGGAATTAGAAGGAAGGAAATCAACCCCAACCCTGCACACTTAAGCACCTGCAGAACTTAATGATGTGAATGCTCAGTTGGAGATCAATAACAAGCATTTAGCATAGAGTTAATGTTTTCTTCAGTGATTGCAAGGTCAAACTCATGTTTCCCTATTTAAGTAGTAGGAACACCTTAAAGACATGAGATAAATGCACTTAAGGATTTAATTTTCATATGCATAATAATTTATGACAACTAATATTACAGTTGAGGAAAATATTGGTGTTTCTCTAAGACTTTTATTTCTAGATCAAATGTCATAATAATAATATATCTGTTAACTACTTAACATCAGTGGAAGGCATTTTGAAATCCTATTCTGCAATGTACCTGTATTTCCCTATATGACAGTAAATCAAGCTCTGACTAGTGTAAACTAGTTATATTCCTAAAGCAAAAAGAAACCCTAAATAGAGCCAACCAAAAAACACTAACCCCCCAATTTTTGTTGCACCTCCAAAATACTTCTCTAACACTTCCTTTCATACATTTGTAATGATACCACATTTCCACATTTCACATTTTTTCTGTCCCAAGCCATAAGCCATCCACACAACCAGCAGCCATACAGAATGACAATTCATGTGGCCTAGAGCACTCTATCTGCTTTTGTTATGAGCTTGTATAGTTCCATAAAATCCGTATATTAGAGCAGATATAAGGAGCAAAATACCTAATTTACTTCTGTGCATGTCCCTACAGACACCACGAAAGTTCAGAACACAGACCACACTTTCCCATTCTGTGCAAAAGAGAAGAAAAGAAGGAAGTGCAGTTTGTCTCTGAGTGATGCAAGGAATCAGATGAAACAAAATTTAACCAAGAACCAAGCAGGAAGTTGAGCTGACAACGACATCTTGGTAGAGAAGAAAAATGGCAACATGCTGATTTTTGTTCTGGGGAGGCTGAGAGCTGGCTAACTTTTCCTGCACTCAGCAGGATATAATTGCAACAGAGCAGAGCAAAATGAACAGCCCATCCACAAGTGACTGCAAGAACATAGCTTTTTTTTTTTTTTCCCTAGTTCAAGCATTATTCTACTTGACAATTCCGTGCTTCATTAAATGTATTCAGCCCTTTCACTCTTTTTTCTTTTTTTCCAACGCAGAACTTGAATTAAGACATCAGCTCCTCCTTCATTGCTTGCCAGTACTCAAGACAGAAATATTTCACTAGAGACATGATGAAAGAGAGGATTCATTAGCAAGAAACATCAATATACTTTTGTAGCCTTAAAAAAACAATCATAGAGAAGAAAGTGGGCTGTATTCTTGGCATAAACAAATATATCCTTAACAGAGGAACTCATTTAATTGTGTATAGTTTTAGATATATGTGTAATATTTCTTAATTTAGAAATCTTCAAAATCACACTCAAAAAAAGACCAGACTTAAATGATATAGAGTTTTACAGCATACACCTGGCCTAAGTTCATAATAGATTGATTTTAAAAACTGGAGCTGCAAGAACAGGTGGAAAGCATACTCACAGAGCTATGGTGTGACAAAAAGCCACATATATTATCAGAATTGGAAACAGTTGTCATTGATATGTCATTGATACACTATCAAAGAAAAATAATACTAAAAGGTTGTAACATTCAAATGACAGAAATAATCAAATTCAGAGAAGTGTTGCACAGGAGAGCATCAGAAGTGACTATTTACTTCCTACTAATCTGTGAAGTATAGTTTTAAAGACTGCAAGACATATCTACTCTGTCACTGCCCCTTCTTAGAGAAGAGGGGAAGAAAATAAGATGGAAAAACTTGTGTTGAGATAAATTCAGTTTAATAAGAAAAGCAAAAGCTACACACAGAAGCAAAGTTAAAAGACTAATTTATTTGCTACATTCCACCAGTAGGCAGTTGTCCAGCCATTTCCAGGAAAGCACGACCTCAGTACACATTGTGTGCTAGGGAAGCCAAAGTGATAACCAGTAGCCCCATTTTCTCTTCCTTTTCCTCAGTTTTCTTTGCTGAGCCAAGATCATGGGAATGTAGGAAATGTTCCTTTGGTCAATGTCTGCCAGATGTGCTGGCTGTGTATCCTCCCAGCCTCTTGCCCACCCCCAGGGGCTGGAAAGAAAGCCTTGACACCATGCAGTCACTGCTCAGCAGTAGCCAAAACACTGTGTGTTATCAACACCATCCCAGCCACAAAAGCAAAGCACAGAACTATATGCACTGCTATGATGAAATAAACTCTACTGAAGGCAGGCAGACAATGTTAATCCCAGGAGCACACATGTGGACAGTGAGACAGCATGATCCAAGGGTTTAAAGGAAGTGTTGGAGAGAATTGTGCTGATATGCATATGCATATATGCATATTGTGCTCAGATGCATACAAAAAATGATAATGTAGTTGTCAAGTAGTAGCAAGCAAAATGTACCTCCCTTTATTCTTTTTCTGCCTTGTCACCAGGAACTTGCTTGGACTGGAGAGAAAGTGTGATATTAAGAGCTATCTCACTGCTCTTTTACATAGGAATTACAGCCTCAGTCAAGGTGAACAAAATGAAAATGATTCTTTCTCAGTAAAACATGTCCAATGTGAAGATTTAGAAAAATATTCACCACATTATTTTTTTTCTAGGTGTACCTGCAGCCTGAGTAAATATACTAAAGATCAAAAGACATGAGCAACAAATATGTCCAAAGTGAATGTGCTCCTAAAGATAATGTTGTAGCTTGAGTATGTTGATTCTTTCCCTTCTTGATTTTAAAGTAAGCTGTCTTCAGGCTTAATCCTTATGTATCAAAGAGAACAAACATAACAGAAAATGTTTTAGGGAATTTTCACACTTGAAGGTGTTATAAGGTGCTTGTTTCAAGGTCTGATTAAAAGCTTTTTTCAAACCAAGTTTATTTCAGGCTTGAAATGAACATGGAAATATTTACCACACTGGTTTATCTTCTTGGAAAATGGACATAGCTCTCTCTGTCCTTGTCTTCAGGTATTTGTGGTCTGGGGACTGTGAATGAGTCTGGGCCATTCTTCCACCTCTGCATCTCAAGATTTCTCTTGGTCTTTGATAGACACTTTGGGAGATAAGTAGAGGAAATCCAACTCACTCACTAATCTCAGTATTAGAAGAGAAACACCTGTGAAGACAGTTCAACATTTTCTTATAAATTCTAAGAATCATTCTTCTGTGTTCTTGCAGAAGTCTTTTTCTTTCCTTTTCAGAGTTTCTTTCCTATAACTGTGCAAGCAATTGCTAAGAAACCCAATTATTTAGGAGCTAATTTTCAACATTTCCAAAACCCCTTGATCTCAACCCCTCCTATGGAAATTTGCATATGCAATTCATCTGGTTCATTGCTAGACACTGGCTTCCAGCCTCTTTCAGAGGATGCCTTCTGTCAGGCCAGGTTCTGAAGATGTGAAAGGTCCCTGCTCACCTAAGGAACTGTATAAATGAGCCTTCCCTGCCCCTTACAACTGTGTGCATCTTCTTATATTTAACAGAACTCGGGGTAGATAAAGAGGGCTTCCCATTCCTCTGGACAGAATAGGTGATTCAAACCCTTTACAAGGTATTTCCTGATCTATGTCCTCTTAGAGCATGTAGGAAGTCATCTCCTGCTGCCTGTTTTTCCAAGAGCAGATACTGCCAGATAGATCCAAATGAAAAACATAATGAATTCTTCCACCTGCCCCTCAAACCTGAGATGAGTATCCATTCATATCTGCATAGGTAACTTTGCATTTCCCTGCAAAAATTCACCTACTCCCCTATTCAGAAAATTGGGGGGAAAAAAAATAAATTAAAAAAGGTAACTTATGCACTGTTTGAGGCACTACAGTCTGACTTCTCTCGCCCCTAACTTTGTTGCCTTCTTTTCTTTTCCACAGGTTCTTGCATCTTTTACTTTACAAATCATTTGAGGTGAATCTACAGCTTTGTTCTTGTGTTCATATAGCACACAGTGTAGTGGCATCTCAGCGCACAAAAAGGATTTGCAGAGGAAACAGAAATACAGAATTCTTATGGAATAATTTGCTAAAAAGTCTGCAGAGTTATCATTACCCAGTTTTGGGAACAAAGCAGTAGTGGATGAAGAGTCACAGTGGAAGGTCTTGAACTCCACCCTGGCTACCAAAAGCGTTTATAGAAAGTTTATAACAAATGGTGCTGAGGACATAGTTGTTTTTTTTGTTTTTTTTTTTTTTTTTAAAAAAAAGGGTTTCAAGCTGACTGCAAGTCAAATTAGACTATAAAATCTCTGACTCCATTGCTCATTACAGTGTTTGTGTACTCTCCTTACAAATTATAAAGTAAGTGTCAATAAAGAAAAATCAGGTAAGTCTACAGCTTCTCTCATTTCTCAGTGGGTTTTTTGGGTCCTTCAGCTTTCAAAAGTGTATTCATTTTTAACAGTTTGCAATTTATAATCTTTTTACAAATGCTCTGGTTGTTATTTTGATCTTGACTACAATAAATGTGTGATTCTGAGCCTTTTTCCCCACCTTCAGTTCCCTTACAGAGTCTTTTCTAAACTTTTCAGGCCTGAAGTATGGCAAATGTATTCTGTTTGCATAGTGAGGGGAAAGAGCAATGACCAGCATGCTAAAAACTGAAAGAAATAAAACCATCATATTAGCTAGGCTGCAAATAAATAAGGCATGTTTACAGAATAGACTAGAAAGTGAAGCAGTCTGGGCTGACAAAATGTGTCTCTTTTTACTTTGTGTAAGAGGAACAGCAAAGAGGGAATTATTGAGTGGAAAAGTAAATTAAACAGTTGCAACATTTTATAAACATGAATTGCATTTATATTTGCAAACAGTGTCCAAGATTTTTTTTCCCTAAAAAAAAGGGCAGTAACAGCTCCCCAAGAATTAAGCAGGTTTTGTACTATCATTCTGTATGACATTTGCATTAAATTAGTATATACTGAGACCAGAAAAAAACCCCGCTGATAGTTATAGTCTACTTAGAGTCATAGACACTGGAATTGTGCCTATTAATCAGTCTTTTAGAAAGATCAGATTACATATTTTTAAATCTACAAAGCCTCCATACCAGTATCTAACACAGAACATCATGGTAGGAATTTTTCTGTTGAATTTAAAAAAATATTCAAAAGGCTCATTCCTGAATATTTACCACACTATAAATGTATTGTATCAAGAGACTGATTGGGCATCACAGAACAAGATTTATTTTGAAAATACCTTAAAACTTATTTCTACCAATCTAAAGTTATATTTATTATAGCTCGTGATACTGTGTGCAGTGTACAGAACATCAGAACTTCCTTGCATAATAGTGTATGATTGCTCTAGGTGTAAAATGGAAGTATGGTAGAGAACAGCCGTCCTACTATCACCACCTCTCCATATTTTGATTGTTTTAGTTCTTCTGATTAAAATATTTAATAAATGTGACTCTGGATCGCTTATCTTTGAATATCTCAGATAGTAATTCAAGCCAAATTATATTAGTAGTTATTAAAAAAAAAAAAAAGTTTGAGAGAATATTGAGGTAATAAGGTGTAGAATTGTCTACCAGATTATTTTAGGGAACCACTGAATTATACTGTAGCTACCAATTTTCATCCAGCTGTAAAATTCAAATATTTAGGTCTTTTAGCAGGTTCAAAGACTAATTTGAGTCTGGCCATAAGCCAAATAAGATCACGACTATCAAACACAGAATTTCATTCCAACACTGCTCAACCATGAGGTTGAAAAGGGAATAGAATCCAGAAACATAGCTACAATATTGTTTAGGTATTAATCATAATTTTTTGAACACTTAGAGATAGTGTTGGGAAACAAAACAGAAAAGGTATGTGAAAGAATACACAATCACTCACTCTTGGAAATTCACAAAATATATCATATTACAAAACACTTAAAGGTCCTGTTTATTGAAAAAGCTGAAAACAAGATGCAGAGAATGATTTGGTTGCCATGTTTTCAACAACTTTACAGAACATTATTCCAGAGGATGCAAAAGTTTTTAAACCAGTAGATATGGTTATAACAGGTATAAAAAATATGAGTTTGAAATTCACACACAAATAAAAAAAATGGAAGGTATCATTAATATTAGTATTATTATTTTTAAGATGACTGATTATTCACTAGTGAAAGAAAACCCATGTTTTCAAAGATTCAGTGCTTTAGGGAAAATAATACATCAAACACAAATCATTAGACTCAGTACAGGAATAACAGTGCAAAATACAAAATACAGCATTTCACTTACATGATTTGATGATTCTTGGCATCAGGATATAAAAAGATGTAAGATGTAGCCAGTGACTAAATGTTCATGGAGTTTTTCAGCAGAAAATTCTCTCTAAAAAGGGTCCAAAGTAAATGATTCTTCAGGGTCCGATAGCAGTGATTTATTATTACAATGCAAAAAAACAAAAACAAAACAAAAAAAAAAAAAAAAACAAAAACAAAAAAAAAAAAAAAAAACAAAAAAAAAAAAAAAACAAAACAAAAAAACAAAACAAAACAAAAAAAAAAAACAGAAAACAAACCCTCAAGTGTTTTAACACAACAATCTTCCAGCTCTGGATCACTGTGTTTGAAGATTTCCCTGTCCATGGTGGGGGGATTGGAATAAGGTGTGATTTAAGGTCTCAAACCATTCTACGATTCTGTAATTCTGTGTCCCAAGATACTTTAAAAGAAGCTTGATCATAGATGTCTATAGGTTATATTCAGCAGTGTATTTGATTTTCAACATGAATATAAATTACTTTCTTCCCCTAAAATGAACTGAAAATATAATAGGGGTATTAGCTCAGTCAGAAAGTCAGGGAAAATTGTTCCTACGCTAGCCAGTATTTTGAAGAAGGGTCAATACTTTTTTGCAAAGTAATTTTTAAATCACTCATTAGATTATATCTATATATTCTATAAACAAAACAAATATTACTATCATTAAAGAGAATCAATAGTAATTTTAGATGAACTGCAGATTAATAGCTAGCTATGTGGCTAATGCAGCAGGTTTTTTTCTATGCCAATGCATAGACAAGATTTACATACACTATGGATAATAATATAGTCTTAGGAACAGAAAATCAAGAAAAAAGGTGTTTCTTATTTGGATTCTGGTGTTTTACATTCACTTTTTCAAGTCAATATGTGGTCATCTACTTACAGAAGACTTTTATTAGAACCCTCTATCCTATTGTCTCAGTCAGTAGCCTTTGCATTCAAGGCAGAAGCTGTTCCCTTACATTGGGATGACTCCCCTTACCCAACACCAATGTACACACCTTTTTGTGTCACAGATGAATATACTATTGCAACTATAACTTTTCTCCATTTCCCAACATGTTTCAGCTCACATGCTGCATTTTAAAAGGAAAGAGGAGTGAACAGGATTACCCCACAGAATACCATTGCCAGCAAAAGTCTCTTTCAATGGGAGGGCTAACTCTTATTTAACCCTTTCTCGCTTTGATTTAGCAAATAGGTATTAGACTATATAAAAACTGCACATGCTTGTGCACCACCAGCTATCCCAGTGCCTTGGGTTTCTTTACCTTCTTTAACTTCTTTTTCCTCATTTTCTTCCAGCTTCAATCTCTCTGATATCAGTTTGGATGAAGAGATCTGGTTTTTTGTTTAATACTATGCCACTCACAGTGGAGCCTGATTTCACTGGATTTTTTAAAGCTGCCTGGTTTAACACTGTATTTTCCAAATCTGTCATAGATCCTGCCATAAGGATAGGAAGAAAAATGGGTTGTTAAAAATTCCCTCTCTCTTTACTCTTCTCCTTGTTCACCTTGTCAGATCCCTGTCTTCTTTGTGACTGTAGTTATATTACTGCTTCCTGCTATTTCCAAGCTGCCCTCTCTGACATTGAGCTTATTTCAACAGCCCTAGATCCCCAAAATCAGTGTCTCTGCTTTCCTAACCTGTTAGTTGTATTAAATACCACCTCCTTCAGATCTTCACTTGTCTGTGGGCGCCTGAGACTACTCAATAGTCAGCTGCTTTAATTACACATCCTGAATATACTCTTTGTTTCTATAATTAACACTGTAATGTTAGGATAGTTACAAGACTAGCCACATTTCCTTCTCTATAATTTTTGATGAAATAACTAGGGCAAAATAAAAGCAACATTTACTTGTATTCATTTGAGCACTTCAGTCTTATGCATATTTTTGCTAAATGTGTTAAGCATGTTTTTGCTAAACACAGAGCTACTGGGCAGGGAATAATAAAAACAGCAAAAATAAGTTTAAACAATAATTTCCTCTTAGCTCACAATTTAGAAGTAAGCTATATTTCATTCCTCCCAACACTTCCTCACTTCCAACACTTTCATAACACACTTTCTAGCCCAGATGTTGACTTCCATAATCCTGAGAAAAGCACATTCCCCTACTCCAGCAATGCCCTCCTTTTTTATCTTTTTAGATGTTTAATAATCAAGTACCAACAAAATATCAGCACAGAGTCCAGTTTAAATAATTGTCCTTCTGCAAGCACCAAATAAATTATAAGACACATTTAGTTGGATCTGGATTTGTCAGAGGTATAGGACAGCTCACACCATCTTCAAGGTATTGAGTGTAGAACATACAGGACTTATGTCCCACTCATACATTGGGAGTAAGGCTGGTATGCATTGCAGTTGTAGGCACACCAGCTGGATATGTTCAGTGAAGCTGAAATTTTGCTCTTCACTTAGAAAAATATACAAATTGAAAGAAAGCGGCATTTTTTTTCCCCTTGCCTCACATATTGAGCTTGTAGATAGACAGTTTATGTCTCCTCTCTGTAGTGTCATTTTTCCACTGGTGCCTAGCCTAAATTTTCATTTGACAAAGCATTTAGATTGCTCCTTCCATTTTATTGTGATATTGATTTGGACAATAGAATTTAACTTCACCATGCACTGAATGATAAAGCATCTACTTAGGAGATAATGCCACAGTAGCAAAGAAACCTTGTGGTTAAGTTACTCCACAATGTTATAAAAGATTTTGATTCAGTTTCTGGCTCTGACACAGTCTTAATATGTGTGTTGTGTGCCTCTGAGCTAGATATATCTATATCTAGCTGTACACATGTTAACTTGCAGTTTGGATAATTTCCCTGAGTTTTTGGAAGTGTACACATGTATAACATTATACAAATGCAAGTTTGAGAAATCTGGATAAGATTTTGCTTGGTATTAGCAAATGGGGATAAAGATCCCATTGCAGCTTATATCTACTAACTTATTTTTAAATATATGTACTACTTTGATCTCAATTCTGTGTCAATAAATGTTAGTTGTTTGTTTAATATCAATGTTAAAAGAACACTTCTAACATTACACCAAATCAAAAATAAAAAATCTGAAGACTCCACATCTCTCCAGTGCTTACTATCCTCATGATCAAAATGTTTGTCGTCATGTTTGCTTTAATGTAATTTCCATGATCTACATTTTGTCCTGACAGTCCTGTGTGCAGAGAAACTTTTATTCTTGTCCTCTCTACCAAACACTTCCACATTCTGCTTCCTTCAAACCTTAAGCATGTTTAAGTTTTATCTACCTCATGACCAACTACTGAGCTGGGCACACTTTAACTCTTTACAATACCTGTGAGTTTAATCCAAACTTATTCTTAGACAAAAAAAAAAAAAAAAAAATCACCACTACCATCACCACCACCAAAAAAACCCCAACCATACCAAAAACACTTGTCCAAAACAAGGAAAAAAAACCAAACAAAAATCTAGAAGAGCTCTGCAGATCTAGTCATGTGATTATATTTCATAATTAAAATGTATTTATATGCAATTAAGTATTGCTATTGCCAAAAGCAATTATATTTTTAAGACATTTGTGTCTTGATAAAACTGCTATTCAGACCCTACAATTCTCATCTAAAGTGAATCTCTTTTCTCATATTGGATTTGCTATTGTCAATATACCCTTCAGGATTTACTTTTATTTTTCCAGTGTTTAATTCTAGTGAAAGAAAGCACAGAGAGGCTGTGATCTAGTTGATCATCCTACATAAGATAAACTGTAAGTTGTTCCACTGAACTTCAAGTGACAAGTAATGTATACTATTACTTCTGTGCTTAAGATTGGTCTCTCTTGAAAGTTTTTAACAAGGCAAAAGTGATTTGTCTTCAACTTGGTTTCTTAATTAAATATCTTGACATGTATATTTAAAAATCAGTTATTTTAGGGAATTTCTCTCATTTATGCTCTGTTCACACAATCAAAATACACCAACTTTAATGTCACTTATTGAACGTTCAAAAACGGGCAAGTGTGTGATTCCTCACTCAGTTAATACAACTACCCAAACAATATTTTGTTCTGTCAAGTTCTCCTTCTATTTGAGAAAAGATGTCATAACTATATTTATCAGTTTAATTTTCTATAAATTGGAAGCTTCATGTTGCACATGTTGAAATAGGATATAGATATATCTGTATTTTAACTCTTACATGCTTAAAAACTGTTTTGTTCATAAAGAGATATCCAATATCTTTTTTATTCTGACAATAATAATAGTTATATATAAATAACATATGCATTAATAATAATACATATAAAAATATAGTGTTTGTTATGGCAGTAATACACTGAATGTATGTGTATTCAGCATATTATTATGGTGGGGGAGATACTGCAAGGCAGGTATATCACTAAAGTAAGGTAGCTAGTGAAAGCAGTATGTGTCAGTATTGCTTATAATTTATGTAAAAACCAGTAAATAATTTCATTAAAAAACTGTTTCTACATAATCTAACAATTTTTCATAATATGTTTATGCAAAGTTACAAACAAAGCTTTATAGTTTGAAGTTCTTTTTCTGTTTTACTATAGTGAGGACACCAGACTTAAGTTGGCCCTAGAGATCTCAGTCTGGGTGACTGGACATGGAATTTTCTGTACCCACACACCTACAAAGGCTGAGCTACCCAGCAGTCAATTTATCCATGTAAATTCCAGTTAATGGCTTCTTCAAGGCGGTTTTTCAGAAGCATTCAATATTTGACACCTACACTGCTTCATTCACTGGTATGAGGCACTTTTCTGTTCCTTCAGCATAAACTGTTTGACTGGAGTGTTCACATACATTCAGCAAGAGATTACCCCACAACATTGATGTAACCATAAGCCTTAGCTTTATATTATATCCACATTAGGAATTTTCATGGTCCCAAGGATTAGTCCTAAAGAGATAATTACAGCTGAGTATAGAATAATAAATATTTCAGACAAAATAGCTTACTGTGTTGATGAATATATTGTATTATGGTAGACTGAAATAAATTTTAATTCTAAAATCACCATTTTAGTACCTTAATTGTAAAATATTTCTTTCACTCTTGCTTAATGATCACTGTATGAGCATCAACAAATGCTCCCATCATTATAATTTCCTGTAACCACACATAAGGTGATAAAGTAAAATAACCTAAAGGGCAAGTTAAATAGCCAAAGCTGATTTGTTCCAGTATAATTTTACTTAGCTACCCGTGTACCACAGCTATCAACTGTGGTGACTAGTTAAAGCTGGTTTTGCTTGAATTTATGCATTTGGGATCAGTACTATAACTTCCCTGCAGGCATTCTTACCCCTTCTTCGTGTAGTATAAACCTATGGATTACTTGTGTGGGTTCCCTTTTCCTAGCTCTCTTTATTGTCTCATCTGTCCCTTTCATGTCAGCATATTTTCTTCAAGGCCAGTCACATGAAAGCTCTGTTCCTGATAATTGGGATTCTTAAATCACCATTATTTCATTCTGTGTACACCGCACTGTGCATGCATCACACCTCCTCTTGAGAGCCATCTGAAAGGAACACAAAATTCACACAAGTATTAAAAAAAAACAAACAGAAAACCAAACAGCAACATATATTGAATCTGCTTAAAAGGATTAAAAAAAAAAATTAAAGACTAAGTGTAATTAAAACCAGTAACTTTTTTTAAAACCTTCTTTGGCACATTTCCCCATTGCTGCATGAATTAAGAATACTAGGTCTCTTCCAAGTCTGATTCTTCATATATCGAAGTATCTTGAATCTTTCTGGGAATTTATTATTTTGGGCTTCATTGGGTTTATAAAATTCACATTAAAAAAATGTTGCATCTTATAAGATTTTGCATCTTATCTAATAAGATGTGTTGCATCTTATTGGTGATATATGTGGGAGTCTGGCCTCATAATTCCTGTTTCAGAGAGCCAAGAACAACACAGACAATGCTCTCCTCTTAATTCAGTACTTCAAAATTCTGTGTAGAGCCTGTTCAAGACTAAAAACATAAAATAAAACTGTATTTAATCAGTCAGATTTTTGCTACAAAACATATATACTTTAAAGTTATTGACTGATGTAAAGTATTGCTCCCTGGGTGGGAGGAGGGTGGGGTGACAAATAGCAGCAAGCAGCTTTCAATTACATATTTCATTCTGATGTCCAGGGGCTGATAATTAGTATGTTAGCTGCAGGAAATTGAAAGAATAGATGACTAGCACTGTCAAAACCTTGTTTAGTTACTGTTTGTGTATTTATATGGTTGCAAAAAGCTCAGTAGGAGTAAATTTTACATTCAACAGATTTTAACTATAATTATAGATCCAAAATATCTATGCAAATTAGATTTTATGAATTGTAACATCATTGTTGAGGTAGGCCACTTAAACAAACACTTAAATGGGAAAAATATGTATTTTGCCTTTCCCCAACATCAGCATTCTGAAACATAATAAAAGGAAACTCAGTCGCCTGGTTTTCAGTGTCTGAAAATTTTTGCCTTTAAGTTTCTTTCAAATTATATGCCTAAATTTGTAGAAGCCAAACTTCATTATACCATTTGTGAAAGAATAGTAAAAATTTCTAGTTCTCTGTTTTACCAGAGAAGTGAAGTCTAATGCTTATCAAAGAACCTAACTGTTGGATGATTTTCAGAAAATTGTTAACCCCAATATAAAATACGTACTTTTACTTAAAAGCAACCATAAGAATGAGAAAATACTGATAACTCTAAGAAGATGTTTTTGCTAAAATGTCCTATAAGTTTTTAATGGGATTGAATTCAGCCAAAGACAGTACAAATCCAAAGCTCTTTGATAGCATTTCAGCGTCCTTCCTGAAATCTGTAACAACTGTAATAATCCTCATGATTGGAGCCACTTGTGAATACAGCCACGCTGCACACTTCTTCTCTGGCCTCTCATCAGACCTGAAATAGCTCGGCTCTCTAGTGTTATCAAGTAAAAATATCTCAAGCAACACTGACTGATGATCCCTGTCATAAATACAGAAATCATCTGTAGTGCCTGACTTGGAGATTAGAATACTATGAACATATGTAGCTGCAAATTTGCAATTTATTAATTAATCTTGATTCTCTTACTATTGGCACATACAGACTATCATTACTTCTATTCGTCAAAGCTTAACATGAGTTTACCTTTGAGCACTTGCTCTGATACAACTGTTAAGCACTAGATTTTGTATGTGCAAGTGCCAATACTCAATTAAAAGTCTGGCAGGGCTTTTTAATCAGTTTTTAAATCATGTTACAAGTAAAACAACATACACAAATGTCACACTAAGACTACTTGGTAATGTATCCTACACTACTTCAGACAGCAACCAAGCAGATTATGCACGTCATTTAATTATTTACACAGATGTATCAGAATAGATGTTCCTCATCTCCACTAAGGCCTTGTCTCAAGATAAAAGGCTGAATAACAATCACATTGATTGCTCAAGAACAAAGAGCAAAGAAGGAACTTGAAGAATGACAAATACTAAACAATACTAATTTCAAATATTTCTCTGGCTCCAAAATGGTGGAATACATTTATTTTAATCTTTCCAAGATATTCCACTTGGCACAATGAAGCAATTAGAGAAATTTTCACATTAAAGGAAATTTTAGGGAAACCATCTGTAATGGAGGCTGTAAGAAAGAACTGAATAATCACCTCAGCTATGAACTGAATACTAAAATTGAGGTTTCAGTATTGCTGAAACCATTCTGCTTGAGAAGCTTGCTAATCAAATAGTCAAACCAGAACAGCACGGGGACACAGATATTTTGTGTAGTGTTTCTTGTCATGCTGTTAATTTTCTTTAGAGTCTCTAGCCCCTTTGAGACTCAGCAAAGGACAAAATGAATCTTCTGTCAGCTCTTGAACTTTTTGCTGTTGCCAGAAGTGGTTCATACAAGATTGTGTTGCTATTAATGCTTAACATCTGAAGACTTTACCAGTAAAACTCACAGGGAGTGTTAAGTGCTGTACAAGCTTGGTTAGACAATGAAATTGGAAATTAGAGAAATCTAGGATTCTTTTTTACTAGTTACTACTCTGAAATGAAAGAAATAGGAATCACATATACTGATTCAGCTAGACAGGATTCCAATTTTATGGTGCCTAGGTATTTTATTTGCCACCTTAGTTAATATGCATAATGTTTAATTTAAATCCCAAATTAAGATAATACCCCCAAGAATCCTCCAGCTTTCCAGTTCATGGCATGGATATTTTGGACTGTTTGGCTTCTGTAGGTGGTAAGCTTTCAAGATGATAGTAATAAATTAAATAGATGATAACAACTTACACAAGGATTTCAAGTGCTAATACAATTCTCGCTGTATAAATGCACTTGCTGAGTTCACCAGGCAGTTTTCTGATGTGCACAGACTGAAGAAGACTACTACTAAATGTGACATGTGGCTTCCTCAAAACATTCCTCAAACTTACCTTGAAAGAGTTAATAGGTACATCATTCTAACCTTAGGTATTTGTAACCTTCCAAAATATATCTTACTGGTAACTAAATTCTCCATAGCACAGTATTCATATCCCACATCCAGTGATTTAAAATATGTGCTAACAGCAAATGCACTTTTATGCACCAGATAGCAAATAGTTCTGAATTGTATTTTTAAAAGCAACATAAACTGAAGTTCTATAATTCCACACTTGTTACAGCCAGCGCAGCATGTAGACTTCTCTCTTTTTTTCATTATTACCTTTCTGGGTTGCTGATACACAAAGAATCAATCTGTCTCCTCCCCATTAATTCCAGCTCAGCAACTTCCTGTCTCAAACTGCTGTGTAAAGCTGCTGTGTGATGTCAGACAGCTGGTTTTCACCTGACAGGAGATGACCCCAAGGCACTTTCCTTTTTTATATGGACTTTGCATTTACAAAGCCTGTGTAAGCTGACTTATCTGGACCTCTAAGACTAAAGTAGGGCATCTCTCTGTCAGAACTAAACATAACAGGTAAAATTATGTTGTGCTGGTTTTGGCTGGAATAGTTAGCTTCCTTCTTTGTAGCTGGTATGGGGCCATGTTTTGGATTTGTGCTGGAAAAAGTGTTGATAACTCAGAGATGTTTTCATTATTGCTGAGCAGTGCTTGCACAGAACCAAAGACTTTTCTGCTTCTCACCCCATCCCATCATCAAGAAGGCCCAAGGAGCTACAATGTGACAGCCAGGATAGCTGACCCCAACTGACCAAAGAGATATTCCATACTCTGTGGCACCATCCTCAGCACATAAACTGGGGAGAAAGGTGGCCAGCAGCTTCTGCTTGGGAACTGGCTGGATGTAAGTCAGGAAGTAGTGAGCATTTGTATTGTGCATCTCTCATTTTGTATATTCTAATTCTTTTATCATCATTATCATTAGAATTCTTTTCTACCCTTTTTTGCTTCACTAAACTGTCTTTATCTTAAGCCACAAGTGTTCTCACTTTTACACTTCTTATTTTCCCCCTCATGCCACCGGAGGGGAGTGAGTGAGTGAGTGCTGGCTGGAGCAAAGCTACAACGGATATATTGGTGTCACTAAAAATTAATATATTTCAAATAAAACAAAATAAGGATCTAAGGATCTCTGTAGAATTACAAGATTAGAGTCCACCAACAAGAAGAGAAGGCTAACTGCATATAGTGTCAGAGCTGCTGAAAGAAATGCTGCCATCAAAACCCAGCTAACAGAAATGTCCATTGCTTGCCTTTCAATATGAACCATGTAAAAGTTTAGTTGTTGCAGTTGTCTTTAGTCTAGAATATCTACCTGGGACAGAGATGGCTGGAATTTGTATTTTAGAAGGGTAGAATGTTCATTTAACTGTATTTATATCAACACTACAATTGACATTTGATTTACAAATTGTGGGAGAGGGCTGACTGCTCTTTTGGTGAGGCTATGCAAATGCTTGAGGTTTTTGTTGCTTTCCAATTGAAGTGCTACCCTGGCACCCATGGGCACTAGTACATAAGCAGTAATGTATGATAACAGTTTCTGAAAGAGGGTCTACACATGTGGATGATTTGGATTTGATTTTTTCTTTTTTTGTGGACTAGGAGATTACTCTCAGTCAGCTATAGATTAATGCCCTGTTTTCTAGTTTCCCTTTTAAGCAGTATCCTTATGGCATCAGCTGTTGTGGTGTCAGTTATTGCTCCTACAAAACAATGTCATTTTAAATTAAATTAAGAATTGGTATTAATAAGAAAAAAATCCCCAAATTGTATTGTCTACATCTCTTGACTGGGAAAGCAAGAGGCACTGAAAGTTATTGTCCTTCATTTAGATTTTACCTAGCTAAATAAGATAACATTTTTAGTTTAAATGTATTTGCTTATGTAAGCAGAAGTTTGGAAACCTGACTATCATTTAATACTCCTCTGGGTAGATCTAGATTGCATGTTTTCTCAGCAGGACAAATAAGCCAGCACAGATATGTGTGCTTTTATTTCCCAAGCTAGCAACAATCCAAACCAGCCACCCCTAGATTCCTTACAAAGGAGGTAAAGCAAATTTACTCTGTAAAATAATACCGAAGGACTTTCTTTGATATTATTACCACAAGCAGCAAAAGGCGAGCAGTCTAGAATTAAAATGTTACATAATATTTACTGCATGGTATACCCTTATAAGGATATAAAAGTAAGAGTAGGCAACTCCAGCAGCCCCTCCCCACCCTCCAGCACCTTTGAAATCCATTCCAGTGCTTAGAAGTCTGTTGTTTGATCTTGCAGGAGAGGGGGGAGGTGAAGGGTATTGAAAGGGGACAGCTATGCTTACCAAGAAGAAATGTGAGCAAAACACAGACACAAATATGGTACTAAAATCGTAACTTGTGTCAGTAATGATTGTCAAAGGTTCTTTTTAAACAAGGTGTTTTGGAAGGTGAAAAGGAGCAAATATATTCTATGCCCATATATAGAAAAAGTTATCTTGCATAGGTCTGCCAAATACTTTCAGTGCAAGTATGACTGATGCTAACAAAAGCACTATTTTTGTGCCACTGCTTATATCTGTTCTCCAAATTTAATTTAAATTATATTAGTAAGATGGGAAATGTCTTTGTGCTATTACTCCAGCCAGCATATGTGCTTCCCTACGCTAGCAATGCCAGAAAAGTTGAAGGGTAGATCAGAACTAGTGTAATCGTCACAATGGGGTTTATTCCAGTTGTTTTATAACCCATATCATGCATGGATTAAAGAGTTTTAAGAGGAATATTGACTTCATACATATTGCAGATTCCAAAACAGAGGCAATGTGATTCTCCTCACACTGCATAGCAGTCCATCAGCAAGGCAGAATGTTCACTGCATCAGCCCAGCAGCCGAGTCCTGGGGTCACAAGAGCTCAAGCTGCAGAGTGGCTCACAAGGTAGGAACTGGCCCTTCAGTCAGGCCTTGAAAATGCCAATGCTGAACAATGGCTTTGCAGTCACCTCCCCAAAGCCACTGCTGTGCATCAGACTGAAACACACATGCCAGCACACAGATGGGCCACCTGCCAGGGCGAGTGGAACTGGAGAGGGGAGGCACAGAGTTTCCGCAATGGCTAAGCCAAGCACATCCACAGCCAGAGCTAAAGGAGCAGCAAGGCAACAGCCCTCCGGATAAACACTTACCCAGGATACAACACTGAGCTGGCCCAGTGGTTATCAGAGCAAGTGATAAGTGTGACACAAATGTAGGGAGAACAGAGGAACTGTCAAGGCACTAAGGACCATGAACTATCATGAAGTGTCAGATGTTAACAGATCAGAGTGCACATTTGCATATAGTCCAGACGTGCTTCCTGCTTCGTTTACAAATGTAAAGAAAATGCACTTAAAGCAATGTCTCCCAAACTGCCTTAGGTCAACATCAAGTATCACATACACAGCAACATTTCTGAAGGCAGTTGCTGAAACTATTTTGATAGTTTGTTGATCCACATACAGATAGTTCAAGCACACCCATCAAAGTTTAGGCCCTTGTCTGCTTTTCTGCTTAGTGGATACCAACACACATGATTCAAAGGTCATTTATCACCCTCAGAGTAGTTGAGTGTTCCTCTGTTATTATTCTGCTGAAAGTGTTTTGGTTAATTTGACTGCATATTACTAGTCTACCTAGATGTTGATACTAGTTGTACTCTGGGCTTGACAATAAATCTAAAGTCTTTTCAAGGGTGCCTGTTTACACATGTGTATCAAGTGAAACATCTTGACATACTCCACTAGTGACATTTACACATTCATTTCATCAAAGTGCATTGAATACATACCACTTAGACCCCTGAAAATTATAGGGAATCCAGCCAGAAGGTTCGATGTGTTGCTTTATCAGTATCCTGACTTGTAGCATAGTTAACCATGTCTTTAATTTCCTGAAGTTTTACATGTTGTACTTCTTCGGCATGAATTATCACAGGCTATAGAGTCATTTCAAAGACACATTTATTATATTAGCTATTCATTTAACTCTACTCTAAAATCAGACTGCAGCACACACTCATTCCACTTAAACATCCAACCCATGCATATGCCTGCAGACACATTCACTTACTTGTCTAAAATCTTTAGAGCTTTGTGACAAAATTTCAGACTTGGCAGAGAGGTTCTGATCTTAGAGATAATCAGCTCATTGATCCAGTTGGAATAACACCACACACACACACACACACTCACACACACACGCACACACACAAATGAAGGTTTCAAATTCATCTCGAGGCCGTATAATTGCTAGATCTGATGGGGTGGTAACGCATGATAGAAAGTGAGTAAAGAACCAGGACTGCCTTTTTTGGCATGCTCTGCAGTTAAGAATGTTTTAGGCATAATATAATGTGAAACTGTGTCTCAGTTAAAAAGTCAATCAAGAGACAGAAATTCATAGGAAATCTGGCTTCGTTAGTTCATTAGCTGTTCACAGAACCCCTTGTTTACACTGAACACATATTGCAGGCATCAAGAAATATTTGCAGCAAATCATCTGTTTTTAAAAGCTGAGGATCTGCTGTGACTTCGCCACCCTTTCTTTCCTCCATCATGTGCCTATAAATGCAACTGCACTCTTGCACATTTAGCTTCAAGAGATCCAGAGAGAATATATCCACAGAACAAGCAAGAGAGCAAACACAAAGGGAAAGCCTAGCAGGAATTATTATCACTCATATCTACTATAAAAGGAATTAATTGAGTTCTGGATGCAATTTCTGTGAATAGCAAAATTCAAATTTAATTTATTGCATTATTTTGTTTGTAAATCTCTAGCCATGGAGAATGAAGGAAAGATCTAAGGAAATGATAACTATCTAGCTGTACAATTCACTCAGCTGTCTTCTCTCTTGATGAGACTACTATGACTGGATTTTACATTTGAAAGTAGTAGGAAAATTCAGAACCCAAAAAGGAATTTGTTCCACAGCAGCCTACTACTGTGTTCTGTCTGCTGCTCCCTAAATGCAAATCGTATCATTTGTTTCAGAATAAGTGATGTGTTAAACACTGAAAAATTTAGATGCAGAAAGGAGGCAAATGTAAACATATAATCCGTTTACAGTCATTAAAATTCTTTTCTATTTATGCTGACAGGACAGCTTGAAATACTCATTTTCATGAAGACTACTACGCACTGTGGCAAAGACAGAGGCCACAGCTGAAATCTATGACCTATTGTGGTAATCACTGTATAAGCACACAAAAGAGTTAATTCAAGAATTACCATCTAATTAGAGAGAAGGTAGGAGAAAGTGATTTCATGTGTATTTATTTTTACTCTACATGTAAACAGATATTGCAGACTCCTCAAAGAGACTGCACATGCGCTAACCATTGAGAGCTTTGACTTGATGAGGTCTAAGTCCCATGTTGACTATGGGAACTTAGAACTTCCACTGAAATGTGTGAGAAGCTTCATACCTTCATGGGAGTTGGAGTCCAAAAATGTTTGTGAACTTTGTCTCCAAAGTCATATATCAAGGCAAAGGGAACTTACTATGGCATGCTTGAGAAGGATCTCAGATTACTACACTTTATCTCTAAGCCAACCTTCTCCTTTATCAGTACCAATAATATTTGTAGCCCACAGTCTGTGTTGTTCATCCCCAAGGAGGGATGAAGGCAAACTCTAAGTTTTGCTACATGGTGCTTAGAACTACCCATTAACGAATTAATTAATACTGTGTCGTGGTTTGACATGGAAGTGAATTTTTTTTCAGGAAGTTGGGTCAAACCAATCAGTGGTCAGGTTTGGATATTGGCACCTGGAGTGACCACTGAAAGTATGGACACGCCTCTGAGAACACAGGGGGTTAAAAGCAAGAACTCCCAGGAGAACTGTCTCTTTGGTTCCAGTCTTCAGAGAGTGCAGACTCTCCCCTGCCCAGCCACGGGCTGGGTGGGGGAGGGGAAGCCACGTGGCCTTGTCCAGGTAGGCTGAGGGGACTGAAGGTCTGGAACCGAGCCAGCTCCTGCGGACGGAAGGGTGGAGAGAAACGGAGATGCCTTTGTCCCCCCCACCAGAGGGAAAGTGACAGAGAGCCTGACGGCACCTGGAAATTTGCCGGCAGAGGAGAAGCAGAAAGCAGGGGGATGATGCCCAGTGTGGGAGTCGAGAATGCTGGGCAGAGATTTCAGCCACCCAGGGAGTCTGAATTTTTAACCCTTTCTGGGAAATGAGGGCTTTGTAAAATATTACTCCTCCTTGATTTGTAGTGGAGGAGAGACAGTCCGGGACCTGACATGTTAGAAGAAGAAATTTTTAGGTGGGAGGAGATGATGGAGTAGCTTTTGGCTGGACTTTTCTTGTTAGCCATAGACTGAACCAAATTTTCCTGCAATAGAGACTGCATTTTAGGGGGATGCAGTGGTGACCGAAGGAGACCTGCTTCAGCAACCACCAGCGAAGGAATGGCAAGAACAGAGGAAAGCTGAGGAGGGTGTGGTGATGCCCTCTGTCTTCAGGAAGAAGATGATCTCTGTTCCTGGACCTTTGGCCCCAGGGGAAACTGCGGGGGACTGTAGTCCCAAGATGAGAAGCTGAACTGTTGTCTCTTTTGGTCTGTGGTAAGGCATCCTTAAAGAAGCCCTATGAGCAGTCTGTCCATGCATGGTGGTGAGAGCACTGTGACATGGAAAGGAGAGTGTCACACTGGCAGATTCTCTCTGGGCGGTTGCCATGTGTGACATGGAGGTGGCAACTGTGTTTCCTGGGGGGTCTATGGTGCAAGAGAGACTTCTCTCTCCCTTGATAGACTGAGTATTGACTATCTGAAGGGTGGTAATTTGATCAGGAATCACGGGTGATGTTTCATGGTGGTTGTTTTGGAAATTGGGAGGAGGAGGGGTGTTTTAGAGGGTCTTCATCCTGGATTTAGTGTGTGTATCTTTTGTAGTAGTAGTTTAATAAAGTTTTTTTTTTCCTTTGTTATTAAGCTCTGCTCTGTTCCTGATAACATCTCACAGCATTTATTTGGGAAGGTGTATTTTCATGGGGGCGCTGACATTGCGCCAGTGTCAAACCATGACATACTGTAATCTCAAAACCTTTCAGACAGCAGTGTCAGTGTTTCAAGTATCCACAGATGCAAATTTTTTATATTTAATATTCAATATATTTTTATTAAGAGTGTACTAGGCTACATATCAGTACATACTTTGTATTGTTTAAAGGATGCACTTAACTGGAATCATGAGTTCCTCTTCTGCTCACTTGAGGACAAAGGGACTTTAAATCAATAGCTATGTACAGCAGCAACAGTGATCTCTTAAGTCACCTCATTTTGAATCACTGGAGCTTGTAGGTCAGCAACATGGTTTGACTGATGAAACCAGAGACGGTTCAAGCTCATATATTCCTGAGTTTGTCAGCTCATCTCATCATCTATATAATTTCATGAGTTTGAGGACTTTTGTTACAGTTACTATCCTCATATCTTTTATGATTATTGTGGTAATTAATATTTAGTGTTCTTTGCACTGCTTTGTAGATCTGGTATCAGATTTCCCAAGAGGATTAAATCAGTCTCTTCCCAGTGTCCCATAAGCTGTAGCTTGCATTGCTGACCAATCTTTCAGAGTAAGGAAGGAGGGAGCTTTTCTCGGCCCTCCCTCCCTGAAGAACTCATCCTTCAGCCACTTCCCTCATGCTGAAGCTCACTGTATTATGTAATGTATCTATGGTCACGTCAAAGGTTAAGTATGCTGAAGTACAGGCTTCAGTTTGCAAGTTGTGACTGGCTGCAGTCCCAGATTCAAGCCCCCAAAAGAGGCACCTAGCAGAAGAGGTGGTTTCCTTAGTAACTGTGACCAGTGAAAGAAAATGTGCCTGAAAGCATATGTTGGGCTTCTGAGAAAGACAACCATCTCCCACAGCTGAAATATTCTCCCTCTGTGGTCTAGGGAATACTGGGTAGGGATATGCTTATAAATCTCTCAGTGTCCCTGATTCTGCCTCTCTCTCTCTCTCTGGATATAGACATTCAGACACCAAACCAATAAGCTCAAGACCCTTTCAATACATGAATCTTCCACATGTTTCAATTATAAACATAGGTTCTTGAGAAGGAGCAGAAACAAAGGAGTCTCATTTATTCTCAGCTAGTTGTTCCTTTTCTGGAGCCACTTGACAATTAAATGGAAGCCACTTGAATTAAGAAATTTGCAGCACTGCTCCCTCTTAAGCAAATGCAATCAATCTCTCCACAGCTCTTTAGTTAAAAGAAGTCAGTGTTTAATGCAAACTGCCTTTGTCTTTGCATTTTGTGCATAAATTTCTGGTTAATAGAAAAGGTTAAGTACTTTTCCACTAGCATTTAATTAAATCACTCTGCTGAACTCTTACAGTGTATCAATATTAAATTACATTCTGTGTCCGTTGTTTTCTCTTGCTGTTTATATTGAAAAATAGCATCCAAACACCACTCTGATTCAAAAAAAGCCTCACCAAAGTAATGTTTAAATACATCTGACAGGTACACACAAAAGACAGAAACATAGAGAAAGCTGAGTCAAAAAATGTCTTTGTGTTTATTTCTCATCCAAGGTCTAAGTCTATTCATACATTCTATAGACAAGAGTTTCATAGTGAAGAACAAACTTTAGGGAGTAAATGGGACCATTTACCATCATGATGAACAGGTCACTGTCTGATTTTGGTCCTGTAATTTGAAAGACTAGGAGAGAGGCGTTTCCTAGTTTGATAGAAACCATATTCCTGACTCTATCTGAGACATCAAACTGTATTCTGTAAGATAAAATACAGGTAAGCTATACAGTACAGAGAATTTTACACCTTTTCTTGATAATCAAATTAAAAAGATGAATTTGATGTAACTACAAGTACTGGCTTTGGCAAAGCAAGACTACTTTCCCAGAATGCATATATGTTTCCTTGAAAAGCATTTTAAAGTGTCTGTAGTCAGTTATATAGGCAATGAAATACTGTGCTTATTCCACTTAAAAATTTGGATGGTGGAAAGTCAAATTGTGCTGTTGATATACCAGTGCAGGAAGATTAAGCCATAAAAGTGAATGACTAGAAATACATACATGTCCTATAACTATGCACTGCTGCAGGACTTAAAGAGATGTGTCAGAACTGTATATGAGACAAGACTCAAACTGGTGAATACTACACTGAATTCAGGAAGAAAGGTATATAAAAAGTGATGCAAATGAAATGAGATTGCGATCATGATTTTGTATATTTAAGCAATAAACAGTAACAACATGGATCTATCCTGCTGGAGTAGTAGATGATATTTGGTCTAGAATCAGTGGTCAAATGGAGGTAAGGGTAGAACTGAGAATGTAAATAGTAGCAAAAACTGCATGAGGTTAAGAAACTAATATTGCAAAAATAGAGAAGTCAAGTAGTATCACTGTGGTAATAGTAACAAAAAAAAAATCCCACACAATGAAACTATTTTAAGTTAAAAAAATAAATAAATTAAGCAGTATGTTTTAAAAGAACCGGGCATCAAAAAATGAGCATGGATCCAGTGATCATAAATTGAACTCTCTTTGAATTAAATAAATAGTGAAAAATATTAATTGTACCTATAATTCAATTTACTTCACTAGGGAAAACACACTGAGAAATTAAGGAGACTGAAAAGTTCAAGGATTTAAACTTCAGATTTCAAATAGAAAGTACAAACATTTTTCTAGAAGCTGCCTAAAAATATGAAAAACTATTCAAGAAGGAGCTGAATATAGAATGAATAACTACCATGCAAAAAGCAGGCAAAAGTACAGAGAAATAGCAAATAATATATTTTTTTTCTAGAGGTTTAAAAGTATGGAAGACAAGAATGGTTCAGTAGAAGTGAGGCTGAATTAAACCATGCTAAGAATATTAAAAGCAATTACAAAGTGTCCATAATTTACATGAATTAAGAAGGTAGAAGGGGAGACAGGCCATTATGCAGTGACAATGAACATAAAGACAATATATGAATGACTATAAGTGAACATTTTACCTCAGCTTTTAAACAAGTGCAATTCTGGACCTGGAGCACACATAAAATCGTTTGTAGGAATGTAGTCTCAGCATGGTAATTATCAAAGCTGATTCTGAAACAAAGCTCAGTAGTTTTGTGTGCTAAGATTGAGATGGATATGAAAATAACATTTCTAGGATTCTTGGAAGAATGGATACATATTCCTGGAAATTTTGGGGACATCAGTATTTTAATGACCCATTTAATGGGGAAGGGGAAGAATAAGATACAAGTTAAGCATAAGCTTCCTATATATTTGTAAGGGCCACTCAAAGTATTATGCATAATAAATTTACAACCTCAAGGCAACTAAAATAGCTTCCCTAGTATGTAAAGTTTAAAGAATTATTTGAAGAAAACTAATATTTTTTAGCATATGATGAAGCAGGCTAATCTCATAAAATAAGCAATTTTTAGATGAAATAAAAGATTTCATTTGAACTTCCTTAAGGTTTCTAACACTTCAGAAGAGAGAACCATCTTGTAACCCTGGATTATGAGAGAAATAAGATTTATAAGATAGATAGAGACCTGGGTGAAGGGAGAAGCCACAGCAGTTGCTTCTGAAGGAAGCTTATTAGAACTAAGTTTACCAATGAAGACAATAAGTTTTACCAGGAAAAAGGTGCTTAAAGGTCAATGCAGGCAGCAAAAGTGGTAGAATGTCTCTCTGAATGGCTTTAGCATACAGTTCAGTCCTGTTCACAGGGATCTTAATTTTTTTACAGTGCCACAACCTAAAATTCATTAACAATTGTACTATTCACCTGGATTCTAAAGTAAGAACTTGCTACTGCAATTTGATTACAAAGTGAAAAGAGCTTACATTAGGAAGAGTGACAAAGGAAACAGGATGCACTTAATTATACCAAATGCCACATCACACTGTGGCTATAGGAATTTGTCAGGTGGAGGTCAGAAGATAATAAGATTTCAAGAACATAAATTCAAGGGTGGCTGTAATGTGGACAACGGAGAGGAAAATGTGTCCCCAGCACATTAGGACAATTTAGACAAGGTATTTCCCAGTAGACTTAGACAAATATTTATGTAAGTATAGTAGGCATTCCTAAGACCCATCTGTGTTTTATGTGCTTCTGATTGCTCATGTATCTGAACATATATTTAGGTTGTTCTGGAAAAGGATACCTTTACAAGAATGGATTGACTGTTTTACAGGCCAGGCCTAAAGGATGAGAAGGGTTTGATTGGACTCTATAGAAGCAACAAGTGATTAAGCACAAGGAGGACAGAAGTTAAAAGACTATGTTGACACAAAAGAAATAATTGCAAACTTACAGGGAACTACATATTTCTATATAGCAAAGCAACCGATCTGTACAACAGTTTCCTCATAGGATTGAAGTAGGTGGAAGGGGCAAGAAAGACAATAAATAGCTTTTCAAAGTAGTGTTTAATCACATTATGGGAATGATACCAGAGCAAGTGACAAGACCCTGAGCTAAGGACTCTGCCTCTGTCTCTTTACAATTCTGTGTTGTTAAACAATACATGCCTCTGATAAAAATTAGTCATTTCACATAAGACAGAACTGCATGAAACAGCTACTTAAAAACAGAGTGCATGAAGAAAAGGTCTTCTGATACTTGAGGTATCTTTTAATTCCTTGGGGCACTCAGTACTGTGGTGGGTTCATACAGACAGGATAGCCACCAACACTGTTCTATCGCACCCCTGCTCAGCTGTGCAGGGGAGACAACTTGTAAAAAAAGGGCCTTGTGTCAAGAAAAGGACAGGGAGGGATCACTCACCAATTACCATCAGGGGCAAAACAGTCTCAACAATGGGAAATTAGTTTAATTTATTACCAATCAAATCAGAGTACGATAATAAGAAAGAAAAATAAGTCTCAAAAGCACTTTCCTCTCACCCCTTCCTCCTTTCTGGTATCAATTTCACTCCTGATTTCTCTGTCTCCTACCCACAGCAACACAGGGAGACAGGAAATGGGGATTGCACTGAGTTCATCACACGTTGTCTCTGCTGATCCTTTCTTCTCTAGAGAAGGACTCCTCACACCCTTTCCATGCTTCAGCATCAAGTATCTCCCCCAAGAGGCAGTTCTCCATTAACCTCTCCAAGGTAGGTTCTTCCCATGGGGTGCAAGTTCTTCATGAAGTGTTTCAGCACAGAGTCCATTCCACAGGGTGCACTCTTTCAGGAACAGGCTGTACCAGTGTGGGTCCCTCATGGGGTCACAAGTCCTACCAGTAAACCTGTTCCATCATGGGCTCCTCTCTACACTGGTCCTTCCAGGAGCCTGCTCCTGCATGAGCTTCTCATGGGGTCATCACCTCCTTTGCTCCATCCACATGCTCCAGCATGGGGTCCTCCATGGGCTGCAGGTGGATCTCTGCTCCTCCAAGGACCCCCATGGGCTGCAGGGGCATAGCTGCCTCACCATGGTTAGCACCACGGGCTGCAGGGGAATCTCTGCTGCAGTGACTGGAGCACCTCCTCCCTTCCTTCTCCCGTGACCTTGGTGTCTGCAGGCCTGCTCCCCTCACATATTTTCACTCCTCTCTCCAGCTGTAGAGCTGCTGCTGCAGTTTTTTCCCCCCTTCTTAAATATATTATGCCAGGTGGGCTTGGCCATGGCCAGCTGTGTGTCCATCTTGGAGTCAGATGAACACGGAGAAGCTTCTAGCAGGTTCTCACACAAGTCACCCCCTTGTGTGTAGCACCGCCTTCTACCACTACCAAAACCCTGCCACACAAACCCAATAAAAGTACTCCCTGAAAAAGTGATTTTTACAAGGTGACTCATTAATTCTCTCATTACCTCTCTCATTCTCTCATCATTTACCTGATGATAAAATGGATTTCATTTAAGATCACTGGAAATGGAAAACGTACCATTTGTATCTTAATAACCACAGAAAATGAAGATTTTCAGTTTACCCTAATGGAAGGGAATTTATATTAATTAAGTAGAATATCTACAAGGAACAATATGTCTAACTTGCTTTTTTCTACATAGCAGACCAGCACAAAATGCTCTCTAATACACTGAAGCAAATAGTGTATAAATGACTAAGGCACAAGTTCAAAACCATTCCTTGATAAAATTAAGAGATACTTGTTCCAAGTGAAAATTAATCATGCTGTTACCTAGTTGTGCTCATTTTAACATGTGTTTTCAGTTTCCAGACACGTATTTTATTTCTAACTTTCAGAGTTGAATCTCCACTCTCGGAGTTCAAGGTTCGAGTCACTCAAACTGCCAAGACTAGAGCAAAAGCTTACACTGTGATAAATTTAGGGAAAAATATGCAGATTGTAGGCTATCACTGACAATAAAATTATTTTCTTCTTAGTGCTTTAAAAAAAATCTTAAACTGAAAGAAGTCAAAGCAGAAGTGAGCAACATAAGTTAAATTTATGTGTGGAAAATTGAGAGATGAATATTGGAGTAATCTGAATCCACTAACATTTTATTTACTTTGACTTGCATTGGAAATGAAAGGTCTTCCAAAACAGTGAAATGACCTTTGTGCAGCCTAGCATGGAAAGGCAACAAATTCTGTAATTAACTTTTAACAAGATTTGAGTTTCATATGATCAGTACCATTTGTATTACTGCAAATTAAATAAAAATATTAGCTTACTTCTCAAGGAATCATAAGGAGGTACATATCATGTGTCCTACAGGATATCAACACCTGAAATTTTATTCCTCCTCACCAAGTCAAATGCAGTGAGGTTTCTCATATCTTCTACTTTGAGCTGGATGTTGCCTGTGATACTAGCAGGTCTGGCAACAGAGCGTGGAATTTGAAAGGCTATGGATTCTCTTGAAAGGCTGAGTGAATTGGGATTGTTCAGCCTGGAAAAGGGAAGACTTCAGAAGTGACCTAAATGTGGTCTTCCAATACAAGAAAGATGGAAAGAAATTTTTTACAGGGGCATGTACAAATCATGTCCTTACAGGACAAGTGGCAATGGTTTAGATTAGATATTATGAAGAAATTCTTTACCATGAGAGTAGTGAGGCACAAGAACAGGTTGTCCAGAGAAGTTATGCCTGTCCCATTGCTGGATTTGTTCAAGGAGAGGTTGGATGGGGCTCTGAGCAACCTGGTCTAGCAAAACATGTCCCTGCCCCTGGCAGGAGGGCTGGAACTAGGTGATCTTTAAGGTCTCTTCCAAGCCATTTTATGACTCTATGATTTTTGCTATTTAGTAGGATGCAAAAAAACAAGCTCTTAGCCCCAAAATCCAACTTCTTGTATTTCCTTAAGAACCTCTTTTTTTTGTTTCTGTGAAGAGCTATATGTATGAGCCTTTCCTTGAGATATAAACATCTAAATCCATCTATAAGCAAATCTACACCCTTGGAATATCTTCACTGTAATCCTATCTATACAAAAACTTCCCTTGATCCCCTCAACAAGAGATAATTATCTACAACTAATGGACTGGCTACAAACAGGTACATCATAGACTATAACTGCACATCGCACATTGCACATGTGCCAATGCAAATACAAATTTATACTTTTGAACACCAATCTTCACAGGAAAGGTTAGAACTTGCAGCTCAAAGATCCATTCCTGCTTCTCATTTGCATATATAATTACCTTAATCAGTTATCCATCCTTGAGTATAATCATGTTTATTTTGCTTATCATGTTCCTGGGTTTGCCGCTGAAGAAATAATGAGATGAAGAAGTCCTTCTTCAAAGACAAAATCATGCCTTGTTACATCATAAAATGCACACCATATCTGCAGTACATTCAATCAATACAAATAATCTAAAAGCAGGAAGCAGGAACAAACTAAAAAATTTGTTCTGAAAATTGATCATAAAACATCATTTGGACTGTAGCCAGTCTGACATAAGGACTCGTCCCTACATTTGTGGGGTTTTTGGCATAAATACTTTCTGTTGTTCTTTCTGATCAGGGATGACCTTCAAAGGGACAGCTGCTGATATATCCTGTCATGATACCTTTGCAACAACTAAACACAGCATAGTTAATTTAAGATTAATACGGCATTTGTAGAAGGCTTTAATTTGGTCTTTATCATCCCCTTCATATATATTTGACTTTACTTGCTTCACCACTCTTCCACATTTAGAAACTGTGTTCTTGTCTGAATAAATAAGTCTGCTAAGAGCATCTATTAAGTAGTGGTATCCCCAGGGCCTGAAACACTTTTTTTTTTCTCTTCCATCTTTTGCCTGGTGAAGCTGAGCTATAAAGCATATAGTGGAGAGGAGAAGGGTTGCCTTAGTAACAAGGCAGACCCAATCAGCTGCACAGGCTCCCTTGAGACAAACTAATTTGTGCAGCAGAAAGGGGCTAGGACAGGTGGCTAAATTAATGTGCCAGACAGCTTAAAATATTACACACACACATACACACACACACATGCATGAATGCATACACAAAATCTCTCTGTGTACTTATATGTGAATGCAATTATCTTCCACGTTTTGCCAAATAAACAGCATCTGGGAAGCCCAGCCCTGCGAAACCCCCTAAGTAGTGGAGATGTCGCAGCAGTGGAGGAGGCAAGGCAGGGTGGGAGGGAGCAGCGCTCCTTCCCCGCAGTCCTGCCGGATCTGCAGCCACTCCAGGGAGGGGGAAAGGACTCCTCCCAAAAAGCACAAGCTGGAACAGGGGTGTGAATAGGTGCCCTCCCCTCTTTACTGGGGCTTATGACCTCCCTCTTGGTGATAGCGTGATCTGTTGTGTTGCTCTCCTGATTCTACAGGGTGCTGGAGCTCTCTCCTCCTGACACATTCTTTACCATTTCACAAGGCTTTCTCTCTCCATGCCCTCAACTCTAATTTAAAGCAAACTTCCACCCTTTTCCCACAGTTTTTAAATACCACAGATTTGAAAACATTTCATATTCTCAGTCAGTCCCTGCTCTGTGAGGATTCAGCCACAGCGTGAGAATTTTGATCAGTTTGGATGCACATCACACACCAGCTTCTAGCTCTTACAAACACAATCTCAAATAATTTCTTTTTGCAGCATCTCCATACTGAATTTAGCCATGCACAGAGAACACCAGGAATTCTGGTCTCTCTGACACCTGACAGTAGTACACTGTACCTGACACTCTTTAACATCTGTAGTACACATGAAAGTGGCATATGCGCAGGAGTGCCTGGCAACAGACTGGGCTTCAGAAACACTGTATTGTTACAATGAAGGATCACTTCTAATTTCTTTATAATGGGAAAAATGCATTCCCATACAGCTAATTATGAGACATCCGACAGAAATTACTAGTAGAGATACAGTTATTGTATTGTTTTTCTACTATAGCTCCTCAGACAGAAATGCTGTGGGAACTGCCCCCTCACGCCAGGCACATGTATATCCCTACATAACATTGTAAGCTCAACTCAGTCAGGAGTTCTCTCCTCCTTTTTGCCTGCATCTTTAGCAGATGAATTTTTTTGCTGGCACATAATAGAGCATTTTAATCTCAGGCTATATGGCTCCTTTACACAGCAAGGCACTTCTCATCCACCTACATAAGACTAAAAATGAAGAGCTCTGAATACTGAAATCAAGCAGGCTATAAGGAAAACTGAGGAATGAGATAAAATTGTATGTTCAAGCCCCATGGGGAAAAAAATTCAGAGTGAAAATACTGACATACATACAAACCATAATAGATAAAGCCATAAAAGGCCTGAAAGTGTCATGGGATTTGTTTTTTTCTTTTTCTCAGTATGTTTGGTGTCTAGAAAGTGTGCCTTACACAATTATTGATATACTATGTTTCTCCCCCCATGATTTTCAGCTACTGTAAGGATAGCTGTTTATGCTGCACTGACAAGCTATCTCAGTGAGGTGTGGAGAATTACATAAGATTTGGCTAGAAATCAGAAACTAAACTGTGTGATACTCATGTAATTAAATGGAAATCCCAAGTGAAACCAGGACCAATTTTTGCTTGTTTTTTTTTTTTTTTTCCCAGTGTCTACCAAAGTAAAGTTATTGGATAGATGTGGGTGTAAAGGATACATCCAGTAACATAAAGTAAACTCACCCTAGAGCAAGGGTCTCCTGAGGCTCAGATTAATGCCCTTGTTGCTGCCTCTTACATGTTGCTGATACACACGCTTTGTACTTTTCATCCTTTTTCACTATTAACAAAAAAGAGCCATGGAGACTTTCCCTGGAGGATCATTAGTTCACTTGCTCAGAAAAACACACCATAGGTTGATAAGGAGTGGAAGTTCTTCCAAAGTACAGATTGTAGGAGTTACTACAGTTTTTGGGAAACGTGTTAATGAGGTACTCAATTATATATAAAATACTGTCTCGTTAAGCATTTTGCTAGCAATGTTGAGTAAAGTCTGAGACCCTGATGACACAAAAAGTATCTTCCAAGGATGTTGAGGTAGATATCTGATTAGGCAAAGACTTTTTGAAATAAATGTCAGGTGCACATCACAATGTAACACCAGGCATGTAAGAAACTAGTACAAGTGGAAGACAAGGAAAAAATCTGGTAGCTAATGAAAATTGTGGTACATTTGTAAATGATGCCTTTATAAAGAAAAATTTAATATAAATTATTTAAAAATATGTATAATTAAAATATAAATATCTACACCCCTTCAAAGCCTGTGACTACACTACCAACCTTTTCCACCAAACTCCATGTGATCAGCCTACACTTAAAGGCATTGAAACAAAGCAAGTTCTTTCCTAAAACATTTTAAATGCCTTGTCCTGATATAGAATATTTTGACCACAGACTTGTTGGACAATCTGGGAATTTATTTAGTAGTGTCCCATCCCTCACTAACTTTTAGAGAACGTACATGAGGAAGGCATTATGAGGAAGTTCTGCTGTATCTCCAGATGAATATCTATCAATTAACAAAAGAAGGTTCATCACATTCACACCACATTCACACAAAGAGCTGAAATGCCACTGTTTAAATTTCTCTGTCAAGAATGAACACCCAGGTAAACAGAGCCTCAGGAGAGATTTGTGTCACCTAACCTAGACCTTTATATTTGAGCTCACCCCTAACTCTCCTTCTATTGTAGTCAATGACAGAAAAGAAGAACTTATTAAGCATAGCTCATTTAATTACATGTAGATTGCTGGAGTTCAGATGAAAGATTAGTAGGTCCTAGAAATACTCTTTTTTTCTGCATTGACTGAAAAAATATAGGTAACTCCTTAAGACGGATAGAGCTACTGTGTAAATATTTAATATTTGCTGAGATCAAATTCTGTGTCTCATGTCTCTGTTTGATCTCTCAGGGAAAAGGATCTTAGGATCTACCCTGACCAAACAGTTTCTAGCTGGCACTAGATTAACATAAATTTCAGAGATGCTTCCCTCCCCCATCCTACATCTGGCATCTGAGAATTTGACCAAGCATAATTTAAATGCATGTTGTGCAAGAGGAGAGGGAAGTAGAGAACATTTCTGAGTAAAAACAAAACACATCAGTTTTGCAATGAGTGTCTCTGCATTTATCATTTTCTGTAAAGCTGTTCAGAGATCAGATTCCTAACAGAGTCAAGACAGACTCAGTTGATTGAATTTATGCAGCAATAGGGAAAAATAAGCACAACTCAATTGAAAAACAGAAGTCTGGAGTATTACATGAGAACTACCTTTCTACATTGTGAAGAAAATTGTCACCATAAAGAAACACATTATAGTCATTTCTGTCTCTTTTCACAGTGCTGATTTAGAGCCCCCAGCTGAGAAGGCAGCTGTGAAGAACAAGTAACTGGTGAGCACGGCAGGAACCCTCTACTCTAATGCTGCTCAATGTAATTAATGTTTTCTTTCTGTTGTCCTTATCACTGTCTGTTATGTGTGTTTTCCTTGGTAGGTGCACAAAGACTGGGTTTGTTTGGCCATGCAAAAGTGAAAGCCAAGGTCTCCTGTTTGTTCATATGTTTGCAGAAAATACTCAGGGTGAGACAGTAGCTCGATTTTAGCCACCCAAACTTCTGAAGAGGCTTTATGAGGTTTTGTGCTAGCAAGAATGGACAACGGAGCCAAACCCCAGCATTTATTGCATTCCTGCTGGTACTAGTCACTATTATATTAAGGTTGCAAAATATTTTCCATGCTACATCCGTTTCCAAATGGCCAGTTTATGGGAACATGACTATTAAGAAAATGCAATTTTAGTACACAAGCTAGTCTCTGACTTATGTAAAATAAGTTGTGTACTTTAAATGATAGCATAAAGATTCTTTAAGAATATATAATTAATTAGCAGATAAGTACAAAGTGGGACTGTATTGTTTAAACCAGGTGAAAAGTGATGAAAAGTCCCTGTGGGAAGCACTCAATTGACATTAGAAATCAGAATGGTGTGATCAAATGAAATTTTCACTGCTGATGGTTTCAAGGTAGGTAGAAACAAGTATGATATCAGAGTACTAGTGCTGATATACAAATAATTGTCCCTGAGATTGTATGATTGATTAATCTTTCAAATTAAACATAAGTGGAAAGATGTAATTAAACTGTTCTTTTAAAGTAATAACAGACCCAAATTAGTATATTTTCCTCTATCCAAGTAAACTGACCAAAATCTGCAAAAGCTGCAGAAAAAGTGTGAAGTCCCAATAATTCTATCCCATACTGAGGTAACTGGGAAGAAAAATGAGATGACAAATGTGTACAAAACCCAAAAGAGTAAGGAATGGGGAGGGTCATAAGTACAAGCCAACACTTGCATTATTAAATCCCACTTTATTAATGCTGAAGTTTATTCAAAGGAAAAATCACCCTAACCTAAGAGGTTGTCTCTGTTTAGATATCCATGACAAGCCAATCCAGCACATTACAGCTCCTCCTCTGACACATTTCAATAATATCATTCTTGAGTCGAGTCAGAATTTTGCTGCAGCTAACCTCTTTTTAGTCCCTTTTTTTTTCAATGAGGTGATTTTTTTGGTGAGTTATCAGCAGTTTGGCCCATGAGTTTGGTCTTGGTATCTGAAATTCAGCTCTGTCAGATCTCACTGTGCATCCCTGTAGGGAGTACTCAGATAAACTACTCATTCAATACTGTCAATACTAACTTCAGTGGCAGCCAGTAATCTTACATAATTCTTGTGGGAGCAGACCCCAATTGGGAGAGAAGTGCCAGCCACAGGACAGGAGGTGTAATCCAGCAATGTTTCCCTTTTTCCATCTCAAAAGTTAGATCCCTTTTAATCCCCTCAGTTCATATTGATATAGTTAGAAATGGGAATAAAAAACAATTCAGCTTCTGCACTCTGAAAACATTGACACTTCTTTCTGGCAAATGAGCACTGAGTCAGATTGTTGCTTCCTTCCTGCTTAAGGTTTCTCTTCAACAAGGTGGAAAATTCCACCATTTCCAATAACATGATATCGCAACTATAATAATCATTCCCTTTTATAAAAATTTTATTTCATCCACACCTTAGCCAAACAACCAACAGAGTAAAAACCCAACAGTTTCTACTCTGATGTTTACTAAATAGAAATAAAGTGTAGACAGTTGCTATTTTTGCTTGCTGTGTAGGACAGATTGACTTTATGCCTTTTGAAAGCTGCTAGAAGCATTTGTGTAAGAGGACATTATAATGCTATTTGCCATCGAATGTTGACTGCAGTCCTGCTCAAATACAAAATACCACACTCAAATATCAGAATACAGAGACCGCACAAGGATAGAAAAAATTAGTGAAGCAGGCAATATACAAAACAGAAGTTCCTGAGACCTGAAAATGTGTTCACACAATGTATACAGCTGGCAGAAAGGGGAAGAACAAGTAATGGGAAAAAGAGAAAGACTTCTGGCCCAAGTGGCAATGACTGAGTCAAGTATGTGTTCATTAGTAATCAGTGACTCTGTAGCACGACAGGTGATGTAAGTCAATGTGTTATGAACAAAAAGCACAAAATCTTAAGGACATTGTATAGTTAATATTTTTGTTTCCATATCATTGTGATTTAAAATATTTTACATCTTTTGTGCCCTTAAAATGTCTCTTAAAATAATTAAATCTGGCACTGGATGAGATAATTACTGCAGTCACTGGCTGCAAGATTGGATTGATGATGTGAGCCTGACAAATGACAAATGTGTCACAAGTCATAATTTTGAAAGTTGGTGGGTGTATTTTTTTTGTAACCTTAATGTTCTTAATCAAGGCATGGTCACCCCTCAACACCACAGAATTCTGCCTAAATTTACATGTTTTTCAGTCTTAATACAGTTTTGTGTGACAACCAAATTTGAAAAATGTGCCCTTATTTAGGCACACTGAGAATCACCAGGCCTCACAGCCCCCAAATCTCTAACTTTATGCAAGCAAAGTGCAAGTAGGAGGGAATCCTAGAGTTCAAATTTCAGCCTTTCTAGTCTTGGGTTTGAGCACAGAGTAGTGTCATTTAGCTATTGATCCTTCCCAAAAAGCTGAGCTGGAAAAATACACACCATCAAAACAGGAAAGGTGAGACTGTATCTTCACATTGTTAGCCGAAGTGGATTGTTCTCCAGAACACAAAAGATTTTGTTATTGTGTCCAATATATAGAATATCTTTACATTTAATAAGACCTGTTAGATTAAGAAAGGCTCCTGCACCATGTTTACATTAGTGTTTTTTGTGGAGGTATTCTTATGTGTTCTTCACAGAAGACTCAATTTAAAAAAAAAAAAAAGACTGAATTGGGCCCAGTATTTTTCTGTGTACTTTTTTATTGGTATTCCCACTTGTCAGAGACTGAAATTTTATAGTTTATTGCAGCGTTGTGTTCTTTTCCCCGGTCCAGGGCAGCTCTGGAGAGCCCGGCTAGGGCACTGTTTCTCAGCGGGACCGGGACGCCGCGTGGTCCAGGCGCTGTCGCGTTCAGCACACCGGCAGTGGAGCTGGCCACACTCTATGGCCAGGGCTGGGGCGAGACAAAGAGGTGAAGGAAGGCACACCTGTCCTGCGGTTGGCTGGAGAGCTTTTATTGCCACGTGGAGCTGCGATGGAGAACTGCGGCCGCACCTTAGCGCCACATGGACAAAATGGCGATGAACAAAGGGGTGCGTGGGGTTTTATAGGGGGCAGACCAACAGGGGCGGAAGCCCCCCTCGCCCAATGGGGACAGGCAACGGGGGAGTGATGTGGACCGCGGCAACCAATGGGGACACGACGGGGGCAGACACAGGGCTCTGGGACGAACGGGGATGCGGGGATGGGGTAACAGACACAGAACTCTCAGGAGTGGACAGGGGGGTGGTTACAGGACTGGCGTGTTAATGCTCCAATGGCAGACAGCCTGGAGCGAACCACCGCGGGGGAAAACACGGGGGTACTCAGGGGTACACAGAACCGGCTAACTAACATTTATCAGAACCCCTGACTGACCAACTCCAGGATGCAACAGTTTATCCCTTAAACATTTTCATGAAAGATTTTTGTCTACTATAGCAGAACTGTATTACAACAGCTACAGAGGATTCCACCACACCCTGAACAGGCCTTTGGAGTGAGCCCTGGACCATTCAGTGATGAAGATAAGACAAAGTAACCACACAGGGCTGGGAACTTTCACAAAGCACAAGCCTAATACCTTCCGGAAGGGGACCACAGCCCCAGGGTGATCAGCTGCCAGGCTCACATAGGCCATCCCACCAAAAGGTGGGGGAGAAAGGCTTTGGGTGTGATTTGGAAAACCTCAGATCAGAGGCAGTGATCGCCCATTCCTTCGCTGTGCAGAGGAGCCCAGCTGAGGGGCCCTTCTCCCAGGGGAAAGCTTTATCCACAGCAGAGGAGGTGACACAGCCCTTCAAAGGGCCCCCACGGAGGGGCCTCCTGCAATGCTCCAGACCCTGCACTGGAGCACTGCAGTGTGATACAACAGGTGGGAATGCCCACATGCCTCCTTTTCAGGGAATCAGTTTGACACTGTCCCTTGCAGCACTGCACCTGGCCCAAAGCATATACTTATCCACGGAATTCTATACTCTTCAGCTCCTGGTGGTGTGTAGTGGCATGCGTGGCCACGGCGGGGGATCCTCACCACCAAGAAGACCAGATGGAGGGGAGCAATGACACATCATTGGGACCCTCGGATGGATGATATGCTTCCACCTAACCCCTGTCACTCTCTCTCTCTCTGTCCCCTCACTCCCCACACACATTTCTTTCTCTAAAAAGCACAGCACTTGATAAATGGGTAACTTGTATTCCTCTCAGGTCCCAATTCTAAAAAGCATCTTACAAAGTGACAAAAAAATATGAAGGCAGGAAATGAATGCTAGTAATTTCACTAGTAAAACCTTAGCCAATTTGTATACATAGAAGTGACAAATTATTTTAACCAAAATAGATGAGGCTTTCTGGACTAGTTTGTATTTTATCTACACCATCAACACTACAAATAGCTGCTCATTAAGGTAGTCAAACATCTACAAACAGAACTGAACATTAAATCTATGATTTTGACTTCAGTAAAGATTTTGACACTGTTTTCCACAGTATTCTCCTGGAGAAACTGACTTCCTGTGGTTTGTATGGCTCTACTATTCACTGGATAAAAACTGGCTGGATAGTTGAGCCAAGAGAGTGGTGGTGAATGGAATATCAGCAATAGTGTGGCCAGCAGGATCAGGACAGTGATCATCCCCCTTATACTCAGCACTGGTGAGGCTGCACATTGAATCTTGTGTTCAGTTCTGGGCTCCTTGCTGCAAAAAAGGGAGCCAGAGTTCTTCCAAAGATAGGCAGTGAAGCTGGTGAAGGACAAAACAAGCCTTATGAGGAGCAGCAGCTTTTGTCCCTACCTCTGACCCACCCCAACCTCCTTAGATACAAGTGCTTCCTCAACCTTGCAAAGCAGAACTTGGTTGGGTGTCACTTGAGGTTTAGTTTACTGTGGGTCACAGTTTATAATGAGAAGGAAAAGAGAGAAGCAAAGGTGTATAAAGTACACCTCAGCTTCCTCAGTGATCAGAGGCAGAAGCTGGCCAGCAAAGGGAGCCCTGGAAAAGCCGCAGAAGGGGGCTTGCCTTCAAGCCACGTACAGAAACTGCAGCTACACTGCCAAGTGGGTAGCAGCATCTCAGGCGGCTGTAGTTGAGACCTGAGCAGAATTAACAAGCTTTACTCAATCTTGGACTTTACTGACTCTTGGAAATAATCACATCAGTGTAGAACTAGAACATGTGGACAACGTGAACTTCAGCCATATAATTTGACTGTGTATGTTAGACACTGTGTGTGCTTTGTCACTGCCATGGAGGGAAGAAGCGAATTGGGGATTCCTGAAGGTAAACAACCCAAACATGACAAGAGGACATCTCTGGACAGTAATGTGAATGTCAAGAAATGACGTTGTCAGATTTTTAATGGACAACCAGAAGCTAATCTCTGTCACTGGGACACGGCAATGTAAATTGCTGTAGATTGGCAGTATGAAAGCAGGAGGAAAATACTGTAGCCCTCAGAAGCTGGAGTGACAAAGTTGCAATCAGTACTCACAGAGGTTCCCAGTAAATACTCAGAGTCCTCATATTCAGAGATGGGTGATGGCTGACCTAAATAAAGGAAAAATTGTGCTGGAAAATCTCAAAAGGATATAAAACAGTTTCTCAGTTCATCATGTAATTTCTCCCATCCAATTGATGGCAATATTATGACAATAATTGCATGTCTGTTTGACAACTATACACTGCCAGTCTCTTTAATGGACCTCTGTGTTTTCAAAATATCCCTAAATGACACAGTTTTTAATGAGCTACACAGCTGCAGGCTGGATACTAATTTATGATAGAAACAGTGCAATCATACTCTTCTTTCCTCTTGGTAGTGTTGCAACATGAGTTTGAGGTAAGCATTTAAAAATAATGATCCTTTCAAAATGTTTTCAACTGATATCGGGTAGGGGTTTTTTGTCCCATGAAATCCTGACTTCTACTTATTTTCAGTTTTGCTGATAAATGAGCAGAATTGCAGCTATGAAGAAGGATTTTATTTTTCTTTTCAGATCTGATGTGTACCTTTACAGATAGCACAAATAAATGTGCAGGAGACCAATGTTATTAAAGAGACGATCTGTTTCTATTCCAGACATTACTTTCAAAGACACAGTTGTCTAACTGTTCCTTATTTTGATACTTGTGGATACACAATAATTTAATAAAAAAAGAAAACCCTGAATGCTGTTTGTACAGATTATTAATAAGATCAAAATGGCTATCATTATCTCAGTCATGTTAAGACCTTACTCAAGGATGAGAGGCTGTAAAATATTACTGCTCTTTTAGAACTTCCATTGTCTCATATATTTCTTTCACTGCTGGCAAACTATGAAAGCAATTTTAGGAAACCAGGGGGCAGAAAATATTCATAAGTCTTCTCCAGCTGTTTTGAAGAGGAATGATGACATACACTATCAAAGTACTCAGCTCAAGTATTTTGAGGTTAGGACTATTGCCTCTTTTTAATTTATTAAAAAAAAAAAAAAACAAAAAACAAACAAAAAAAAAAACATTAAAAAAACCCCAAAAAAAATCCCCAAACAAACCCAAAATTCATTCTAGACACAGCATTCTTTTAGTACATCACTAAAAATAAGCCTTTAATATGTAATGCTTATGACTTCACTACCACAACAATTAAAATCTAGCTTGTGATGTACAACAGCAACAATTTTAATTCTCAATACATATAGAACTCCAGAAGTCCGGGCAGTTTTTCATGAAGTATTTCATGTGTATTTTAACACACAACCAAAAATAAACCTAGCCCTTCTAACTCTCCAGGTATTAAACACTTCACCAGGCATAGGAGACTGAATACCATATAACCAATTTTCACATTTCTCACCATTTCAGCTATAATATATCCCAGTCTATTAAGCATTCCTGTGCTGAAGGTTATTGGTATCTGCCAGCTAGATTATCCTTGATCTGTGGGCAATTGGAAACTTCTCTAAAACTAAATGTCATGTTGGTTAACTGGATGAAGTAATTAAACCTCCTTTGTAAAGAGGAGAGCTGGAACAAAAGAATCCATTGTTCAGTCACTGGACCACATGGGAAGGTCTGAACAAATGCTAATTAACCCAGGGACAATAGATGCTTCGTTGGTTTACAGATTGATTAAGATGACTTTTGGAGCCTGACAAAACCAGAAAGTTTATATCTTCCTCAGCTATAAACTGATCTGGATTAAGTGTTTACCTCTCCTGCTCACAGCCCTAGGCCATTTCCATGCACTTTGAGGTTATTGTCCTCCAATCTCCAATTTATGCCCTCATGCATAAATATTTTTCTGAATACTCTATAGCCTAAATTCATTCCACTGAGATGGATTAAGGAGGCATCAAATCAAATGTCTGGAGAATGCTTTGATGAAAAGCAGAGGGTAGTAATCAGTAAATTCAGGTTAGCAGCAGCAGCCAGGTAAATTTTATTTCAAGCAAGTATAGATGGAAAACCAGAGGGTTACCAGCAGCTGGGGGAAGTGTAGGCAGAGATTCTGTGATCCTGGACAGACTGAAAAACAACTCTGGCTCCTTAGCAAGGAAACTGTTCAAGAGAGCCAAAACTGTGAGCATTCCCTATGAAAAGAAAAAAAAAAAAAATTATCTCACTACCATACTCAACTTCCCCTAAGAAAGCAACTTAGCAAGGCCTTCCCCATTTCCCCTCAATTGCCTAAGAAGCAACAACAAAGTTAAACTTCAGCTAGAGAAGTTCTTATTTTGCTCTTGAGAGATATATTTTGGTTTCTGGAAGGGCATAATTGGCATTCTTCTTCATGTGGGCTCACCTTTAAAAATGCTTAGAAAATACCTGTACTTAAATATTTGGTAGGATATTTGCCTAATGGTTTCCAAAAAAAAGGGTGCCTAAAAATATTCTACCAGCTTTTACTGATAACACAGAGATTAAACAACTTGTTTTAGCTTGAGTTATAGCCATCCCCAAAGTAAACATAGCAAACAGTAACATCCCACAATGGCTTAGAGCAGGAAGTGAAAAAATATCTACTAAGAATTGCAAAAGAAAACACAATGGCAGAAATTATACGAAAACATAGAGAATTTGGGTTTTTTTGGGGGTGGTTGTTGTTGTGGTTTTTGGTTTTTTATTGTTTTGAGGTGTTTTTTGGAGGATATTTAACACTGCCAGCTTACAAATCAATAGAAGGAGGAAGGAAGATAAGTAGATCAAAGGCACTTAAATGGTATGGATTTCAAAGTGTACCTTAGAGAAGTAGACCTATGCATTTTCTGTCATTGGAAGGAACTACAAAAGAAACAACAATATCAAAAAGTCTGGCTAAAATCTGACTAATGAAAAAAGTGAAATTACTATAAATTTGAGAAATTAATGGCTATTTGTTTCACTTCATTGATCCACTTTTAATTTGAGCATTTATAAAAACCTTTTCAAGTTGTGCAACCCTTCAAAAAGTACTTGAAGGTTCTGGAATTTGTTTATCACTGAAGTTGAGTGTTAAAGAGCTGAGATTGGAAATACTTACTATTTTATTACTGACAGTTATGCTGAGCATTGTTTCAAAGTAGATAAAACACGATCTGCTTCAACAGAAGAGGAATTTTATGTGTAATCAGTGTGTATTTGGAAAACATTTTTCACAGTTTCATTTGCCTCTCTTTTTCTTCAGTGAATGTTAATTTCCAAGATAAAGGCTTCGTACTTTCCAAAAGAATGGTATGTATTTATTCTTGTCAATATTTTTAGCATGTATTTCATCACAGAAATGTTGCTTCCTAGTAATTTTAACAGAGAATTTTTAGTTTAGCAGCAGCCTTTTATGAAATGCCTTGTAATACCAGACATTACAGCACAGGCATTCAAGTAAATATAAATGGAAATTCCTTTTAGTTAAACTGATACCGCAATTTTAGAAATCGTGCCTTCTCATTTGCCTCTGGGCTTGCCCTTTCCAGTCTAAAGATCTCTGTATTCCTATTTTAGTTTGAATTCCTCTACTCAAAATTAGCATGTGTCCTTTGAGCCTAAGAATATGGTAGCTTTTTATTCCAAATGTGACTATCTCATCAGAGGCAGGAATGATTTATGAAATGGCAGATCTCTTTCTTTCACAGAGGTCAACATCAGAAATCTGATTGACCTTAATAGAAGGACAGTAGAAAAATGCCATAGAATTTGAAGTCCAAAGGGTTTGTTTTCAAGCAGTCTTGACAAATTTTATTTCACCAGCAATTCCTGTAAAAGTGCACAGGCATGTGAAGATTGGTTGCAAATATTTTAAAATAATGATAATACTATGGCCAGTTAAAAGATAGCTACTGATTTAAATTACTCACCTGTTAAAAATATTTGCTTATTATCTCTTAATTATCAGTCAGAGGCATTCAAGGATCTAGTCTAACACTGCCCTTATGAACTTATGGTACATTGCCCTTAGGAACTCCTTTTATGCACTGGTTCCACAGTGACAGGACATGTAGACAACCCCCTGTAAATCAGCAGCAAAAAGGAAAAGCTGAAAGCAGAATAAACATGTAGGAGCCTTAAAAGATACTTCAGGCATGCTTAAGAGCACAACCAGTCATCACAAATCCTTTGTAAACAAAAGACCACCTACAGTCAGCTAAATGACAAGCACACATATTTGTGAGGATGGCTGTGGCTATTTTATCTTCCTTCTATTTAAAATCTATGTGACTTCCAAAATTGCTTTGAATACAGAAACTACACCAGTAACCATACATTTTAATATGTTGAAATAGCCTAGGTCAATGACCCTCCTCAAAAGATTACTTATAAATACAAATTCCATCTGAATTTGGAGATACTGACAAGCACTCCATACCTAACCCTTGATTGTGATGTATTAGGAGAAAATCCAACATGATTTTTTGCCATTTTTAGTGAGCTCAACATTAGACTTTATTTATCTTCTTTATCACTATTACCTAAATTAAAGATTCTTAATTTTTTTGCATTGTGAAGTGAAAAACAAACAAACAAACAAACTTTTTACTTAAGGAAAAGGTGTGATTTTTTTTGGTTTTTTTCAAAGTTCACAAGAAAGTTCTATAGTGTAAGATCAGCATGGTGCAATGGTTGCCTTTGTCACCACCCTTGACTTGCCTCTTCCTTGCTTCCTTCTTTTTTTAAGGTTCAAATCAACTAGGATTTGGAAAGAGCATAGAAATTGAGAGCAAGCCAATTTGTGGCTACAAACCAACAAAATCACCAATTTCAGCAACTAGATTTTTTTTGTTGTTTTCTCTTGTTTTGCACTTCAGTGGCTTTATTTGACTTTGTCAAAGACTTTACATATTTTTGTATTCTCCAAAATAAAATCATCATTTTCAGTTTAAGTGAAATGCGTTCAACAGAAGAAATTTTAGTCGTCTGATCTTCCAAAAAAGCACTCTATAGGAAAAACACATTAGTCTAGGTAAAATAAGCAACAATAACCAACTTCCACGTCAGTGAAAAGTAGAGATTTTCTCTGTGTGAACCAGTTCATCTGTCTTCATTCTTATACTTCCTATCTCCATCAAAAACAATGATGTTAAACTACATAAACACATTTTCCTCATGAACCTGTTATACACAGGATGTTATTTGACAGTATGCCCTATAGGTATTTTTGTTTAATTGGCTGAGCTTGAAAATTAACTCAGTTCTGGGATTGCTGCTGTTTCCTCTAAAATTTCATTCTGAATTCAGATTATCTGGAGAAAATACTGCCTTCTACTAGGCAAACAAAAAGATTATGTCAAGCATGGTGTAGAGCTGAGCTATGAATGATGAAGTTTGCATTAAAAATTGTGGCTCAAATGTTCTGTCCAACTTTTGGAGTAAGTTCTGAGTGCTGACAGCATTTGAAATATCTCTCTTCCAACATATGCAACAGACTTGCTAAAACCACACCTGTGTCAGATTCCTTGGCTGAGTCCCAAGGGGAAATAACAACCAACAAACAGACATGACTCCCAGATTTTGCCCAAGTCTCAGTACCATTTCCTTGCAAGCAAACAAAAACAAAACCAAAAAAAACCCAAAAAAAAAAAACCAAAAAAAAAAAAAAAAATCATAAAAGGGGTAGGTCTACAGTCTTCTCCGTTTTAGCTCCTCTTTTCTTTCTCTTTGAGAAATAAAAGTAAAGAAGCCATGCATTAGTTCAAGACTGTGCATTGAAAGCTCTAGAAAACACTTCAGCCCAAAAATTTTGGAACTAGCTAGAGGAAAGGGCAATTTTGGAAAGCTGTTAGGATGATGAGGAAAATAACAGCTGACAATCTTAGCCTAGCTAGAATCTCTCTCACATATGGTGGTTTGGCATCAATGCTGCCATGGTCAAGTGCCAGCTGAAGGGAGCATTAAATGGTCAAGCAGCAGTCAAAAAGAGGCAGGAAAACAAAAGCTGTCTGAAATAAAAGGTAGATCATTCAGAAGGTAATGAAGGAGATCATATATTGCATAAAGATGGATAAAAATAAGGAATTAAATAACATGGAAAGGAACTGAATAAAAAACTTAAAACCATGAAAGAGACAGAAATATTTAAGAAATAAACCTAAAGGACAAGGAAGATGAAACAAGAACAAAGAAAAAATAAGGAAGAGCTCCACATTTATTATGATGACCCCGATTTGATTATATGTGTCCCCACTGAATATGACCAAATGAAACCAAACTAAATCACTTTTCTGTTTTGCAATTAGGGGTTGGAAATATAAAAGTAGCTGTAGAAATTCAGCCTTTAAGAATATTTTCTTCATAAAATTTGATAGGCAACTGAACTAAAGTAGATAAATAGGTTAATAAAAAGAAAGCAGAGGCAGCTAAGAAACTTCTGAATCCAAAAAATTAAAAGCAAGACTAATTGAAATCAGAAGTTAGTTTTATATATTTGTATGTTTTTTTCCATCATTAATTCTTAAAAAAGGCCAATGAGAAATACATCTTCAATTTAAGCATATATGTATTTTTAAGATATAAAACACCTCTGTTTATCTGCAGATCAGTGTTGGAGCAATTCAATACAGCTAAATGTCGTGCATATGCTGAGATCTACCCTTTTTTGGACATGAACAACAGCACTTAATTCATTAATAAATATTAATATTTAAATATTTTTCTTTACGTATATAAGTATATAAACCTTGAGGCTATACACAAGGAGAGTAGACAATTATGTACAGGAATTCCTTTATTCATTCTTTGAGTTAAGAAAATCTATTGGTTCAATATTCAGAATAAATGTTTCTCTGTCCTTGAAAGTTACACAGGAAAGTGTAAATTAATACATATATGCTGTAAGTATATTTATATCAATACAGAATTACTCAGTTATATTGTTTTCAAATTGCAAGTTCAAATTATGAAGTAATGATTTTTTTTTTAAAGTTTAATGTGAGTTTAATGAACTATGAACTGTAGTTAGAACTATCAACTGAGCAAGGCTATTCTTTATATTTTTAATAACAAGATATGTAGCTACTACTTCATTTCTTAGAAGCTACATACTCAGGTCCAAAACTTTAGCCTCCTCTTACACATACATATTTCTTCCAAGGCCTCAATCACTACAAGAAATCCCTCAAATAAATAAGTATAATTGAATAAAACAAAGGATCAAATCAGGTCTAGCACTCTTTTTTTATTATATTTTCCAATCCATGCACTTGGGTTCCAAGGATGACTGAAGAAAAGCATAGAAAGTTGAAGATTCAAGACAGCAACCTGTTTCTAGTGTTTTAAAGGGTTCCCTCAAAAAAAGAAAAAGAAAAACTACCATAAAAATCCCAAATAAACAAGCACACAAAAAAAAAAAAAAAAAAAAAAAAAAACTTGAAAAATATCCAGTAATCTACAACTCACAAGAGGTAGAAAGTGAGTGATTTCTCAGAGATATTTGTAATATTGTTTTCAGAAACATGAATGTACTTTTGTGGCTTGGCAAATTTTTTCCATGTATCTGTCTGCATATTTTTTCCTGGCTCAATTCTCATTCCTCCCACCTTACCTGCCATCTCAAAAGCTCTTCCCAAAAGTACTCAATGTCCCTGCCATAGGCAGAGTAATCACAGTTCCTTCTAATCAGGTTTTCTCCCTTCTCTGCAACCAAACACTTATAAAAGAAATACTATTAATATAGAAACTACAAAGAATAGCATGAAAAAACAGATTATCTATTAACTAGTCGAAAATGTAGGAATTGGTGTTTCACTAATGCCCCAGATAGAAATATATCTTCTGTCCAGAGGCACCCATAGTCAACTTTAGCTTCATTCACTATGGGATGATGTTTATGACAGAAGACCTATGGTTGGAGGTAAGAACCTGTTTGACAGATAAAAGTAATAACAAGCCTTGGGAAGGAAGCTTTGAACTTTATTTGTAGATGACCAATGGTATTTTCCTGTGAAAAATAAAATAAGTCTTGTCATTACAGGTCTAAAAATATATACGTCATTACAGGTCTAAAAATAATTCCATGTGCTGCTCTATAGCTTTGACATTATATACTAGAAACATAATATGTATTTTTGCAAGAGATGGAACAGGACTAACGTACTTGAGTTGCTTACATATATACACACATTACTATATACACACCTGCTCATATATATACACACATTACTAGACTGAGTATATGTGAAAGTTAGAAAGGTTTTCAGATTTTCCTTCTGAACTGATGCCCTTTCCTAACCACTAGAAAGGGCCTGCCACGTTTTAATAGGGAGGAGGAGAACAGATGACCTGTGTGTTGAGGGATTCCTGTCTTCTGGAGCATCTAAAGCTGGTAGCTCTCTAAAATGGGCCATTCACACGTATCTGGTCCAATGTGGAAACTACAAAGGACAGAAATAGAAAAAAATATTTATAGATGCATGCAGTTTTAAGGGGACAAGAAGCAAACAGTTTGTAGCCTACAGACTCTATTCAGAGGCGAATAGGCTATATTTGAATGGAGAACAAGAAGGATTATAATGGAAAAGAAAGAAGAGAAAAAATTAACTAACTGTAGAGTGATACAGAGAGTTGATTATCTATATACATAGTCTCCAGAACAGACAACCCTTTCAAATTTTCATGAGATTAATTCCGATTTTTCAAAGTAAAATGAGAGTTACTGCAGAGTTCATGATTTTGATCTGTAGAAGTATCCTAAATGCACTTCAGAGCACACAGTACTCTAATGAAAATAAAAACATCACAGTGCTCTCTTCGGTATAATTTTCTTAAATATTTTACTGTATGCTTTAAATGCTGGAGAAGTTGAAAGCTGTAACAGACACAATTATTTAAGTGAAATAACTAAAAGTGTCAGTTCTCAGAGTTGCCCAAAAAGTCCATCACAGGACTAGAAAGCTGGATACACAAAGATCTTAAAGGGATGCAAATCACACAATTTAATTTTCTTCAGGTAAAACCCTATGACACATTTCAGAACTCCTCTATATAAAATGAATTAATGACTTTCCTTTAATGAAAAGTATTGATTTCTTGGAGAGTACAGATTACAGGTACCGAAATGGTTTGATCAGGAACTTTATCATGACCAAAGAGTGGAACATATTTCAGCCAATGGTCCCACTGTTGTGACATGGGATGTCCTTGAAAATGTGTAGTAACTACTTCAGATTACTCAAGTATACCCCTTGGGTTTAGAAGATTGGTCTTGTATAGACTCATCTCACTTGCAAGCAGGGAGAATAAAAAGACCTAAAGGTTTGTAGCACAGGGAAAACTAGTCATTACCATATTTTAGGATCTTTAACTTTATGAAAATATTAATTCAGGCAGCACAGCACCGAGTTTTTAGTCTTTCCCAGTTAGGCCTGTTTTGTAATGAGGAAATGTGGATAAACCAACAAGGAATATGTGTTTTAACAAAACATGATGTAGACAGGGTGTCTCAGATGTCACTGCCATGCATCATGTCTACCTCTGGGTTCAACACATGAGTAGAGACGGGGCCCAGATCTTCTTGATTGGAAAGTACAACATCCATTAATCTTTGCATTTATTTAGTGCCTAGGGCATGTCATTATGTCATGCTAACCCCATCCACTGATCAGCTTATTACCTGATTAATTGTTGGGGGCAAAAAGTGATCTCATAAGGGGTTTGGAAAGTTTTTTTTCTTTTTGGAGGTTTTGTTCAATTTGAGGGGTTTATTGCGCAGATATCTGGGTAAATGGGCTGGTGAGCATGTATTGTGTGTCTTTAAAATGAGTGCAAATTCATCTCCATAATTCAGAGGACTTTATTTCAAATTGATGAACTGTAATTAAGTCACCAGCCATTCTTACTCCCACTTGTGTTCATCTTATTTATCTTCTTAATAGACCCATCTCATTACACCATTCTCAAAACTGAAAATTCTGTGTGCACTACATGTAGTCACTTGTGTTGCTCAGAGAGCAAATAACTAAATTTAAATTGGGGTAACTGCTGAAAATCACACACTGAAAACTGTAAAGAAAGAATTTCATAAAGCTATTCTGCTATCAAATAGGCAGGAAAACATGAGACATCACAACTTTCTACTGTAGATTACTCCAAAGACAAAGAGGATGAATGTGTTGAAAATTTTAAGTATTTTTCTGGAAAAAATTCATAAGGTTCTTGCAACATAAGCTTATTCTTGACAATTCAAGATCTAATGTCAAAGGTAGTATTTTATTAATAAAATAATGTATAAAATGATCATATATTTCCAGTTTTCAATTTGCAGAATAATAAAATTCTGTTCCTAAATGAATGCACAGTGGTGTTAAAAGATGCCTTGATATTTAAAGAAAATAAAAATGAGCCCAGACTCAAATAATCCCCAGAAAGCAACTATTTAAAATTCAATCCTGACCCTCTATTTTAAATAGATATGTATATAATGTACCGATAGGAGATTGAGAGTGTTATGCAGAAGAAACTCTGAAAGGAGACACATGAAGTAGAATAAGAAAAAAGCTATCATGTTTCATATCAAATCTAAGTAATCATATGCTCGAATTAGTAATGACTGGCAAGCCCAGTAATATGCACATAGAACCTTAATAAAATTAATGTTCTGTTTCCTCATCTGATATCCTGATCCTTCTGAAGCAGAAGCCAGCCTGCAAGGATGTCACTTAGGATTGCATAGCTGTGAAGGGACCCCAAGTTTGCCAGTACCCTGAGGTGGGTCTGTCAGCACCTATTTCTCAGAGCAAGTGCCCCCAGAACCATGCCGTGCTATGCAAGCTCTAGAGCCAGACTGCATCACAACATGAACAAGAATAAACTTTTTAGAAGAGAGAAAGCTCAGAATGAGGCAAATTATAAATAAAAATGTTTTATAAACAACTGCCCCCCATCCATTGTGTCCTTGTAGTGAGACCCTTTGGCTCTAGGCCTGATCCTTGTTCAATAACTCAGCTGCTTTTTGGGTGAGACTAAGATTTACACAATACTGAAGTTTGCACATTCCCCCTTTGGGTCTGTTGGGAGAAAAAAAAATCTCATGACCCCTGGGGCCTGGCTTCTTCTGCTCCCTATTTTTCCCAGCTGTCTTCCTCTGTCTGCTCTGCTGCAGGCTCCTGGTTCTTTGTTGTCTTTCACATGTTTTGCCTGCCCTACTTCACTCTCAGCAAAAGTGCCCCTCAGCTATGCACATTTGCTCCCTTTGGAGGGTTAGTCGCTCCTTTCCTCAAAAAGGCTCCATGCAGTCCAGCAAGAAGCCAACTGGAAAAACTCTCAATCTCCTTCCCAGCAATTTACCATAGCTTTTGGGTAGAAACAAGCATTCTTTAACAAAATAAAAAGTAAAGATACCAAATTAGCAGCATCCACTACGAACCTTACTGAGATCTTCCATTACTTGAGTGACCCCTATGAATCTGCATTACCTGTGCTGAAGTCCTGAACATGTAACTTTAACCAGTAGCAGATACACTTTTTCTGCACTGTCCTCTCCATATCTCTCTTGTCCGGTGAATCTGGCAGATACCACAGCTTTCTTCATGCCCTCCCTCTAGCAGTGGTGTTCCTGCTGACCATATATTAAACTGCTGCCACAGAGCTTAAGCGGGTTGTTTTGGACAACAGCAACTCAGTTTATGAAATTCAACAAGAATGTCCCCTGTACAATTATGAAACATAGCCCAAGATTATCACCCTAGATGTTTGCTTTGGCAGACACTTCTCAATTTGATCTTTGCTTTACATTTTGAGTTTGCTTTTCTTTCATTTGAACAAGAAGCCCCAACCTTTTCTCAAGTTTTAGTAAAAACTATCATTGTACGCACACCTAAGTGCCCCCTACTCTGATGATGCTATATCCTTCAGAATATCTCCAGAACTGCTTTTCATTCATTGAGTATTTCACTTACAAATCTTACTTGTCAATACCTGTGCAGAAATATATCAGGCTTTTGAAGAGCAGATAATTCACATTGATAGTCAGGGCACTTTTGAATCTCATGAAATTGTTATCAAGTGGAACAGTACATGCAACACTGTGAGCAGAGGAAGGACTGTTAAAAATGCAAGGAAGACAAATGCATGAAGTACATTTCTGAGATGAGTTATGAATTGCTGTTCTGCTATATCTGCCTAGCTCTCCAGAAATCTTTAAACATAGGCACAATTCACAGACTGTCTCCTGCAGCAAGCACTGAGAAGCCCAAGCAGCCATTTTGGTCTCCTCCCTGAAGTATTTACTAAAATGACACATATTTTTAATGAGGAAAAGACCAATTTTCACTACCAAGAAGTAATATTCTGTGGTTTGTGCTTGCCTTTCTTTTCCACCATGGCTTCATATTATGTTATACTTTATTAAAGTCAAAAATGTAATTATTGAATTAGTCTGTTTAGAAAAGCATTTTTTTTTAATGGTTATTCCTGCTCGTCTGCATGTGCTATCAATTAAGCAATTAAAGCAATGCATCTCTGTCAAAGTGCAGAATAATTCTCTCTCATAAATAAAGGCAATGATGCAGTAATGTTCAGAAGACTAAAGCACACACAGAGGTTAAGATGTCTGCAATGCCAGCCTTTGTTTAAGTACATCCAAGAAAGGAAATCAATACTCCTCAGGAGAGCATTTTGTTGGTACAGCTGCTGTTGCTAAGATTGGCTCAGTGTCATGTTCTCATTAATACAGTCTAATGGCAGCCCTAAGATTGAGAATATGCAGACAGAAATAATGAATTTATACTAAAAACACAAAATGTAGAAAGTCTAATTGCTTTGGCCTGATTGGCTACTTTATATCTTGAAAGGATCATGTTTATAAATTAGAGTTTAATGATATTTATGAGTCACAAAATTAAGTCCTTCCATGTAGCAGTCATTAACATGAAAGCAATTGCTGCTGCAGTTTGCCCTTTAAGAGCTTCAGCATAAAAAGACTGGCATGCTCGAGAGCAGTTTTGCATTTTAGAGCAAATTGTTACTATTGCAAGGAAAATGTTAGGGTTTAGTTATACAAGCATATTTGCTAGCATTAAAATAACTCTTTGAATCCCACATCTCTTGGAGGAAAATACGTCTCTCAGTGTGCATTCTGCAAAAGGAAACATCCCTCTGTATCAAGTGTTATCAGTCCTCCTCACTCTCTCTCTGAAGATGCACACTGCCCTAAATGTCCTTTGTCATTCAGCTGTTAGTTTCTCTGGCTGTACTCTGGAAGCCTGAGAGAAGCAGGGAAGAAACATGAAAAAAACTACTGGAGATTTAAAAAAAAAAAAAAAAAAAAAAAAAAAAAAGATGTTGTTGGGAACATTAACAGAGAAAGATTAAAAAAACAAAAACGAAGACAGAACCAACATCCAGATAGCACAGAGCTGGCAGGCTTCAAATGATTCCTGATCAAACACAGGTTACAACCCTGAGAGAAAAATCTACGGGAGAAATTTGACATCTCCCTCTGCAGAATTGCTACATCTTGAATGAAAAAAAAAATAACCAAACAAAACCAAAAACATTGTAACAAGTGCAGATAACTAATTGCAATCTCACAATGAGTTACACAAGCATCAAGCATACAGGTAAGCATGATGTGCAAGCTGTATACATTGCAATCCTTCCTGCCCCATCCTTCCTTAGTTCTCAGCATCCTTAGTTCTCATCATCAGCCTGTGCTCTGTTGTGATGCAGCATGGACACCTCTTGCCTCCAGTGGCCTCTGACTCCTGTTTCTCCTGAGTCTTGAACATCCTATAACTCATACTGAGAGGGGTACTACATCAGGTTTTACTGCCGTTTGTGCAAATTTTCTCCATTGCTACACGGTGGATAAATCTCTACCCAGTAAATATTTTAATTAAAGCACAAAATTGTATCTTACTAAAAGTTCCAAACTGCATCATGTCTATGCCTGTCAATAGCCAGACACAAGTGTAAAGTCTGTGAATTAATTGTCTCCACACTCTTGACTAACATGGTGTTTTTAGTGTCTGGTCCTCCTCCACCAATTATTTGACTTTCATAAAAATTTGTTTAGGGAATTATTGCATCAAGGATTATTCAATTTTTTTTAATTAGCCAAGCTGAAATAAGGATGTCTGAGAGCGCACGACTTAGGCAATCTAAATTAAGCTGCTTTGGCATGCATGCTATCTAATGTTTGGAGTGCAATACAGCATGTGAAGCTCACTCAGGTGCTCAGTGGGCCTCCTTAGGTCTCAGAAAAGACAATGTGTGCCATCATCAACTAAATTTACAGGTGGAATTTAAATATCACAGTATCATTTCACATCACCTGACATTTCAGCATGCTTCCTCCAGCGCAAGGCTTCACAGCATCTTATACCCAGGCACCCAGTCTCCCTATATAAAGAGGGAACTAAAACTCCAAAAGGAAGGCATAGAAAGGCAGCACACTGATCAGACAGCCAGTAGGAGTCATTAAGGACGTGTGTATGTCTTACATTCTACTGCTTTTTACAAAATAGATATTATTTTGAACTGTAGAGAAGTATCTCTGGGTTTCACAGACCTATGCCCAAAGCTACTCCCTTTAAAATAGAAAGTAAAAGTGATCAGGTCTTTTACTGCATGACTGAAAAAGGCTATTTCTCTCATGCTCACACTTCTCACAGGGCAACTTGGTGCCTGAACAATACACACTGAGGATATTTTGCTTCAAAGTATCCTTTGATACTTGAATAATTCTAATTATTTGAAACCAAAGAATTAGAAATTTATGTTAAGATCCCACTTCAATGTACACACACACTCCTCCATTATTTATTTACTCCTGAACTAACAATGCTATGAAAAGGCTGGTGTTTCAGCTAATGAGACTGGGCACACCAGAACCACATCATCAACCACATCAGAAAGCACTTCATTTTAACATATGGAAGGTTCTGTCTTTCTGAACATTTACTGTAGGCACAGCAGTAGTCTTATTTTTCTAGATGTCATTTATATGGAAAGAAAATAGGCAATTATTGCCTTGAGCTGAGCAATGGTCAAGGTAGGTGAAATCAGGAAACCAACAAACAAAAACCTCCTGACATTAGAACAAATTGAGCATCTTATCACACAAAGGGCATAAGATGCTCTGTTTTACTGTATATCTGTCAGGGTACAGCAAGAGACAGGATTCTGGGGAACCAGGGATGGACACAGCTGGGCAGGTCTGCAGCTATGAGCCAGGTCCAAGGGCAAGCCAGAAAGCACCATGAAGGCTGGAGCCTGTTTGGTGGAGCCCACGGCCAGAGTCATGGGGAGATGGAGACTAGCCCTGCTGGGCACTGCTGGGGCAGGGGCTGATGGCTCTTGGGGTGCTGGCATGGGGTCCTAGGCTGTGGGAAGTGTGGCAAGCCCCAGAGGGTGGGCAGGAATGGTCAGAATTGGTGGTGCCCTCAGGGCTATGACAATAACTTTCTTTTGTGAGGATTTCTGAGAAGACTTCAGAAATGTACTTTTGCAAGCAGGGAAGAGCATTCCTCACATCCTAGCAGAACTTAGGCATGTGGCTCAGGAAGGGCTCACCAGCCAGGCAGAGACTCAGTGAAGCCATTTCTTGCTAAGTCACACAAAGCCCAGCCTGCAGATCTCAGGTGCTTCTGGGTTCAAGTGACTCTTAAACAGGGTCCTAAGAACTACTTCCTTCAGTCTGCTGAAGCCAAAGGGGCAGCTGAGGTCCAGCTCAGAGGCCAGCATGTCCATGAGTGCCATGTCTGGATGCCCACCGGAAAGATTTGAGGATCTGGGTCTTAGTAGCTATACCTGCAAAAAGCACCAACAGAAACTGATATGAGAACAAAGTAGGGGCCAATATGATTCAAATTGCTCCATTAAAACTGTGCCATAGGTATTTTTCAGGTTGGCAGCTGAAATAAAAGGACTTTTGGAACTGGGTTTCTGTTGGTCATATATATTTAATGCACTTTAAAATATCCAAGGCAAGAATTACATGTCCAGATAGGCATATCTTGGTTCTTTTACTGTAATGCGGATGTCTTGGATATCCTTGGATTTCTCTGAATGCCTGTGTTTAGCAAACAGAACCAAGCCCTTAACATTCTCTCTACTTTTGGAAGATGTGTAAAATGAAGGTGGTAAATTATTGCAGAGGCTTATAAAATTCATGTTTCTGAAGTTTGCAGATAGTTCAGTGTTTAAGATAACAATCACTTTTGAAAAATCTAATAATTTCTTCTGCAGTGTTTAACACAGAGTAACAGATATAATAGAGAGAAAAATAGACTATTGAAGAATTACCCATTCAACTTTTGGCTCATAGGTAATATTGTGCTATTGACATATTTTATTTCCTCCTTGGGACTTGTGCACTTTTAGTCTAAGTCAAGCTTTACTCATTATGTTTAAGATTTCACATTTCATAGAATTTTGTTTAAGAAGGGGTTCTTTTTTCTGCCATAATTTTTTTTAACTTAAAAGTTAATATGGAGTTTAAATTGACTTCAAAGTGCTTCAAATAATGTCTTCAAGGGGTTGTAAAATAGCTTTTTTTCCTCACTTTTGTTAAGTGACAGACTACGAGAAAGTCAGGTATTTACAATAGTTCAGGTAGATTAATGAAACTTATACAGACTTAAGTAAAAAAAAAAAAAAAAAAGCCTACACTATGGGGCAGTGACTTGGTCCAGTTTTTTTCCCCTGATATAGAAGAAAACTCAGTGATTCATTACTTATGCACTCCAAGAAGAGACTGGGTAGAAGAAGTAGTGTGAACACATTCAGATTGCTACCACTAGCTCATCAAACAGTAGGGCAAAAGATTTGGATGCAGAAAAATAATGCTTTTGTGACTAGGATTTTTTTTTTTGAGTTCTACTTGGTTAGAAAGAGTACTTTGGCCTGGCTATTTACCCTGAAAAATGATTCGTGAGCTCAGTTGCCTTCAGTCCTTGTAATTTCATTGCAGTGTAGCTGGAGACAGACCACCTGCAGAGACACTAATCCAATCTAGGCAAATGTTACAAAGCAGAGTGACAGAATTGTGGCTGAATTATACCTCTTAAAAGACAGACCCCTATGAACAGTGCTGAGGAAATTTACAAACTGAAGGCAATGCACTGGCCAGAGGCAGCCAGACTCAGCAACTCAGGTTGCTGCCAGAAGTACCAGAGGGACCAGGCTGAAAGGTAACTCCAAACTGCAGTGTTAAAATTAAAAAAAAACAGGCAAAAAAAAAAAAAAAAGGAGAAAAAAAAAAAAAACTCAAAAACAAACAAACAAACAAACAAAAACAAAACAACCCCCCCACAACCTAACAAACAAAACAAAACCAAAAAGCCAACAAAAACGACAACAACAACAACCACAACAAGAAAGATGTGGATCCTTTATACTCACACAGAATATGTATCGCTGAACTGGGATAAAAAGTCTTTTAAAAAACCAAAGCAACCCGATTAAACAAAAGCCCCAAAGTGTGAGCACACTTATTTAGAGGAAGAAATGTTTGTACAGAGCAGAAGATGCAGGAGGTGTTGGTAGATCAGCAAACTGGGCCACAGAGTGAGCCAGGCTACTTAACTGCAGCTTATGCTTACTTTTCCTATTGGAGTTTGTTGACATTTGGATAAAACAATGAGAAATGCTGTCTTTTTGGAGGGGAGAGGGAAACCCCACAATATTGTACTTATCCCCGTTTACTGTTCCAGCACCATAGAAAATGCTGTAATAATGACACAGGACAAGTTAAACACATAAAGGCAGAGATAATCTGATTCTGGGTCGGCAAGAAAAATGTCAGCAATTCCACAAGGGTTTGATAATTCAGATCTTTTAGACTATGATGTTCAACACAAGAAACACAGATTCTCAAGGTAGAATTCATGGGAGGTATTTTGCATCTGCTGCCAAAGGATCCCTGCAAAAGGCAGTTTCACAAAAAGAAAACAGAGTGTCCAGTTGTAAGATTAAAAGAAAAAGGAACTCTTCAGGTTTTCAAGATGCCTGTTCATGATGTAATCCTCCACAAAGAAACAAATTTGCTAGTGAATCCTTCTCAGGAGGTTAGTTACATACTGTGACTAGCAACTAGAAAAGAAAGACAGCACCACACTAGTATCTGAGCAACCAGCAGAAAAAATAAGTAATAAAAAGGAGATATTTGGAAGTAATTGGCAAATAATAAAACCAAGTTCAATCAAACAACTTCTGTGAGGGTTATGAGTGCAACGATTCAAACAAGTTCTATGAGGGTTGTGAGTGCAACAATTCTAGAGGCATTAGAGCTTGAGTACTGTGGTTGTTCTCTTAATACATCCACCTGTACTGTGCTATTGTGCTCAAAGTGAGTCTATATTCAAATGAGCAAATAGGGCCTCCTAAAGCAATTCTGTGATGATTAAAAGCTATGAAAGTGTCTGCTCTATGTCCTCAGATAACCTTCACTAGCTTGACAAAAAGACCTTGCAGCTCATCCTAAAGGGTCTCTGCTTGACAGAATGTAAAACAGATTTGGAAACACCAACTACTGACTGGTTGCTTGATTGCAATTAGATAATGCAAAATTATTCTGCTGAAGAAAATTACTTGCAAAACAGTACTTATATGCAGGCATCATGGCCATTCAGTCTCACCCTGTTCCCCAGGAGACAGTGGGGGACACGTGGGCATGGCAAAGGCCAAAGCAAGTCTTCTACATCCAGGCCTGAACTAGGAGAGGCTGAGGGCTGCAGCTCAGTCCAAAGGTGAGGCAAGGGAGATGTACAACACAGGACAGCTGCTAGGAACAGCCTTTCAGTGGGCAAGTCAGAAACAGCACATGACTCCAACAGACAGCTTAACCAGACAAGATTGGATATGCTCCAGAAAAGACTGTCTGTAGAAATGTCTGACAAATGAGAACTGCTGCTGTTGTTTCACTATTTCTGAGCAATCAGGGCTGTGCTTGTGTTAGCAAAGATCATTTCACAACTCCTTCCACAAGCCCTTTCTTTCCCTGTTAGTCTTCAGTGTCAGCTGCATCTGTAAGTTCTTCATAGCAGGGGCTGGGTCTGTTTGTGCATGTACTGATTGACTGAGGTCCCTGCATGTTCATGAAAAGTCAAAAAAAATATATTAACAGCAGAGACCCCTTACCAAAACCTTGAATTGAATTCTTACTGTTAAAATACAAAGTAAACTTACGCTTCATATTAATTGGTTTTTAAAGGAAAAAATAATAGGCAAAAAAAGGCTACCTTGGTTGTACTGAAGAAAAGGTGTACAAAAGTGAATGACAGTTTCCAAGTGTTGGCAGGCACAATGAAGGCAGAAATTTAGAAGAGACTAAAAAGTGTCCCGTGGCTTCATTAGGTTGATTTGATGCAGATGACACTGAAAGAAATACTATTTTATTGTGGTTTTTACTCTCCCTGAATAACTATCCTTCATTATTTTATTTCTAAAAGAAGAATCAGAAGGAAAAAAAAAAAAAAAGTCTGAAATGTCACATTATAAAGCTAAATGATCATATTCTCATTGGTCAGTGGATTTAATTGGAGGTAGTTCATCGAGAGTCTTCAAGTGAACAATTTTAAGCTGTTTGTTTCCTAAAGAATTATTTTATTAGTCTAGCTTACTACATTTTATAAAGTCATACCAGAAATGTTCCAGAATTAATTTTCAGATGTCTTGCTCCCACTCTTTTCCTAAAATCTTGTACACAAAAGCGCCAATTTACCAGTGTGATTATGGACTTTTACGTAAGCAGCAGAAGAGCTTTCGCTTCTTACTTTGAAGGATGGAATTTTGATTTCTTCAGCATGTCTGGCCATTTTCTATTAAATGCACAGTTATTTTCTTACACATAGTATAATTTCAAGAAACTGCAAGGATTTCAAACCCAATATTTTTAAGCTGGGCCTGTTTGTGCAGTTCTTTAAACTGCAATCACTTCTTTCATATTCTGACAACCAGTGTTTTGCAATAGCTTGTGTTCACTTAATGTCATACTAATCAACAAGGTGCAAGAAACTAGGTAAGTTAGGTCAATGCTGCACTATATTCATTTAGTGTTGTGTCTCCATTCAATCAAATTTAATGTCCTGTTTGAATGTTGCTTTTCATATCTCATTCCAGCTATTATCTTGAGATGCCAATAAATCAGTGATCAACTGATCTATAATTGATCTATCCATCCTATGCCACTGAAAAGTTATGTAACTTCAACGTTAAACTCTTGCAAATGTTGCAATCAAACAAAATGAAAGGAGAATATATAATTAAAACTGAAATGTTCTGCTGAGACCAGACTGAGATATTTCAGGTTTACACATTCCCTGTTGTGTTTTGGCTGTACAGAGATTTCAAAATCTGATGTACAGATGAGATGAAACAAGAATGGAACAGCATTGCCACAAATAAAATTACTTTTTTTTTCCTGTGAAACCAAACCATGTCCTACCATGGCCTGCCAGCCTGTCTACCACCAACACTGTTTAAATAATGTTGTTCTGAGCACAGCATCCTCCACTGCCATTCCATGACTCAGTATTTTCATTTAGTCTGATTTCATGCTCTGACAGACTTTGCCACATTTCCATATATTCAAATGCACCTGAAAATACCTACTTCCTGCAAGTCTTTTCAATAGCATGCAGAAAACACAGAATACAAATATCAAAATCCTTAGTGAAATGTGTGCCAGTAGCATTTTATCACAAGGCAAGCTCCTCTCCCCGTGGCTCTAACAATCAACAATGTAAGCATTTTGCTTTTTGAAGCTGAGGTGTTTCTGAATACCCACAGTCTGCTCATTTAAAGCAGGACATGACTGTTTTGGCTGATTCACTCCTTTGTTGGATTGTGCACCCCTCAGGATCACACAGTAGTGAGTCAGTCATTTGTAAACAGGAGAGAAAAAACCCAAAAGAATAGAGGTTCATTCTTGTGATCAAAAGCCTCAAAGAAACCATGCAAAAGGAGCATAATTATTTATTGAACAAAACTTATAACATGATATTTCCTGTACAACCTCGGCAGTGCCTGCAGCTGGCCTTACCCACTATTGAACTAAGAAATAATTTACACCTCATAACACACACTTTGGATCCTCCCTTTGGGAAAAGAGGATAAGCTATATGTTCCCTTTTTTCTGAAGGACTGCATCATGGGCATTTTTTTTTTCAAAAACAGAGACATGATTTTAGGTATATTTCATGAGCAAAAAATAACGTGTTGGATTTGCAGGTCTGAGTACTGAAACATCACAGGACAAGTTTAAGTAGAGAATTACATGCTTACTACAAGCAGAATCAGGCTGAGGGGGCTTTAAAAAATAACACTACTAAGAAAGGATTTTTGCAAACACAAAGCTAATGAGACTAATTGGTATTATGTCAGATGTATAATGTTTCAGTGTATTGTTTTTTGGCAGTGGGGTTTGGTTTTCCTGGGCTCAGAGCCCAGTTTCTGTTTAATTTTCTGTAAGGTTTCATAGCAGCCTAGACATACAGAGCTGGCTTGCTTGCAAATAACCACACATCTCAGTATACATATTGATTAGAATTTAAACATGCCCAGCATCCTGTTGGATGGACCTGCTTAGGACATTCTTATCAGAAAATTCTCTTCTTCAAACTAAAGAGAATTTTTCCTATGAAAGAAATTATAAAGTACACCAAAAAAAAAGCTAGATGGAATTAAAATTTAAAAGGTTTATTTCACATATTAAAAACATATTTTGACACGTCATTTTGACACATCATTTTGACCTTGAGCCCAAATCCTGTCTCAGTTCTGAACAATTTTGTATGCCTGCAATGACCTTGAAGGTTTATTCGGTCTAAAGCAGGATATTAAACTCCACTGAAGAATTTTTTTCCAGGGTACCAGTAGGCTTCTAGGTTTGCAGTGTCCCAGACATCATGTTAGAGGCAAAGGTTCTAGGAGGGTTGTTTCCTGAAGAACTGCATTTCCCAGAGTGTTCAGGTCAACTTACAGAGGTATTAGCTCAGACCCAAATGGATTTTAGTGGCTTTTATCCAGTATTAATTCTAAGCTAATGAGTCTTATGGAGATAATAAGGTCTTGGCAGAAATGATAACTTCCTGTAGAAGCAGCCCATGGGTCAGCTCCCACTGCCCTCCACACTTTCGTTGTCACTTCGTGTGACACAAGCCTGACTGCTCTCAGCATCTGCACAGCACTACAAGTCTGTAGGTGTGTACTTAAATGCAGCTCTAGGTGTAGCTCAAGACAGCAAAACTGAAAGGTCTACACCCAGTTCTATAGCTCCTTGAAAATTTTGCCCATTATTTATATTAAAAGGTGAATATATCCCTCAATAGTGCATTTATGTTTACACATATTCATCTTGTTCTAAAAGCTCATTGATTCACAACAGGCTAGACTGTGCAATTAATTTTAGGTGAGGGATGAAAAATAATGAGTATTTAAATATCTGTTTACTGTAGCTGTATAGGTCTTGTGCTTGCATCACGTGAAAGGTATTTTTTTGAAATTTTCTTTCCAGAAAAAGTTAATGGAATGGCATTAGAGTTATTGGAGTTGTTCAGAGCAAGAAATACATATAAGTTTTTTGCAAGCAATATTTGTGCGCATTCAGTCCCAGAGTGCACTTTGACAAGTGCAAGAAAGTAATGCAACTCCCAGTTACAAAATGTAAGATTTCTAACAGGTACAAAGTTATAATTATGACAGATGAAACTGAAGACTTTTTTATCTGATAAGGCTGTTTATGGAAGAGGGGGAAAGTTGCTACATACAAATGTATTTAAACTGTTATGATCCAAATCACTCTAAATCATTTGGGATGAATGCTCTTTTGAGACCCCACCTGGAGTACTACATCCATGGCTGGGGTCCTCAGCACAAGGAAGACATGGACCACTCCATATTGGAGTGAGTCCAGAGGAGGGCCGCAGAAATTACTAGAGGGAGGAACACCTCTACTACAAATACAGGCTGAGAGACTTGGGGTTGTTCAGTCTGGAGAAGAGAAGGCTCTGGCTGACACCTTATTGCAGATGTTCGGTGCTTGAAGGGGGCTTACAAAAGGAGAGGAAGAAGGACTTTGTACATGGGTAGATAGGGACTGGACAAGGGGTAATGATTTTAAACTAAATGAGAGATGTTAGGAAGAAAATCTTCATTGTGAGGATGATGATGCATTGGAACAGTCTGCCCAGGTAAATTGTAGATGTCCCATCCCTGGAAGTGTACAAGGCCAGGTCAGATGGGGCCCTGAGCAACCTGATCTATTGTGTGGCATCCTGGCACATCATCTTCAGATGATCTTTAAGGTCCCTTCCAACCCAAGATGTTCTATGATTTAGGTGGCTGTCACTTTGGTCACATTAAAATTGTTTATTTGTCTCTTCCTTTCCCCTTTGCCCACCATGTCTGCTCATTTGTTTCATATCATCCCTCAGTGCCTGCTTGGAATAGAATCCATTAGAATCAGGCATCATCACATTTTGCATTGAGTCTCCTTTATAAGGATTTTCTGTTATTTCACTTTGGTTTGGCCAGTACTGGGCTCTAAAATCAAACACATCATCCACTTTATTATGCACAAGTATCTTTGTTTCAGCTCTTTAGAGCATCCTGACCTCTGATTTCCCTTTTCTATTAATGGACATTACAATAATTGTATATGATGATAATGGAGTATTGTGGTGAAAATTAAGGAGGAAAATACCCATTCGTTTTTTTCTTGCCCAGAAAGACATCTAGGACCATTAATAGTATATAGACACCGATCTCTCCTCTGCACTAACTTTCATCACATAAAGTCACCTTCAAGTCACACAGCAGAGATTAAAATCCTTAAACTAAAACATTTGTGCATCAATATATTTTGATTTTAAATGTCTTCAGTTAAGACATTTCATATTTGTGTGGCAGTTTGAGATTATTATCCCAGAGCTGCAGTCTAATCCAAAGTCCCTGTCTTCATCTCACAATACTGGATTTGAAAAAAAAAAAAAAAAAAAAAGAAGAAAAGAAGAAGCTGGAGAATTTGAATAAGGTCTTCAGACTATTATTTCTATAAGGCTATCATATAATACAGTAAAGTATACTTCTATTATAATATTATAATAAAATTATTATACATAAAATATAATAAGATATGCTTCTATTAAATCACATTAAAACTTTCCTAAGAGACCCAAGGGATTGTTTCTTAGCTGAATATCAAAGTGGGATATCTTTCCTGATGATGTGTTTTCATTCTAAAATTATACATGAGAGAGAAATTATTTGCTGCAGATTTTGGCACTGATTGTGTCAGAGAAAGACAAAATGGCTTCAGTGGGTTCATGGCACCCAAAACAATGATAGGCAGATAAAAATAAAAGCAGTGAGGGATAAAATATATTGGGTCAGTAGCAACCAAGGGTCATTAAGCACATCACTCCCCATATAATGTACAGTCATCCAGACAATTAAATTTACCATTACAATTAGTTCTAATTGTCCCCATTGTTGACAGCCTCAGTAAAGAAACCAGAGAACGAATTACATGGTAAGCATGCCACAGGTAACTGTAGACACACACTGGAAAAAACCTTACTTTGCTAATGTGTCCCTGTAGTTTTTCTATTGAGTAGATTTCTATTTCTATTGCATAATCACCAATCAATTAAAATACAATTAAAAATAAAAATAGAACTTCAAAAGCTCAACATCCTGCTTGCTGAAAGGCTTTTGGGTTTTTTTTCCCTCCTCTCATTTCAAAATCTTAGATAAATTCAACTGGTAAAATCCCAAGGTGGGGGAAGAATAAGAAAGTATGGTATTTTTGTCAAAATGTATGTACTCTCAAATGAAGTTTCGCAGACAGCTTAAACTGATAGGCAGGTGAAAAAGTTTGTCTAGTTCTCATTTTCTTGATGCTTTATCCTTGAGCAGCTCCATTGAAAGAAAAACTAGAAACATAAAGTATTATGTATAAAGTATGAAGATACACATCAGCAAACATATAAAAGAATTAGGTCCTTTATTAGGCACTTTCTGAATTTATGACTCACAGACATTTTAGGGTTGGATTGTTTCTGCTCTGTGGAGATTTTATTTGATTTTGTCCCTTCTAACATTAGGGGAAACTTAAAATAGGAAATGTCTGCTATTAAATATAATTAAAAGCTTAGGTCTTGACTTTAAATTGGTTACTTCATCCTGTATTGCGTGCACTTTTATCCTGCTTGGTATAAAGATGTGTTTCAGTTAAAGAAATGTCCTGTAATTAATAGTTTAATAGTGTTTTGGGTCATCATGGTGAAGTCTAAATTTTGTAAAAACATATAGGTCTTATCCTTTCTTATATCATCTCAAATTAAAATCTGGGTGATGCTGTCATATTTGTGTGGTTATAATCTCAAGTGAAGCAAATCAGTTCTTTTTTTCTTACTTGTTCAACTTGATTATTGACTTCACACCTCTGACATACCCAGTACCAGCAAAAATAGTGCCTGATTCTTATGACACAATGCAGCGCATGGAAAGGAATTCTTCATGTATTGTAGTAACCTAATTTTTGAACCATACACAGTAGCCTTGCTGATATAAATAGTAGTTCGCAAATCCCCTAGCAACAAGACAATCACAGAAAATTTATTTTTCCTTCTCTATTTATGTCCTTTATTTAGAGTGTAGTAACATAGCTTGGGTAAACTACGTGGAGTGTTGTTCATATAAATTATTTTAACGATCACTCAACTGGAGATGCAACACCTTCACATAGATAAGACAAATTTGAATACGTGCTGCACTGACAGAAAGCAAGACCCCCAGTTTGACTGTATTTCATTATTTCACATCTGCTAGGCTGGAACCACTGTGGTAAAAAATATCTGAGGGATGTTTCCAACAACAGTCCCTAGTTTTCAGAGAACAGAGATGGTGTCAGGGCTGGAACACAGGTTCAAAGCCTTTCTGAGAAAGAGGACTGGAAACCGTGGTGGATACAAAGCTGCCTACAAGGTGTTCCTAAGTCCATCCAGCAAATCCAGTCCATTGGCCAGAACTGCAAGGGAGACAACCAGGACCACAACCATGACCACCACCCAGGTCCACCTAGAGCAGTCCTGGGTACTGACAGTCCCAGGCTGGGCTGAAATGAGCAGCCTGGAAGGAAGACCCAGAAGTGGCTAGGCAGGAGCAGTCAGGGCTGGGCAGGGGGTCACATATTGTTTCAGTGGTTTAGTGCAAGGGAACACAGCAAAAGATGTATTCACTTCCAGATGTATGACTGTTAAGATAAATTATTGATGTACAAGAGAACATTTTCCATTTTATTAAGAGTAATAATTAGTTCTCAGCCAGGATACCCTAAAACTTTTCTGCCTTTCATAAAATATCTATTACCTGGTGAACACCCATACCCAAAAATTATTTATTTACAATGTCATATTATAACAAATTACCTTCTTTTTCATTTTAACAAAATGGTCTATCTTTGAGACGTGGTATCCATGACAAAAACAAAAATCAAAATATTATTTATGACTATAAAATGGTGTTGCCTTTGTAAAGGATTTGAGTTCTGCCTGTCTCAGAGTCTGATATTGATATCTAGAAGAAGGAACAGTTGACTTCTGGTGCAGTTTACCACAAGATGCCATTTTACGACGTGGCAACTACACAGTGCAGTATCTTTTGAAGCAGAACTGTTTGCTTTATTTTGTAATCAATAAACTGCTATACTGGCACTAACTCAACTTTATTGTTGGTGGATTTGTTCTCACCTTACAAGTGATTACACCAGGACTAAAGCATTTGGGAATTCAGCATTACTGACTTTGCTCTGCAGAATCAACCCTGACAACAACAGTAAACCACACTTTCAGAGCTGTGAATAGGGCATCTTCCTCCAGAACTAAATTCACATAACAAAAGCAAATTGAAATAAAATATGGACTCAGTATTCCCTGCAAATATAATTCAGCTCTGTGTAATATTTATAGAAAGCCTCTAGTATACCTGTATATACCAGTATACTGGTATTGAAGAGCCTTTGGTGGTTGGCTGTACCATATATGTAATGAGTAATGATGATTGAAACAAAGGATAGACATCAACACACTGAGTTTTATCCTCTTCTGGGCTATAGACTAACTGTTCCAAACTTTGAATGCATAAGTGTGATGGTTATGAACACTGATGATGTAACTAAAGATTGACTGTCTCTTCCTCCAAAATAAATTCTCCTAAGCTAAAGATGGAAAATCACAGCTTCATAAGCAAAAAATAAAACAAGATCAAATTCTATTGTCTTCTGGCAACCTTGTTTCCTTGTATTAAAATACCAACTGGATGATTCCCAGAATTAAAAGTAATGTCATTTGAGTAGTGATCTCACTATTTTAAGCCTGAAAAAGCTGACTTCACCATGCAGTCCAAAAATCATGGTACTGAAACAGTGTCAAAAAAGTGATGCATAAGGTCTTGGTTATTTTTAAGTTCTTTAAGGTTCTGATTAATGTTACATTCTTTAATATGGTCCACTATGTTTTTATTGCTGTCAATTAATATTGGCTGTGAGTGGACCTGTACAAAGGTTGATAAAGGATGTACTGAGCACTGTTACACTCTGCTCCCTTGTCCCACTTTTTCCGTCTAGCGATAATAACAGCTTTCATTTCCTGATTAAGCAATTGGAATGAGCTGTTCATTAGATAAGGATCCATCTCTTTCAGTCAGCCAGTGGGGACATCTAAAAATTCAGGGAGTAGAAAAGTAGAATAATATTCAACAAGCTGATATTTTAAAAGATATTTATGTTTGGAAAGAGTTATTTTCTTCTGTAAAAATGGAAAGGCAATTTTGAAAGGCATAAACACATTAATTAGGTCAAGCAAAGTTAGTCTTGATCTCAGATGCATTTGCAATAATAAACACAACCATTTCCACAGGCATCTATATCTTCAGTCAAGAAAAGGTGAATGCAATAAACAATGCTACCAATGCTATTTGGTATCTGGATACCAGATAGACCATCTTGTTAAAATGAAAAAGAAGGGGTTTCTATGTAGAAAAATGATACATCATTTCACCTTTAAAGATGGACCTCCAAGAAGATGAGGCCTATATCAATTTTTTTCCTAAAAAAATGTACAAAATCTCTAGATCTGCAGAAAGAAATAAAATAAAAATTCTAATATAATTATTATGTGTGATAGTATGTGTCATGCCTTTTATTTTTGCTTATTTAATTAGGGTTCCAAATAGGCATTATCTTATACAAAAGCAAAATAAAATAATTTGGAAATTTTATACCACATGTATGCTAATTATTCACCTCAGTCCATCAGGTTTATCAGTGTCTATTTACCTAAAATATAGCAGAGAAGAAGAAATGTCATAACTTAATTATTTTATGCAGCTTTTTCCATAATTCAGTCTACTTTTTCTTAAGTGTCAAAACAAAAGCATAATAGCGTCTTGAAAAGAAATTCTGAAGTGATTTATCAAGATTTTTTGGTATTTAGATCACAATCTCAAAATTTAACAATTTGCTACATTAAGTGAAATTACATTACCTGTATTTGTCCATTCAGCATAAAGCTGATTTGTAATACCTGTATAGCCAGAAACCACTGACCTATTTTGCTGGAAACACAGCCAAATTGAATATAATTCTACTGATAAAAAGCACAGTTAATAATATGTGTGTCTTCATGTATTCCACTTGCCTAGTGCTACTGTGTTCTCCTCTGCCGTGGTGCAAATTGCACTTTCCCTCAGAGCAGGAACTTCTGTATCCTCTCTAATTTTCTTCCCCAGCCATTTGAGTGTGTATCCTAGGCAAGAGCAAGGATTTTTACTCCCACTTTTCTAAATTGTCCACCTTATTATTAGGAATAAACCTCAGTAACACTGTGCCCACTAGACAAGGAACTGCAAGTTTATCTTTGAGATGACAACAGTTCAAGCATGATGGAAGGTGAAATGTACAGGAAAGATAAATGAATATTGTATTTTCTAACAAAAGGAGTTTTCTTTGGCCTACAATCCCAGTCCATCATGACTGTACTATAACTTTGAGTAGGTCAGAAAGATGTACAAATATGTTCATACCTCAAGCACAAGTGATAGTGCTTTGAGTTACTTTGATCACTTATTTCCAAGGGTTCTGTAAAGATTAATTACCACTCAACTCTCAGATAGGCAGTGAGCACACTTACTTACATCTGATAGTCCCTCACCAATTTCAGAGGGGTCTTTGCCCAAACAAAAAGAGAATATTCAAACCAATTTCCATCATCTCTCTATCAAAGTCAGAAAATTTGGCTTCAAGAAACTGCAATGTGGTCAGTTTTCATGAAAGCCAGGACAATAAATTGTGTAGCCAAATTCAGTAATGCAACCGAGATCAACCATGCTTCAAATAGCAATGAGTTTGAGAGTTTGCACATGTAAGATCCAGAAAACGCTTACTCATATTGTTACATACCTTAACCATTTTGTTTATTTGATTGCTGTTTTGGGATTTTTTTCTAAAGTTGTTTTGAGTTTGGAAAGCTTTATCCTAAATGTACAGCCATGTTCCACTTTACTGTATTGGGAAATTTAACTGTCTGCACCAGGATTAAACTGACATCTGATGGATGCAATCCAGCACCTATGCTTTGAAATCACCTTGGAAGAGGCCATGCAGTTCTGACAATTTTGGGAAGCTGACCAGGAATTGCTAAGCTTTTTACTACAAGAGGATGTCTTTAAAAATGATGGGAAGAATATGGGCTTCCATTTATTTTTCCCAATGAATAAGGTAAAGGCATTTGTCTCTATATTTAACAAGTAAGATGGAAACCTTTACTTCTCAATCAATGTTTGCAAAACCTAATCAAGCTGATAGCAGATTTATTGACGTCATGTCATATATTCTTACAAGACTGTATGCCAAGGAATAGGCAAATGTGTTTTCAGTGGGATGATTCACTAGTTCTAAACACATTGAATTCACTCAACTGAGGCTAGAACTTTGTCAGAATAATCAAAAAGTATATTCTCTAAGTCACAGAAGAAAAAAGAATCTATTTCAACCTACTGTAGACAAATCAAGCTGCTGTGGCAGGATTTTGTTTCTTGAGCCCAACCCTTAACAGAATATCAGACATATATTGAGCAAAATACTGAAAAATATATAGATATAGGAGATGAAAACTAACACTCAGTGTAAAATAGTAAAGTCAGTTAAGAACTATAAGCTCAAGTTGTGACCCATGCTTTTAGATAAAATGGACTTCCAAGAATTATTTTCTTACATCCTTTGCAAATGCTCAGAATCAGGCAGGCCAAGAACAGGTGAGTGTTCTTATAGCGGTGAGTGCCTTGAGTCAGAACATCATGCTCCATCCTGCGCACTTGCCATGCAGCAGAGCATTTATCTTTTACACAGCTCATCTCTAAGAGTAATCCTTCTGGTTTATTAATTACTTCAATGTTAGAGATATGATCTATTGAAAGGAATTGCTCAGGGGTGTCAAGTTGCACAGATTTGGTTGCAGTAGTATTTTTCTGCCACTGTTAAACCTCTATATGCCATTAATCAAATTATGCAAGAATGGAACCAGATTTTCAAAATTGCTCAAATAATAAACAAGGACAGAATTTTAAAGTATTCCCACCGTGAGATTTTGAGACAGATTATGAAAAACCTTGCTAGTACAGTAGGCTCCCTGAAAGGCTCTAACCACTCACTTCAGAGCCTTGGCAGCTGCAAAGATCCTCCTTGAAAACCTGGCACAAAAGTGAATATAAATAACTTCTGTAAATCTGTTCTATGAGAACAATTATTCCTTAAGCCAGCAAATTAAGATATATTGAGATGCACTGTGATCTAATGCAAGCTCATTTTGCAAATTATTTTTTGGGAAAGAGCATCCTGGCAACATCATCTGACAAAAATCACTTGATATGTGTGATGCAACAACTGCATAGATCCACCATGAACCTCTATCATACCAGTCTTTAGAGACATGCAGAAACATTTTGGGGAGCACTCTGTGAAATCATGCAAATGGACCAAATTTGAAAGCGTATTACTGCTTTTATAAGATGATTTAAAATAAATGTTTATAATTACTTTTTCTTCTATTTGTTTCTTTGCAATGCTTTCATTATTTGAAATATTTTCCATCCTAGAATGTATTTTGAGTCAGATGCTGAAATTTTATATGTAGTTTTGTTTTTTGATGATAGTTTCATATTAGGGTTCTTTTAAGAAGTACTTTGAAGATTTTTCAAGACAAGCAGTTAACAGTGTTTTCATTTGTGCAATATTTGAAAGATACCTGAGCTGCAAGAAGAAAAAAGAATAAACTCTGTTTTTCTTTCCTAAATTCCTCATTCTTAAAGAACTGCTTTGCACTGTCGCATGTTATTAAGGACTTTTCAGGATACACTACCACCTACTGTAAATATTATTTGAATTCCAATCTCAAATGACACATCTTTTGAAGACATAGAAGTCACTATTGCTGATTATGCATTTTCTAAAGGAGAAATGGAAAACAAAATTAATATGTATCACAAAAAAAAAAAAAACAAAAAACAACTCTCTGATTAGTTCTACACTTAAAAACATCCAGTCTGATTAGCTAGTATTCTTCATATGGTTTTACTTTTTAAACAAGTTAAAAATCCGATTCTATGTTCAATGATGAACAACTACAGTCATGTGAAAGTACAGACCAGTCACAAGAGTATTACATATCAAGGAGAATGGGTATGCAATAAATGTATTGTTTGATAAAAGCCCCAAAGCAAAGTGCTGTATGTATTGCTGCCTTATACTAGGTTAGATTTTTAAATCATAACTCCCTCTTTGTCTGATAACACAGAGGAAAAAAAATTCTTTGATTAATAGAGGGGGATGCAACTCCCTTTTTTAGTACAGCAAGAGATGTTTTTCTTTTAAAAATATGCCTCTTCCCATACAAGATCAACAAGCAAGATACAGAGGTGAAAAGGAATAAAAAATACTATTGAAATTCATTCACTGAAGAAACAAACTAAAATTGCAGTTTCTTTTCCACCTTTTTCTTTTAAACTCATTTATTGCTGATAAAATGGAGCAGACAGAACCAAATCAGTAACTCCATAGTCAGCTGTGTCAGAGGAAATTCAAACTTGACTCCATTGTTCAAAAACACGCCTCAACCTTTTTACCTGTCTCTGAGGTAAAAGAGTAAATGAAAGCTTCTATTTTGGTCAGTGACCTTTCAGGGGCTGACAGCAACCATGGCAATTTGCTTCCATAAACTGTGAGTCATACAGGCTTATAGGATGATGTTCAAGCAACTCAACTTTGTGTTCTTCAGACTTTTTGTCTGTGTTATGACTGATGTCTCAAACTGTATTTAAAACACAACCCCTAAATCTGTTTGAGACCCATCTAAGTCACTGCTCATGGCAAGCTGAAGACACTGGTTACTGTTTTGGACACATTTCAGCTCACTGTTTTTCATTCAGATGGTGAGACTTTGTGTTCTCACAACAAATTTGTAGGGCACCTGAAGCATAGGGCTATAGGCACAAGAATAATTTGTCTCAACAAGAATAAAATACAGTGATATTAATCCACTCTTTTACAGAAACAAAAGGAACTTGAAAGAGAGGAAAGAATGTCAGTCCCATTCTTTTGTTCCTTCAGATAGTGCAAGTCAAGGGAATTGCCTTCCAAACTGGAAAAGTTCAGATTACTCAAAGTTATTTTTCTTTCATGGGGAATTTTTTGAAATTCCAAGATGCTCTGTAACTTGATTTTATGTCTAGGCACTCAGTTTTTATTTCCTGTCACTTCTATATTGCAGGAACACTAACCAGGTTGTTCCCTGTATCTTAGTACTATCTGAGTATGCTGACATAAGGTATTACTGCCTCCTCACAAGCTGAGCATCAATGATGACCATGTAACCAGTGTTTATCACCTTTTGTTTCTCTTAACCACTGTGTAGAAAAACACTTTACACTGATTGAGTTTCATACCTAACAGAGTACTCAAAGATCTAGTATAAGCCAAACTCTGAAACTGTCATAGCAGGACCCTCAAGATCCCTTCTTCCTCTGCTTGCTAGACACCCTCATTACAGAAAATATTCTGAATAATTTTTTTTAGATATAGCCTGCCCAGATGACAGCTGGTCACTGAAGTGTACAGATCTCCTGCAGAAGGAGCCAAAATATTCATGAAGATTATTATATTCTTGCTTCCAGCCAGGCAGCACAGATACCTGAATACTTAGGAGTTACCTAACCATAACATTTTTCTGAGGGTGTATCTCTCTGTCTTTTCTCTTTCTCTTTGTAAGCATTGGTCTATTGAAGCATGAATCCTGATTGCCAGCTTACTTCCTGTTCCTCTCCACTCTTAGTGATGGGCAAATCTAGCTGACATAGTCACACAACAGAACTTTTCTCTTGTTAACCTTTTTCCAGTTATGCTTTGCCACTCAAAATCTCTTCTTAAAAGATGTTGCCAACTGGCTACAATTCCACCTGAAATTGACTTTTTTAGTTTTGAACTGCTGGATTCAGACTTGCCCTTTCTCTTGGATTTCATAACTCGCTTGTTTGACTTGCAATTGTTTCTCCACAAGACTTCATCACAAGTCTAAAGCCTCCATTCACGGAGGGAAAAAGGACATCAGATGGGCTATGGAAAAACTGCACTGCACAGTGAGTGGGTAGTCCAGAAACCCAGACCTGGATGACTGAGTTTTCTGCAGTGATACCAAAAATGTATTTTAAAAGCAAAATTATCTTGTAATGGAAGGATAATGGAAATGGGAGGGAAAAAAAAAAAAAAAAAAGTAAAAATGGAAATTTTGAAGATAATAGTCAGAAAGTTCTAGACCTGATACATTAAAATACCAAAACAGGGACATTAACAAGATAGTATTTGCAACCAGTTTCAGAAGAGCTGAGTAGCTGTGTGTGTAGTAAAAATGAATTTATTTTCTAGGGTTTTTTTCTCCCAATGAAAAATATTTAGCATGCCTTGTATAAAAGGGGTTGGGGAACCACTATAACTTGAAAAGGTCTTAAATTTCACAAGACAAAAACATGTAATCTGAACCTACTCACCTACTGGATTCCCCATTCCTAAAGTTGAAGAGAAATGACCCCAGAAGTCTAGCAGTTTAGGAAAGGAAAAATAATCATTTTGTTCTGACTAGAAAGACATATTGCATGTATGAAATAAATTAGACTAAAAGTGCTAGGACCTCAAATTTATTGGCAAGGAAAAAACATCTTCAAGGGGAAGAGGAGGTTATTTTTTTAAGCAAAGAAGAAATTCAAAGTAGATTACTGCAGAATTTTCCACAGCTAAAGTAAACCAAGCACTTAAAAGTGATGCAAATATAGAAGTAAATCTGAAAAAAAATTGTGAAAAGTATGTATGCTGTGAATATCCTCAGCATAAAAAAATAACCAGTGTGAATTTCAGCCCTTTGTATTTTTGCACATTAAAATGATCTAAGAAAAGGTAAATTTTATATAATGATGTTACTGAATAAGAACTTTTTTTCCTTTCTTTCTAAAATTGCAAGTTAGCTGCAAAAGCAAGACTTTCAACTTTTTAAGCAGTGACATCTGAAAAGTAAGCTTTTTAGGAAATACAAGCTTTCATACCACCTTTAAGTTTAGGAGTGTTTCTGCTGATAAAATTGCCATTGGAAGAAAATGAGGTCTGAAGCAATTTGAATGTGTGGCTCTGGTTTAGCAGTAAAAGCTGTGTGAATATAGGTGGCAGACATAATATTTCCTAAGGGAGTGGTCCTCCATGACCCTGAAATTCAGGCTTTAGCTTTTTCTGCTTAGCACAAAGCCTCCTTCAAACAATACATTTTGTGTAGGTGTGAACATACAATGCCATAAGAAAGAAAAAGGTATTTATGCCCGGTTTATTAAATTGGTTGTTAAAAAATGCTTTAGTTCAAATAATCAAATTAAAATTATTAGACCACATGAGGTGATGATGAAAGAAAACTCAACAGCAGTGATCTTGGCAGGGCTGCCAGTGTCCAGCATCATGGCCATTTGCCGTTTATGGTTTATTGGTCAGCATGATATGAGGAATTTGTGGGAAGATACCTTCATTAAAGTAGCAGCCATTCTCCTATGAAAGTAGATGGTTTTGTAGGTTTTGTAGGAGGAGTCACAAGAGAACATGGGTTTCCATTTAGAAAAATACACACAAAAAATACATGCAAATTATAAAATATGAAAGATCCTTTATTACTTTCTAGCAACCAAAACAGGTGTTAGTTCCCTTCCTTCACCCTTTCTACAGTTGAATCTTTCATAGCATAGTCAGGAAAGCCCAGAGTAATCAGAAAGTTAAAAAAAACATAAGGTGTTTGTTTTATCCAAGCAGTAGCAAGTGATCTAATAATTACCTGGGAAATTAAAAACAGTATATAATTTAAAACTTAAAAAAGGTAGGGAGGAATGTTGGGAAGAACAGGCAAGCATGAATTTAATGAATTTAAAGGAAATACAGCTCAGAAGAAAGGAAAAACAAGAACTTTAACATTTGATCTGTTACCTTGTTTTGATACTAACTCACATTTAGATCTCTCTTTTCATCTGACTTCAACAATCCCAAGGATTTCTGAAGCAATTTTTCAGTTTGTTCTCTGAAAGGTATTGCCTATGTTCTCATGGACACAAAACAAGAACAGACTACAGTACAACTGATTCTAGGGAAAAAGATCAGGTTCACTACCTTTTCTTGTCATACTAGAAGGGTCAACCAATGCTTAGCATTTTTTTAATTAAATATGTTGCATCTATATTTCATGTAAATTACATTTTTTCAAAATCTGTACTGTAAATTCATACTTCTGTCATGGAAAGCATATTTAGTTGGCCTGAATTTCATCCATGTTGCTGTTTCTAGTCAGAGAGAAAAAGACACACCTAACAAAGTGATACAAAGAGTTTAAATAAGGCAGTTAGGAAGATACTTAGGGCTTGCCAGGAGCAAACATCCATTAAGCTTGTGATCTTTGGTGGAATTTAGACACTCTGCAAATTGAATAAGACCCTTCAGCAGATAATAACTTTTGTAAACGTTTGATAGCAGGAAACACATAAGATACCAAACATATAAGATACCAAACTTTGTCTACCTATTTATTATTTGTTATCTAAAGAAAAATATCTCCTGTCCTCTAAATTTAACAGTTTCTCTAAAGCTGCAGAAAGTTTCTTAGTGCTGCAGCCAAAAACCACATCCTGTATTTGAGAAGATATGAAAGATGACTGTTAATAAACTGGAAAGCACTGAAATACAGATAAAACTGTAGCTAAAACACACTGTTAACAATAACAATAACAATTGAAGCAGACAAGATGCTTGAAAGTGTCAAAAGTGAGAAGTAGGAAAAATCTATAAATTATTTCTTATAATGTACTAAATGCTGTATGTGTTACAGAAGCAACAACAAAAGCAACAACAGAAGCAATAACAAAATATTAATTTTATAAAGCAAATAATGTAATCCTATGTGTATTACTCTAGGTAACTAGAACTTTAGGAAACCTATAATTGGGAAGAACATGAATTCCAATTCCCAAGAGCATCCTGAATTTATGGAGTTGGAGAAATAAATCATTAAAATCCCTTGTATCTTTCTGTCTGTGATACTGGGAGGTTCTGCTCAAGGTAGGTTCCTCTCACCTCATGAGGTTTGAAAGACAAAACCAAGAATTTCAATGGATTACAATACCATTGTATGCAGGGAAAAAAACAAATAGGGACAAAGGGATCTTTATACCTATATTAAGGCCTAGATATTAAGGTACATCTGCAGGACTGTACTGAGACATGCATGCTTGCCAGGCTGCCTGACATCTGGGTGAGAGCTGATGCAGCTGCATAGCTCTTGGTGCAGTGATAAAGTACCCCTCAGCAAGGCCCGACACGCTTTTTGAACTGATTTGGCAAGAGAAGGGCACACAGAGCTTGTTCATTTCCATCTATGCCTGCCAGCATAGGCGCCCTCTTCACAGGCACTTCTACCTACCTTCTTTTGAAATTGGTAAGACTAAAGCATCTTTGAGTACCAATGGGATTTCAGCACCCAGTCAGGGGCCTCAGTATCTCAAAAGCAATTTACAGACATGAAACAGACAAATGGCCATAGGAACTAAGTGTTAAAGAGGTTTTTCTTTTCTATCCAGAGCAGCATTGTTCACTGAACAGTTTTTGGCAACCAATCTCTAGCCTTGGCAGGAAGGCTTTACACTGACAGCTTCAGCTTGCATGAACCTCATGTACCTGCCAAAAGCTTTTAGGCAAAGACCTAGATTTGCATTTCTTTAAATATAATATGTAAGTCCAGGATTTTACATATATTTTCTTAGTTTACATGAATCTGAAAAACAGAAGAAGAGAAAAATATATCAAGCCAAATAAAAAAAGGAACGGTGTGAGACTCCAGTACTTTTTGGGGTCAGACTGAGCCCAAAAGTGTTTTGCTTGTCTTTTTTCTCACATGTGGATTATGAGACATACATAAAAATCTTCCCCATACAAACTTTTCCAATGCAAATCAGAAAACTGTACAACATTTTCAGAAAGTGTTCACATCTGTTTTATTTATTCACCACTATAAGCCACTACTAGAAGTATTTTCTGTCCCTCTGAAGCAGCAGGAGAAGAGAAAGTATACAGGAGCAAAACTACTGTCCAGGGAAAAAGCACAGTCCAAAATGGTGTGACTTCAGGTAGCAAGATGGCAAATCTAAAAATCTGGTAGTCAAAAAAAGAAAAAGAAAGGAACACTTCATATTTCCTTGCCAGCTGAGACATCCTGTAGTGAACAGGTAAGACTGACTGTACCTTGTTGAATTTGGGGTGAATGGAGTGATATGTGCTACGTGCACTGTGTAAGACAGGAGACTGTGAATGAGCCCCTTCTCATCTTGACTGAAAGCTGGAAACTGGTTGGCACTTCCCAGAATATGGTCATGCAGTGACTCTGTGTGCTCCTGAGCAGGCAGAGACAGCACACTGGGGTCAAGTCTTTACTGCATGGGGCCAAACTACAAGCTAACTGCAAAGTGTAAAGCAACACTGGTTCAGCAGAACTTCTCAGGACCTGAGGGGCTGTACAAGCTCTCCACTGCACTCTGGAAAAGTGCCTACACAGAGATGGTGAGAGCACCTGAGCTAAATTAGCTTGCATTACAGATTAGAAATACTGGTGTGCAACAAATATTATTACAGCTTTCCTCCAGTCAAAGCATCCCTACTGCTCAGCCCCAGGAGTGCTACCCATAGGATTTATGTTTTGCACTGATGTTTCTAAGGGCATAATTTAATAAGTGGGAGAGGAAGAGAAGAGGAGTCTTTTTTGTTTGGGCTTTTGGAGTTGTTGCTTAGTTTGTTTGGTTTTGGTTTTTTTCTTAGAATCAATCTTCTCTCAGGTTTGCAGAAGCAAAAGAGGTCTTTTTGCTGGAAGTTACACCATGCTGTTTTCATACTTCCTTGTAGAATAAGTTCTATGATATAATTTTTATATATTTCAGTAAATGTTCCATTGCTACAGACTGTGACAAAATAAAAATGTAAACCCCATCCAGCTGTTAGCCTCTAAAATGAAAGATATTTCTAAAGCTCATAATTTATAGATTTCAAAGTTCATAATAATTAGGGTTATTTCCTGTTGCTGCAGAAATAGAATGAACCTTTAACATTTTACTAGAAGTTTCCAGTTATATGGAGAACTGTCCAAAAGCCCTAAAGTTCCTTAAAACAGTGGAGTTTAATGCCTGAAACCGTAACACAGATGAAGAAGTAAAATCAGCAGATGCTTATCTATCCCACAAGCAGTTCTGCTCACACACTTATTTCCACTTTTTTAAATGAAGAGGAATGCAAATTAGTTCTTTTAAGCCATTACTCTCACCTTTATTACAAGATAAATCTTCTCTACCTCTATACTGTAGCTCTCTTGTATTTGCTTAGTTACTTTAATAGAAGCCAGACTTGATTTTCTTTTTCCTTTTTTTTTTTTTTTTTTTGTTGTTAACTGGGATGAGAAAGTACCTGAAATTATTTTATATTCTTCTATAGGTCAATTTTTGAAACATGCAAATGTCAGACAGGCACACTACTCTTGTCAGTACCTCTGCCTTGGTAGCAGAGATTTTTTTTCCAGTTCACATCTACGTTTACTGCTCATGCAAAGTAAATATTTGCACCAGCCTGTCTCAAGCTGATCAGGGTTCCCTACCAAAACAAAGTTCACTATACTGGATGGAGATGTTTAGTGGAAGAGCTCATTTCATAGACTGTGTACAATCGAAATAGTAGAAGACTCGTTGAAGCTCCCACCCAGACTCCTAAGATGTCCCTGGAACCATGGAGGACAACTCCCACTGCAAGAAAATAGACAGACTGAGTCTTGTTTCAGAAGTGCCTTTTTATCTCAGCTGCAGAGGGATCGCAGTCAACCAGCTGAGACTGAAATACACAGAATTTTTAAAGGGTATATAACAAGAAGTTGTTACTGAAAACACAGCTTTCAGCCTGTCAACTTCTTTTGAGTAACCTAACTTGCTCATACTTAGTACAGGACTATGTAAATAAAATTTGCCTAATGTTTTACTGAATTAGTTTGGTGTTTGGCTGGCAGGAAGAGCGAGCTGTGCCCACCTGGACACAACAAATGGAAATAGCATGCTTCAAACTGAGTCTGAACACTTACTCATTTAACTCCTTCCAGATGAAATCACAGACACCATGAGCAGAAAAGAGCTTTGCATGCAATGTAGCACAAAGAACCACAGGAATCCTCTAAAGCTACTTAAAATTCTTTTAAAATTAAAATAACTCATTTGAAGTAAATACCTCCTGAAATATTCCTAAAGCTCTTCAGGTATTTGTTATTATACTTCATACAGTCTTACCTAAGTTCAAAAAACTTCTGATAGAGGTCTACAGCTATAAACAAGGGTATCTTAGATTAATCCAGGTAAAGAATATTGTCTTTTCTTCACAGTGCAATGAGTACAAACTGCCTGGAAGCTGAAGTAATAGCTGCAGTTTATATGAGGCAGCCACAGAGAGGAGGAAATACAAGACTCATTGCTAGAGAATTGTATAGGTCCATGTTAAAAATGTCTAAACAAGTGAAACTTCCTTGATTTTGTTGAAAATGCTGTTGTTGCAGGGCAAGTTACAGTGATGAAATCACACTGCACAGCTTCAAGGTTACTTTTTGATTTTAAGCTTTTCTTAGGTTTTCCCTTTTCTCCAAAACTAAAAAGAAAAAAAACGGGGGGGAAAGAGGCTGTTTCCCATAATACTCAGCAGCTTTTAAATGTCCTGCAGCATTGCAATAACATAATTAGTATGACATTAAGATAATTTCTTTACCCAAGATGATTTTGATTTGACTTGCTGAAGCTACTGCTAACTTTTCAAAAATTTTAAACCGACAATATCAATCAAGAGAGCAACGTTATTTTTAACTTGACCAAAAAAAAACTCCCCTTGGTGGAGAGTGAGTGCAAGGATGATTTGGCACAACTAGCTTATACATATAACTACTCTTATTTTAACAAGCATATCTATACATGTATGAGCTTGAGTGTAATTTGTAAACAACAATTTCCAAGAAAATTTTGGCTTTGAACATTTTGTTATTTTATTCACAAAACGTAGACATTACAACTCACTGCTAAAAGAGAATGCTATATTAGCCTTTGGAAACTTCTATATAAGGAGCACAGTTTCATGTCATGTATGAATTTCAGTGAAGCTGCCACAGTCTAATGAACTAGTGTTTTAAAACTCAAGGAGTTTTTGCACCAATATCATTGCACTGATTGCCTTGTTTTTGAAAGAAAAAAGGGATCTTTCAGAAGAAAGAAACAAATTTCACACACTTTCACAATATTGCCTGACACTATAAGCTGCATTCTTATTTTGGCTGTGGTGGGATAAAGCCAGAATGATTCCCTTGTCTTCAGTACAGTTACACTAGAAAGCGAGGTGTTTCTGAGGAAAGAATTTCATTATAAAATCTTTAGACACAGCCTAGAAATTTAGAGACAGAAAAGATCTTAGAGAAGACATTTGAGTGATCACAGTTTAAATTAAATAATACTTATAAAGAGAGCTGTTATACTTGTTATTCTGATTATGGCAAGAATCTCATGGAATTCTGAGAGAATCACAGAATATGATCTCTATCACAAGGGAACATTTTTTCCTTTTTCCATTAGCAGTCTAACAAATGGTGTCTCTCAGATGCTGCCAACATCATGACATATCTTCCTGAAATTACATGATCACATTGCAAACATTTTAGATTTGGTACAAAATCTCATGGTTCTGGTCCCTGTTCTGTCACTGCATTTTATTCTATGACTCCTTCATATATGCAAACCATCCTTCCCTCCACAAGCATAAACCAGCACTGGATTAGTGGTTGCCCATTGGATCAGTAAACAGGCCAGTGTAAATCCTGGTTTGGTCATTTATGTTTTGCCGATCACCAGCAACTGAACAGATGTTTTAAAAGGCAGATGTGGCAAGAATGAGAATCACTTCAGCTAAATTATGAATTATACTTAAATTATTCATATGAACTAGCTGTAAACTATCATTTAACAATATTGATCAGAATGGAGAAGAAAGTAGATTCATCAAGACTGCAGTGCAAATAAGGCCCAAAATAGGCTAATGCCCTGATGTTACCTTTTCTCCCAACAATGGTGGTTTTTTTTTTTATACTGTCAGGAGGTGTATCCAACCAGAGAAGAAACTCCAAGTACCTGTAAAAGGAAAAATAGTTTGGGGACATAGTTTGCTGTTTTACAAGAGGTCTGCTTGATATCTCTTCCATGATCCACTAATGACTCTGTGTAAAGATAAGCATAAAAATACCTGAAAATCACTGACTTGTAGGATCTGCTAAATAGCTAAATGAGCTATTTCTCCTCCAGAAGTGAAGAATTTTTTCAGAATGTTTCAAAGAAATTAACATCTTTTTTAAGAACTCCCTTTTTTTGATGCTGTGTCTAAAACAGAACCTTTCTTACTTTTTATATTTCCCTAATAGGCTCATTGCAAACTTGTAAAATATTTACAGGGACAATACAAGCAGATCAAGCTTTCAGAATGTTCTGGACATGCTATGAATGACCAGGTTTTTTGCTCAGCAGCAAGGCAGATTAGATTATAATATTAGATTATATCTAAGGACAGGCACTGAGGGGAATCAAGAGCTAGAACTTGAGTGTTCCCACACAAACTTGCCATTTCAATCCCATAAAGATGGTAGAAAAATAAATTACAATAGCACCTATTAGACAATAAATTATTTACAAACCACAGCACCTCCCACAGGGCCAGAAGTTTTAACAAAAACATTGAAAGTGTCACTGTCATACTTTCTCTATATCAGTAAAAATTACACGCAATGTGCTAGTCTGATTAATTTTGAGCACTCCTACTCCTCATAATCTTTAGCTTGTTGCCTGTTAAAGCAGTAAGTTAGTCATAGATTTTTATTGAGACAATATTCTTTAACCTTTATAGAGATGAGCAGATACTTTGGAAGTATCTACTATCCACAGCAAAGACAATAATTTGCATTAACAGTTACTTTCATTTCTGTTGGTGAGGCTTTGAGATTATGAGTGGATTGAAACACATCTTTGGCCACCAATTTATATATGCACTTTTTGGCATTCCAGCTCTTGATTGTGTAAGCAGTAAAAATATTTAGGGATAAGTATTTTTTTACACCAACAGATTGTAAGAGGAAAAGAGTTACACACTAGATTTCTGTTCATAGCAGTGCCTCTTGCGGAATTTCAGTGCAGAACCACAGCTTCACTGAACAGATCCACCCACAGCTTTCTCCCAGGAATTTCTTATCCTTTCTCTCAGGACTAGGTTCCTTACATAAACTATTCTGACAATGTTCTTTGGACTCATCTGGTCACATAATGGGCGAGTTCCTTAGAGGCCTTTTTCAGCTAAGGGAGGGATCCTCCACAGGTCAAGAATGTCTCACTTTGACTAAGGACATGGCAGGGAAATGCAGACAAACCTCCCCACACTCTTTGAGGTTTCTAAGTGTTTATATTACCTTGGGAGCAGTAGGACCTCTTCTCACCTGAAATTTACCACAGAGCACCACTCCAGAGGAGTGAAAGAGGACTTACTTATTCAAATGAAGGCAGCAGTCTTATTGCTGCTATTCTCTCCAAGACATTCTTGGATGTCTTCAGGGCACAAAACTGCAAAGAATAAACTCTGCAAGTATTCTTAAATGGAGCAACCTGTCTTTCCAAGAAGTCTCTGAACAGGCATGTGTCACAAATAATAATTTTACATGCTCCACTTTACCTTAGTTGTCAAAAAGCCATTTCCTCAAAACTAAGACTGTAGTTTGGTTTAGAATAAAGACACTTGAAAAAAATCTTTTATTTTTCCAATACATACAACTTAATCAAGAGATCCAATTAAAAAAAAAAAAAAAGTACTAATTAAGTTGAAAATCATAGCAACATTTTTATAGCTCTTGGAATTGATTAAACATATGCAAATTGGTATTTGCAAATGCCTCAATACTTACAATGAAATTCAAAATGTTCTTTTAGTCCAACAAGCTTCAATATTGAAATCTGCCTAATACATTACTCTTTAATGCAATACTTAATGATTTTTTTACTTTTTACCGCTACTTCCCAACAAGAAAGAAATGCAGTTCTGTATTGCCCTCTCATTGCTTTTTTAATATTTCTATGTTCTACAAGATGACTGCAAGGTAGGATGATAAGTTCAATGGTCAAATGTGTCCAATTTCCTCACAGAAGGATAACATCTACACCTACCATTCCTTTGTGCAGATGTTGTGCTGAAATATTAAATAAAGACTTTACAACCAGTGTTCTATGATATATATTGTAATCTGTGTAACTCTTTTAATGAAAACCAATAAGTATTTTAACAAAAATCAGTAATTTAAAAATGGCCCAATGTCTATTGACTCTCTAAGAAATAAGGTTTTTCATTTCTGCATAATGGATCACCACCCACTTCTGCTTAAATGGACGGAGGTAGTGCCATCAAAATCTTGACATTGACTGTTTCTGAGTAACAGAGCTTTCCTACTCAGAAAAAAAAAAAAAAAAAAAAAAAAAAAAAAAAAAAAAAAAGATATTATACTGATTATCTAACTGACATTCCTATGAATCCAAAGATTAAAAAATTGAGAGTGCAGTTATTCAGGGAAATTCTCATTAAAAAATTATTTTTTTCTTCTAAATTAAGAACCTCAGAATTTAGCTTCCTAATGGTCAAGGTCGAGCTTGAAAAGATTTCTGTGGCCAGATATCACACAATTTTAATTATGTGTACATCTTAAGGCAGATCTAGTCTAAAATATAAATAATTCCACTAAAATAAAATCTACATTAAATTCTGTTGAAATGGAGCAGCAGTCAGATCCTTAACCTGGTGACAGAATATTTTTCCATTGGATATTAAAGGTGTTTCTGTTACATTCCTGTTGCTTCTAGTGTAACATTATCTCTGGTGAAACTGTGGGAGGTGTTGTTACAGCAACAGGTGTTGATGTTATAAATCATAAGCTACTGATGTCTAAGAAATCAGGACGAAATTTTCAGCAAAAGCAGAGACCTAATATATGAAATGTCTTTAAGACATATTTAGTGGGGAGAGAAAAAAACTTGCTATGTGACTCTTTTCTGCACCATGTGTGCTTTCGTCTAGTGGCACCTCTCTGAGTTTTTCAAGGAAGGATCTGTCCTTGTGAACATCTCTTCTTAAGGAAATTGATGTATCTTCCACATTTTTTGGCAAATAAATCACCCAGGGGCAATGCTAGGAGACTAAATATTGCTGAGTTCCTTAACAAGAAGCCAGATCATCAGGACAGCATTATCTGTGACTTTTCTACAAAAAGGACAATGGCAATATTCAAATAAGCCCTAGAGGGAGAAAATGTAGAGATTTATGCAAGCCAACACTCATTTGAAGAAAGGAAGGAAGAAATAATAACTGCGCTGTAGGGCTCTGATAAACTCAGAAGGACTAAACAGCAAAAAATACATAAAGTAAAGTAAACTTGAAGAAAAGATACAGATTTATATGACTGCACAAAGTCTGTGCTAAATTTTGCAAATAAGAGATTAGACAAGATAAACTTATGCCCAGTATTTTAGATTTTTATTATAAATAAGTTTATTTGGGCTTTATTTCCATTGTCCATGAACAAATTTTTATAATAATTTCAATTTCACTATTGACTTAACATTCCTAGTTCAGACATTTAATTTCTTATGACATATTGCCATCACATGCTTTGATAAATGACATTTCAAGAATCTTATATGTGAGATACATGCTGCAACCTGTAGATCTTTTTTTAAAATGAAATTTAAAAAAAAATTATTTTAGCACATGCAGAACGCTCTAAAAAAATCCAAAACCTTTTTAAAAAGCTCTTTTAATCCCTAACCTAAAGCTACTTCCCTAGTGTGTATATATATATATACACTAGCATATATACAGACAATTTTTTACAGACAATTTATTATCCTCCCCATGAAAACAAAAAGTATTTGAACAATGAAAAAAATTCTGAATAAAATAAGGTGAAGGTTGTATTATTTTTTTCATGTTCTGGGACTATCTCCTGTAAATACTTGATTATTAAACTGGTACATCTGGGAGAGGAATGAGAAAGGGAGTTTTTATTGCTATTTTTTTTCCACACACTTGAAACTTGTCTAGAAGTTAACTATGACATTATTGAAATATCTCAGAAAATCCAGAATAATTGTTTTTACAGTATTATAGGTCTGGAAATAAATCAAAGTTCTCAAAAATTTTCCAAGTAAAATCTTTTACTTCTTCTTGATGCAACTGAAAATTGTTCTATAAAGCTATCAACCCTTCCCTCTACTCTCAAAATGACCTATCTAAAAAATAAGAACAGTAGGATAGTTTGATTAGATACCTAGAAATATCAACAGAAGAGCCTTGATAATTCCACACAGAATTAGAAAAATACCCTCTTTCAGAATCAGGATTCTAACAAACATTGTTTCCATGTTTACTAAATATTTTCATTTAATTGAAAAGAATATCGTATTTTGGCTATTACAATGAAAGTTTAAGGATCACATCCTCTCCAGATATACATTATTCTATGAAGCTCAGCTGGCTTCAAATGGATCATACCAAGATCTACATTGCAATGATGAAAATCCTAACCAGGTTAAGCTCCAAGAATCTATGCTGCTTAACACATTCCTTGCAGGGTGATCTCGGCTTCTCATGAACACACAGGGCCTCCCCATTCACACCAGAAAAGTAGAATGCACATAATTTGACATGGGTAAAGTCCTACTTGCACTGGAAAAGAGGTGTATCAGACCAGGATTTCAACCTATGAGCAGAGCTTAGCTATCTGCCTAGATATGCTGCCATACCAAGTCCTGTTCTTGCTGGCTGCCACTGGGATGGATTCAAGAATTAACCAGAACCATCTAACAAAATGGCAAAGTCTACTGTGCTTTTCTTTGCACTGCAATTTAGACTGCCCATTTGTCTTTTCCCTCTTTTTATCACACGGAACTTCCCAGGCAATAAATACTGTCCTGTGAATAGTACCCATCATGTTTAACTTACACAAGGGATAAAACTGCATATATTATTTGCCCATACAACATGCAAGGTATGTGATGGAATAAGAGGTAAGATTGAACAGACACTGTCAGAAAAGGACCATCTGAAAGCTATGGATGACCCTTCAGCATCTGCAGAAATCAGGCAATTGTCTGACTTGACCTGGGTATCACCAAGAAGTTTAGAGAAACTGCTCACTAAACAGCTGCTTTTGCTTCTTTCTGGGTAGGTAAAGAAATCTCCTCTCTCCTAATACAAACTATACCAAGTCATATCTGTTGCACCATGGCTTAAATTCTCATTCATGCCTAAACTCAAATCCTGTTTGAGATCATTCTAGTAGAGCAAATGAAGTTTCCAAGGCCACACACAGTCAGTCTATTCATAAAAAAAAAAAATACATGAATAAAAGCAGATTCAATGACTGATGTCTTGGTGACAATTTGTATAATGTTAATCTTGATGTGTTACTGAACAGTTTCATATTTAAGAAAATTTGCTTTTGACAGCAATATTTCAAATCTAGTAAAGAGCTGATTACAATGCTTAATATTTCCTTAAATTTGAAAATAATTCTAAGTAGAAGACAATAATTAAAGACACGTTTTATTGCACAGACTTAACAATGAATTAGATACAAACCTGTAATATTAACAGTGTAGGAGTTAATGAAATTCAGTCACAGGAAAAGATGAAAGAGCCCATTCTTCTATCTATTCTGTTATAGGAAACATAAGGGAATGAAAAGCTTACTCTATTGAGTGAGAGAAGGTTGTTAGAAGACAAACAACTTCCTGCAATTTCACCAGAGAAAACAAATCAGAAAAGGAGCTACTAGGGAGCTTTCTGTAGCAATAGTAGGCACAAAAGAAAAAAAAATCTGTGAAGACAAAGATAAGATTCAACCAAATACTTCACTCCAAACTTTCTTACCAAAAGCTTTGTGCCACCAGCAATATGGATGTTGAAGAAAATACGTCTTCATTTAAAAATAAAAAAGCTTTCATTCTTTAATGCTTTTCACATGAGAGCTTGCCAAATTTTTCTCAGAGAGGATTTTCATGCAGACAAATGGAACTTCTCTTTCTTCTTTAGTCAACCAACATTCCTAATGAATAAAGTAGCAATCTCTATATTTCTAACACCTTTAATCATTTCAGGATGCCAGAAAAGGTCTAATTCAGCATTTTTCATATGTCTTTTTATCCATAGATTACAAGGAAAATTCCTCTCCTTCTTACAAGTTCCTTTTCATTGTATATTTCAGTACTGTTCTAAATCTCCTGGTACCTGCCTTTATATTCACTTAATGATTTGTTTAATCACTGCAGCTGAATTTCCTTTCAAGACATCCTTCTCTGACATTGCTCCAAGACAAAATGTCATAGAGGCTGCCACATAGTATAGCAAATCTCTCAAAAATTATTAAAATATCAGCTGCCCAGAACTTCTCAAGCACTTCAAATTCACTCACTAATTCTTCCAGTTGCCCATGGCTATTCACTCCTTCCTTCCCCTATAAGCAACATGGCCAGCTTCCAGATGTATTATCCAAGCATTTCTCAGGAGCCAGAGGTATAATATTTTGTTCAGAACAGTGAGTGGAACAGTGACATACTAGACTTCATTCTATCACCTGTTCTATGAAATGAGACAAGGGTATCCATTCCGAGAAACCTACTGCTGTCAAGATTTACACACCAGTTTACGTTCACACACGGTAAGACATCCCATTGGCTCTTCTAATGCTCCCATGCATCAAATCAAGATAAGTTTAAGCTCTTGAGGATCAGGGTTTCATAGCTGAGTTTAGGCAGGCTCAGAACATCATGAACTCCAGCTTCAATAGGGGTGGCAGGACAGATGTGTGACTACTCTTCAGCTGCCCCAGTTTTTGATTCAGTTTCATAAAATGTGGATTTTTACAAACTGTAAGCCTTAATCCAAAAGAAAAATAAAACAAGAATTATACTACTTCATTGAATGCAATATTTAGGTGTGATATAGGAGTTATTTTGCTCAGAAAAACAGAAATTTTTATAGTGGTGTGGAACATTCACACACATATATATATGTGAGTGTGAATATATATATGCATATATATAAATATATATATATATAATAAATATGCAAATAGTAATATTAAGATATTGTTACCTTTCTGTGTACAGAAAGGCAACATAGATAAACGATTGAAAGCAATTGCAAAATGTTTGTGTATTTCTTAGAAGCTAGAAGACCTTGTTTTCTTGTATACTTATGTGTGGATCTGTGCAAAACTGCTGTGGATCAGTTGCTGCTATCTTTCAATTAGGTCATTTTAATTTGAAAAATTTTTAATATTCCTCCCATGGTGAGAATTCAGCCCATCTGGGAAAAGTAGAATAGAATTGTATCTGAATCTTTTTGATTTAATATTTGATTTTGTGTTTTGCTACATACACACAAAGACTTACACACAGACTTACACACACAAAGCAATTTGGCTGGTTGTTTGTTTGTGTATTGTAATGTACAAAACCTCTCACTTTACTGTCATATAAATCCAGTATTTGATAATCAAGTGCCTTGATTAATCATATCACCATTTCAGAGCTACTCGCATAATTCAAAAACACAGAAGAAATTGATTCTCTAGTTGTTCTCCTCTTTCCATGGATAAGAGAAACCATGACTGCAGGAAGAAGGCAATGAGTTGAGTAAATAATTAAACAGGGCTCTGAAACTGAGGGTCAGTAGAATGAGAAGAGCATGAACCAAATTCAGCTGAATTTACAGCACTGTAAGCTCCTTGAAACACTGTTATCTCTGTGCCTTTTTTTGAGAGCCCCAGAGGAAGAATAACCATGTTTCATTACTTTGTTTTGCAAATAGAGGGAGGTGCTAGCTCACAAATAAGAAATAGATCTAGAAGGTGCAATAGATCTAAAGTTGCTACAATACAGGAAAATAGATATTATTGTGAAGAGATCAAGACCATCCATCTTTCTCCAGTCAATTTCTGCAGATGCCTCCTAATTTAAAAAAAGAATGTCAGATTCAAATGCTTTGATGAGAATTCCTTATCTATCAAAGCTTGGGTCCCTGATTAGCCAAATACCTGTGCCAGATGCCCAGCTGCTACAAATTCATGGAATTACCCTGATTTAAACGTGTCAATGAGATGACCAGTTCTTTTAAGTGTACAGCTCAACTCCTTCTACCCAGAGGTTTGGGTTTTCTCCTTTCTTTCTTAAGAAAGAATTTTTGAAAAGCAAAGTGTGTACAAGTGCTATGGTGAAATATGATTTAAAATCAAAGTAGTGTTGAACCTACTCCAAACAGATAAAAAATCTTAAGTCTGCTATGCAGTTCATAAGTTTGTTCTCAGAATAATAGTGTCAGGTTTCTCTCACATATGGAGATATGTATGTTTCCACAAGTAAGAGGTGGAAAATAATAGTTGGAAATTCTCTCTGTCATCTTTCCAGTTTACAATCAATGTATCTTTCAACAACTGAAGCAACAGGTTTCCATTTCTGTCTTTTGCTTTAGAGTCACACCTTTGTTTTGTGAATGGCATATAATATTTCTACTTCAATCATCAGAATTACTTCAGGAGTTCATTTTGAAGTTGAAGCTTGACACTGTCTAGGAAATTCCAGCAGAGCAACCAAAGACAACCTAAAAAACTATTTCATCCAAGTGGAGGTGGTACCTCTCGTAGTGGAAAAACAATTAATTTTGAATGACTGCCAAAACACTGAAAAAGAGAAAGGAATTTCCCTGTCCTGTAACTTCCTATCTAGAATTTAACAGACAGGTAACAGAAAACCAATATGTCACCAAAAGCTTTAGTTTTTAGTTTAGACTAAAAACAAAAACTGAAAACAGAAAGAAAACCAAAATATTTTCCAGAGAGAAGAGAGTAAACATGATAAAGAGTTGATCCCACAGGTTTGTGGTACTAGTAACTAGTTTTTCAGTTTGCATAATGACATTAATAAGTTCTTGCTGCTGCAACAAGCATGTCAGGAAATGTTTTTTCACCTAGAGGATCTGCCAAAGCCCAAGCCACACATAGAAAAACTGCTTAGTCATTGCTTCAAATCAAAAGGGTTTGACATGTATGAGATTCAGGAACAGGAAATACAGCACAACAGGTTCAACATCTGAAAAGTCTGACCCAGGGAAAATGCATGTACACATTCCCATGGGACATGGGAACTCATCAAGCTCTGGATCTGTGTATGTCATGTGTGTGTGCATCACAACATGAAAAGAGACAGGCTTTCTCTATTCCTTGCAGCAACATAGCTCTGCCAGTTTGACTGAAAGAAGAGTTTGTGAATTTTCTCAATGTTACCAACCAACATTGGATCCCAGGGAATATTAAAAAATGCCCAAATATTACTAGCAGACACAGAATTCAGCTGACTTTTTCAATAGCTTTCCCAAACAATATTTCAGAGCTGTTTTAAAGCTTTCATTTCCCTGTGACAGCTAACCTTTAGAACTGAAACTGTGCAAACAATTTCAGTGTAACTGCAAGGAAAACTTAAACTTTCCCCCCACACATGAGCATGATGAGAAATACCACCCTTAGACTGAGCTCAGGCAAAACCTGGTGGCTTATCCCAAGTGGTTGCAAGAATCAAGTGCTGGATTGCCCATGCAGTTCCTCGAAGAGAGACTTTGCAGAGAATTATCTTGTATTAGAACTTTTTGTCTGTGATCGATTTAGTGAAAATACAGGCTCAGGAATACATTCACATATATGTATCTCTTAAGACATAGTTTGAAGTGCTGCCAATGGCATAATTAAGTTTAACATCCCACCTGGACTACAAAGAAGACTCTCACACAGTTACAATGAAGGCAATGCTGTAAATACTCCATTAAACTCTCACAGAGTCACAGGAAGTGTTACTGCATAGATTCTGTTTATTGCTCTGAACCTCCATGAAATTCTGTCCCAAGATAAAACTCACACAGGTACCAGGGAAAGAAAAAAAAAAAAAAAAAAAAAAAAAAAAAAAAAAAAAAAAAAAAAGAAAACAAAACTTGGAGATCTGCCTATTTGAAAGTAATCTGCCCAAAATTTATTTGAACAAAATCTGAAGGAAATTAAATTCAGGGGCATTTTAATTGATGTCAGAGAGCTATTTTTTTTTCAAGATGATGTTGAGAAATGTAATTTCTAGCAGTGAAGATCACAGAGATCTCTTAAGAGCAATAGATAAAGAAATGAGGTGCCTGTGTGACCATTGTTTCATTAATGAATTCAGATTTAAAGGTGCTTTACATCATTTGATTAAAACTGAATGAGAGAGAACTGAAAAATTCTTTGGTTTGCTGACAAATCATTTGGAAAAATAAAAAGTACAAACTAGTTATTCAGAATGCTTTTCAGATCTGTAGCTATTTATAAGGTATTATAAAGCTGATTTGCCAAAAACATAGCTATTTTAAATTTCCTGCAAAATGAAGTTATGACATCAAACATGAGAAGAAGGTAAGAAGGAAAAGGGGTACGTGAATTTTTATGATCATATGAAAAGCCTCAGTTTTGTCTAATCCTCAGCCTGTTTGTAGAATTAAATTTTGCTGGAGATCATAAAGTTTTTGTTATGACCCTATATTTTTCCCCCTCTTTTTTGTTTTTCTGTGTTTCTAGTTGTGGAAAGGAAAAGAAAATCTGGAGATTCTCATGAAACTTACTGCACTGTTTCACAAACAAAAGGATCAAATTAATATCAGATGTGGAAAGGAGCAGCAATAAGGATGTGAATGGGGATGCAGTCTCCTACACCTGGTTTGAATTTTGTTGCACTCTACTTATTCAGATACACAACCAAAACTATTTCACTGTGAAGAACTCAAAAAAAAAGAAAAGAAATTTGTTCAAGAGGGATTACCTTTATTTTAACTTTGTACTGTTACAAAGCTAGCCAGAGGTAGGACCTCAGGTAACACACTAATATTCATTGTATGACAAAAAGATAGGGAGACGACCAAGTCATCATTAACAGTAATTTGAAATAAATAAGATCTTCAAATGAACATTTATGTATATCATTTTTTATCATTTATTTCTCTGGTGTATGTAAGTTCTAGCTCTGGACCACCTCTGATAGAGTCAATACAGGTAGAAATAAATAAAGAAAATTAAAAAAAAAAAAAACCAAAACCCTAGTTTCAGCTTCCAGAGCTGACTGTGCTTCAATTACAAAATCTTGTAAAATCCTCCTAAAAATCTTTGAAAAGAAAACAGAGAAAAAGTAAAAGGAAGCAATCTTTGTGACTTAGCTCAATAATCTACTGATCTGCCTTATGTCTCTTTTCCTGCTTTCATGACTTTATAATGGTTGTAACAATTTTTCAAACTGAGCCTTATTATACCTGCTGTTAATAGCGATTTCCTGTAGTTAGTTTATTTGCCAAGGTTTTTTTACACTACAAAATGTTGTGCCTGTGAAAATAGACCTGAACAAAGCTCAATAAAATGATTGAAACTGCTGATGAATTAGAATACCTGCTGATCAGCAGAAAACATGTTTATTTGTTATTGATCCAGACTCTTTACAGTCAAATCTGATTAGTTTAAACTACTTCAAATTAAAAATGGATATTCCATTTGAAAGAATAGATTTCCCTTTGGATGCCTAAACAGATACAGTGTTGCATTTGCCAAGATATACTATTCAAAGCTGAACTGTAAGGTGACAAGACACAGTGGCTTTTGTTCCAAACTATCAAATGCCAAATCCAATTCTATTCTCTTTTTAACAAAACAAACTGCCCACTTCACAGTAGAGAGCATTCCAGTATAGTTGCTTTGTGTGCCTTTATCCTGCGTCACATTTGTGAACTTATAGTCAATCAGAAGCTCTGATGTACTCCCAGATGGATAAAACTGTTCTGTGAGTATTGCAAATTGATGATGAAATTTGCTGAACAAGTTTCTTTAGTTGGCAGCGTTGTAATTACTGCCTACCAAGGTCTGGGCCATGAATGGGAATTACTTTTTGAAAAGACTTTTAATCCAAACTTCAAAGTTATCATGGAGTCAGGTAGAAGATAAACATAGCTCAGTTTAAGAGAATAGCTAGGAAGTAACATGTCATTTATTATTAGAAGCAGGTGTGGTATCTCTTGAAAGCTCTGGGTTTGTTTTGTTTTTTTTTTTTCCTGGGTGTTTGGCGTCAGCATGCTGACATGTCTAGTTTATAGTAATGAAAGTGCTTCTTCATCTCAGCTCACCAACTTTCAGGCTGTTATGGAATCCTGCCAAAGTTTAGTGTGCACTGACAGATTCAATCTATCTCAGAACTAACCTCGTTTTAGCCTTATTACTGTCTGCACCACTAGATTGATGAAATAAAAAAGAGGAAGTCTTCTATAGACTTGCAAATGAAAGAAGATGTCCTTTATCACCTCTACTCCTGAGTTTTCCACCCTATTCTTACATAACTGTGTAAAAAAAATTCAAATGCACTATACTTTAAAAAATATTTTTAAAAATATTAAAAATATTTAACTCTTTCAGCCAAGATTTTCTGCCATCTACTTAAACCTAGAACATTTTTTCTCTTTAAATCATCATTATTTTCATAGATCTTATAAAAAAGAGGAAATACTGCAAAATTACTAGGGCAAACTTGGGAGAGAAATGTGACAATACCTTCCCTGCTTCTCTGACTCAAAGATCACATCTGCTGATGGTACATCCCTGTAGCAAACTTCATCCCTTACCCACCTGTGTGTGATACAACATCTAGGATAATGTTCAGAAGTCAAAAATATTTCTGTACAAGCACTCTTCAGATATTCATGCCTACCTGTTTGGAACTACAGGGTCTATTGTTCCTTTTGGTTATAACACCAACAGGCCAAAAAAGCACAACTCCTATACTTGGACTGTGCAGCTGTAATGTAAATCTGATCTTGCTCAGGTCTTCAAGTGCTTGGAGGAAAAAAGGGAGAGTTTGGGGGTGAAAAAAGGGACAGAATGCAACCCACTAGTCCACTCATCTCCCACAACATACATAGACAAGTCTTAAACAGTGCCAGAGGAACAATTTCTCCTTCTATAAAAAAGGTGTCTATGCACTGAGGAAAAAATGAATCACCAAATTTGACTCTTATTGACAGATGTCTGTTTATCCTAATATTGCTGTAACTCTTCTTAGCATTGTGTTTGCTTAGACAGCAGACAGTAAATAACATTATAGACACTATGAGAAAAAGATGACCATATTATTTAAATGTGAGGACTTGATTTTTAAAAGCAAAAGCAGATTTACAGTAGATTGTAGTCATGAAATGAATGGGCCATATGAAAAAACAGTAATGATAGTTTTAAATCTACTTGATCTTGCCTTTAAGATTCATGGTTTTACTTTAATAGCCAAACTCCCAAAGAGACAAAAAATTAAATGACAAACGCTGAATTTATTTAACCATAGTGAATCTGTCTGTATCTTTCATAAAATATTCCTTACAGCAAAGAAATTGGATGGAAAAATACAGAAATTAAAAAAAAAATATTTTGCCCAGCAGCTTGTGCAAAAAGATATAATTTTCTTCTCTAGACTGATAAATCATTCTGGCTTAACCTCATTCTTTGGCAGGAACTCATGAGTGACCTGAACCTGATGCTGCAAAGACTGCTCAAATCTGAATATTCAGAGAAATTAGGAAATTGTACAGAGCACTCAGAAAAAGAAGGTTTTGGCTGTAGATTTGCTACCTGAAATGTTGACTGGTTAGAAAGGAATATAATTTGTGGTATTTCCCGAGACCTTGATTTCACTTGACTATATGCTTGTGTCCTGCTTCTTAGTAACTCCAGCTCCTACCATTTTTCTTGAAGTCATAGGGATTTTTATCTTGGGCTGGGGATAGCTTTGTGATAATATTAACTTTTGTGGAACTCAAATCTGTTTGGGGAAAATCCCTTCTAATTCTGATCTGCCTCAATTCCCCTTTCAGTGATCAGTCAGGCCTACATCTGTCTAGATATTTAAACACATACCTACCATGTAACAGTATAACTTCACTGAAATAAAAATCCCAGATTTTGCTACTTTTGGACTACAGATTTTTGAGTCACTTTTGTGGTTGATAGTCTTGGTGTTCTTCCTTGTCCATTTAAATGTCTGTTGGGCTGAAGAGTATAATGTCTGTCCCCTTCTGCAAGGCTCTATGAATATTTTGTGTGCTTTTCTTTGGCAGAGCAAAGGAGCTCTTTGTAACAGACAAATTCAGAGGACGTGACTCTGTGATCTATCCCGCTTCAGTGTGGTGACAATATATAAAGTTTTAGTTCATAGTGCAGCCAAAAATTCCAGGTCATATGGAGCTCTAAAATGGATAACTTCCAAAGCACACTGAACCCATATTTTAACCTAAAATCACAAGCAGGAAGAGTCAAAACATAACTAGCAAATATGTCCCAGCATTTCCTGGGCCAGGGTGCTCAATGTTTACACTGCTGTGAATTAGACTGGGAATTTAAACATCCCATTTTGTTAAAAGATTATAAACTAAACTAAACTAAACACTGATCTTCTCTTCTAGGGATCAGATAGCTCACCATGCATGTAATGACATTTTACACAAATCTTTACCTCAAAATCAGTTGCGGTTCCTTTGTGGGCAAGGCAGTATCCAGAGGCTACAAACTGGGCAGTAACTTGTCTTCCCTGTGTCTATTTGTTACCTTTCTTCAATGGTGTAAAAGCAACGTACTGGACAGTGTAAGAATATTTTTTTGTTTTGTTTTGTTTTATTGAGGACTGACTTTTGCTTACCTGTCTTTAACTCTGGACATCCATTCTTCTGACATTCTTTCTCCCAAGAGCAGGGAAAAAAAAAAATACAATTTGGATTAATTTATTAAAGGGTGAGAGATGTCATTTTTGTATTTTTGCCATCTAATATCTTTCTGTCTTCCTCTTGGGAAGGTTTTAAATACTCCCTTTTACTAGCTTCCTGATTGCTACCTCTCATTCAGTTTCTAATTTGTAAAAATAGCACCGTCTATGCCACGTAACTAGGAAGGCCCCAAATCCACTGTTGACATACTGATGTGTTTTAAGCACAGGTGTCCTCCCCAGACCTACAGTTGAGCACACACACTCCTGATTTACAGTTCACTTTTTCAGGGAAACTTAATAGCAAATTGACAAAGGAATTTTTTCTGGCATCAGGAGAAATCCCTCTCAGTACTTTCTCACATACCATTTAATCATGCTAAGGCATTGTCTCAACTGGGTCAGGGTGCTGTGCAGCCTTCAGTATCCTTCCTCTCCCTTATTTTACTTCCCAGTAGTAAAAAAACCATCATCCCTATGTCACCAGCCAGTATTTAACTTTTTCTTCTCCCCTACTCTCTTCAGTTTTTCAATCTTGCTAAAACAATTTCTTAAAACTTCAGGTTTCTTTCTCAGGTTTCCTCTCCTTGCAGTCAAGGAGAGGAATGTTTTGTCATTCAGTTATCTCCTTGGAGGACTCAGACTTGAAAAAATGTTGTAGTAGAAGTTGATTTGTTCAGATGGGCTTCCATGAGAATAAATTATTATCAAGAGTTAAAGCCACTTTCCTGACAGGGTTCAGTTACTTTCTCTGAGAATTGCTGTGTAAAGTAAGGCAAGAGAAAAGACAGATAAGCTCTTGCATATGTTGATAATAAAGAAATTACATTATCAAGGGTGTTGCATGCTATGTACATAAATACACACATTTCCTCAGTTGTCACGATATTCAAAATTCGTTGATATTATGGATAAAACATTGGGCAGCACTAACAAGTATTTTCAAGGAAAATGTTAACTGGATTTTCATTTGAAAATTAATATTATCCACCAGGAAGGGAAATCACTATGAAAATACAAAGGTTGCAAATAACTTAAATATGCACAGGTATGATTTCAATTCACAGTAAGACTCCTTTATATTACATTGACTGTATGTAAGAGTTTTAGTATACACATTTTACCCAGAAGATTCCTCAACACTGCACGAAAATATCCTAAATTATAGCATAAATGAAATTTGAGCACTGTATTTTATTAATTAGAAGCCAGGATCCCATGAAAAGCTAATTGCTAGAAGGAAAAAATTCTCTCTAAAAGAGGAGAGAGATTTTTGCTGAACTTAAATCAATAGTGTTCCATTGACTTCAGCTGAAGTAGACCATAAACATTTTGTACAGCAGATTATCTTCTGGATCAACCCCAACGCATGCTTTTTCTGGCCTTGGCATTCATTAAATTAGTGGCAAGAATGCAGCTGGGAGGAAATGCAAAGCCTGGGTGGATGGTCAGTCCAGCAGGAAGTTGTGAAAACAAAATGGTCCCTATCTCAAAGCAGTAGGGTATTGGTCTGTAAATCTATCTCCCACCAGGTGATGTTCTATCATCATGGATATTGCCTGCTGTGTCTTCTGCCCTTTGCATTAACGCTCCCAGGCACTCACCCGCATAGCCCTCCTTTTGGTAAATTTTAAAGTTAATTAACAGGCTCTTTTCTTTAGTACCTTATTCAATAAAACCATCAGAATCCCCACCATGCACTCCACAAAATATTAATCTTTATACATAATCATGTTTGCATTATTGGCATAGGTTAATCTGTTGCCTTGGTGATGGAGTATCTGGGTTTTTTTGCCACAAATGTTACTCTTCTCTCCAGAGAAAGAAGGTAAATGCATGATGATTAGCCTCCTGATTCTACCTTTCATCTGAACTTACATCTTTAAAATAAAAATAATTAGAAGTGAAGTTCAAAGTATTCTGAATATATCTACTTTTCCCTATCTGTCCATAAATAGAACACAACATTAGGATGTTAAGAACACAGTATTAATTCAAATTAATTCTGTCAATTAATATCTGCTGCTTTATATGACATCTCACAGCTTCAGTAAGAGACCACTACCGAACAACTCCAAGACCCTGCTCATCTTCTTCCATTTACAGCAAATATAGCAAATCTACAAAGCCAGAAGCCACAGGCAGAGTTATTTTTAGCACAGTCACATGACTGGAATTTGGAGAAAAAAATAGCACAGTTATTGAACATCCCTACTGTGAATGCATCATGGGAGAGAACCATATAACAGTTCTTTTTCTGTGACACAGTTGAGAAAATGTAGAAACCAAATTTAATCATGGCATGACCAAGCTTAAGAAAGATTTTCTGTAAAAATCCTGAAATTTCATCACTTTTTTTTTTTTTTTATAATTTCAGTGATGGCAAGAACAAACAAGATAGCATGCTCTAGGAAAAAATACATCTATTTTTAAATACACACATCAAATTTTCAATTGCCACTATTATTTTAACACAATTTTTTAGATCACAGAAAAGTAAAAACCAGGAACACTAGACTGTCAGTATCTCAGGAAATAGATAAAAATTACAGTAGACTGATCACTGTAATAAAAGTGATAAGAGGAGACAGCTCCACACTCCTTTGCTTTGTAGACAGAGTGAGGTCAACACATATCAGACTCTATAAATCAAAACTACAAGCATTTGCTATATTTTGTGCTATATGTTTTCTTTATCACTTGAAACATTAAAAGCATAGCTATTAGTTTTATAAATCCAAGCCTAGGTTTGAATTCTTGGACATAGACAGTATTTTTCCTAATAGCTAACTCTTCAACCCTACAAAAATCAGCAATGCATCATTTTTGTCCTCGATTGTCTACAGATTCATACTGCAATGGTGATAAGCTAATGGTTACATGAGGAAAAGGGAGGAACCAACACAGACAAATGCTGGAATCAATTGTTCTACCCATTCTGGATCTATGCAAGTTTTCAGGTACACAAATTCTTACTGCATCCAAAAGGATCGGAATCTCTAAAGATCCTCTTTTTCTTTTTTCTCTACTCCCTTGGTTGTTCTAAGCAGAGAAAAGATGGAAGTAATTCAAACTGGCAGCTGCAGGCAAATTTGGTGGTAAAAATAGTAGCTAAGAGCTTGGAGCTGTTTCATAAGATCATTTCTCCAGCAGTGAGGTTTCTGTTTAGACAGAGAAAACTAGAGCTTTTAATTCTCTAGATGAGTTCTGGAAGCAATAATTCTAACAAGTAAGGTTGTTCATAAAACCTATATGATGTCCAGCACTATTACAAAATCTCTTTGTCTTGAAACACTCAATACTTGGAAAACTTGCAAATTAATCCATTGGCTCCTAGTCCAAAGGCAGGCCGTTGGTTTTCTCTTGCCCAGGAAGAGAAATTACAACAGATGAGAACTCAGTAGTGGAGCCCATTGAAACATTCCAAAAAATTACTCAAATTAATTAAAAAAAAAGTGAACATTTTTTGATCATTTCTCATGAACAGAAGGGGCAGAACATTGGGGATAATTCCATGACACTCATCTAACTCTGCAAAAAACCACCAAGACCCAGAAGGTATTCACTGCAATGGGCCTTTTGTACATGCCACACTAAGCACCAGACACGGGCAACCCAAGTATGAATGCACTCCTGGGTGCACAGCAAAGTGCCCCAAGGAGAGGGGAAATGCAAAGCACGAGCACATACAGGAACAGACATAGAGATGCTGGCATCACACACAGAGCAGCTTGCAAACAGCTGGATGCTTTTGTTCTGTGTGGTACAGACACAGTTTTATGTAGGGGGCAGAGGAAATAGGAAGCCTTTGTGCCCCACTGTCCCTTCCTTCCATAAGGACCAGGCTGAGCAACAGGGCTCTCCACCAGCTCCCTGACTCCTGCCCTTGAGGCAGAGGCAACAGTAGAAGAAAAGGGACACTATTTAGAGAGAAATAGAGGGATAAATTGACCCCTGCTTTTCCCTGCCATGTGGCAGCAACACATCACAGTGGTGGCTATGTTTCTTGCAGGAGCTGAAAGCCAGCTTCCTGCTTTGTCGTTTAGGGAAGCACTGCCCTCCCTCAGCTCCAGGTTCAGCGTAGCTGAACTTCTTGCAGGGGTTTAAGGTACAGAGGAAATTTTTAGGTACCTCCAGCACACTGAAATCTTCAGGTGATGCAGTGAGCACATTGAGAAGCAAAATACTGAAGTCTGATACTGCAGGGGAGAGCATTTATGCTGCTGTGCTGTTCTCTTTTTTAAGACAATGCCCAAGGAAATCACTCTCACCTTTAAATTATTACACACCTACATTTGATGATAATAAGGCATTATTACACTGATATAACTGTTGCTGGGGAAGTGCAATAACATGTAGTTCAAAATTTGTTTTCAGTTCTGAGGAAAAAAAAGCTAAAGCAAATTATGTATCTGTCACAAAATGGATAAATAAAATAAATCTCAGTGGACAGAGCAGATGAAAACAGTGTACATGGGCATAATCAATTCAGAGATCTGAGGAACTGTTAATACTGTCTGTTGACAAAAAGCTATGGGTAAAGCTGGAAAAAAAAGGGTGTGTATATTTAATAGAATTCATTCAGCCACAGGGTTTGGGGATTCACTATTGAAAAGGCACATAATTAATTATGCTTCAATCCTTGACCTATTTTATGTCAGTAAACCACAAATGCTTATGTTCATGCTAAGCCTAGAAATAAAAGTAATGCTGTGTCAGCTTTCAGGGTGAAAAACACTACATTTTTGTTGCCACCATGAAAGTGTGTTTAATTACCTCCTAAGGCTAAAGCCAATAGGAAGGTTAAACTGTGATCCATTCTTATTATTCTTTACTCAGACTTCTCTGAACTAGAAATGCATAAGGTTTACACCAAATAAATATAACCTTCTCCAGGCCCATTTGCAAAGTAATTCAGGATTTCCTCCAGTACAGCCATGAGGTTTGCCTGGTGCAGAAGTCTGAAAGATGGAACTCCTTCTGGACTATCTGACTTAAGACCAAAGAAATGTCACTTTAGATATTAATCCTGAAGTCAAACAGCAGAGCACAAAATGCTTTGATAGGTCTTCCAGGAAGTCTTAATGGATGTAGCTAAACTCCTGAGAACCTGAGCAGCGCTCTAGTTCAGGGCAGCTGTGTCTCGGAACAAGGCATGCTCTATCTGCTTTTGCTCTCCTCTGTGTTATCTTGAACTAAGTAGTGCAGAGTATGTCCCAGAACTCAATACAATAATGAGATTTATTTGTCATTCATGGCTAATTTTGGTTATCAACTAAGTCCACAAAAGGAGTAACAGTAGTCACCATATGTCAAAAACTTCAAGGTACTTTGTAGCTTTTGAATAGTACAGTCAGCTCAGCCTGCATGTAACAGAAAACCAGGAGAGAAATATTTCACATTGATTCTCTTATAAAACTAGAAACTATTGGGAATAGCAGACATTCTTTTCTTGCCCCTGATTTTATGCTAACAGATCTTATATTTGTAATTTGTGAACTATCTTATTCTAAATTTGCTGCAATATAATTATCATTCAGTTTTCAAGGAAAAATTGGACCCACTGTTACCACTTTTTGGCCATTTTCCTGAAACCAAGAGAAGACTCTTAATAATAAATATCTAACTATGGTAGACTGTTGGAACTTTGGGGTTGTCCTGGTTTTGGCCAGGACAGTACTAATCTTTTTTGCAATATCCAGGAAATGGTGTGACCAGGACCCTAATGGTATTTGATTCCAAGAGAGTCTCTCCCTCTTGCAAGGAGATGGGTTTTCCTTCCATTTGAGAAAATGTGGTGGGGAGAGATGTCTGGTATTTTTTTATTGTTGTGGGGTCCAGCATTAGCATTTTTGCATGTGCATAATTCTCTTTATTTGCATACTTTCGTTAATAATATTGGTGCTGTTACTGTCCCTTTTTATCTCATTGCTGTTTCCAGTAAATTGTTCTTATCTCAAACCATGATATTTGCCTTTTATGCTTCCAGTTGGAGGGGGAGGGAGAAGTGAGCATCACCTTGGTTTTAGCAGGAGCCCTAAATTGAAGAAAACCCTCTCTACACCACATCATGGGTATAAAGGAATGTGCCATGAGAGAAAAGACAACTAGAATTTAGACTGCTGTAAGTTGGCCTCATTTACCCTAAGTAAAACAGGTTAAGTAAAATATGTCAGTTAACACCTCTTCCAATATAAGCCTTTAGGTTCTTTGGAACCTATACTACTAAGTCTTCTAATATTACCATTTAATATATTTCTATACAAATGAATCTTTACATTTTTCCAGACATTTTTTCCCAATCACTTCCACAGTGATGTGTCTTTACATACCTGTATAAAGCCCAAAGCTGTAAACTTAAGAACAGTTACAAAGACTGAAAAAAAAACCCACATATTTTTATAGAGAATCAGTAAATGTCAAAAGTCAAGTCTTGGTGGATTTTATATTTCAGAACTCTTTTAGGAAGAGTTTTTCATCAAAAGAAAATATTCACCTTTCTAATAAAGGCTTGTTTATACAGCATGGATAGAAAGACTTCTTCATTACATCAGTTGCAGAACTCACATTGAATTCAGCAGAAATACTGCAGTCTAAGCAGCACACTACTTTTAAAAGATTTGGAAAGAGCAATACATTTATGAGTAAAAAATACAAATGTTTGTAAATAAAATATGATCAAAAGTGCATTCTCAATAAAAATGTTCTATACTCTCATGGCTGGCATCAAGTTGATGATTCACAAGAAATTAGAATTTTAAATGGACAGATAAAACAATAAGTAAAGCTTTTTTTTTTTTTTAGTGACTCAAAGCTACATTTTCATTTTAACACATTTCTTACTGATTTCTGGGTACGCATTTCACTGAGGTTTGTAGTAAACATACTTCAAATGGTGCCTAAAGGAGGAATACTAGATATGTCACCTTAGCTACCTCTTACAAATTTGACAAAAAATGTTCTTTTAGTTGCTACTCTGACAATTTTCACATCATTCTTAAAAATAAAATGAGAAGGAGACAGACAGAGAAAGGGAAAGTAGGAAAGAAGACAAGGAGCCAGCCAATATTTTGAAGGGCTTTTGAGGAAAGTGAAGTATACCAGAAAGTGTACTGCAGGAAATAAGACAGATACACAGTTTCCTACTGTTGGTGTGTGTGGAGAGTGCACTCACAGGAAGTCTCCCAAAGCCAAGCCTAGAAACTGCAGGTAATGGTAACATCACTTCTTGTGACTGCTACTAAAATTTCTGGACTCCAGAGCCTTCACTGCAAGCCCTTGTGACATGAATTTGCTTATTTTCTGGAGAAAATTAACTATGGTTATAACACATGCTATTTTAAAAGCAGGTCTGGAAACAGAAGTTGCTTTCTCTTCAATTTAACACAAGTTTTTCTTGTTGCCTTTCAGGCAGAAAAAAACAAAAATATAAATACGGGAAATATGTAGCCCCCAAGAACATTTTGCCTTCCTGTCACTTTGAATTCACAGAGTTCATGTGCTGGATACGACATCCTTTTGAAGAGATCTAGGCCTTCAGTTGAAATAACAGATACTCACACTCTCAAATGCCGAGATCTGAGAGTCATTCCTCACAGGAAACTCAAGCAGATAAAAACTCTCCCCAGGCTCTACCTTGTAGTCATTCTTCAAAACAGGATACACAACCCTCATTTTGAAGGTCAGTTCCAAGCAGTAATGCCTGAAAGTAGTGGTGAATGTACATCAGAACTCTGTTTTTCTAAAAGTCTGGAGATTGGCTCATTTTTTTGCAATTAACTTAGGCAGAAAAGTTATTTAAATTAGGCTTTAGTAAAATATAAGGTTAGATAACTATGACTAGACTATCTACTATTTCAATAATAATTTCTTCATAATGTTTTCCCCTGACTAAACGAAGAACCCCCACTCAGGGACAAGGATTTAACTTTGATCCCTAGAGTAATTACCTTCCTCAAGAAGTTCCTATTTATCTGTTGACTCCTTTACTGATATACCAGCAGACAGAAGACAGTCCACTTCAATTAAATGTCATTTCTCCTGCCCAACAGGGACTTCACTATGAACGTAGTCCTCACACTCATGTTCACATTGAAATACCACCATTGCAACTGCTTCAAGTCAAGGCCTTCTGGGTTTTGGCATTTTGGTTTGGGTTTTTAAAGAGTTGGAGGGTAAAGGTCATCACAGCTTCTGGGGTCTGAAATTGCCCGTCAGGGAAAGGAAAGTGTGAGAAGTAAGCCAAAAGAAGAAAAACTACATAATTTCTCCACTCTGAATATCTGACTGCTCTAGGCTGAAGATATTGTGTCATCATTTTCAGAGAATGACTGAAACAAATATCTTGTTGCAGAGTAGCACACAATCTGTATCAATGTTAGACATAATTCTGCCAGACACTTTGCAGCAATCAAAACAGTAGCTATTGTTTCATAACACCCCCACAATGCAGAAGAGATGATACAAACTACTGATTTTAGAGAAACAGTTCATCTCAGGACTAGAAACATCTGATTATAGTTAAAAATGCACAGTATATTTATAGCCAACCTGCCAACCAAAACTGAATTACACAGAACTGGAAGGATCTAAAATCCCTTACACAAAAGGAACACTAACAATAGTCAATAATTGGCTAATCATGAAGTAGATGGTGTCATTGGGAATAAAGAATTTTAGGCATATATCATTTATTGTCTCATTTACAAATAGTTTACGAATAACTAAGATTTTTCAATAATACTCCTGAGTATGTCACAATCATAGATAATATGTACTATAGCTGGTTATAAGCAATGCATTATTATAAATTATTCATGGATTTCTAGGACTGATTAACGACATTTGATTAAAATTCTGCTGGATCTATTAATGACGTGTTGGGCATAATTTATAAAACCTTAATGCAAAGTTCTATAAGTGTTTATTTTGACTTTTAAGTTACAGTCCTTATTCTTCACATAATAGTTAAATCAATGTGTGAAGAAAATTAATTGAAATTACTATTGCAGAAAGCATATTTTTGCCACACATCATTTTTCAAGAAAAGTACTTGTGTTTAAAGACAGGAAATCAAGATTAAAATTACTTCATATTCAGATTGCGATGTGTCCTATGCTACTAATTTACTCTATCAGGTTACTTTATGTGCCAAATTCTCTGCTTGGACACCTTCGCTGTTGATGCACTACTGTCAGAAATAGCTATAAAATGGACCATGCCTTTGAAACATGAATAAAGGAGCTAGGCTGATTCAAGGTATTATAAAAAAAAAAAAAAAAAAAAAAAAAAAAAAAAAAAAAAAGTATGAATTTCTTAATTTCTTATCCATTTCTTCCCTTTCTACAGACTAGAAGGCTTCATTCCCCCCATATACCAGTACCAAATACGTCTTTCAGACTACCAATACACATCTCTTCCGTGGAAAATATTTCAGAATAAGCAGGACTGTCACAGTAGTTCCAAGTGAAAGGTTTTTGATGTTTCTCTAATCCAATTGTCTTGGACAAAAATGGAGAAAAGCCTCAATCGTTCTCGTCTGTCCTTAAAATGACCAGCCAAGTCATTGTGTAGCTGTGCAATCACAGTTTCAGTCTAAACAAGACACGTGCAAAGTGCTCCATGAGGAATCCAATTCCAAAGGTACATTCTAACAAATGTGCCCTGCATGCCTGGTGCAGTTGGTTCTCTGATATCAACTACTTGGCAGCTCACTGTTTGCACAGTATAGCCTGGTTTCTGCTTGGAGACAATACCTACTGTAGTCAAACTATTTACTCTGTAAATAGAAATAAAATTCCCCAAGGGAACTGAAACAGCCACAACACTTTGCTTTTAATTATTTGACTAAATTAACCAGTTCCAACTTTCTCAGATTTGATCCAGTTTATAGCAATTCCATTACTAATTCAGTTTTCCTCACACAGCTTACAATGATCATGCACAAACCTGTTGTATAAAGTGAAATAATGCCTTAAAACTAATAATTGATAAGGTATCATGCAGAGTATTATCAGCTTGCAGTGGCAGTTTCATTAATGTACATGCTACGCAGGCTTTTAGTATCTTTGCTCCTTAAAGGTTCCATCTGAAAACTCATTAGGCCTATGAAAATGCCTTACCTGAGCATTTAAAGCTGATAAAATAGTATTCCATGTTTTTCAGGTCTCTTTTCTTTGCATGGGAAACAACTTATTAAAGCCTATCCTGGTGAGAAAATCCATAAACATGATCCACTCTTGAACTAAGTCCTACACTTCGGAAGATAATCCAGCCGCTCTGAGCACAAGCTCTACCAAACACAGACCATGTGTTTTACATAAAAGCAAATTATTCTTCAAAGTGTCTCAACTATAGCTTAAGCTATTTTGCTACATATCTAGGAAAAAGTGGGGCAAGTGGTGGGACTGTGAACTGCCTGAGTAACTCTGAAAAAGAACTCGACCATTTAGGTCATTCTAGTCAAGGCAATGGCACCTATGGGAGTTTTCAAATATTCCTGGGAGTCTATTTCAGTTTATTTCAATTAGGGATTAAAGAGGCTACTTGCATCTTTCTGCCTTTAAGTATTTTTCAAATCTGGCCACTAAGCCATGCAGCCTAAAATCCTGAATATTTTTGTCCCAGAGCCATAATTCCTCACTAAGCCTTGGACTAGTTGATCACTGTTCCCATGAGTTTCTTACCAAACAATGACATAGAGAACATGACTTAAAAAAAAAAAAAAAAAATCATCTCACTTAAAGAAATGTGATAGTCTCACTGCTGTACCTCAACTCTCACTTGCAATAACTTCCTACTGATATAATTGGAAAAATCTTTATGTCCTTTATATTGAAAATGAATATTAATAAAATCAGACAGGTCTTAGCTTTATTTGCAAAAGATAAATAAAACTCTACAAAAATGAAGTTGAGAATGCACCTCAATCCCCCACCTCAAATTTTTATTTATGTTGTTACAAAAAGTGCATTGTTTCTAATCTTATGAGTTATTTTGCTTAACACAGTATTTTCACCTTTTCCTCCTCCTGTGTGAATGAAATTATGTTAAAAAGTCTGTGTTACAACAAAACCATAAGAAACATTTACTTACTTGTAAGGTTACTCATAATTTTGATTAAGTTAATGTATACATTTCATTAAACTCAGACTTTGGCATAGGCTGGACCAGCTCCAGATCCATAAGCCCACGTTTCTAAGATTCAGTCCATAAAACTGCCTAACCAGAGAAATTCTTTTGGCCTGAGATGGTATCCTACAGAGTTGTTCCTCCCATCTACAAGCTTCTCCTCATGCTTGGTATCACGAACAGATTCATCATTACAAAGAAGCCTTCAGGCAAGGATCTGGTGTTCAGCTTTGAATAAAATCTAAGTTCTCCGTCAAGGCCCCAGACCTCTCACTTAAGATCTATTTCAGTAAATTACTCTCCTGAAAAACAATTGAGTGAGCATTCCTTATGATTTCTGACACTGATGACAAACAACACCGGGGAGAACCCCGGTGTACATTGATACAGTCACACAGAAGTAGAATGACATCTAGAAAACGGCAAATCTTCAAACCTTATTTTACCCACTCTCTCTAATTTGAAAGTAGGAGATTCTCTGTGATGTAAAATAATAATTATTTTAACCATGTCAGAAGACATTGAAGACAGCAGGGAAACATTTAAGTCATTAAGGAAATTAACAGGGCACCTTAGAGCTATGGTCCAAAGGCATTAAATGGCATCCAATATTGTCTCTTAAAAATTTTAAAACTATTCAATTTGGGCACTATTTGGGCACTGACCACCAAAGACATTTCTTAGTCATTATTTCGGTGATATGGTGCAGACTCATGCATTAGTAAAACATCAGTCCTCAGATGATTCATAGCTGGGATTTTTACGGACACAGGAGGAAAACACATGCAAAACTGTGGACATTTTATAACAGTTCTATGGAAAGGATAAAGGATGCAAAATGTTCAACAGCCATTGTACCAAAGGATGTAGATGCCTCTGGTCTTGCTGTGACTACCACCATCACATGCAGCAATACTGTTCCTCTATAACACATCATAATGCTCATTTCTAGGGGCATAAGATCAGTACAGACCAGCACACATTACTGCATTACACCAGTGGGGATTTTCTTTCTCTATTTGCTCCCTGCTGCTTTTCCCTATTAGCCTTGTTGCTCTGCTCTGCTAGTTTTGCATTCCTGTAAGGTTCCTATCTCTTCTAGTCTCTTAGTAAGATTAAGACTGTGAGATTTTCATGACTCCCAGCCTATGAAACACAACATGTAGGAGTTATAAAGAGAAGAAACAGTAGCTAGCTAAATAAGCATAGAATGAGTAAAATTGTGACCAAAAATGAAAGATAAACAAAAAACCAAACAAAAAGTATGTAAGATCATGATTCCTTTTCATTTAGAAGCTCGGTGTATTTTTCCACATGATAGATTACTCCACTTTAGAAAACAAACAAATTTAACCCAGTGACCTTCATCAGTAGTTCAAGGTTCATTAAGAGGTACTGAAATCCCACTCTTGTCTTCATCATCCACTTGATGGACATGTACATAATGTCTTAACAAACAGACAGATGAAGAAATATTTAACTATTTCATGTATTTGATTTAATTTTTAAAACTAAAAATGCCAAAGGACACAGACAGACCTGATGCTAAAGCTGGGTTACAGATATTTAAGTATTCAGAGGAAATGGACCCAGGGTTTTACGTCTGCCTTACAAAAGCAAAGGCCCCAGCTTTGAAAAACACATTTGAACAATTCAAAACAGACTTAATTCAGGCTTAAATAACTAAATTATATTACTTTTATCTATGCAGTAAGATATTGTCCTGAAGTATACTAACTCTTGTAAGAAATTGTTGCATTGTGACAGCTTGTGCCACCTCTTTAGCACAGAAGGGGAATTATGAGCAAGAAAATTAACCAACCTATTTTTGTTAAAAATATACGTGAGTAGTGGTTATTAACTTTTATTTTTATGCTATTTTAATTCAGTTTTATTGTCAAACTATTCATGTTACTAATGTCCCTAACAGACATAATTCTGCTACTAGATTATGACTAATTTGCAAGCCCAGGAAAAAAATCATCTTTTAAATCAGAATCAATGGCTCCAAAGGTTATTAATTGAGGAAGAAATGGGCAAATCAATATGCCAAAGTTTGAGCAGAAATTAAGGTCTATATTGCATAGAAGTCCAGCCAGACCTGTTTTTTTCCCCCTGCCATGAGGCAGCAGGTTGAATCAGTCCTTAAAGTCATACAAAAAGTGCTAAGACATTACCTGAGAACGAGAATGGGAAGTCATGATTTGATCCAAGTCATACTGACATTATTTAACAGTGTTTGTTTTGCCTCATAAAGCATAGACTGAAAAGTTGTTATCAAAATATCTCTGTCAAAAATGAAACACTGATTACTGTCAATAAATTAGAATGTTGCCCAAGCATGGCCTACATTGCCTACTTAACCTGTGTGTAAGATTGTCATTTCTTTTCCACCCATCTACATATTTTGGTCTATCAACTTCTTTTTTTCACAGTGTTTGACTGTGAAACAACACAGTGTTGTAATCCTTAAAAGGATTACAGTTTCTCAACAACATGTACGAAGGGATTTGGTCACCTGGGACAAGACACAGCAAAACAAACAAGAAAAGCAAAACTTTGAAATTATCGACATTCAAGCACAAGCCAGTCCTCTGTAATGTTGAAAGGAATGAAATTAAAATAATGGTTTTCTAACCTGATAAAAGAGTGACCTATCAATTAATAGATGCTAATCAGGACAGGTTGCTCAAAATTAGCAAACTTACTTTCGGAGACCACAGACAGAATTTCTGCATGTATAGGCAGATATAGTACTTTAGAGGCATTGAAATATTTGGTTATCATTTTTTATTCCCTGGCTCTTTTAATATCTCATTTAGCAGTGATGAATGACTATCAGACAAGTGGGCAAGCCTCTCCGGTATGTTCTCTTGCTATTTCATTAAAGTGATTTTGTATAGGTTTCCTAACTTCCATAGTAAATTAAAACTATTTTTTTTAATCAAGCTTTTTGTATGAGGACTGAGTTTTAAATTTTGACCCTTAAGTTGCCACACCTGCAAATCTCATTTCTTAAAGACAAGCAAGATAATATGATTCAGTCAGTTCATCTTTGACAGTTTAATTTGAATTTCACTTCCAAAGCCTGCTTTTGAACAAGCCTCAAGCAAAAAAATAACCACGTTCTTCAGAAACTGGATATTTTTCAAGTTGTAGCTCAGCATCTAAACAAGGGAGAATTAATAAGCCAAAAATAACATTAGGAAAAGAAATTATTTTCATAAAACTTTAAGGGGCCAAACTCATCCTAAAAGGATGAGTCCCTTCATTTTCAGCTTTTCATTCATTTAAAGTAGCTTATCTGCACAGGACTCATGTTAAAGATACATATTTGTTAGTAAATAAATTAAAGCAATCATCGTTATTCTTTTCCCAGCAGTCAAGTGTTTGAGGCATTAGAGTTCTTACTCCATTATGACTTTAGAACTGTATCACAGGACAGAAAACAGTTTCACCATGTTCTTGGGATCAGTGATTTTTGCAAATGTTTTGTTTTAACAAATAAAATTGAATGCTTTTCTTGTTTAGTTACATTGTAGTCGTCATTCAACCTCTGGAAGAATCCTTGCTTGCCAGTGATTTTGATGGCAGTCATAGAAAATGAGGACAAGAGAATTCAGTATTTCATCATAATTCAGGAAATGGAGGGCATCCAATGAAATTTCCAGAGAAAATTTCAATTTAAAACCACATTACATAATAAACTGTCCAACTCATTGACACAGTAAGCTGCTGAGGGCAAAAGACTGAACATGCTCAAAAAAGAACTAGACAAAAATCACAGAAGACAGGTCCACTAGAGGCTTTTAAATACAGTGGACAAATAACAGCCCCTGGCTCAAAAAGTCTGCCCTGTTAAATGCCTTAAACTGGGAGGTTTCAAAGGAGCATTGTTCTGCACCTGCCCTGTTTCTCAATCTCCCTCTAAGCACCATCTATGTCCCATCATCAGAATAGGAAACAGCAAGCTAAACAGACCTTTGATCTCAGTCTATATGACATGGCTTTACAACAACAAATCTTTAAAAATGAATGCAATATTTTCCTTTCCAGTGTCATATCCTAGAGTTTTTTAAATTCTTTACATCATGATTGAGGGTGATAACTAAGAAGAAAAAACAAGAAAAGAAGGATTAGGTTTAATCAGTAAATATATATAATTTAATATATTGTTATTGCTCAGAAAAATGCCAAATTAAATTAATGGTAAAGATGAAAATGTAAAGACAGATCATGTTAATGTTAGATATGAATAAAACTGTCAATCATCACTACACCTGTAACAGATGGTGAGACTACTAATCATTTTGGAGCAATAGTGAATTTACTGCCCAGAGCAAAATGTGACGTTCCAATTAGGCTTGTGCGCTGGTAATAAGAATTATCTCAATGGTTTCGGTTTTGAGGCATTTGGTTTTGAAGATTCCAAAACCCTTTGAATATGTTTTCTCAAGTCCTTCCTCCAGAATGTTTGAATAGCTGTTTATTTGTTTTAGAACAAGAGACAGAAATGCTAAGGGGTGTGACCACACTTACAGAGGTTTATTCTTTATGAAGTGGAGTCTGCATTCACAGGATCACAGAACCAAGGAATTACAGAATGGTTCAGGTTAGAACGGGCCACAGTGAGCCTTCTGATCCAACTTCCCTACTCAAGCAGGTTCATCCTAGAGCACATTGCATGGAATTGCATCCAGATAGCCCTGAAATATCCCCATTGATGGAGACTTCACAACCTCTCTGAGTAATCTGTTTAAGTGGTCAGTCATCCTCACTGTAAAGTCTTCCTTGTGCTCAGGTGGAACTTCCTGTGCATCAGTTTCTGCCTGTTGCCTCATGTCTTATTGCTTGGCATCATCCAGAGGAGCCTAAGTCCATCTCTTAACAGTGTCCCTTTAGATATTTATACACATTAGTAAGGTCATCTCTCAGTGGCCTCTTCTAAAGGCTGATCAGGCCCAGCTTCCTCAGCTTTTTCTCATAAGAGAGGTTCTTCAGACCCTTGACCAATCTAGCAGCTCTCCATTGAGCAGGAGCAGGAGCAACATGTCTCTTTTGGATTGAGGAACCTGGAACTGGACACAGTAGTCCAAATTTGGCCTCAGCAGAGCTGAGTAGGGGGTCAGGATCACTTCCTTCAACCTGCTGGTACCAGGGGCCTCCAAGGCAGCCCCAAACCCAGGAACCTCCATGGGGATTGGGATGTGCTGTGGCCAGGCTGGGCTATAGGCCTGCAGCTTGGCCCATCTCGGTGCAGCCCATAGCCAGGCAGGGCAGGGCTCTGAGGGGCTGGAGACTGGTCCTGCTCTGGGTCACTGGGCCAGGAGCTATTGGCCCCAGGCATCTGAAATATGGTCCTGAATCATGAGGTGGAAGTGTGTGCAGGGAAAGAGCCAGAAAGGGCTAGACAGGGATGGGCTGGACAGACAGTGCCCTGTTAAAGGAGTGTTCTTGTTTAGGGGTGTTTGGGGCAAGCGTCCCATCCCCCTTTCTAGTACAGCACACATGCTGTATGAACACTGCCTTTCGCACAGAGCAGCCTGACCTTAAAAATTACCATCTTAGTAGCAAGAGAACTAACCTCATCAGGAACAGAGTGCATTAGTGAAGCATGACTCTCTCATGTGAACCATTGGCCATTTCACTTGCAGCCTATTCTTGAGAGTAATGCTGCATATAATATTCATGAAACTTCAGTTGCAGGGATTTCTAAAAATAAAGTATTTTTCAAAAAATCATTCTCATTCCTCCTTTTCAATTTCACTAGATAAAGTCCCACCAGTCAGGTGACAGCTTTCAGGTCCCAACTGAACAATTTAGTGTAAGTGTCATATAAAATGCTAGTATAATTCCAGGCAGCCATTTCATTTATTGATATTTCCTACATCACTGCAGTAGCTTTCAGGCCTCATTTTTCCATCTCTGGAGACTTGGAACTTCAGGGCCTTGTTCAGGGCTTTTTTTTTTTTTTTTTTTTTTCCAGACTAACAGCCCATGGCCATAATCTAAGGCCCCTAGTTCTCTTTTCATCCCACACTGTTATGTCTAGAAATCTTCTACTCACCAGAATATTGCTACAAATTCTAGTTGCTGCCCCAGTGCAGCTTGAGTGCCTCTGATATCTTCCTTCTTGTCCATAAAGGACAGATTTTTCTAGCTTGTGGTCATCCTACATATAAAAAATGCCATCCAGCATATTATCTTATTCCACTGATTCCAAGAGCAGTCAAATATGGATGCCTGAAAAAGAGTGAAGAAACAGGGCAGGCATGTAGCAATGCCCCAGATATTTACCAGGTTACTATTAATTCACAGACTAGAGACTCTCCGAGTCAAAGCAGTTATCTGCATGTAAAAGTCCACAGTGTGCTTCTCTACCACAAAATATAGACTTTCAAATTTTAATCCTACATGCAGGTTTATCATGTGCATAATCCCACAGCAGAGATGCAGAGATTACACAGTTTTGTTGTATGTTTTCTAATGAATTGTCTTTGGTTTTTTTTGGTTTTTTTTTTTTTTTTTTTTTTTTAATTTGATCTTGCCATCTGATAGCTGAATCTAATGCCACTCAGTTTGTGTACTGGAAAAGGAAGCAAATAGTTTTCTCTGTTTACCCTCTGCTCTGGGTTATCATGTATAATCAGATACCAGTCCATGACATACCCACACTGAAGCTGGCTGGGGTACACTTACACTTTACTGCAGCAGCATCTGCACTGGTAATATAGTTGTAACAAAGTGGCCTGCAACTCCTGCATTAGCTGTATTAACTGAAAGCAGAGCTCCACAATGCACTGAATTGGTTTTGGATATTCTCTTTGAAAAGCTTGCAGTTTTCCAGAGTTTATGCTTATAACAGAAGACAAAGACAATTTAGTCTGCCTTGTTCTGCACAGTGTTTAATCTTATCTGCCTTTCCCTTTTTTCTTTCTTGGGCATTAGGGGGAGGACATCATCACAAGCCAGTGTCAACAAGATGTTAGAGGTGAGTGAGATAGATATGGATCCATAAACCCTGGAACATAGTGAATAAAATACCTAATATGAGGCAACAGAGTGGCTGCCTTCCCTTTACTGACAGAATGCAAGAGGGCACTGGTGAGTGGTGTCTGGGTCACTGCTACTCTGTAGCCTTTGGCTGCTACTGATTCAGTTCCCTGCCCTCACATGACAGCTGCTCTTGTCTTAACAAACAGTGAACCCGACAATTGAGGAGGGGTGCATCCTGCAGCAAAGGGGCCAGCATAATGCAATGAAGACAGAGAGCAGGGCATGGGATGCATTAAAGAGATGGGATGAAAAACTGCTTGCAGCAGCCCACTTAAATAGAGAAGTTGCTCACCTGCAGAGAACCAGCAGTAGGCAAAATTTCTGGATGGGGAGCCTATTTTCTCTTTCCCACAGAATAGACCATATCCTCTCATCTTATTCCTCTCCTTAATAACACGATATAACCTTTCCAGGGTTCTCTCTCACTTACAATTTTGCTGACTGATTTTTTTCCTCATTCTTCAATTTTTCTCTCTTTACTTCACACAACAAAATAGCATCAACCTTTTTTAGAATCATTTATCTGTCAATCTGTCAGCTCCTGTTTAACAGATCTGATGATTACAGGCAATCATTTCAGATGCAGTGTAGTGCTAAATCAGACCTTCCCAACAGAAACTGAAGTTCCCAATGAAGCACCACACTTGCATTTGGCCCTCAGAAGACTGTGGTACCTAACTGAGATAAGGCATGAGATCTGAAAGCTTCTCACAGATAGCATCCGACCACTTTATTTGAAATGGAATCATAGGAAATCACATTCCTACTGTTGTACATGAAGCTGATCTTGGGTACTTAGAAACAACTAGCAAGTGTCAGACAATTTACATATGATCATCAGACTTTTTTCTGATGGGAATTTTTCAAAGAACATTCCTATAGCTATCCAGCTTACAACAGAGAGAGTGTCTTTGGATTTAGTGGACATAAATATTATCTCAAAATAAAGAACAGTAAAAAAAAATGCCTTTTTCAGATGAGATTGTTACAAACCATCATGAAACATTTTGGAGAGGCCAATTCCTAAACTAGTGGATGGTGTAAGGTAACCTGAAGTAACAAAACATACTCTAATGTTTCAGAAATCATGACTTAGGATAGAAAGGAGTTGCTTGAGAGTTCCTACAGATATTAATGCTGTCAGTTCAAGCTAATTACCTGACTCAAGTCTCTGGGAAGCCAGAGGATCCTCTTTCCATTTGAATGTGTAGGAGACATTGAACAACCTTAGAACGTTCTATTCCTCATGTTTACCAAATGAGAGAGTTTACAGATGCCTGGATTCCTTCTTATGAAGTTGTCATGAATTAACTGTACCTGACAATTAAGCCACTCACTCCCCCTAGGTGGATGAGGGAGAGAATAGTGGATGGGAGAGAATAATGGAAAAAACTCATGGGTTGAGATAGAGAAAGTTTAATAGGGAAAGCGGAAGCATGCACTGAAGCAAAGCAAAACTAGGAGTTCCCATGGACAGTCAAGTATTCAGCCTTTCCCAGGAAAGAAGGTTTTCATCACACATGAAGATGGCTTGGGAATACAAACACCTTCACTCTGAACATCCTCCCTCCCCTTCTTCCACCAGACCTATACACTATATACATACTTCCACCAGACCTATATACAGAGCATGATGCTATCCAGTATGGAATGTCCCTTGGGTGATAGTGTCCTCTCTTCCGATTTCTCATGTATCTCCAGCCTCCTCACTGGCAGGGTGAGGAGCAGAAAAGGCCTTGGCTCTGTGTAAACACTTCTCAGTAATAACAAAACCATCCCTGTGTCATCAATGCTGTTTTCAGCACAATACCAAAGCATGACCCCATACCAGCTACTGTAAAGAAAATTAACTCTGCCTCAGCCAAAACCAGCACAGAAGCTGTGACATACAAAACATAATTTGTCACTGCTACTGTTGACTCTAGTACAGCTAGATCACCCAGCCTTTGTGAACCAACATACATAAGACATCTAAATAGATCAAACAGCATAAAATCATACTGCGTGTTGGCAAAGCTCCAGTAAGCTCACAGTTCATTTCCAAGCTGACTGAACCTAGTTAAAGCATATCTCGAGATATAAAATTAGTAAGGATATGTCAGAAAGCAAGCATAAGCAAACAGATTCATAAAGAAGTCAGTGATAATTGGAATTTCAAATAGTGACACTAGCTTGCAATGTCAGCACAGTAACCATTCCTATGGAGATTAAGAATTCACTGAAAATTAATGTAGAGACTTTCACAGGCTAAGCAATGAAAGATTTGAGCAGATGGAGACCCCTTTCCCTTAGGGGCAAAATTAATATTCTCTAAATGCATGTACTTCCCAGAACGCTGCATGCACTAAGAGGTCTCCTATTCTGCCATTTAATTTCAGGGAAAAAAATAACATAGTCTTAAACATTTTTAGGTAGCAAAGGAGAGAAAAACAGTGAGGTAGGATGCTGCATAAAGTGTGATATCTAGTCACAGTGAAGATTTCCACTTCAAAAAATATTATTTTAATTTTAATACCATTCAAAAGGTCTGTGTCTTTGTCATGACAAAGCAAGCTGATCTCAGGGAATCCATTTTCTGTCCTTCACCATCATATGACTGGCACAGACAATGGTAGAGTTCTTCACATTAAATATAAGAATAATATCACCAGTATTATCACAATTCCCTAATTTTAGCCCCATAGTATGGAGGTTTTACAGGATGGCATTGCAGTACAGTTCAGGAATTTACAAGGGAATTAAATTTTCATGGAACTCATCTTTTTTTTTTTTTTTTTTTTTTTTTTTTTTTTTTTTTTTTTTTTTTTTTTTTTTTTAAGAGAGTTTATAAATCTCCAAGAAAAATGAATGGATTAATTTGGTAGTGGGGCTATTTTGCCACAACCCACATATATATATAGCAGAGGTGAAGTAGCCCAGACCCATTCCTGCTGCAGGAGCTCTGAGTGCTGCTACAAGATCTTTCCTGACACCCTACTCAATATGCTCAATAGAGAATGGAGCCATCCAGAATCACAGAATGGGTCAGGTTGGAAGGGACCACAGTGGGTCATCTGGTCCAACTTCCCTGCTCAAGAAGGGTTATCCTAGAGCACATAGCGCAGGATTGTATCCAGACAGTTCTTTAATATCTCCTGTCAGAGAGACTCCACAGCCTCTCTGGGCAATCTGTTCCAGTGCTTAGTACCCACACAGTAAAGAAATTCTTCCTTTGTTTAGGTGGAACTTCCTTGTATGCCATGCCTTGTATTATGTAAGTGCCCTGAATACGTAAATATTCAATTCACCATAGAATATGCAGGTAGCAACCTCAAAACTGTGCTTCCTTTTGATTTGTTCATTATCTCTGGCTTTTTTTAAAGGTTGGGATATATATAATTTTTAATCATATAACAGAGCAAATTAATACCAATTTTTAACCTGCCATTTATTTAAAGTAACCCAACATCTGGAACATATTACTGTAGAAGGAGGAAAATCACCTGCAATGATTATCTTGATAAAGGCACATGCTGCTGAATAACAGCAATATTTGCATATCGCAGAATATTCCTTGGGTCTTTTAAAATTATTGCACCATAGACATAAATCTCTAAGACTTCTTCATCTTGTTACATCATCAAGGTGAATATTTTATGACTGTAGTGCTAATAGAAGTTGCTGAATCCTGTACCTTAATGGAAGAGTACCACTTTAAATCAGAAAGAAATTAACACATTCAAAGCTAGTGGGTTTAGGTTCCACAGTTACTGTGCTTCTGCTACATACGGGAATGACTTCATACTTTGTAGCTATTTTAGATACTAAGTAACAAATAGTAACTGTATTTTATAAAAACTTCCTGGAACTTGCTTAGCTGGCAGATTAAGTTATTTGAGGTTTTCAGTATATTTTATGCATGAAGTAGCGTACAAGTTTACAAGAAACCTGTAAGAGAAAGAAGAAATCTTGTTAAGGCATATCTTGTAGAGCAGCCAATACTTAGAAAAGTTCTATAGGTTTGAAATATACTTCATCTTAGATGCTGTCACATGCATCTCAGGGTCTGATGATAGTTGATGTTCAAGGGAGTACAAGTTTAATGTTTGCAGCCCTTAAAATTGAAATATTATAATAATAATAATTGCAATTTTTTGCAGCTCAGAAGTAAATCTAAAATTCCAGGACATGCTGCTTCCTGGGATGAATAGATATAACTGTGTTAAGTTGTAGTTAACTGGATTTCCTTTCTCAAAATTTGTGCCAGATCAATAAGGCATCTAAACATGAATTAACTCTTTTTGGCTCTCTCTGCATTAGCATGTACTGCAGGCTAATAGAATTCTTCCTAGCAAGTTCAAAGTAGCAGGACTTTAAACATGTTTTAGTAGACAAAATATTACACAAATGAACTACCTGGACATGTTTCAGATTATACATTCAAAAAAAAAAAAAAAAAAATATCCTGAAGAACAGAAAAGACTAACTGATTAATATAAAGCTTTATATGCAATTCTGATTTCGGTCTCAATTAACAGATCAAAACACATACTAAAGGTCCTTTTTTCCTGTGGCAGAAGGCTTCCATCCTGTGCACCAGATAAAACACTTCATTCTGGCCCTGTGAGAGTTGGAGGGAGATCTGTTACCAAAATGGAAGGTCAGAATGTGAACTTCGGGTGTGTTTTCCATGAATTATTGACTGAGATTTTTTCCAGTAATAGGATAAATGTCTTCAGAAGAAAAAAAAAAAAAAAACAAACTAGCACAGAAATAAGTTTTAAGCTTTATTTTCTCTGTGTGTGCTAGAGGGAGGAGAAGAAGGGCACCATTTCATTGTTTTTTTTTAAGAAAAGAGCCTTTCATGTAAAGATAGAGATCTATTATTACCCTGGTCACTGACCATACCAAAGCAAGAGCAGTTAGGAAATGTATTTTTTTTCCATTTCAAGTCACAAATCAATAACTCCTATACTGCATTTAATCTGCGTGCACTAACTTACATGCTCAGAGCTCAAAAATGCCTGTTTTTCTTCTGTGTCCATTGAGTACATCTCCTGTTGCTGCTTTATTGTGTCATCCCTCCTCTGTGCACTGAAGAAAACAATGACAATGTGCTCCACCAAGCACACCTCAGGCCTCACTGTGATGAGTCAAGTCACACCGTTCACCATAAACCCAGGGTAGCTATTCCTGACAATCACTTTTAGTGTCCAACAACATACTTCTTCTTTTTGATCATTGCCTATGTTTCCTGTGTGCACAGCCAGTGGCTGAAAAGAGCTAAATAGGACAGTGTATGGTTTGGGGGGGCAGGGGGGGCAGGAGAGGGTGTGTGCCAACTCAAAGTATGTTCTGCTCTTTGTTTAAAAAAAAAAAAAAAAAAAAAAAAAAAAGAGGAAAATAAGCTTAGTCTTCTGGTTGCTTGATAGTGTAATCCCCAAGAGCAGACTTTTTCCCATCTGGATTAGAAAGATGAGGGTAGCCAAGGCTTGCCTGTTTACTAAGCCATAGAGTGCAATAGATACTACTTGGACAGTACATAATCATTTAAAACATTAGTAATAATAAGTAATTGCTGATACATTTCTGTGATGTGGATGCCAAAAGCATTTTCTTGAAGTGAAATGTTTAGGTCCTAAAGTTTTGATATTTTTGTTTCTTGATTTTATTTTGCTCCATTATAAAGTAAAGCATAGAGATTGATTAGGAAAAAAAAGTTACTTTTTTCTGATTTTTGTATTAAAATAGTATAAAGTTGGAGGCATCTTAGTCCATAGCAAAGTATTCATACCAGGATACGAAGCAAATTAACATTTCAGAACAGAATCAGAACGTATGATTTTTTGGCATATACTTTTGTTCTGCAAGTGAAACTAATTCAGTTAAGCATTTATAAGTACCAATGTTCCTTGATAAAAGAAAATATTGACTAGGTCTAAATATTGACAGATAAATCAAGTTGGGTAGATTGTTTGGTAGATTGAATGCTGGATCCACTGACCTTAAAATCTATCATGTTTTGCAATGCATATTCAATTCCCTTACAGCAACACTTTTCTTTATTCTCTGTCAAGCAAATATCTGACATAATGTGTGCTCTATTGTCAAACAAAATAATGATTATTTCTATGGAGAATGGCATGCAGGTTGGAGAGGAGGGGAGAAGTAAAGGTTATTTTAATTTAGTTCTCTGTTCTCCCTTGGACAACTTGCTTAGCTCACCAGAAATTTGTCACTACACAGCTCAGCTATTCCTAATATGCTGCCTTCAAAAATGTATTATTTATGCATGCAGTCATGTATTAACTCAAATGTCTGGAACAATTCCATGACAGAGATTCAAAAGGAATATTACACCTTCTCTACTATTTGTAGTAGTCTTTTCTTAAGCTGATGAAGTGATTAAAGTTAAATGCACCATGATCCCTGTTGCTGTACATCTATGTTCAGAAGATACTATTTTACTTAATTACCTTTCTAAACCAGATAGCTCTGTTGCTGCAGCAAGAGCATAGCAAGGATATGCTCTTATAACAAGGATAGCTACTGCAGAAGGACAAGGCAATCAGCATGATGCACAGAGAAAAGTTAATAGCGAAAACAGAACTTTCTACTACATCTGCATTCAACAGCTCCCTGAAACAAAGTACTATTGGATTACATTTTCTCAGCTGGGTGTTTGTGTGAAATTCTAGAGCCATCTAGACAGGATTAAATAGGATAAGAGTGTTGCCCATGATAATAAACATTAAATCCATTGGCTGAATGACAGACAGAGGGTGATCCTGTTTGTGTGTGTGTGTGTGCGCATGCACTGTGTTCCCCTGCATGTGGTGGCCCCTGTAGGCTTGAGTGATTCGACTGCATTTCTGGCAGGGCCTATTATTCTGCATGCACACAGCCAAACACATTAAATATTTATCACATTGGAGCAGAGGGATGCTGCAAATGTGGCATGCTGGTAACAATCTCGTCCAAGCACCTTCCTAATAAAGTGCAGATGTGATTTCAAAATGGAACGGAAGTCCAGAACACACGCATGCGCACACACATGCATGTACACAAAATACACTGTGGCTTATTTATGTTATGCCTCTTATTGATTATTACCAGATGGGAGGGCAAAGCAATAACTGACAGATTAACCATATGGATCTGCTTTAATTTACCCTGAGTTATAGGTTTGCAATTCTCTCTTCTCACTTTTTGGCTCAGAAACCTACAATTTGCTAAGTGGGAAAAAAGTAAACTTACTGTAAGGAGCACATTTCCATCATAAGCCTCCTAATGCCACTCTCAGAGGCTGAGCTAACTTTCTCTACAAGAACTGCAGTTCCAGCACCACTTTCTAAAGCCACAGTCAGTACCATGAACAGGAAATTTTGTTGCAGACCGATGAACAAAAAAGTGTTTCAATACTGATGAGCCTTGCAGACAATAGATCCTAACTGAAGAAGCTTTGTTTAAGATTCTGCTTTTCACAAAGCTGCTTCAGCAAGTCTCATATAACATTCCAACAAAAATCCAGAGGCAGCAGTCAAGGCATCATTCTATTCTGAAAACTGGGAGACCTCAGCAGTTGCTTTGAGCTTCAAAGCCTTGGCTCTGGAGGCTTTCTAAATACTTACTCTTCCTACAAGAGTCAGGTATAGCAGGAGCTACAAACTCTCTCAAAGTAACAAATGAAAACACAATTTCCCCACGCAGCTGTGACCTTCTGAGACACAGGCATTATGCATTAGAAGACTGGAGTGTAAATGGATACTTCAGAGATGCTTTAAAAAAAAAAAAAAAATGAGGACTAATTGATGAAAAAAGCTTTTTGGTCTGTCCGCTAAAAGTAGATTTGAAACAATGTCTTTTCAGTACAGTTTAACCTTTAATTTCTGTTGTTTTGATTTTACAGTCACCTCCATCCCACTTCCAAGAGCAGAGGGCAAACATCTCTCTACTGCTCATAAGTTTTACTTATATATACCATTACAGTTTTCTAACCTTTCTGCTTTTCAAATCCATCACTTATGCCTACTGCCAAACAAGTTGCTGCAGGCTTTTCAGTTCTCTCTAAATCCATAAAAGAGCTCTAAAAGCAGTGTCATGGGCATCAGAGAAACAGCATACAGGGTCAAGACAGAATGAAGAGGAGAGATGCAAACTAGAGAATCAGCTCTAGAGAGAAATGTGTACCATACTTCAATGTGCTATTCATATCTTCTGAGGGTTACAGGCAGATTCCAATCTCTTTGACACTAAAAGGCATGAATCCTTTCTTTCAGTTCTTGAGTTAAGAAAAACTGTGATAGCCAGAATTTGCAATTAGTCAGAGCTTTGTTCCTCAGTTTTATGACTCCTTCTGTGCAATCTGGGGGGTTTTATTCAATTTCCTTATCCCTAAAATGGGAATAAACACTAATTCATGCACAATAATTGCTAGGGGAATTAGCAAAGCATTTTCAAACTCATAGTTAAAAGCTATGCTTCATCTACTCTGCCTGGACATAATTCTAAAACCACAAAAAAGCTGAGAAGGTCACACCCTATCTGGTAAACTATGCTCAGTTGAAAATTTAATAGCCTGCTGGAACAAATAGCAAAAGCCCTGCTGATTTTAACACAGTTAGAATTTCACCCCACTAAACAAATTTCCTAATGGAAGTCATGCACTTCAAACATTTGCACAGTAAAGCCACATATATTCAGTTTCAGAAAGGTATTTTCTAATTCATGCATGACTGACTGATGCTTTAAAAAAAAAATAGATAAAATGTCAGTGTTCTGTGGAACATGCACAAAACATGTTGGTTGGTTGGTTGGCCTTAAGATCATGCTATTTATAAAAAAAATATCTATTTTAAATTCAGTGGCTGCTAGAGCAAGGAATCAATTTTCTATTATAGTTGTTGATAAAAGCTAACATCTTAACACTGCAACACATATAATCAATGTCCAAAGACACACTTTAGAAAACATATAGACATTTGTAGTACTTTCCTCAGCACAAGAGGAATTTATGAACAGGGAATTTTTCAATTTACTGCTACACTGTTGGTCACCTACCAAGCCTATGACAAAAGCAGTTTGGGAATCTATAACTCTCAAGTCCCTGTGCATTAGTAGATAAAGCACACTGTTTCCTTTTGTGCACATGCTGCTCTGATGGAAGGTAAGAAGCCATTTACAGAAACTATTATTTCACCATAAATGAAGGAATATTACAGATGCTTCCCTGAAGGTGAACAACAAAAAGTAATATATGAGAGCTTCTCTTGACAGTGGAAGCTCTGTGTGAGATGACTTGTGTGCCCACTGCTTACACCTCTGTGGAGAAACAAGATGACATCCTGGTGATACAGCCTTGGTCATTGACTCAGTGACACAACTCCTCATTATTGGAGCATGTTGACCCTTATTTCTAAATGGTCTCCCTGGAGACCACACAGGCAGAAGCTTGGAAAGAGTCAGAGCTGTACTGAGGTCCTTCATTTTTGGCCTAAGGCTACTGCATTTGTGCATTACCTCTAAACCTGCATAATTAGTGGAACAATTAATAGGATGCAATGAGGAGTTCTTTAGATTCAATCAGTGTTGTAACACAGAGGAGGAAAAAGAGACTCAGGTTGGTATATTACATAAAGGCATAAGGGCACAATGGACACACTGGCAACCGGGTTAAAATCCTCCAACTGTAGCCATAAAGTACAGGCATGCAGCAAATGCCTTTTTCTAACAGAAGACAGAAAGTTTACTTTTTTTAGAAAGCAGCTTGGAGGCCAAACTCAGTGCAGAAAATGACAGGGAAGATTTCTTTCATCTCTATGAATGCACAAATCCTAACATTCACACTGAAAAGTCAAATTCCGAAATGCTGTATTTCAAACTGCTTTCACCAAACCAGAAAAAAAGCAACCAGCCTCCAAAAGACAGCTTTGCTCCTGAGTTTTCCATCTGTATTTCAACTCAGAGTTTCAGGCATACCTATTCAATGTTAGGTAAATCATCAGAATACCTGAGTGGGATTTAAATGACAATGTGGGTGCAAGCCCCTCCAGTACAGGCAGGGGCTGTGTTATTTGCTTTCTGGAGATGCCATATACAGAGTACTACACAAATATTCAGATCACAATTGTGTTGGTAGAGTGTGGCTCAAATGTACTCAGCAGCTCTCCTGGGTTTCTTGATTTAGCTGTTTATATACCAGGAAAAAGTAATATCACTTCTGACACCAGGCAAACATGCCACTTACATATCCATGTACCAGTGTTTAATGAAAACCTATGGATGCCTCCATACATAAAACTATGTAAGAAACTTTAGCTGTATCAGTTATACTGGTTAAATAGGTGTGCATATGATTTGTAAAAATCCTTGTCACACGGCCTAAAGTCCCAGGTTCTGACACATCTGTGACAACAGATTAAAAATAGAGACCCAGGTGTTCTTCTGCACCTTCCTGACAGATGCTGCTAGGCAGTGAAATGGACCCAAATCAAAGCTGTGGGCTATAACCCCTTCAACTGTCTAGTTTTAATCCATCGCCACAAATCTGCTGGATACCATAGAAGCAGTTATATTGTCCAAAAGTGCTTTTGTCAGTATAGCTCATTTCACACATTGAACCACTGTAAACTATGCTAGCCCTAGCACTTTTTTGCTAGTTTAATTCTGATTCCATTACTAGGGTTTTATTGGAAAGTTATCCAGTAAGGCTATCTGTAAAGCCAGGTCTTTCATGAGGAATGAAACTGCTAACAAGTTTAAATTACCATTTAAATTACCATTACTAGCCAGCTGAGTTATCTTGCTGAAATCAATGGGCCATTTGGACCTCTCAGAACTACTGCTGCAAGCTCTTTGCTCTCTCCTCTCTGATTCAAGCTCCTGATGGTTTTGTTGTTTGTTTTCTTTTTTGCAAGCAGAATCCATAAAAACATCATTATTTTTCAAAATTCAGAGTATCAAGCCATTGGTACAAAATGGTGCCTGACATGATCTACTATAATATTCAGACCTTCTCCAAGCACTTATCTGTAACAGGGGAAAAACCCCTAGGTTACCTGGAAAGCTCCCAAGTTCCTGCTTTGCCCAAGAAAATACAATAAGAACAATCTCATTGTAAATGCTCAGGTTCTCTCCTATGTGACTTTGGGCAAATATTTTTATTTTCCTTGCTGCTGTTTTCCTCTCTGGTGAAAGGGTCTGGCTCTTTTCCTCTTACAGGCCTGCTGTGATGGACCTTGCAGGTCACTACATGAGTAGGGAGAGCAATACCCCTCTTTCAAATGCTTTAAGAAAACAAAAAAAATAAAACCAACAATTTGCTTTTAATAAGAGACTGCTACCAAAACCAAACCTATAAATACATCAGTTGTGCTCTGTCTGGCTACTGCTCTAGTGAGTTGAATCTTTTTGGTTGAAAGCTGCAGAAGTCCTGTTGTGACAGCCATAGGGACTCTTAGCTGAGACTTTGGCAACGTAATGGAAGAGGCAATGCTGCAGGTGCATGGATCAGAAAAAATGTACCATGGCAGCTCCTGAGAAAGTAGCAAAATGTACATTTGAAAGCCTGTGAAAGAATCAAGCTGCATACTGAAATAAAGACATTTGATCACTCAAGAAACATGGTCCTGACTCATCCAAGGATGTTTTGGGACAGCCCCAAGCTGTACAAGTCACATAATGGCTTTGCTGCTTGTCAAAAATCAGGACAGCTCTATTTGCCTTGGGTTAACTGGTTCACATGGCCCTTGCCCAGAAGTGATCTCATGCAGCTGTTCATTAGGATGTCAACTTTGCAGGAAAAAAAAAAGCAAAAAACAGTTACAGAAAGTAAAAACCCACAGGTTTAAGGATTTGATGGGAGAAAGGTATAGTACATAGACTTCATGGGTAATCAATATCCTGGTTGCTTCAGACTTACTTGTTAATTCAATAGAATGTGGATTACAGTATAAAGGTGATTCCAGATTCTGAAAAGATCTTGAAAAATCAGTCGTTACTAAATAAGCATAGGCAGCAGAAGAGTGTTCTTGATTTTATATATGAAAGGAGAAAAAAAGACACAGAAGAAACCTTGACACTCCTCTTCCATGGACAATAACACAGCCCAGAATTACAGTCCCATCTCACCTGCTTCATGCTTCAAAGAGCAATGCCTGTGAATGGAGGCAAGCCTGTCCCACATTCTTCCCTGTTTGCTTTCATCATCTGTAGCGTGCTCGCTCAGGGGCTGACTGATGCTGCGTAATTGACGGATATTCACACTCTGGAGCATCATGGCCTGGTAAGTAACAGCTGGGAAGAAAGAGATTCTTGGAAAATAAATAGAACCAGAATTAGAAGGCAAGGATTTTAACTAAAGCTAGGTCTTCTGATGGATATTTCTGACAGCTCTTTCACTTGCACTAAATGCTTCAATATGTACAAAAATCTGCATTATTTAAGACAGCTGGTTTTCTTTGCCATCAAGTGTTTCTGAAGATGCATTTTTACAGTTTGGAAGCTACTATGCTAACTTGGTGCCATGAATTTGAAAATTGCTTGCTAGAACAAACAAACTAAACCAAAAAACACACTATTTTCATTTGCTGTCCTTTTTTTACAGGACATTGCAAGGATTCTTGAAGAATAGGGGAAAAAGGTGGCATGAGCATTTTCTAAGGGAGATAAATATAGACCTAATTTTTCAGAGTTATGAGAGCTGCAGACAGTAAAAACACCCACAAGGCCAGACATAAAAGAGAATAAGGTAGAAATTCAGAAAACAGGTGAGGCTTACTATAGGGTCTCAAGGGAAAATGAGGAACACTATTAAACTTTATTCTTTGGGTTCATGTAAGTGCCAGAGATTAGGTGTTTGCTGAGTTTCACCCACAGGTGGCCAGACAACATTTGGTAGTTTCACTTTAAGATTGTTTGTAGTCAAATTTAGTGGCAAATATAGTGACATTCTCATATCAGATTCAAGAGCTTGGTGCTCAGGCCCTGCTCAGAGGGTGAAGAATTGGGGTAAAAAAATGTGAGCTCACAGGTACAAAATCAAAGAAAATAAAAACTCTTTTGCAGGTGTTTTCCTCTTTCTCTCTTTTTTTTTTTTTTTTCCCTTCTACATTTTTTGTCTTCTTTTTTCTTCTTTCAAACCTACTGTCCTGGTTCTGCATGATACACAGATCAGACTGACTTAAAAATTTCACAGAGATGGCCCTTGATGTAAAACCAAGATATTTGTGCTTATCTCTCTAGGCACAGTTCTGCACTCCCTCCTGCCTATTTCATTCCAGTGACTCTGCTTTCAGAGCTCTCCATACAGCATGTCTGACTCTTACAGCATTGATCAGCAATAAGTATTTTGGTCACAGAGGTTCTCAAACACATGGGGGAAAAAACATCGTGATAAATTTGGCTATTTGCACCACAGGACTAATCCAAAAGATACATCTGGTCGTGTAACTGATAATCAGGCCAGTTTTAATCTCCTTGTTTTCTTTCTTCTGCTACACTTTTCCTCTCACTGAACAGAGACACTAACTAGGTGAGTGAGTGGGTGGGTGGTGGTGTGGAAAAAGTGCTAGCTCAGCTTGCTAATGACTTAAACTGCTCAACTTAATGACAGATTTTGGCAGGTTCTGAAAATCATGATAGAAGTAACTGGGCCGTATTATATTGTTTCCATCTAAGCTTTCTGGAATACATTAAACTAAGCAGTTTCTAAAATAATATTATTTTTTCATGTAGTACTTGGAAAAAGAGAGAACAGAAGAAAAACTGTTCTTTCACTTTCTACCAAGCCAATGATACAAATAGTTTATTAAGCAACACTGAGGGCATAAATCACATTTTGGTTCTGTCTACTTCCTTTCCATAGATTTGTGGAAAGCTAGGAGTTGAACATCCATTAATACAGCTTCTCTTATCAAATAGCAAAGTCTTTTATCAACTTTATTGAATGTCTTTGATGGCAAATAATTACAGTAAGAACAATGTAAATAAATGAGAAGCATATCATTTCAGTTCCTGTTGGAAATAAGAGACCAGATTAATGTAAAGATGATACCAAAAACAATTGTGAGTGGATTAACAAACCCTCTGTTTATTTACATAGACAGTACAACATAGCCTAGAACAACATTTATTGTGCAGTAATTGTAAGGTGTATTTTGTACTTCAAAATATTTTGTTCTTCACAAATGTTAGAATTCATGTCCTAAAGCACTCTAGGTTTCTTCATTTCTTTTTTTAAATTCTTCAATTTAGGGAGCCATTTTAGAATAAGACTTTACAGACTTCTAAGAAAATAACTTGCTCCTCGTTCATGTATAAAGAGGAAGTGAACATAAAGGCTAGCACTGGATGTCCAAAGACCCAGCCTTCTACCTGCTGAGATTTAGATCAGACTAAACCACCTTCTCTGCTTGTCTGGGTTTCCAGTGGTAAGAGCTCTTGAAAGGGGGCTATCACTGTGAGTTTCCAACAGTCACTTCTTCCAGTTAAGAAACCTGTCTTCAGCATGCAGAAGCAGCAGACTTTATCATGACTGGTGAAATTACAATTCATTATCAAGTGCTCCAACAGAATCTATCCACCCATGGAATCTTAGAATAGTTTGGATTAGAAAGGATCTAAAAAGATCCAGTGACCCCTAGTCCAATGACGCTTGCAATGAGCAGGGACATCTTTGACTAGATCAGGTTGCTCAGAGCCCTGTCCAACCTGACTACGAATGTTTCCAGTGATGGAGCATCTACTACCTCTCTGGGCAACCTGTTCTAGTGTTTCACCCGCAGTCTCGTAAAAAACTTTTCCCTTAAATCTAGTCTATCTTCACCATGACCCCCATTGGTGCCGCACGTGCTAAGGACCAGCCAAAGGCATTTGTTCAATACTGCTTTTTGTTCCTAGGGGAGACATCTGCTGGGAACAGGTAAAGTCACCAAGAATAAGTTACTCCTCCAGATTCAGTAATTTCATTGAGTCTGTTTTAAAGAAACCTGGGAATAAACCAGCATGGGTGGCTGAACCATCTGCTGTTGGGCCTAGAGGCAGTCTTGAGCAATTGAGGCTATGAGTTCTCATTCAGAAAATGGTTACACCCCACTTCTGCTGTCCAGAAAAACATTTCAGAGACAGTTTTAAGGTACTTAGATCAGAGGCTGCAAGCAGAGAAATAGCCACACCATAAATCTCAAATGGTACTAAGTAGCTCAAATGTTCATTAAGATTCTCAGGTGGGAATCATAAAGTGTGTTGAGCATTATGAAAACATTGAAAGCAGTACTTGGGCTAGCTAACTTTTAAATTGCTTTGGAAAAGCCTTTGTTAACTACAACGACTAAAATATTGGCACATCCCTAGGTTGGAAGATTTTTCAAGAGAGAAAATACCCATTTGACAATACACTGAATAACTCATAATCTGTGCTAGCAAGAGCAATAGCAGTCCAATGTCCAGCTGGGATTTTATTCACAAATAAAAAGTTAGAAGAAAGTGTTGATAAAAAAAGAATGCCAAATACTGTCAGAAACATGACTTTTGAGTAGGCCCAGTGAAGAAACAGTTACTTGGTTTTGACCAAGTGTTACTTTTGCTCATGTCACCATTAAAGCAGGAAATTCTCAAGAAATGAAAAAGTATACATTTCAAACAAACCCCTCCTAAACTAACACTGCAAGGTCTCACAGAAATCTCTCTATATGCTGTGCTTATTCTGCCATTTTTGTTCTTATTGCTTCTTCCCTTTAATTGTTTTCAAACTTTCATTCTTGAAGCAACTTCTCATACTTATCCATCCTCTGCCCATCACCTACCTTCCAAAAATAATAATTAGGAGAAGATTTATGTCTAATTTGCTAAAATCACTTAATTATTTTTTCATTATTTTTATTATTATTTTCCAATTAAGAGTATAGAAAATAAGAAAAATAAAGCGAAAGGTAATTTTTACTTTTTTTTTTTAATTAAAAGAATGTGGATTTGGTTTGGGGTTTTTTTTAATTCTTCGGGTTACTATAACTTTTGTTGTCACAGACTCTGGGACAGGGACAGCATTTTTAAAAAGCATCTTCTAAATAAGTTAAACTCATGCCATACAGCAAACTGAAATGAAGAAATGAATCACATCTCCCATGGGTATAAATCTGCAAAATTTCTTTCAGGTCAGTTGTTTTATACTGATCTGCTGGGAAAGTGGTGGTGGGGAGGACTTAATCCCCTTTCACATCATTCCTCCCCTCTCCCGCTACACTCCTATCCTCTTATCATCCCTTTCTGACTGGCAAGACTTAAAGTCAGAAATATTTCCAGGAAGTTTTCATAAGGCTGGTGACACTTCAAACATGCTAGAGGGAGCCGAGAGAGAGAGAGATTAACTAAGTAACTATATTTGTATGCATTAGCTTAAAAAGCAATTAGCTCCAGTAACAGGAGACCTAACAGATTGGTGCCTAGCAAGAGTATGTATGACTAATTCTGTGTGACTGTGTCAAGAAGAGCAGTTTGCCCACCAGAGAAGCTAACATGTTTCTACATAAGAAGCAATGCACTTTGAATTCGTATTTTTAAGCTTGCAGCTGCTCTCAACATTTAGGGATATTTTTTTTAGTTTCTGCTTCCTTTTTCCCATAATTATTTTTGACAACTCCATCCCTCCTACTCAGCCCAGTGCAAAGCAATGCAGTGGAAAAAGCATTGCACTTCCACCAAGTAAATGAGTAGTACTTTCTTGTCTGTCCAACCCTTCTCCTCTTCCTCCTCCCCCAGAAAGCCCCAGATCCAAGATACAATAGAGGACAAAACCAGAAGATTCACTCTCCTAGAAAAAACAACAGAACTCTATTCACTGCAGTGACAGCAACATCTGGCTTTATGTTAAAGCTTTTCTCACCTCCTACCCACCCCCAGATTCTCCCTGGTATAAAGTGACCATCCCAGAAGGATGCATTTCTCCTTAGCCATTACTTTGGATTGTAAGATCGGCTAAAAGCAGAATTATTTTGTATGTGGTCCAAACTAGGCCACATCTGAGCTCACTTTACAATGGTACTTGTTCTGATGCAATTGCTTCTTGATTCGGTGGTATCTGATATTGCAATAACACTGAGAAATCACTACAGGCCTTGACAGCTTGTCCTTGTAGATTTCCTGGCCTCTGGTCCTCGGGAGGAGGGAGATGGAGGATGAGTGAAATCCTGCACAACTTCAGGTTGCACAGCTCAGCAGCAACCCAACCACACACAGCTGTTAAGTTAGACATCTTTACCCTCCTTCTCAGTGGACCACATAACCTGTGTCTGAAGGCACACATTTTGTATCAGGTTGACATTACCTTCCTGGAGACAGCCTTAGAAAACAGATCCATGACTTCCCACCTAACTGAGGCTGCAGAAAATTACACAAGTCCTCTTCTTCAGCTTCCCTTTCAGTCATGCTATCAAATATGTCCAAATCTTCAGTTTAAGCAAGTGAAACACACTTGAAGCAAGGCCTAAGCAACTGATTATTAGGTTTCCCTGTAACACAGCTGATAGGTTTCTCACAAGCTTAATTGTATTTTTTGTAAAGTAGTACAGGAAAACTCCTGCTGTAACCTGACACATATTAAGGGAGTCCAGGAATTGATAAACAGTACAAAGACCAATTGCTTTGAGAACAACTGACGAGATCATTTACTTATGAAATAGCAGCCTTGACAACCAGGATCAGGTGTCCCTGAACTAGTTCCTGAAGTGTAACCATACCAGGTAATTAATATCAGCCCTGAGAGAGGCTAACATTTCTGTTCAAATCGCATTTCTTTCTCCTATCTATGAGCTCTTCTGCAGGCTTGAGGCACAGTGGAGCAGAACAACAGGGAGTGCAGTTACTGTACAGGCTTCATTGTCTGCAGAACACATTGCTACCTAGTAGTAGAAAAGGCAACAAAGAGACTGCTGGAGGGTCACTAAGAAATATTTTTTTAAAAAATTAATTAAAAAAAAAAAATCCAGAGCTGAAGCACTGGATATGCTTGCTATTACGATTTGGCTCAGAAAACAGAACTTTCCAGGGCCATTTCCAGCCTTTGCAAGAGACTGTGCTCTCTGGAGCACAGAAAAGAGCAGGCTGGGCAGACTTGCCATGCCCTGTCATACTATTCACAGAAATTTTGCCTTTTTTATCCTCTACTTTTCTGAAAGGAAGGGTGAAAAGAAGTGTCCTAAACACTTCAAAAATATAGAAAATGCCAACCCAAAACAGCAAAAGTAATTAAAACCTAAGGGCAGCTTAAAAACCATGTTGGAAGTCATACAGCTGCAGCCTTCAAAGGCTTACTTTTTTCTGGAGAGAGGTGGAGAAGAGAGCTTTGATTTAAAAACCACCACCACCACCACAATGGATCATTTGATCTTTTGGTCCCTCCTGTTTTATTTTAATTAATGTTTCAAAGTAATGATTTAAAATCAATCCAGCTTTATTAAAGGTTCATTGCAGGATTAAGAGAGATTTGAAACCAAGCCCAATACAGTCAGCAGAGACAAGCTCAAAATGGCCACTCAGCAAATAAAAAGCATAACATGCTGGTAGTGCTTTGAGCAATTGACCAATACAATCAGGCTGCATTTATAAACACTGAATATTTTTTTTTTCCCCCTGGCAACGAAAATCTTTTAAACTCCCAGTTAGTAGGCTTCTGTGCCACTTGTGAAATATTTCTTTTCATTTTCTAAAGAGAGCATTCATTCATTTTAGGTTATTAATAAATAGAATCCTACATATATGTGCATCAAGTATGCTTTCATCACCCAAGCTAAATGCAATATGTGTTAGCAACACCATACCATTTGATTGGTCTACTCTTTCCAGATTTTCAGGTTCAGAAATATCACAGTTTTCTAGTTGAAGAGGCCGTCAATGCTCTAAAATATTCATGACTGCACACTCCTCTCTATATGGACCATGGCACAGGAAGATCAAGGCTTGTGAAGACAATCAGCTTATTGTAAATCTTGCAGAAGCAGACACCTTTCTAACTCTTCTAGGTAGATTGCATCCAATTGACAGCCTGCCTTGATGGTATTAGAACTTTGTCTAGGAACTTATTAGTATTTAATATGGATTAGGTACCAACCTATTTATTTCACTCTCCATTAAAAGAGCAGTAAATCTGAGATCTTCTATGAAAAAGTGCTGTTTTGTTTGTCACAGGTATGAAAAAATGTCCCTTTCTCCCTTCCAGAGGTAATGTTACCCAAGTCACAATGCTGAACTCTTCAGACCACATCTATAGTACAACTTATGTTCAGTGCTTCTGGCTTTTGCTGATTTTGAGAAGACAAGGGAGAGGCACATCAAAACTTCACATGCGGTGTAACACCTTGGAAAGCACTATCCCCTTTCCACCATTTCTTCAATGGACATGTGGGAAAAGAGGAATTGCCCTGTGTGAGACCAGGATCCAGTGGTAAGGGAGGCAGGAAAGAAAGTTATCAGGAAAGAGTGTATAGCACAACAATGTGAGCACTGGGGCTGCTGTGCAGCAGGTCCAGGATGCCCTGGCATGGCTTATAGTTCCTCTACTTCATTTGGCACAGCTACTTCCCCCTGGTTCAAATGGACAGCAGCTCACAGCTGTGGATACATTACTCACATTCACTTTCCCCTGAGAGCCGGTCTACAGAGGCTATCGGGGGCCTCCATCGCATTAGTGCTGCTACTAAAGCAAGAGAGTACTTACAGAAATGTATTTCAATCCTGAGTCCTGCAGACGTGCTTTGGCTACTTTTGTCCACTTAATGAGAATATAATCTAGGGTCCAGCTGGTGTAAGTCAGCACAGAAGCAATGAGCCCAAGGAAACAGTGCCAATTTACCTTAGTGAGGATCTGGCCCAGGGGATTCATAATGGATGGAGTTGTCTAGTCAAGAAGAGGCTGGAACAGCTCGAGATGACTGCATTTCTCCCCCACTTTCACAGTTGAGACAGCTTCTGCCAAATGGTATGAGCAGCTGGACATCTCTTTCAAATCCATATTTAATTCCCTAAAGCTGCATTGAAATGAAGAATCCTACTCACAAGAAAAGGGAAAAAAAATCAATATTTTGCACTGCTTTAGCTTCAAATTTTAATGAACAAGGAAGGTGCTTCTGTAGTGTAGGAAGAAAACATATAATCAGAGTCTCAAGGCTGAGGAAAATAAGAAAAAAAGCATTTAAAAATACTTCCTTTTTTATTGCTTATGACATAAATTTATTTATTAAAAATTTTTAACACTTTTTTTACTTGAGTGAGTAGTGGTAGAAAAAAAATTACAAGCTCAGAATTGAAATGATTTTGCAAATTAAATGAGAAAATATGGTATTGCCATCCATAGACAGAGATACTATAAATATACCAAACTGCTTGAATTGGTGGCAGATTATTATTAAGATTAATCTTTCTCCTTGCATTCTCTCTTTCACCAAAAAGTTAAACAAATTTCAAATCAGTGAATAACTATAGCTATGGATAGAAAATAGAGGTTCTTTAAATTCTGATTGATAGAAATTTCCTTTTTTCACCTTCCTAATTTAAGCAGAAGAAAGTATGCTTCAATACTGTTTGGTGTTAAGAAATTAATCAAATATAGCTGAGATGCACCTGAACATAGGGAATGGATTATAAGAAAGAAAATAATTATATCAGGTAGTGTTATTGATTTTGTTGGGGACTATCTAAATTGTATGAGAGTACATTTCATTATAGAGTGGAACAGAATCCATGTGTCTTAGATTATACTTATAAATTCTAGTCTTCAGAATCTGTTTTTGAAGTCTCTCAAGTTGAATTTTCACTCTTGCTTAAAAAGGCATCGAAATGGTATGCCCTGCTGGATTTTGTTTACAGACTTGAAAAAAACCAACCTGAAACCCTCAGGTTTCACTCTATTGGGTTAAAGTCTGGTTCAACATATAGATATTTCTGAATTTTTTGTTAGCACTAAATACAACATTCCATCAAATGGACATCTAATTTTTTCTAATGGGTCACATTTTTAAAATCAACATCTCTACATCTTTTTCATTTTCATTGATAGTATAAATCAGAATAAGAAATTTGACCCCATAACAACACAGACGTAAACTTTCACCTGAGACTATAAAAAACATTCAGACTTTATTTTACAGATGGATCAAACCCTAAAAGCCCAAATAACCCAACAGCCAAAGATAAGATTATATGAATCTTAATTTCTCTTTTTGACCTTTAAAGCTTGAAAGTGGTATTTTTCCTCTTAAACCAGTAGTTCATCTCCAGAAATAAACACAGGGAAATAGTTTTTCAGAGAGAGACTCTATTTCTCAATCAGATGCAACTACACTGATATTTTCTGCAATGAAACAACAACATTTCAAACTCCACCAGTAAAGTAGAAGGCACTGAAGGTGCTTTCTGTTGTTTGGAAATAACTTTCACTAAAAGCTAAGGGTACATATACTTTATATACAGCACATATTTGATAAAATGTGCCTGGGCATGTCTTTTAGAATTTATATTTTCCTGGTATACAAGGGATTCCTAAGACTGCCAGAGCTGGTGTGGTTTGAAAAGTAAAACTGCCTAACCATCGGGCAATGAGAAACAAGATTACCTGCTTGACACAGCTTCAAGGACGATGTGCATGCTCTGTTCCAAATCAGACTTCAAAAGAATACCATAATCAAACAAACTGCACATATGAGGGTATCCAAGGACAGCACAACAAAGGCTGCTTTGCAGGGACAGAAAGAAAGGAAAGAAAGGAAAGAAAGAAAGAAAGGAAAGAAAGGAAGAAAGAAAGGAAGAAAGAGAAAGAAAGAAAGGAAGAAAGGAAGAAAGGAAGAAAGAAAGAAAGGAGAAGAAAGAAAGAAAGGAAGAAGGAAGAAGGAAGAAAGAAAGGAAAGGAAGAAAGAAAGAAAGGAAAGAAAGAAAAGAAAGAAAGAAAGAAAGAAAGAAAGAAAGAAAGAAAGAAAGAAAGAAAGAAAGAAAGAAAGAAAGAAAGAAAGAAAGAAAGAAAGAAAGAAAGAAAGAAGAAGAAAAGAAAGAAAGAAAGAAAGAAAGAAAGAAAGAAAGAAAGAAAGAAAGAAAGAAAGAGAGAGAGAAAGAAAGAGAGAGAGAGAAAGAAAGAAAGAGAGAAAGAAAGAGAGAGAAAGAAAGAGAGAAAGAAAGAGAGAAAGAGAGAAGAAAGAAAGAGAGAAAGAAAGAGAGAAAGAAAGAGAGAAAGAAAGAGAGAAAGAAAGAAAGAAAGAAAGAAAGAAAGAGAAGAAGAAAGAAAGATAGAAAGAAAGAAAGAAAGAAAGAAAGAAAGAAAGAAAGAAAAAGAAAGGAAAGAAAGAAAGAAAGAAAAGAAAGAAGAAAGAAAGAAAGAAAGAAAGAAAGAAAGAAAGAAAGAAAGAAAGAAAGAAAGAAAAAGAAAGAAAGAAAGAAAGAAAGAAAGAAAGAAAGAAAGAAAGAAAGAAAGAAAAGAAAGAAAGAAAGAAAGAAAGAAAGAAAGAAAGAAAGAAAGAAAGAAAGAAAGAAAGAAAGAAAGAAAGAAAGAAGAAAGAAAGAAAGAAAGAAAGAAAGAAAGAAAGAAAGAAAGAAAGAAAGAAAGAAAGAAAGAAAGAAAGAAAGAAAGAAAGAAAGAAAGAAAGAAAGAAAGAAAGAAAGAAAGAAAGAAAGAAAGAAAGAAAGAAAGGAATGGGAAGCAATATAGTCAACCCTGATGGGCAAAAGGATGCAAACTCATAAAGGAAGTGAAAATTCAAGTATCCAAGTGCATTTGAACAAGGTAAAATAAGTGGGGTGAGTTTTTAATTAATTGCATAAGCAAAAATTCTATACACATCCAGACCCATATGGACCAATCAGCTGTTCTTCTAATGGTCTTCTTCACAGTTTAAAAAAAAGAGGAGAGTCAGAGCTGTGACTGACCTGTGTAGTAACCCAGTAACTGCAAATTCTGCAGATTTCCCATCTCTGGTGACTGTTCACACCAATAGAAAAACAGTCTTTTCCCATTACTGTGAGTGAGATAAGATCTGTGATAGATCTCTAGATGATCTAGCCTTGACAGGCAAGCATACTTCCCTGTAAGTGAATTTTGGGGGAAAAAAAAAAAAAAAAAAAAAAAAATTTAGAAAGCAACATCAGTGCAACTGTATCAAAAACCTGTTTTGAATTTTGGTTGAATCGAAGCAAATCCAGCTTGGAGGAGTGTTCGGTATTCCCTGTGTATAACTGAGGTTGGTGGGAGCATGACTAAGCATGTAAGGTTTTCAAACCTAAGTATCTCAGTCAAACCAGATAAAACAATACCAAGAGTCTGAAAACTGCCCCTTCAAAAGGAAGATGGGTGGGTGGGGGTCAGGTGTCTTTGATGCAGGCCAGATACAGCACAGGAATGTGCAATATCCTGCTTCCTTCAACACCAGAATAATCAAAGAGCTAGAGATCATCTCCATGCTCACAGCTCAAATCCTTCCAGCCAATAATTTCTCCACAGAGGGAACTTGTCTCAGGGGACTGCTCCAAGGCTGTGCTTGGCCATCTGTTCATCTGGGTTTTTTTTCTTTATGTTTTCCCCCAGAGAATGTGTTGTTGTTGTTGTTGTTGTTGTTGTTGCTGCTGCCGTTGCAGTTTTCTCTCTCTGACTCCATATTCCACCTGTGTGTGGAATAGTGCCAGTCTACCCTCTACATAGTCCTGAAAGGTGTTGGGAACATCTTTAGTTTGGAGATCAGTTCCACGCCATAAAGCAATATAAGTTTTTGCACTCAGTGTGGTATTTATACTTAACTAACTGTCTGCCTAAGCCTTGATGCTGCTGGGAGTGGGGTTGTACATGGCATTTAGCAAGCACTTGCACAGGTCCCTCCGGGCTGCAGGGTACTGAGCAAGCACAGCAGCTCCCTCAGACCCCCAGGAGCTGCCCCTGCAACCAACGTGAGGCTCTCTGACCAACTCTAACTGCATTCAGAGCAGTCACAAAGATTGCACACGTATGATCTTTAGCACTCTGCAGCTTAACACTCTACCTGTAAAGCAGCAGTCGCATACCTTGACCTTCCACAGGCTGTGGGACAGTATCTTAAATAATATTTGCGAAGTACACAGAAATGTTATTATCAGCAGCAAAGCTCACGCAGAAATTAATAATTATATGCTCAGAACAGGCTTAGCTCTGAATGTACAGCAAACAAAGGGCATTGAACACTGAAAGCTAGTGACAAAGGAAAAAAAATATGGCCACTTCCTCACCATCTCATGCATTGAGGCATGAGGAGCAAAATACCAAGTGATTAATAATTGAAACATCTGCTATATCATATATGTGCAGGGATAAATTCTAGACTGAAGAGAGACTAGGTTATTAAAATTATGTTTTGCTCTTTTTTCTTAAATTATCTTATTTCACAGTATATAAATTTTACAAATATTGCTTTAAATGCAATGCAAATAATACTTGCAAAATATATCTTGCAAAGGCAATTACTTACTAATGGGGTATGATGCATTTCACCACCCAGACTGTCAACCAGTCCAAAACTTGCAGACATCCTTTTGCAGGAAAGTCTTACAAGTGCCAGATAATGGTATTTAATTTCCTACATTTACATAGTTAAGACTGAACATAACCAACCATTTGATAGTCTCAACAAATATAGAAGAACTTAATAAAGAAGAGAAACAGCAAGAAAATGTCAGTATCTGAGGGAGAAATTAGGGGAGAACACTGCAGAAGGATGGGGGATGCAAAGTAAGTAAGCAAACCAGGAAGTCAATTTTTTTTCTTTTCCTCTGCCAGTTGCATGCCAGCTCTAATGAGAGCAGCAGCTTAGTCCTGCCAGCCCTCCAGGTTGGAGACAGCTATGATGACAAGGAATGTGAGGAATGAAGCACTGCTGCTGCTGTTACATCTGTTTTAAAATCTGACATCAGCCTCCCTTCAAAGCTAACTAACCCAGCAATTTTTGCAGCTATTAACAAAACACACTTATTATTGAACTCAAGGTGTAGGAAGAATCAGACCCAAATCCATCCAGTCTCACAGCTGGAATGTTGTTATTTTACCCCTTAAGATTTTGCTGTCCGTACCTTTTGATAGAGGTGATTTTTTTGGTTTTTTTTAATTAAGTCCAGGACATTAAAAAGGGTAGAAAACAACAACTGTGAGCATGGTCTCAAAAAAAAATGTTAGAAAATTAAAAATGTTTGGCCTCTGTAAAAGACATCAAAAAGTAAAAGAATGAAGACAAAAAGTGGGAAATGAATGGCTGTGACTAGGAGTCCCAAGCTCAGGATGCCTGTCACTAGTCGTGCATTATGTTGTAACAAAAAAATCAGCAAACTGGAAATTCTTCCTGCTGTGCACAAATGAAGCCAGAAATGTCTGTCCCTGCTGCCTGTACAGAAACCTCTATGTGATGCTTCACAAGCTGGGTATGTTTGAGTATCTCTAGACTACAGAGAATGAGCAGCAATTTTCATGATTTAGCAGCACACTTAGGCACAAGGTGGTTTCATTTCCATTCTGATATGGATCCTGTTAAAAGATCTTTTTGCAACCACAGGAGGATCTGAGATAGCCAAGGGGAAAATAATAATAATAATTTTTTGAAGTTACAGACAGAAAAGGACTGAATGCCACTCACTGATTTAGTGCAAAAAACTAAGGCAAAGTACCATTTTTATAATGTTCTTTTCCCCACCAGTTGTTCATGTTTTACTCAGAGATTTTTACAGGCAAAATTCTGCCTTTTTGGTCAACAATTCTACAACTTCCTAATCTGTATACTTGTGTGAACAACTGTTATTGACATAACTGCAAAATACACAGTCTATTGTTATGATGTAATAAGGCATTAGGTATGGGAAGGGTATTATAAATGAAAATTTATTGCCTTCCAGTATAGTTGCCACAAGCAAGGTTATTGAACTCTCATATTACATGATTGTATAAAGTGCAACAGCAAGCATTATGTTTTGTATAGGATGCACAAGGGGCTCAACACAAAATTTAGACTATTGATCAGAAACTGGTACTGCCATATTACCCACTCTGTGATTTAGTGTCAGACCATAATCTGGAAGAGAAATTTCAAAGACTTTTTCCTTGATCTAATTAGAAAGTAGACCGTTTTTACCATCTGGCAAGATTTCTCCCCAAATAAATTTCAAATAGAACCCAAATAATGGCTGGCTATAGAAACAAATGGAGACATCACTTTTTTTAAGCAAGTTAAAGGACGTATCTTAAGTCAGGGACAACAGAAGCTTAAAAAGAGCAAACCAAAAAACTAACAATTATAAATAACCAGGATTAAGATTATATTAACTCCAAAATTATAAAGGAACTCAAGCAAACTGCTGGTAAAAAAATAGCAGTTTGTATTCTCTCTTCTATTAGTACTTTCATCTGAGGAGTGAGAGGTAGAAAACAGGATGTCAATTTTTTAAAGAATTTTCTCAAGGGAGCTGCAGACTTCTACCTCTGACCATATCTGTGATGGGAAAATTAGTAGAAATTATTGCAAATAACAGAATTAGTAGACATGTGGAGAAAGATAACATATTTGGGAAAAAGTAGCAGGAGGTTTCACCATGGTTTTGCCTAGCAAATTTATGGGAGTTTTTCATGGGGTCAACAAGTACATTCAGGTGATATAAACTACCTAGCTTTCTAAAGGTATGCTTTTTAAATGTCCCTTCAGCACATTTTCAGAAAACTAATTAGTTGGGGCATTGCATGGTGAATACCTCATTAAAAGTCAGGAAACACAAAACAGAATAAAAATAGAACAGAACAAGATCATTAAGATTGAGAAAAATCATATGTTGATGCTGCTCCATACAGTGAGGATCGACCAGAAAGGATGCGAGCAACAAGTTGAAAACATCTGCTGATGATGTGAAATGATTCTGAGTAGGAACAAGTTGAAAACATCTGCTGATGATGTGAAATGATTCTGAGTAGGAATAGGTGTGAATGGGGGTGAAAGAGTGCAGAGGTGCTTTGTACACTGCATAATAAAAAAACCGGTTTTAGTTCAGTAGAGGTAAATGAAAAGGAATGTAAAGAAATGCACAAGGGCAAAAAAATTCCTAAATTTGTACACAAAATCATGGGCTCTGAGCTGATTATTAGCAAAATTGAGAACAAAACATTCCACTGTAAGGAATCAGGGTTCCCTACTTATTAAGCTCTGTAATTCTGTCTCTGCATTTTAAAAAGGACACAGAAGAACCAGAATAAATGCTTGAAAAGATAATTAGAAATGTGAAAGAGCTTCAATAGAGGTGATGACTAAGTAGAGTAAGACTCTCATCTGGCTCAGAGGGAATCCTGGGGAATTAAGATAAGGGTCTCTAAAACCATAGACAGCAGGAAGAAGAAACATTGAGATCAGCCATCCATTTTCTTTTAATTCAAGTACTAAATGTCATTGAGAACACTGAAGGAGCACACTTCAAGACAGAGGTAGGTATTGGAATTCCTTTACAGAACAGTTTGTGGACCCAGAGTTTACCTGTCTTGAAGAGAATATTAGGTAAATTCATATGAGGGAAATCCCTCAAGAATCTGTACATCTAGCTCATGTATTTTTCAGGATATCCAAGGGGGAAAAGTCCCTTTCCCTCTGCCACCTGGTCAGACAACCTGGAAATTGATAATAAACAGATTTGTCTGAGGTCTCTCCAGAGACCAGCATCAGCCAAAAAAATGGCTTTGGAGAGCAGCAGGGGAGTAGTGGGATTTTGAGATATATAATACTCTAGAACTGAGGCAAGGATGTTAGAAATTTGGATTTATGACAGAAAAAGCTGAAATAATTAATGAACTCTGGCAATACTACAATTTTCTATGAAGTCAAGGGAAGATCAGACAAGTCCTTGGAGAAACACCACTACATGCTTGTTCTGTCCTTATACTCTTAACAGGGGATATCTATCAGTGGATATAGGAAACAGAGCTAGACACAACTTTGGTCTGACCTGCTACCCACATTTTGTTCGTTCTGAACTCTGTTTTTATAGTGTCATGCAAGCAGGCAGTGCCATGGCTTAAAGCACATCTCACTACTCCTGAGGTTTTGACTGTTGGGCTCAGGGCCAGCTTAAAGAGAGCACAGCTGCTGACTTTGAAGGTTGCTGTGAAGAAAACTAGAAGAGGCTCCAGCAGACACTGCCTCTCCTTCCCTTGAGAACTACTTTTAGCTGTGTTGTTGCCCTTCACCTCTGCCTGAGCTGTGTTGCAGCTGTGTTATGGCCATGCCTGCACCTGCCACATACACCACTGATCAGAGTTCCTGCTCCTGGCCCACAGGCTGCCTGCCCACTGCACCCTGGGACGTGTCTTGTCACCATGCCTTCACCTAGTGACCACTGGCCCCCAAGTCTCCCAGCCCTTCTCTGGTTAGCTTGCTGGGCACGGTGGATCTGCACCCAGCCAGGGCTGGCACAGCCCCTGAAGCCTGGGGGCACCAGCCATGCCCTGCCCATAGCCCGTGGTCCCTGCTGTACCCCAACACAGAGCAGCAGTGCAGAAGTTTGATCAGTATCTCCTGTTAATACCTACACTGGATCAGAAGAACAAATCAATACAACATGAGGAATCTGAATAGCCAGGAGCACTGCGACAGCATCTTTCGTCCTTAAAACAAGAGGTATCTCTTAGCACACTCACTATTCAGAATTCACTTTTCACTATTCACTATTCACTTCATTTATGTAAAGCTATCTACTGTGAAATTCCATTGATTGAATAATACAACATTTCCTTTTGGAACTGGCAGCTAAAACGTATAAAGCCCTTTATTGTAGGAGACTTGTGTCCAAAGTTAGTGTAGAGGAAAAGTGGAAAGAAGGCTAAATACAGGCTGTTCTCTTTTTCTTTGCAGTGGTTTTAGAATAATGTTCCTCATTACCGTGCATTTCTTCCTCCAGAAGCACGACAAGAAATAACTGGAACTGTCTGCTCTAGTATGATAGCAAAATTGCAAAGCTCTGGCTCTGAACACAAGTGTAAAAGTACATGGAAAGCCAAGGAAAAAAAGAAGGAAAGAGGAAAAAACCCTCAACTGACATTTTCTTTTTTTGCTTATTTCATGGCAGTACATATTCCACTAAACAATATAATACATTAATTTTTTAATACTATAATTTTCAAAATGTTGGATCCTTCCATCTGGTTTGCATACCAAGGGAGTTCATTTGTTTGATTTTTTTCCATACTTATGAAAATTTGAATTTTTCCTTTTTAGTTTTTATCGTGGGAATCTTAACTCATTTAGTCAGCTGATTCCAGGAACTGAGGTTTTAAAAGTAGAACATTAAACATTGACCAATTAGCAAGAAAGCTCCAAGAGCTGGCAACAATTACAATTGCAAGGACTTTTGGTTTTAGCTCTTTAAGTTTTACAGTTTGGAATCAGTATAGTTCTATCATCCAAAGTATGATGGAAACAGCAGTAGACTTTTGATACTTTCTTCCAAGACCTCTCATTTTCAAACTAGGATTCCCATAATATAGTGCCAAAAAATCAAAAAAGGGCTTTTATGCAAAATACCTATTACGTGCACATGTACTTTAATCCTGATCAGACTTTTCAAGTTTCTTGTTTTCCCCACCCCTTTTGCTCATTTGTTTAATTGTCTGTTACCATTGGGTTTTTTTCATGCCTTGGTAAAACATGTTGCTAGCATTCAGCCAGTGAGTCTAGAGTTCAAGAAGAATTTTCTTTCCTTTACAGACAATTTAAAGTATTAATTCTGTGAAGTCAGGTCTGCATATATTATAAAGATTAGAAGTTAAAAATAGATATGCATAGTTTCCACTTCCCTCAAAAATGTCTTTTGTGTTCAAGACAGAAAAAAAAAAAAAAAAGAGTGACTATTAGGAAGAGAATTAGAGAAAAAGACAACATTCAGAATAAGCTTAATTTTAATACCTGGTATCAATAGAATTCATTCCACTTGAATCCTATCAAAACCAGAATGAGATTTCAGGTAAAGCTTTCTAAAATAAAGTTATGTATGCAATTATTATAAATTACACAAAAGGAAAAACAAAGGTTTGTATTAGTAAACCGTGCTCTCCTTCAGGCATTACTGCAGATCAGAACTAAGACATGTCTGGGCTCAGGAAAAGCTGCTGCTGATAACTCACATGAGGAACACAGTTTCCTTTCCAGTTACATTTAGATGAGAGTTCACCTGTAGTAACAACTTTCTGGTTTTGCCTTTTGTCTTCTGTTGCTAAGTGATATTTGGCTCTTTCCTTCATCCTGCCTCTTGAGTTCAAGTGAGAAAGATAGGCTCAACCTCTCATAAGCATGACTGTGAAAAGTGTTTAGCAACTGAGGTTTCCTTGCCATTGCCCTGCAAGGAGAAATTCGGATACCTGATTTTCCATTTACAATGCCAAAACCTAAACATTATGCCCTCATATAGTCTCTCTCACTCACTATCTCTTAAACCACATATTAACAAGACTAAAAGTTTCTTTCCAAAGAAGCCTTGGAGCATTTTGGCTGGCTCACACAGGGGCTGACTTCTTCACATGTAACAGAAATACCATAGTAATCAATCCATTAAGGGAGAAAAATTAAATATTCCCCCAGCTACTCAACTTCTAAAGGATTCCAGCAGTTTCTGAATTTAATTACTGACAAGTTTAGATATGCTGGGAGATTCCAGGGCTGATTTTATGCACTTTCCCTTGAACCTCTCTTGTCAGACTTTCTCACAGTTCTTCATGAATGAAGGCCCCAATTGTTTAGACTAAATTGGAACACTGTGTTTATGTCCATACAATGCATAAACAAAATTACATGAAAATTCTTGGTATGAGAAAAGAAGACATATCTCCAGTGCAACTGTTTTATCAGAGAGCACATAATTTATCTTAACTTCCAGAAAACAATATTGCTATTTAAATCCAAACAAATTATACTGCAATGTAAAGGAACATACAGATTTATTCTCAGTAAAGCAATTGAGCACTGATTTTTTCCACCAAGTATTCAGACAAGCTTCTGTGGTACAAATATGTTCAGCACTAACCCAAAATTCACGACCACTGCTGAGGTTCAATTGCACATATCAAAGACCATTGAGCAAACTTGCACAAAGTCAGCTATACCAGTGTATGTATTTTCCAGGCTGGGGGATGTTTGTGTGTACACAGGACCTTTGAATTTGAAATCAGAGTTCCCAGCTATGCAGAGCTGGCAGCTCTTGGCTTATGAGTACTGTAGCCTGAAGTCAAATAAATTGTTTAAAGACAATGTAGCTGCACATTCATGCTCAGCTACAAAGGTCACATGCTTGAGATGCAGAGATCCAAGAAAAAGAGTCAACAAGAATTTGTGGTTGGAAGGAAAGTTCTTGAAAACATTTTGTCTTTACATTCATAGTAGGATACTCTGAATAGAGCTATTTCTCTTTTCTTGTTATTAAAAACACTTCGTAATGAAACACCTGAAGTTTCTTAAAATTAAAAAGTAAAATTTTTAAATATTCACTTTAACATAAAAAATTTGCTTTTCTTTTCACTCTTTCCAATATCATTGTAGACCAGTCCTCTTTATTCTTTTCCTTGTACTTCAGTAAAAATGCCAAGCAGAAGAAGATCACAACTAAACAGATACTCAGTAGTAAAAAACTGCAAAAATCAAAGACTGATTTACTGATCCCTTCTCCATTCATCTTTTCACTCTTTCTAAAGCTGTGGTACAACACCACCAGTAATTACATTTTTGGTCCACTGGTGTTTGAAACTTCAACAAGTGACAATGACATCAGGAATCATAGAAAGTTTGGGGTTGATTGTGTTTATATTAGATACTTTTGAATTTGCTCTGTCTGGTTAATAAATTGTCAGCACACATTATTACCAGTGAGTTACTGAAAATACTAGGAATAAGTGCAAAAATTTATGTAGCTTGAACACAGGAGGATTTAAAGGTGTTACCCTTTGCTAATGCCTATAGTGACATTTTCATTACCAAGGACAAGAAATCTAAATGGATGTCTCTCAATGTCACTTGTGACTTGAACCAAACCATAAATAAACCGGCACTTACAACTCTGAAGAATCAATGAAGCATACAGAAACACACCACAAGAGAGAAACCAAACCATGTCTGTATTTTAGGGCATTTTACAAGATGCTTGGCGTACCTACTATGGGGTTATTACAAGGAAACAAACAACTGAACAGAAAATTATTTTTTGTTGCAAGAGTACACCTCAAATCCTTTGCACTTCCTACATTCCTGTGCATGAGAACTCCTAAATCATTGCTGTACGTCCAAAGACTTACATTTTCAGCCTATGACACTGTGTCTTACCCTCAGTACACAAATACACCCACGATTCTATTTGGAGGCATTGGAAACACTCTTACACATGTGTAAGCATGTTTCAGATTTAATGAGCAGTGAAATATTAAGTGGCAATGATAACACTTCAACACAGTTTATAAAGTGATATTTGGGAATGTACATGCATTGTAAGGGCAGTATTATATATAATAGTACTTATAATACTATTAATTGAAACAAAAACAAACAGCTTCAGTAGGTACTTCCCCACACAAAAATACGTCATTGATGGCCTTACTTAATGTTGTGTAAGAACACCATATTTAGAAAACAGCATACAGCAGAAAACTATTCTGCAGAGTCAGGTCCTCTCAGGAGCTAAATTAGATGCAAAAGGAAATTATTTTAGCTATATCTTACCTTGCACCAGAACCCATTCTCTGTTGATGGGAAACAAAGATTAATTTTCAGTTTCTTTGTGAAGCTAAACTGCCTTCAGTCTGAAGACCTGAGCAGGAGAGCCGACTCAAATCAGATGGAAAATCACCATTTCACCAGTAACTGCTGGCTAGCTAGATTCTCAGACACACCCTAAGTTTCATTTTTTAACAGCATTAAAATTCAACCAGTATGTGACATGAACTTGCTTCACTGTGTTGTGTTAATGAGGCAAGAAAAAGTAGGAGATTCTCCCCACAGATTCTCATCACACTGATTCCTTTGCTAGGTTTGAGGCCACCAGGTGCCCTCTCATAAAAAGGACTTTAAATGGGTGCTTTCATCATGAGGATAGAGCCAGACCATAAGATGAAGTAACTTCACTTGAAATAGATTAATTTTTTATAAAGGAGGTGTAAAATTGAGAGAACCAGAGCTGATACAGATAACTGAGGTGAAAGTGGAATAATAATGCAGGATAAAAGAAAACCATTTGTTAAAGTAAAGAACTGGTGAATGGAAGGAAAAAATACTGTACAGATTAAAAAATTCACAGTCAAATGAAAGAGTTAACAAAAGATTTGAAATAGGGAACTACGAAAGTATTTCCTACCGGGGATAGCTGGGGAGGTTATTATTCTAATTCAGAGAAACATGATTATGTTCTCTTCTTCCTTTTTTTTTTCAACCCAACATAAAACAAACCACTGGATGTTTGCATTGTCCTTGTATGTAAGTAGAGAAAACCCCAATGAAAAATAAGGGAACCAACTAGTATATTCTTTAGGGGGGATCAGCACATGAGGAGGTGGTTCAGCACATATAGCAAAGAACAAGTAAGGTAGAATTGTTTCCTTAAGCAGAAGGGTTTGGAACTCTGCATGATCCCAGTTTTGAAAGTGTATCTAGGAGACATGATCTAACACTTTAACTACACTTAGCAGCTATTTTCTTTAGTAGATGGCTTCTCATGGACTGTGACATAGAGGGAACCAGACAAAAACTGAGCACAATACAACCTAAGAAATAGTACATTGGGATTTTATTGTAAAACTTCTATACTGAAGCTTACAGCAATAAAAGAAAATTATAAAGGTGTTGGATGAAAATGAGGCGGAACTCTCCAGTAGGCACATACTACAGGAGTTCTTAGCTAAAGAAATGGGAATGGGCATTTCCAAAGATTACAGAAAGAGAGATGTTTGTACACACACCAACTAAGGTTTCCTTTTACAAAACAAAAGCAAGAAACAGAGACAGGAAGGAAATCACAGGGAATAGCTTGAGTAATAGCCAAAATGCAGTTTCAGATCTGTGTAAATGTCAAGGTAGAGGAAAAAAAACAGGGAGATCTCAGATGGAGGGCTAAAAATCAATTCTCCAATCAAACAAAATTATGTGAGAAAGAGGGAAAAAGAGAAAGAAAGGAACAGCACTTTGAATGAGAGCTTTTTCTCCCAAAAGTTATTCTTTCCACCCGTAAAAATAAAACCCAGAGTCCTAGCAGTGCCGGTAGATATGAATAACAAACTGCAAACATTAGCTGAAAGAGTAAAAGTGTAATATGATAACTAAAACACAAGGCACAGGAAGAAGACTACTCTGAGTAAAAAGTGCCCAGATGGAGAACACTCCCCGATTAAAATTTTGTAATCTTTTTATCTTTCAGCTCTCAGTTGAAAAAGGTTGACCAAAATATTGGAACAAAGAAGGAGGAAGAAACACAAACAAATACTCTTTCTTCCATTTTCACTGAAAGTAATGAAGACTAAAAAATAATTAAATGACTGTCAAAGACAGGAGTTAATGCAAATAGGAGAATTATTTTTAAAGGAACATAATATTAGAAGGAAGCACACAGTGTGAAGCTTCTCAGGTGTCAGAGAGACAGGGAGTGCAGTAGACTCATTAATTCCCTGGGTTCCTTTTAATCTTTTCTTATAAAACACTATTTTAAAACTTCACTGGCTAACTTTTCCAATTCTGAACTCTTTTGCATAAAGAATTTGTCAGATGCCAGGGAAAAAAAACTAGCCTCAAAATCATAGCATCATCTCTCATAAGAAACTTTTATTTTCCCATGACCAGAAAAATGACACCATCCTCTAAGTTTTGAGAAAGAGAAATTAGTAATTATAATGTGAATATTTATCACATGACTGTGGTGGCTCTGGTACTGCCTTCAGTAATAAACAAAACACATAGAAACAGCCATTTCTACAAGATCAGGCTATGTATTATGCACAGAAACATCATCCAGAGAAATTCTTACGGAGTGCTGGCGTGGGAGTGCTCTGCTCAATGTATCTTTCTGATTCTTGTCCAATATATAGTTTCTGGCATGCTGAGGCAAAATCTAAGTATGGAAAAGAGTTAAAGGGGAAGTACTAGAAATAAGATTTAAAACTGAGACAGAAGATCTCTTGTACTAGATTTGCCTTTTAGACTTTCAGAGGTTAGCTTTGAGCACAGCTCAAAACCTGAAGCTCACTGGAAAATCCTTCTCAGGTTCATTCAAATGATAATCAACAAATATAATCATGAAGAAAATTATGCCAATATATGTTGCTTATCAGTAACTATGGTTGGTATCAGAGCCAGACTATGCAAATAATTTTGAAGGCTAATTTGAGGACTAGATTTTTGACAATGAGCTCTTTGGATTAACAGTGAATGTTAAGGCATTCACTCAGTATGCCTAAGGTTTCATCATTCTTACATAGGAGCATGTAGAGTATAGCTTTTTGTTCCCTTAATTGTCATTTCACTTTGTGATCCAAATGGTTTCCTTGCAGTGATCCACTGGGTAATCCACTAGGTTTCCAAATTATATCAAAAGATTTAGAAAATGAGGGTGAGTTTTCACACTACCTTCAGAACTGAAGAATGAGGTTGACAACCTGAGATGAACATTTGGGCAATCTACACATTTGACCTAAATTAGGAACTCTTTCTGACAGCTGGAAGAAAATTTGTCAAGATGCTTAAATCTTTTCATTTCAAAACATTTGAAATATAGGTGAAAGAATAGGAATTTACATATGTGTTTTTTTCTTTACAAGTATAGGTTTAGAAATTGCCCAAGAACTAGGAACACAGGAGATGCTTAAATCAGGACTTGAGCCTTCCAAGAAACAAATAATGACAAGAATAATCTGAAAGGCTTTTTTTCTTTTCTTTTTTTTTTTTTTTTTCCTCACTGAAATTACTATAGGTAGATTTTGGGGGCTTTTTCACCTAACAATCCCCTTTAGTTTTTGAAAGACATTCTGCTGGCTTGCCCTTTTTTGAAAATTCAGGTCAAGACCAATGAAGAAGTCTGTATAGATGGTTACCTTTAGTTTTGAAAGAAAAGATGAAGTTAACAAGAAATTGCACAGAAAATCTGACTGTGAACTTCAGATGGCACATGGGCATGTTCACAAGCTTGGTTACTTAAAGATTTCCTCAGTGAAGAAAGCAGATTGAGGCCCACCATAAACTTCCTAACATGATACATTTCTGTGATTTGAGATGACTGACCCTGACACCACTGGAATGGCTGCGTTGCAGACACAAGCCATACCCAATTAAATGTCCAGGAAATTTTTAAGGTAAAAGATAAAAGGATGCAATTCTTTTCCTGGAAAAAAGAAGTACAAGCTCTTTTGTCAATTAACGTGAGGAATAACTGATCTTAAAAGCCTAAAAATGAGTTATAGAACCACTGACTGCCAAGTTTAATTACAGGTGGAACAAACATTATGTGGTGTTAAAGAGGAGTTCCCTTTTCTGATGCAACTCCTTTTGTACAGGCACCAATACATGAAATCAGAATATGATGCACAGTTTTTCTACATTTGCGCTTTTGTCAGTAAAACACATTCAACACATCATGTAGAGCAAACATGGAGTAGATTTTCCACTCTAAACCAAAAAAAAAAAAAAAAATCTTAAATGTTTTGTAAGCACATATAAAAGTTAAAATAAAGACACTCTGAAAGGTTCTTTTCCCAGAAAGGGCACACAGTGGTTACTGCTACTACCATCCAGTGAAAGACTGAATTGTGTCTCCACATGAAACTCTCTTTGCACTCTATATCTCTTCCTTCCCCTGTTTCTCCTCAGCAAGAAAAAGAATGTATTAAACTTTCTCCTGCACTTCTGATGAAGTATGTTCATTTACATGCAGATGTCCCATCCCAATCTATTTTACCTGCCCTTGTTGTCCCAACAGGGGTTATTCCAATGCCTAATACCTGCAGCACCTCAGAAATTCTGGTGATTGCTGAAATGGAATAAATGGTCTTTTCTGAACCTTATATAATAAGGAAAGAAATTGCCAATGAGTCATGTCTGTCTAATTATACAGATATTGTCATGTCTGTCAATATTATACAGATATAAAGATGAACATTTATGGTACTGTTTTGGCATTAATAGCAGTTGAGCATCCCCAGGAAAATGCAACCTACTATGGGAAAGTAAGGATCACAGGACTTCAGTCTCTTTTTCATCTCTGGCTGATATGTTCCAAGTCATATGGCTTTATAAATTCTTACTGATCTCCATCAACACATCTCTTTGATGTTTAAAGTCTCAGCTGGAGTCACATTTGTAAGCCAATAGCTCCTTTCAAAATATTTATGTCCTTTGACTCAAAGTTCAAAACAGGGCAAGATTCACTTTGCATAATCACTTTGAGCAAGCACAGTATTTCTTTTACAACAGTTTGAGGGACAGGCATGTTGTGTATTTTAAGACATTATACCTCATGCAAATTTTGGCACTGGTGCCAAAGAACTATAACCTTTTAGTGAAAGATAACAATATGCTCAGTTCTTTGCACAGTAAGCCAGTTTTGACTGAACTGAAATCAGCTTCAATGATCTGTAAGTTTTCCATGACAAGAATCAAACTATAACAACATTCTGAAAATGGAAATCATGTACACACTTTACTGAGGCTCCAATCTATACAAAAACTACCCATTAGAAAAATACAGTGAAAAGAGATGGTGATTAAGTCAATAGAGTTCATTAGGCCTTCATCTCACAGAATTTAATAAATTTTGACATCCTTTCTCCATAATTTTTTAAGCCATATGTACTTTCTCTAGTAGGAGACAAAATGGTGGATTTCAGTTTATAGAGCTCTCTGCAGAATATAGATTTTACATATGTCACCAGAGGATTTGCTTTGCAAGACTTCTAGATTTATGATTCCAGTGTCCTTCTGCTTCCTAGGCATTCTTGGCAAAATGCTGAAGCCCCCAACAGGATGTCAGTACTTGGGCTAGATGATCCAGAGAGGGTGTGAGACAGATAGAGAGGAGGAGTAGTTCCTTCATTTCTCATCTATTTGCATAGCTCATTCTGTCTGGGCTGCAGGACTCAAACCAGCTGCTATACAAGAGACAGCAATTGCCACATAGAAAGACACATTCCAAATCATTCCATAAACCACATTCCAGATACCCCTGCTCTCAAAGCCAGAGTCAAATAGAGGATTATATTGAATATAGGTGTCAGTTTCAACCTCTTTGCAGCTGAGCCTGAGAGGCGCTGCTGTCTTCTCTCTCTCATTTGCATTCTCCCATCTGTTCTTGCTTCATTTCATGACACCCCTCACAAATTATTACACTCCTTTCTCAGTCCTCCTTCATCTCCTTCCCTTCTCCCATTACAGTCTCTATCACTGCCTTCTTACTTGCCCTTGCCTTCCCAGACTGTCACAATTCTTCCTCCTTCCCCAGCTTCAACCACCACAAATCCTTTCCTCCCTTGCTCTGCTTTGCCTTCCCCCAACAGCAGCTGTTCCAGGGCCCAAAGCTTTCTGAACCTGCTGATTTTATGACAAATCTGTACAAACACAGGAAAAACATGGTAGTCTATAAGCCTTTTGTGACAGTGCATTGTAGTTTCATCTCTCACCAAGCATACATATAACCTTGAAAACAGTGGTATAGATAAAAGACGTCATTTAAATGAGATGTATTTTTGTTTATATTTCAGTTAATTATTTTTTTCTGTATTGCAAAATGAAAGAAATATTTGGGTATTCTCTGAGCCCCAGAAATTTTGCAGAAAATTCTGGTGAATTTCTACCTAAGCTATTTGAGGAACATGGGAAATTACCAATTATCTTTCAATATTTTCAGTATTTTACATCTGAAAACAGTCTACCTCACACAAAAAAAAACTAATGGGACGTGGCTGCTTCATAAAATAAATAACTCCACATTGTCCTTCCTATATGAAATCCATTAAAAGGCAAGCAGAAAATTCCTAGGCATTTTAAATGATCCAACAGAGAACATCATGACCACTGAAGTGCCAGAGCAGGTCCAGGTGTACTGCAAAGACTGCTTTACATTGAGACCATCAACTACTCTTACAAGGGGCTACCTTAGAAGGCTACCCAGGTTACTGAGGATTTACCCTGCCATACAAGACAGAGCTTTTAACCACAGAGAAAACTCAACTGACAACTACAATGCTGTGGTTCTTACATCCTACATACTTTCATCCAACTGCAGCAATCCACAGAGAAGTCCACTTTGCAGGACCTGCTTCTGCTTCTCTCCTGTTTCATCCACATTCTTAATGCTTCTAAAGAAATGGCATGACACAAACCCACTCTGAAGCCAATGGGCAATTTTGTCCATCAATAATATGGTAGAATACAATTTCATGAGGGTGTTCGAGATCTACTTGACTTACACATCTCTCTGTCATTCTCTAGCAAAGAAAAGTCAATTCTGTGAGGAAAATTAAAATTTAGAAAGAATTGCTGTCATGCAAATTGCCCCTGCCTTATTTCAGGAGGGCTTGTTTTTATCTTGTAAGTGATCACAAGAAAAGGGCCAGCGGATTGATGCTCTGTGGAACAGGTTGCAAAAATACATAAAAGAAATGTCTAAATGTCTCTGCTTAAGAATTTTCTTCCTTCTGTGATCTGAAGCATTATCCCTTGTCTGCAGGGGCCTAAAGACTATTAGGAAAAGTTAATCAGTTTACGATATAGGGGTCCACTCCATACCAGGATTTTTACTGCTCACTGAAGAAGGTTGAAAATCACTGCTCTAGATCCCTCACAAGCAGGTTTTGTCTGCATGGTTGCATTCTGCCCAAACAGCTACATAAGAGGAATTAACTACATTTTCACAGCTTGTTTCTCTGTACTGCCCGATATCTATGTGCCACTATTCTTACCTAATTTTACTGCTAGCAAACCCTGGCTTCAGACAGGGCCCAATGAGAGTGTTCAAAACCCACCCACACAGACTCCAGCAAGTTTGCTGGGATTTCCCACACTGAATCAGGAACAGAAAATGTATGTGATGTGCACAGCTGGTTGTATTTATATTCCTCTGACCAATCACACATTTGGGGATTTTGGGGTTACAGAAGTTATTTAACTCTCTTTGCTTTATATTAGGTGTCAAGGAAGAAAGTTGTACTGGGTTGTAAATAAGATGGCATAAGCATATACACTGAAAGCACAAAAACAGATCCATTGTCATAGGGCAGCCTTGAATCAGGCCCTCAAAAAATAATTCTACTTTGACATCTTGAATTTTTGCTTTGATTCCAAGTGAGGAAAAGGGAACTAACATGCATGACATAATTCGACTATGAATGCCTAAAAAAGAATTTATTCTGGCTATTTACTTTGTATGCAGTCTTGCATAGGTTTATTTTTATATCTGTGACACCTTTATTTGCTGCTGCCTCTTCCTAAAAAACAATAAGCTCTTCCTGTGCTTTTACAGACCATTGTAATTAAACAATTCTCCTTTTGGTTTTAAAATTATCTTTTGCACAAGAAACATTTGTCCTACATAACAGCTAGTAAATTAAAGAGGACATTGAGTAGGATATACGTCTGTGTATAATATATTACAGAAAGGTTTATGACTTCCTACACAGTGACTCCTCTACTATTTTGCTGTTGTGGGCCACAAGCCATTCTGGAGTGACTGAGAAGTCAGAAACTTCTAAAGTGCCGTATTGTAAAGGAAATTACAACATGCATCTGATGTTGTATGTAGATCTGGACCTTCCCCACTTCCCAATCTCTTCTTCCACATTGGTTTATGGACAGATTTTCAAAGGAGCTCAAACACGCTAGTAGACTGTCTTACAGACGTGACCGAAAACCTATAAAAACCTTGGAAGCTTAAAAACTCAAATATCAGAAATCTGGAAATCTTCTCTGTATCTAGTACCTCACCTAATACTCTAGGCTATCTCTCTTTTGGAAGTTTTCAAAATCACTTGCAAAACTTCAGGGAAAATGTTGTAACTGTTTCTGCACAAGTCTTACTCCAACTATATGGGATCATTATAATAGCTGGAGAAAATAAAATAGATTTAGCCAAATTTTTAGCCAAATAGCTATTTGTGAATTATTGCTCTTTAGAGTATTTCTCTTTCCTGCATCCCTACCACCACCCACCCAGTTTCATCCTTCTATTCTTCCACTTACATCATTCCTCAGCTAAACTATGTATTGATCCTTCTCATTTTCAGCCCACATTTCAGAAAGTATAAGTCCTGTATTCATGTGTTCTCTCAGATTTTAACAACTGTCATTACAGTTTTTAATTTCCATCTATCAGGCATGAAAGGGACAATTCTGCTTGGTTGAATATGGTGAGAAAGAACTATTTGGTCTTCATCTTCCATTCTCCTTTCTGCCCATGTGGAAGTGGATAGACATCTCTGATCCCTGCTTTGTGCTTGTTACAAATGCTGTCCCAGTTTTTCCAGTTTGAATACCTGCAGGTTTTCTTTGCAGGAAGAGACATGAAGGCAGCCCTGTGCTTAGAAGAGAAACAGACAGTTGTGAGACCACTGGAGATCAGTTTTGTTCTAAATTACAAAAGCCTGATAGACAGTCTGTGAGCAGACACAAAGCAAAGACAGACTGAGAGAGCCAAGCAGGTTGTTGATCTACAGAAGCAATTATCAGAATGACTATGTGAAGCACATAGAGCCAACAGAACATGCAGGACTGGGAAGAGAGAAATCAGGCAGTGAGCCTGGATGAGAAGACAAGACGCTCTCTGGCGAATTCCACAGGTTTGTGCTCAAGGGTTGTCAGCACAGACCCACACCAGAAGTGATAACACAGATACCAGCCATGGAAACCTGACCTTATAGTGCTGCTATCAAAATCACAGTGGGTTTTTACTGACTACTGGAAAGTAGATTTTGAAAGAGCCGTGCCCTCTCATGCCAGCCAGCCTGAGCAGGGGGGATTCCTGGCAACATATCAAGAATTCAGACTTACTGCTTTATAACTATCTGCGACTTTTCAGCACAAAAATCCACCTTAACATATCTGTCATGGCTTATCACACAACATACTCTGTGATAACATACCAACAGTATAACAATAGTCAGTCAGCACTGGTATTTTATCAAGAACCTCTTTCAAACATTAGTTAGGTGGGAAAAGGGAGAGGAGAGCTGCAATAAACTGATACATTTGAAATTTTTATTTTATTTTTGCTGTCTTTAAATACATTCATCAGCTTTATACTTTTTCCAGTTTTGTCCTTTAGTGCAACTTCCCTGCTACAAATTATCACATACTGTGGTATGGAGTCTAAATGCTTTTGCAGAATTAAAAGTCACAAGCACATGCAAGCCCAGAGCACACAAGTTAAAACTAGAGGGTCGTATGGGGAAAAGAAATGAAACATGAAGAGATATGTAAGAAGGACACACACTGTTTGAACAGCTCTTGGCCCTTTTCTGTTCATAGTTTCTGAAAGTCCACCAAACTGCATGTGGTTTACTAACATAAAAATAGAATGTCCACATCCATGTCACAGCTTAAAGAAAACAATAGTCCAGCTTCAATTCTATTGAAGTCAATTTCATTTCTCCATGGAAGCCAACAGACTGACAAAAGGAACAGACTCCTGCTCAGGTCAGTTACCTGATCCATTTAGACTTCTATATAAGAAACTCCGACCAGAGCTTAGCCTTTGGCACTGAGATGGCAAGTGGCACAGTGTGACTCACCTTCAAATGGCCTGTCTTTCCCTTCTCAACACACAGCTGAATCCTCTCATCCATACTACTAGTCAGGAAGAGACCTCAGCATACGGTCCTCCCCAAACCATGCCATGGGTCAAACAGGGCCATGGACACAGTTATGCATTACCAGAGGCCAGTGCCCAGCCTCAGAGCTGTTTAGAGAATGAGCATGTAGCTGGTACTTCTCTTACAGAAGAGCAACAGGAGATGAAATGTGACACAAAGGGAGGCAATACAAAAATTAGTAGAAACTGAACTGGCTCAATTAAACAAAAAAAACAAACAAACAAACAAACCAAACCAAAACAAAAAAAAAAAAAAAAAAAAAAAAAACCAAAAAAAAAAAAAAAAAAACAAAAAAAAAAACAAAAAACACCAAAACAAAACAAAACAAAAAAAAAAAAAACAGGGATGTTATTTCCATTATTTGTTCCTGTGATAGGCTGCTGTCATCATCCTACCACATGTACCAAGTTTCCAAAATAGAAAAAAAACAAACCAGTCAAACCAGTCAGAAATGAAAAAAGGGTCACATACCTTGCAATGACTGCCTTTTTCCTATAAAAAATATTTTGCCCGATTCAACAAACTTCTTTCATCAAAGAGCTTCTGCTGCCTTTCCCTTGTCAAATATATTCAATATTTGACAGGGCCAAAGGGAAAAAATGAGCAAACAAAAAATAATAAAAAACCTATTCAGGTCATTTATCCTTCAGACTTCTAAAAGTCCAAACTAAAGTTATTTGTCATTAAATATCTGCAGTAGGCCTCTTACTTTCACATAGCATGGGACTCTTGAATGTTGAAAGCAACTGTTCCCAAAACATTCCCCATTAATTTCATCTGAGTTTGAAGTTGTGGATGTCCGAACTCTGGAAGTATTCAAGACCACATTGAATGGGGCTCTGAGCAACCTGGTTTAGGGGAAGGCATCCCTATCCACGACAGGAAAGCGGAAACTAGACAATCTTAAAGGTTCTTTCCAATCCAAATTATTCTAAGATTTTATTCTTTGACTGTATCAAATGAGCCCTACATCAAGGAGAGCAAATCACCCTGGGATAAGTCTGGAATGAACTTGTAAAAACCTAGGTAATCTATATAATGGTGTTATCTAAGAGGTAAACTGTTTGCTTTAAGCAGCTGAAGATTTCAAGGGGAACAGAACAGAGGGAATAGTGCAGGGGACAAAGTTTCAAGATTTTTCCTAGTTTAGGCAGCACCTTTTTATCTGCAACTTCTCAGTCAGAGTCAATGCTCAGAAAACATTCTCATGTTCTCACTCCATTTCATACACAGTGAACCTGGCTTCAATTTGTATCCTGTCTTAGGTTTAGGCAGTAGTGTAACTAAACAAAACAGTGATTTTTTCTTTAAAAGTTCCATTTAGGAGCAGAAACTATGAAAGGACAAAGTAATGGCCTTTGCATCAGGAGAATGTGCTTTGCAAATGTGTATTTTAAATGGATTGTGCTACAAGTCTTCTAGTGGGGGAATCATCCCATTTTCCACATGTACAGTAGAGGTTACCTAGGTTCAACAGGTAAAAGTGCTGTTCCACTTTTTCAGGGATAAAGCAACACCTTCTCTGCCACACCAATTTCATTACATGTGCCAGATCCCAAGGAAGGAATAGGAATTATCTGAGTCCTACACTAAAGAACAAAATATAAAATAAGTAGATGTGGCAAGAAGAGGTCTCAGGAGGAGGACGAAAAAGGTGGCTAAAAACAGCAAATCTGCAAACCAGCGGAAAGATGTCCTAAGGGACAGGTGAGATGGATTTGATAAGCATGGGGCATAGAGCTGATGGGGCAAAGATACCACAATATGAAATGGTGAGAGATTCAGAACAGAGCCAGGGGCATAAAGAACAAGTGACTAGAGGCCAGACACAGAGTGAAGAGATGGAGAGGACAGAAAGGTGAGAGTAACATTGTCAGAACAACGTAGGGTTCCTTCTCAGGATAAAATGCTCACCTTTGTGAGAGTCTTGGAGACCTTAGACATGAAGGAAGGAAAAAAACCCATGAATGTGGACCTGTTTTGACTCTCTTTGCTTGTGCTTATGGACAATTACAGGAAATTCAAAGTGATCTTACAGACAACAAAAATATTAAGCTAAGGGACAATATAGTCCAGTGCCTCAGCACATAGACATTTAAAGAGAGAATGCATAGAACTACTCAAACAAAGAAGAAAAACAACAGATTTTGTCATTACTCTAGAAAGAAGAGAAAATGAAAAAAAAAAAAAACACATGAGGAGCAGATTCATTGTTATAGGTGAAGGGTGTCTGATACTTTGGTGACATCCCACTATATCAGCAGCAGGCAGGGATAAATCTTAACGCTCCTGAGCATTTTAATTCATTAAAAAATCCTGTTACACGAAAGACTCCTTTTTGCATAACTCAAGAACCATCAATGCAGAACAATGGGTCAGAGCTTTGGCAAACTACACAAAGATGACTGATTCACGCAATTACCAAACTGTACAGCCTGAACTAATTGGTGATAGAATAATGACAGGACAAAAATCCAGGCACTCAAATGTGAATGCTTAGAGATCCCATTAACTCTACAGAGAACCAGAGACATGCACAGCTAGTGAATAAACTCACATCCAAACAGAGAACACAAACAAAGCAGTCACAAAGGTATTTAAGAAGGCAGAGAAAGGAAAGCATGAAAATTTACTGAAAATTCAGCAAAGAAAGATGTACAAATACAAAGCAGAAGATATGTAGAAAATCCAAAGACCTATGGTTATTGAAGGGGGAAAAAGATAATAATGAAATTCTCTTTACATGCGACCACATTCAAAATTCTGACAAGTCATTATGCAAAGGATGGCAGACAAGAAAAAAATGCCCCCATAATTAGAAAGAAATCAGTGACTCATAGATTTTTGCATGTATGTGACATCAGTGAAGTGCAAAAGAGCAAAAAAATAAATGGACTGTGAAGTTCAGACTAATACCAGATGCAAAGACAGGGCAGAAGAACAGAGTAAGAAAGAGAATGAGAATGAACAGTGGGCATCAATGTGTGTGAAAGGCGCAAAGACGTCTTCAGAAGTGTATATAAAGAGACAAAAAAATAGCAGAACCAAATTTTTGACTCTCTGATAACATAATCACAATACCATGAGCCAAGTAAATTAAGACAGAATATCATGTTAGAAGTAGATACTGTGAAAGTTCTGTAGTACAGATGTTAGGAAGACGTTTAGCAAAAATTAGAGAGTTATTAGCCCTGCACATTAAACCTAAATTACAGATGATTCCTGTGAGATGCACACCACATTCCATGCGGCCAACACCCTACTGCATCCATTCAATGAAGGAGTGGACTTTTGAGGCAAGACATGAAATGAGATGCTTAGAGACAATAAATTATCAACTATGCACTCTTAAGTCAATAAAAAAGTAAATATCTGTTTTTATTTGTTTCAATATCAAACATTAAATAGCAATATTTCAGAAAGCAGCATATTCGATATCAGAAAGCCAGATACATACATTAAAAATTAAAAGAACGAGAATAATTAAAAGAATAGTTGCTCACAATTAATGAACTTATGATATACTAAAGCAAAACTCTTCATAATAAAATCAGTACAGGTTACCAAGTGAGAACAGCCATGTATTTTGCTGTTGCCTCCATAGAAAATTGCTAGTGCATGTTACACAGTGTATAAATTCTGCTCTTTCACTTGGAAGCTCAGAAAGCATGCAGGAATGAGCAGGAGTCAGTGATGTAGCCCAGCTGTTGAGCTGCCATCCTTGACAACCCCATTTATGAGGGGTGGGAACGGAGCAGGAGGACAGTTTTAACTATATGGAGATGCACTGTAAGGCCTGTTTTATTTACCATTACCAGTGAAAGCCTATTATGTGCCACTCAGGTGGGAAAAGTTCAAGCTATGTGTTCAAGGAGAGGGAACTATTCAGGCAAAGTTTAAATACTCATGACTACAGATCATTATTAAAGACTGGTGCCTGTTACTCAATCTGCAGTGTTAGGTATTTGATGCATGGTGCGCAACAGAGGTATGTGCTTACCAAGTTATGCAAAGCAGCCTTACACCATAAAATAAATAGCAACTAAGTCAGAGCATGAGATGTTCTGCCAGCTAGTACTCTTTCTGTCCTTCTATAACACAGAAATATAAAATGTAAGGCTAAGGGTACTGTTCTACTATATTGCCAGGGCAAGGGGATAGAAAGAGTCTAGTAACAAATCCTTCAGAGCAAACATGAATATACATTCACATTTGTTGTATTGGACACTTTGTAGGGTGATCTCACCTGTCTGTCCAAACAGCATGATTTCACACAAGCCAAATATGTAGTATTTTTCCCCTATATACTCATATCATAATATCCACACTAATGAAAGCAGAAAATCTCCTAAGAGATCAGAGCCACTCTGAAAATAGGCAAGAGAGAAGGACCATACAGAAGCCAACACTGGAATTCATCTTCCCTAATTGTAGGCATACAGAAGTTACAGATGTTCTCTAAACTACTTGCTAACTCTGGTCTTAGAGTTATAGACAGCTATCTCTGGATGAGGTAACTGTCCTGGAGGCCCCTAGTTCTTCCAAGTTTTCTCAGGGGAAACCTTATAGCTAGTTTAGAGTACAGACTAGCCTTTTTTCAAAATAAAGAATCGGCAAAATCCAATTTTCCTAATGCCAGTCAGAAGAATAAGTAAATTAAAATTTATTATCTACTTCCAAATGAAAGGTGGAAAAGCGAAAATTTCCAAGATCCGAATGGCCAAGGTTAGAAGGACCTCTGGAGGCAACCTGGTCCAGCCCCTCGCTCAGGCAGGTTGCCCAGGATCATGTGGTTTTGTAATATCTCAAGGATGGAGACTCTACCTCCTCCCTGAGAAAACAGTGCCACTGCTCAGTCACCCTCACAGTAAAGAGGTGTTTCCTGACTTTCAAGTGAGAACGTCACACGACATCTTCCTTGTATTCCAAGAGAAAATCATAAAAAACATGGGCCAACCCCTTTGTGACAAACTCCCTGTAACAAGTATTGGCCTTGATGGAACAGGGTAGTATTTGAACAAGCCTCAATTTTTTTCCTTCACTGCCTACTGCACCAATGTATCACAGCTGATTGTTTGAAATGCTTGAGGCAACTTGTGGGGTTCATGGGGAGTTCATGCCATAGTAATTTATAAGAATGATTATGAAAGGAATTTTGCACCAAGCAAGAAGAGCTTGAGTAAAACAGGACAAATGGCCTGATTAAGGACAACAAGTAAAACCAGAGCAAACTGTCAGGGAAAGGAAAGAGACCACATTTAATGTACATGCTCTGTAAGAGAGTGAATTTGATAGTAAGTGAAGGTAGATCACTTTAAAAGGAAAAGCAGTACATTTATACTCACAAAGCCTCCTATATGAGGCAACTCAGTATTAAATTTGTATTTTCACTGGCAAACAAGACTGCAACATGACTGAGAAGAATAGTAAGAAAAGTGAATAGTAGGATTTAAGGTGTTTTTCTGAAATTTACTTTCATTAGTCTTTTGCAATAAGAAGGAATATCTTCAGAAACTCATGACTAATAAAGGGATCCAGATCTGTGAATTAATAAAAACCCCCACAATAACTTCAAAACTGCCATCTCAATAGGTCTACTGGCAGACAACTTCTCAGAAAATATATTTCCAAACAAGTCACCAAGTTTCAAAGGCTTGATGTAATACTTTCACTTAATCTTGCATGCAAATTCCAGATATGACATTTTTCCCATTAACAAATAACTCTGCTTTGAGGAGTGCACAGATACACTCCTGAAACACTTCTGCCTTACAGTTTCATCTTGACAACCTATAAAGCAGGAGCACATGGTTGTAATGGTAAGCTTAAGTGATGCTCAAGTAGAGATCAGATCTGTACTGGGACAGCTCTTCTTTTGCTCTTTATGAAGTCCTTTGTCAAAAAGCAGCTGATAGCTGTTAGCTTATAACTTTGTAAAAAGCCCCAAGCATCTTAGCACAAAAACTGGATATCAGAGAACTCTAACGGAAAATGGGCCCCACAATTTAAGGACAACAAAACTGATGAAAGGGATGGAAGGAATGTCTTCTGAGGAGCAGCCAAGGACTTTGGTTTTGCATAGTTTGAGTAGAAGGAGGTGAGTGGTGAATTCATTGCACTCTACAGCCTCCTGAGGAGGGGAAGGGGAGAGGAAGGGCTGAGCTCTTCTCCTGGCATCCAATGATAGGACATATGGGAAAAGTTCAAAGCTGTGCTAGAGGAGGTTTATACTGGATATAAGGAAGCATTTTTATTTTACAGAGAGGGTGGTCAAACACAGAAGCAGATTTCCTAGAGAGGTGGTTGATGCCCCAAGCCTGTCAGTGTTGAAGAGGCTTTTGGACGATGCCCTTAATAATATGCTTTAACTTTTTATCAGCCCTGAAGTGGTCAAGACAAGATGAGATTATAGATCATTCACAACTTAAAATATTTTATTATGTTCTATTCCATTCTAAAAAAAGCATTCTTCAGACAGTCCACCAGTCTGATGTGAATAGAACATGAGACAAAAAGCAAAAGATGACAAAATAAATTTAACATACCCCAGAACAAGATGAAGCAAGTACAAAGCAGTAGCCAGTCCTCAAAAGAAAGACTTGATATTTTTTGCAGCACCTTGCTAAATAAACAAAGGGTTTGTATCAAGACACAGAAGATATTATTCAAAAAAAAATCCTATTAAACTGTCATGGGTTAGGAATGGTATTCCCCAATCTAGTGTTCTTCCCCAGTTAAGTGTTCCCCTGAGAACACTGCAAGCCATGAGCTGCTTGTTAACTTCCTCCCTCTCCCTCTGCAAAGGACTGGAGAGAAGAATTGGAGGTACAAAAGCTAAATATCACTTGTGGAGATAGGAAAAATTTACTAGAAACAATGTGATAAGAAATGAACAGCAGCAACAACAATATTAATAACAGAGTGTACAAGAGGAGTGAACAATTCACACACACTAGCTCAACATGCAGACTCTGGCACTACCCTGACCATTCACCCTTGTGAGCTGGGTTAATTGGTTCCAGGGTCAAGAAGAACACCAGGTGTTCTGTGGAGCGGCACACAGTTGATTTTAAATTTTAATCTAGTTGGACATAACAGTTCTGTATTAGAATTTTAATAAAAAGAATCTATACCTTTCTGCTCAACATTTCCTGAAATTTTCCCAAATGTGGAAGTAAAACCAAAATAAAATAAAATATGCATGCAGTAGGACAGAAGTTATCTGCCAGAAAATCTCTTTCTCAGTTCAGTGATAAAAATTGAAGCAAAGCATGGAGATGCTGAAGATTTAGACTAGTGTAATGAGAAAACAGCTTTTAATGGAGACAAAAATGTCAATTAAAATGTTTACAGTCACAGCACTTTGCTTTTCATTGCTGCATGACAACCCAATATTTGTTCAAATAGCAGGGATAAGCCAATTCCACAGCTTCAAAGAAGTACAAGCGAGCAAATTCAAATACCATAGAAACAACCTTGTGATCACCTCAGTTAAAGAACATTGGATCCCCCTGGATCACTACATGAACACTCAAGGTATTGACACAGAAATCCTAAAACTGATAGAACTGGGTTTAATGCATTGCTTTAATTTTTTTTTCCTGCAGTCATTATCTAATTAGAGATAGGATATGTGGGTTTTCCCACCTTTCTACGCTGCATTTTCCTTTCATTCCAGAATTCCCAGTAATTGATACAAACTTGCATCAGCCCTGAATTGTTATCCGTTACAGCCTGGTGCAATTCTGGTTTAAGTTCATAACAATCTAATATACTTTTGCAACACAAATCAACATCACTATTCAATGTGAAGGGTAAAAGGGAAAATGCCAAGGTTATTGTTTCTGGCAAAAACAGAACTTAAATATCTTCTCTCAAGATTAGATGAGCTCATGTATGTTGGCACGGAGGCATGCAACATCAGAGATCCAGGGGTTCAAAACTGGAGGCAATCTGCAGGAGTCAGCAAAGAACATTCACATTTAAGTACAAGTAGACTACAGCCAACTTCTGTGTCATTTATGGAATTTGCCTTTCACCTGCATGCCTCAGTGATCACAGCACCTTCCCTTTCCTCCTGTAGGAACAACGATGATGTAACTTGCTCACTTCTGCCTAACTGGAGAGTCTGCAAAAAAAAAAAAAAGACCTGACCAGGGTTGACAAATGTGGCCAATGTGCCATCTCAGAGCAGATGACTCAGCTGAACAGATGCTCATGATTGATTGGGTGCTTCACGTACCAAAGTCAACAAAAGGCAAGATTAATGAGAAAATAAAACAAACCCTGAGATCAGCTAAAAGTTTTATTTCATGACAAAAACCAGAAGTCTTAACATGTGCATCCAGCCTGGAAAGAAAGCCTTTTGCTCATTCAGCATAACCACTTAATTTTGAAATAGACTTCGTTTGATTGTATGTGTCCACATAATGGTCCATAAATTTCCTGGCTTTAAATAGGTCTCCCAATTCTATATAGTTATCTCTTTATTAGTAGCACTATAAAGAGTGTGATTATTGTCTCTGCACTGCAAATCAAAGCCTCATGTTTACAGTTACACTACAGTGTTACAATCTTTGACTTCTAAAACCCATGTATTTCATCCAAATTAGTGATTCTCTTTTCTCAATAGATCAAAAAATCGCACAAAGGAAATTCAGATACCTGAAGAGGGATGCAGGTGTTCTCTAAAGTAAATTACACTGATTTTATTTCTTGTCATGACTACAGGAGTTTAAAAGTACTCATAGAATAAAAGTGTTAAGATTACTCTCCTTTGCATAATTTTGTCTGCATTTACTGCACAGCTGTGGCTGCTACTAAGAAATATTCTTTCACCAATAGATATTTTAACTTATAAGCGAGTCAAGAAGTAAAAATACAGGTGTTTTGATAAAAGCCCAAGCATTACACAAAACCATTTTTCATTCTTAGAAATTGAAAATGCATTGGGGTTTCAGTTTTATTTTCCTTTCCTGGCATTTCTAAAACTGATTTAGGAATATCAAAAACTCTACCAAATCCATCAAATATCTAATACAAATGAAGAAAGGAAAATTACTAAATATGCTATTTGGACACTTAGCCAGCAGTTATTATAGTCCCTCCTCTAAAAAAAAGTTTAACATTCTATTGATAATATATAGATTTTTTTCACTTTCAAAATTTAAATGATCCTATGACTGCTACACTATGTTAAACACACACATTTCCAGCTCCAGAAGAGTGATAAAATCTAGAAAAGCAGGATAAGAACATCCAAGGATCCAAGATTTTGTTCAAGCAGTTCCAAAGAACAATCATCTATTGCACATTTTCCCTTTCTTTGAGCAAATTTTTAAAAGCCCAAAAAATGAAGATGACATTTACAGGGAGCAGTAACAGCCATTTACAAAACAAACAGAAATTGGTGTTGTTAAAGTAAAAGAGAGTTCAGATTACAAATTTACATTTCTAAGATATCAGATGACATTGTGCAGGATTTGTTACTGTCTGGATCCAGCTTTTATAACCATATGGGCTGGGGTCCTCATGATAACTAATATTTATAGGATTCTCATAACATATGCCCAAATGGAATCCACAGCCCCTAAAATTTATTGCTTCCTCCCATATTAAATTATTTTACCTTAGGTGGTTTTTGATGGTCTGGTGGCCTTTTGAGAGCAGTTCCCGCAGAAAAAAATCCAAGAAAACCACACATTCTAATTTGAAGTACAGTAATAATGTACAAAACATTTCTTACTTAGAAGGAGGAAGCACTAGCAGAGAGGCAACATTTCACCTAAGATTCCAGCTGCTAGAAGAACTGTTCAAGGTGAATGAGAGTTTCATTTCTTACAGAACTGTTCTTCTTCCCTACTCTTCCCAAGGTACCACCACAAACTCTTAAATTTCTCATATTTTTTCCCAGTGGGTACGTGATGGAAACCAGAACATGAAGTTTGGAGAATCTGGATTATTACCTGCTTATCAACAACCAGATGCCCTTGGTGTATTGATTGTGCAAGCTCATGCTCTCAAAATGTAAAATTCAAACTCTTCTATATTCTCATTATTTCCTCCCATGAGTAGGTTAAAGAGTTTGTTTTCAACTCCTGTTTGTGTCCTGTAGCAAATATGTGTGACTTAGAGTAATGATTCTTCTGCTCAGAGAAATTACTTCCATCTTTTTAGACCACCTGTGTCATCTGGAAACAAAGCCAGTGACTAAATACAAGTTATTAGTAACCAAACTGTGTGTTTTTTAAAGGAGCTGGTGGATCAACACAGTTTCATAATGTTTGAGATTAAAAAGAGATAGAAAATATAAGTACTTTTTCCCTCCAAATATTTCTATTATGCAGTAAAAAAGTCAATACAAAACATTTTTCTTGTATCTATCTAGGAGCATTTTCTGAGAATTAATTCAGAACAAAGAAAGAATTTGCAAATTTCATTCATTTTTAGTATGGAAGTGAGGTTCTGTTCCTGCTGGCTCACATGGTACATCTGCAAAGGTATTGGGGGAGAGAATAAACCAAGCACAATCCACCTTGTTACTTATTAATTTAAAAATCAAATAAATAGTGACTTCAGAAGGATGAAAAATTAAATCTCAGCTAACAGAACACAGAGAACTTTGGCAGTCTGCTTGAGCAACTGAAGAAAACTAGAAATACTTTTATTATTATTTTAAAAAATATTTTCCACTGGGAAAAGATAAAAACAGTTAATTACCTCCAAGATACCCGGAAAACAAAATTTACACTGCAGTTCCACATATTAAAACTTAACGTAGGAAGTGTAATCCAATGGATGTAATTTTACAAGGAGGACAAGTACAAAGCAAATTCTCAAATAAATTTTGGAATTAAATAGTGGTTTTACTTCACCCACTAGTTTTAAGACATCTGTATTTCTATCAATCAGTGTTTCTGAGGACGCATCAGAGAAGACAGAAATACCTTCCAAAAGTTCTAATGGTTACCTGGCAGAAGCGAAAAGCTGTTGACCCCTAAACACACTTGAAACAACCATAATTGGTCAGCATTAATATAAAGGCTGTTTTTTATTTAATTTAAATCAAATTTGGCAGAGAAGATTCTAGTTTTCATCTTGGAACATAGTACTTTGCACCAGGTGAAATTTTCTGGCTAAAACTGAGCAGGAGATAAGATGAGATAAGCTTTTAATCTGACAGTTAATTCAAAGAGAGTTCTTACAAATCACAGACAACCATGAAATCGAGGCCTACTTTGAGTTCACAGGCAAATACTTCATCACAGAAAAACTAGAAAACACGATTACGTAGAACTGCACCAAATACCACAAACACAATTAAATTTCTTGTTCTGTTTATTCATGTCCTCTAAGGAAACAACATCAACAACAGAGCTGTTGGAATTGTTGCAGAGAGATGAAAAAAGCTCCCAAGATAATTATTTGGACATTTCCGGTGTTTCTCTTCTCTTCTCTTTGTCAAAAGCAAGTACTTAGGCACTTTTCAGGCTGACACAGTATTCTAATTTTACTAGCATTATTTTCCTATCAGAGAGTGAACATATTGATGAGAGTATTTACAAAATATTCTTCATGTTCTAATGTGCAGTTAGGAGTAAAACATCTAAGCTAACTTCAAAGAACGAGACTACTGCATATGATGGTGTTTTGGAAATTGCTTCACATTGGAATGTTTAACTGTTAGCAGAGATGGAGACTCTTGAGTATCATATTTGACTTTGTTGCAAGAGATAAACTAACTTCATTAAAAAGACTGCTGCCTGTACACATGGCTAATAAAATGGATTTACATCTGATAAGACTGTTGAATAAGGCTGTAGAACCCTATCCCACCTATACCTTGCTTACATTGAATTTATAGATCTGTGCATATATATACCTCAGCACAGATCTATTTACTTTTATATGTAATGCATATGTTCACATATGCATCTGTTCACACATAAACTGGGTGGCAGAAATTCCTCCCATTCTGTTTTCTTAACATGCAACAAGTACTAAAATAATACAGAGGAAAAAAAAAGAAAAAGAAGAATTACAGAAATCTGAAAACATAAATATGTAGTAGTCTGGAGATTTTCCTTTCTGCAAAGCCAGGTCTGGAGTACTTTTTCTATCATTTCTACAATCAATTACTTACATGTATTCCAACTTTTACCTGCTTATATTGAAGCATTTCTCATGCTTGTTTTCCAGAAGAAGACTCCCTCAGAAATTAAACAATATGGCAGAACCACCATGGTAGAGCCTTTTAAGGATATTTTTTAGGGCAAGAACTTCAAATTGATCACCTCCAGTAATGGTTTCTTTTCTGTTCTGAATGTCCACTCAGACTAGTTGAGGTCCTGAATGTTTCCATTGGTATCTGCTCAGTGGTTTGATAGCCAAACCTATAAAATTATCCTCTCTGCTCAAAAGCCTGAGGGACAAATAGGACTTTCCCTGGAATTGCATCAGCCATGGCATAGTACCTGCTGCAGTGGCAGAACAACTCCGTGGCTGCTCTAAAAAGACCCAGGAAACAGAGAAATAGAAAAAGAAGCAGACTATTTTAGAGCAAATAAGAAAAGCAGAAGCTGAGATGCAAAACCAGAACAGATGGTGGAGGTGTGTGAGACACTGTGATAAGAAAGTAAACGAGCAGCAAGGAGTTGCAGAGCTTAGAGACAGAAGTAAGATTTATCCCTTGTCACTGAATATTTTCTGTGATACTCAATATACCACTGAGCCAAACATTTTTTCCACTACAGATGATCAATACACAGTGTCTTTTAAATGTCTATTTGCCAACTGATTTTCTCCACACCCAGGCTCTGAAGAAGTGCAAAGTACTTTATAACTACTGAGGACCATGAGAGCTGTGTTCTGAGCAGAGGAGCTACTTTCAGGAAAGCAGATGTCTAACTTCCACAACTTCATTTGTCTGGACACTGAGAATCTAAACACCCTTTTCTTGAGTTTTGTTTGTTTGTTTTTTTATTTGTTTTGTTGTTCTTATTTAAAAAAAAATAAGATATTGCCCCCACTTCCATCTGTCAAATGGCCCAGACTTTATATCTAGGACTGGTCTCCAGGTGTGCTGTATATTCTTCCCACTCTTTTTCACAAATCTTGTTAGTAAGTAATTTGTTCTTAGTAATTGTTAAAATACAACCAGAAGGGAGAGATGAAGATCTTGATCACCTCAAGGTTTTCTGAATCAGCAGTGAGATCCTTTGAACACGTTATAAAGTCCTTACTGTTGGAATGTGTTGTTTTGCTATTTCACAGTATGGAAGGCACATTGTATGAAATTCACCAGCTGTTTTAATTTGAGAAATGTATGCTATAATCACAGTATCAGTTTACTCATTTTTATAACAATTTTCTATTTCACATGCTTTATAATCTGATGTGACTGGATATGCTAGAAGAAAATATTCCTCCTCTACTTGTCAGCTTTGTTGTATTACTTCAGTTAAAAGAAAAAAAAAAAAAAGGGGGGGAATCTTGTTCTAACTTAGCACATGACTGCTGACCTTTATGCTATATATAATTTTTAAAAGCAACCAAAAAAAAATAAAACCCAAAAAAACCCATCTAAAGTGGAAACAGTGGAAACTTTCTCTGTGGCTTCATCACATACATAAAAAGTCCATAGAAGAAGGGTGAATATGAAGAATTAATTACAGTAGATTTTTTTTAAGAATTAAAGTATATAATTATCGCTTCATCAGCTGATACTGTAATCCTGGCAGGAGGGAAGAGGAAAATAATAAATGACTGGATATCAATGTTTCAGCTGGCAGCCTTTCCCTACAGAAATGATGCTCTATCTCTAGCTTCCACCACAGGACTGTTGCCCAGAACCTAAGCCATACAAGAACCTCTTTGTCCTACACCATCCTCATTCTATGGACCTCCAGAGCCAGTTGTTTTGTAGTAAACAGCTGTTTGGAGAAGAAGAACTCTAGGCAGGTAGCTTATAAAAAGAGCACTGACTTCAGCAAAATGCTTCAGCTAAAGCAAAAAGCTTTATTTCATTGATTTTGGGGTATGCTTTTATCTCTGCATAATAGAGACCTATCTAACTATAATAAAGAGCTATCTAATTATATCACTGCAGTCAGAAGAACACAATAAATCTAATATCAGGAAGCACTATAGCAAAAGCCTCTCAAAGCTTTTTCAACCCCTTCCTGAAACACTATTCAATCAACTAAAGCATTATTGTGACTTACCCTTCAAAGTAAAAACACTTCCTCTTTTACTCTCAGTAAGAAAATATGTGAGCTTCATTATGAAACAATTAGCAATTGAGTTAAAGATGGAAGCTGCTAGCTGAAAAAATGTACAAGGATTGCAATGAGCTTTACTGAAAAAAGTAAGAGCTTTTGAGTGATGGTGTGAGATATTTGGAGGTTCTGATGCTGATATTGCATTTAATGACTATACACTTCCCTTCAGATTCTCCTAATTTAAATCTGAGCAGACTTGTATACTCCCCAGTTTTCCCCTTATCCTGAGCCATTTGCCTCTGACAAGGTGTTTGACACCATCCCTATCACTCCTTCTCAGCCCTACATATTCCTATTGTTATATGCCTTATTTGAGACATCTAAATATTCCTCTGTTGTATATTAATGATCCAGCAGAAAGGACTCCAAGAGGTTTAATTAATCAAGAATATCAAAGCTATCACATCAGAGAGACAATAGCATAATGTAGAAATTTTTCAAATGATAGTTCCTGGAGATAAAATAATTTGTTTAGAAGAATATCAGTTTATGTGGATATTCCTCTCTATTTCCAAATAGTGTATGTGTAAAACTAATATAGCTTCATATCCACTTTTATACTTTTTCCTTATTATTATAATAGTGTTGATACATGTTTCCATGTGCTTGTCAAGATAAGAGATTAGCTCTGATTATTTGAAGGCTTCACTTAATTGATTTTCTGATACATAGCTAAATTCTCTTCTGGCTCAAACTAGAACAGCAGCACTACATTTGATACAGGCATTTAGAGGGTCAGCAGAGTTTATTGGTCAAATTCAGCTTTCAGTTGCCATAAATTGAGAGAGACTTAATTGATTTCTGCTAATGTATTGTAGAGTTGCACTTGTACATTTGGGGGCCAAATTTAGGCCAAGGACAATAGGGACTGCAGCCACAAAATGATTGTGACCAAGAAGTAGAATTTAAATTCAGCAGTTTAGGGGCAGGTAATAAGCAGAACAAGGCAACACCAGGCTGGGTAACTGGCCTGTCAAAAAAGCAACCACAGTTACCTTCTAATTGGGTTACTGGTAGGTTGACCCCAGGTCTAAATTTCTAGCAGTACTTAGTGTATTAAGCTGTAGGAGAGAATTTTGTGTTGTACCTGCAGCACAGGTATATCCCAGGTTATAAGATTATGAAAAGCCCCATTGACTGACCAGTCAGCTACTGCTGATAACATTTTTTCAAATTAACTCCAAAGAGTTTGTTACCACAGTTCCACTTCTAAAAGAGAGCTTACCACTTTCCCATGGTGTCATTTACAAAACAGCATGAAAACAACAGCCTCCAGGTGCTGTGAATTTCAAGCCGTTCCTTGTGAGATAAGTGCCATCAAGACTCCTTCATTTAGTTTTGGCAATCCCATATTTAACCATGTTGTTGAGTGTGCTGAAAGAAAAATCTTAAAGGGTTTTTCTCAGTGTTCATGTGAGTGTTGCTAGAGAGATTACAGAATGATTATTTTTCAAATTTCCTTTGAAGTACACTTGTTATTTGGTCTCTTTTCTTACACAAGAGCTGTTTCTTGGTCGCATTTTTACCTTAGCTGAAAGTAGGGAAGGGCCTTCCAAAGTTGCAAAGTGCAGAATTTCTAAGACTGAAATACTTTGAAGCTGGTTTCAGATTTTAAAGTACTGCAGGGTACTGGGTCAAAACAAAGAAAGATAATCCTGTGCTTGAAAACATGCTCAAATATAGTTTTAGGGATACAGACCCTGTATTTAATAAGAAAGAAAATGTTTTAAATTCACAATCAGCTTTTGGGATCCCACTCTGCTTTAATTTCTGTTTTCTTCTTGAATTAAAATGATACAACGAGCCATGTAGAATCAAAATCTATGCTTTTTCATTCATAGTCATAACAATGATCTTACCAAAATCTCAAAATGATGCCCACTTATTTTATGGGAGACTGATTATAGTTGTTTGACTTTGGCTGGGTTCCAGGTACCCACCAAAGCCACTCCATCACCTGCCTCTGCAACTGGACAGGGGAGAGAAAATATAGCCAAAGCCAAAGACCCATGATTTGGAATAAGGGGAAGGAGAGATCACTCACCAATTACTGTCATGGGCAAATCAGACTTCACTTGGGGAAATTAATTGAATTTATTTTCAATCAAAGTCAGTGCAGGACAACAAGAAGTATAACAAAACTTAAAAACATCTTCCCCCCAGCCCCTCCCTTCATTCCAGGCTCTGCCACCTCCACCCCAGTAGCACAAGGGAGACAGAGAACAGGACTTAGGGTCAGTTCACCATAGGTTGTTTCTGCTGCTGCTCAGGGAGGGAAGTCCTTCCCCCATTCCAGTGTGGGGTACCTTCCTCAAGAGGCAGTTCTTCATGAACTGGTTCAGCATGGGTCCCTCTCCATGGGTCTTCAGGTCTCTGCCAGGACCCTGCTCTGGCACAGGCTTCCCACAGGGTCACAGTCTCCTCTCATCCATCCAGCCACTCGAGCATGAGTGCCCTCCATGGGCTGAAGGTGAATCTCTGCATCTCTCTTGACCTCTAAGGGCTGCAGGAGCATGGCCCCTCCTTCTTCACTGACCTTTGTGCCTGCAGAGTTGTCCCTCTACATATTCTCACTCTCTGGATACAATTTCTTCACAACAACCTGTTTTTTCATTCTTAAATATGCTATCACCAAGGTGCCCCTGCTGTGGCTGATTGACTCAGCCTTGGCTAGGGACAGGTCTGTCCTGGAGCCAGCTGGCATTGACTCTGTTAGACATGGAGGAACTTTTTGGCAGTTTCTCACAGAAACCACCCCTGTAGCGCCACTGCCAAAACCTGACCATGCAAACCCAATACACTGGTGGAGACTATCAGTGAGCACAGAACACTCTGTGAAGCCATCTGGCTTTGGGTCAGTAAAAAGGGAGCAGAGAATGGGGGATAAGCTAAGACCTAAAGAAAATCCCATTACTGGCCATGCCCTTGATGAGGGGGAGCCAGCCTGTGGCATCTCAGAAGGACTGGGCTACAACAGAGAGGTCCCATCAATGGCCTGGTGAATAAATGCAGGTGGGTGACTTGAGACAAGTAAGGGATCATCCCATGAAATCATAACAATTCAAAATAACCACCTGGGAAATAGCTCAGGAAATAGCTTAAATGAGGTCCTGGGCTATCAGAATCATGGGAAAAGCCCCAAGGCAGGCTAGGCAGGGACAGTCAGGGCTAACAGTGCCCTCAGATGTCATACAGCAGACAAAATATTGAATGTCTTGGACATCATGCTTACGCTATGATTTTTGTGTTTGGTTAAGTGTTACTTAAGCCAGACTTCAGTCCTCCATTCCAGGTCCAAATATTATTTTCATGCACAAATCCCAGGTCCTAAAAGCTACCATTCACAGATATTTGAAAGAAGTGTTTAATCTACAAATGGATTAACAAAGAACAAATGCAGTTTAGTCCGTAAACTAAAAACACATCTAAAGTATACACCTTTATGCAGTATACATTGTTACAACTGCCTGTAACAGCGGCATCTCTTGCACCTTAAACTTAGCATGTGAAATGAAAATTACTTGATCACAAAAAGTCTGCTTCTAGCAGATGGAAAACTGTCCTGTACCTCATGTTTCTGAGCCAGTGAAACTGCTGAAACCCAGTACAAGCTATCTCGGCTAAAGAGCTGCTATTGAGAGCTTCCTCATTCCTTCTTTGTACGCTGTGCCCAGTTGAAGCATCATTTCCAAAAAGTGCTCCAATTAGGAGCTTTGGTAAAATTTCCAAGTCACATTTCTGTGGGACAAGGAAGTCCAGCATAATGATTCTCTGAAACAGACACAGCACATCCATTGAGCTATGAATGCTACTTCCTATCCTGCTTTTCTTTGACCACTCTTCAATTATTCTGTAAAGAAAGCACTAGTAACTAGTATTAGCAACTGCTGTGCTTTCAGAATTTGCCATTCCATGGTTCCAGAGATGAAAATTCCCTTTTTCCTTTCACACTGGGTAGGAAACCTTCTGGTGTCTGTCTCCTGGTGATTTGAGGTTGCTCTGTAAAGCCCAGACACATCTGAGAAGCTGTTTCAGTGGCTTCAGTCACAGCACATTAAAATCGTGGTTGCCGTATTCTCTTGTACATGAAGGACACAGAAGTAGCTGCCCTGCTTATGTCCAAACTATCATATATCACCCATAGGCATCTGCAAATTATTTTGTTTTCTCTATAAATGTGCACATGTCACTTTACCCTTTATCTTTAGCTTCCACTAACCATGTGTAGTTTTATGTGTATGATCTAATGATATTTATTATATATCTATTATTTATTGTATCAGTTATTTTTAGTAGTTTAATTTTTTCCTGGAGGAACTATTGATATCCTTAGTTTTATTCAGCCTCTTTAAATAAATATAATTCAAATGTTTCTGAGCATCAAGCAGTAGTGATTCATCTGCAACAGTGTAAGTCACTGTGGTTCCCCAGAAGAGGAACAGCAGGAGAGTTATGCATCCATTCTTAGGCTTTCTCAGTCTCATACTGTACACAAAACTTCATAAACAATTTAAAAACACAAGACTGTGATTTAGAGTAACACAGTCATGCTTCACTTGCTACCAGAAGCATGAGAAAAGGACAAAGGACAGAGCAGAGAGAAAGTATGGGTGCATAAAGCCAGTCATGTCTTAAGATGCCATGGTTAAATTCACAAGTATGAACTAAGACTCAGTGCTCTTCCTAAATGAAATCTGATTTAATCAACTTGATTAAAAATCCTGATTTGGAAATGATTTGAGGTAGAAGAAAGCAAGGCAGTAAACCCAGCCTGGAGGAATGTCTCATCCTCACAGTGGTCTGGCAAGTTGCTTCCTGGGGATGGAAGACATAAGCCAGAACTGCAGTACAGGCTTGTGAAATGGAAAATGGAAGGGAGAAACTCAATAACTTCATAGAAAGTTTCAATCTTAAAATAGAGTTGTTTTAAGCAAGCAGTGTCCTGCAGAGAGCAGAGACTGTGTGTGTGCTTATTTCTGCTTCTAAGACTTCTCTGCTGCCCACCACAGATCTGTATGAACATGATTGCTGAGGGCTGTAATTTAAAACCCAGAACAATGCATTAATAAATCTGACAAAGAACACAATGAGCACAAGTCAGACTTGGGAACTGCAGCAAATGCTGGAAAGCTGATGTGGCTACAAAAACTTTGTCTCATGACTGCCTGGATTGCTTTTACATGAGTCATCCGACCTCAGAATGTGGTCCTGCAAGGGCTGAGCTTTCCGATTACCCTTATTAGGGGTTTATTGTTTCTCAGGTTTCACACTGCAGGACTGTAATTCCAGAAAATGACAATGAATCTGATGGAAGCATCCCCCGAGGGTGGCTAGTGATTCATCTTGAGTGCTGTGATAAAATTGCATAAATATTTTGGCTACTAGAAGAGCAGGATGCTAATGTGGTGACTACACCTACAGAGCCCTCTAATGTGGTATCAAGAAAACCTAGTATATATTTGTGATGTTTTCACTACATATTAAACATGTCTGCATCAGAACAGTAAAAAAGGTCCACAGAACCAAATCACTGTAAAATGGCTAAACTAAAACCACAAAAACAATATACTGAGTCCCAATTTATTGAGGGACATAAAAAGATCACACTTGCTAATAACTAACAAAAAATATCCCTTCAGAATATCAGTTCTACCACTGAATTCAAATCCTATCTAATTCAAGTGCTGTGTTGTCAGACTTCAGATTTCAGCCTATACGATGAGGTTTGAATTCTGAAGCCTGCCTAGATCCAGATCTGGGAATTCAATTCTAATCCATCTCGACTTATTACCAACTTCATACCTACTTTTCTCCCCACAGAGCCCAAGACTATATTTTCTTTAAAGTCAGAAATGAAATGTTCTCTTTGAAAATTTCAATCTTATTTCAATAGCTTCTAGCTGCTGAAATCCACAAGGCTGCATTTTTAGCTTCATTTTAATTTCTATAGGTATTTAAGCAGTTCTCCTATTCCTATTTTTAAAATAAAAACTATAATCCATTTCTCACTTGCAAATAGACCTACTGTGGGTGAAGCAGGCTTTGGCATGGAAGTGACTGCAAACCAGAGGCCAAAATTTTTATTAAATGCTGTTTCGCTTTTTTTTTTTTTTTCCACTTCTGGAGCAGATACACCATGAATCAAACCTTTAATCTGAGTGATTGATATGCCAATTTATACCTTCTTTGCTTTGATCTTTCAGTCCTACCACAGAGCAAATTTTGCCTCATATTTAAAACTTGGAAAATCCCATGGTTATAACGTCTGCTTTTTCTCACTTCCCATTCTGAAATAGTTGACTTTTTTGTGGTTCCTTTGAGAAGTGTAGCCCAGCATCTCCCTTGAACTTTGTTTACTCTATGTATTTAGACAACAAAAGAACACTGCTTCAAGATTTCTCTTACTATTATTTTGCAGCAAATCACATGGTAGAGATCTTAATAAATTCAAAAAAATTGAGCCTGCATTCAAAAAAATTGCAAGTGTGCATGACTTTTAAGTACCTGCTAAAGTCTCATTAAGTTAATGCCTGAAGTAAAATCCACCTAAGTATTTTGCTGAACAGAGCCTTTTTGGATCAGATCCAACACACATTGCAGCCAGTCAAAATTTCCCATTGACTTCAGTGGGCTTCCAGCCGATTCCTGGGAGGTATTTTGTGTGTGAAGTTCAGCACTTCTGCCAAACTTCAGTTCTTGCTCTGACATGTGTTCTTTAGCTTTTTTTACACTGTCTCCTCTTAGCAGAAAAATGTAAAAATGTTAAGGCCTCCATGAAAGGTCAGAGGACTTTTTTCACCACCACTTTAAATGCACTCTGGTCAAAATTGAGGCATTGAAACCATTTCTTTCACCCCATAGGAAAAAAAAAAAAAAAAGTAATTATTTCAGGTCTAATTTATAATTTTAGGTCTGATAAATGTCATTGCAGCTTTATAATTTTGAGGTTACATTAGTATTTTTATACAAATATTCAGGCTATTCATTACAAATACCATATACATATATAAACATAGAATGCAAACTCACATTATTGTACATAATCACAGTCTTCTAATGGTTTAAATAGTTAACAAAATATTTTTCTTTTTTGGAATTACAGCTGTCATAATTTTTATATTCTGTTGGAAATTTTAAAATAGAAACATTTTCAGTTCAGATTAAAACCAAATTTCTAACTGTTCAATTTCCCATAGAATAAAAATTTGTTTTTTTCTGTTGACACCTTCTAGAGTATTTCAGATGATATAAAATTCTACACTTACTTCTCCCTAAAGCCTTTACTAGAAAAAATGGAAATCCACTTTTCAACATCCTCCTTTTCAAAAAATACTTCTTTGTTACGTATGCAATCAGTACCAGAATACAAAACTCAGCTTGCACAAATTAACCTTCTAAGAGCACAATGCATCAGACATTAATCTTAAATGGGGGCTCACCATTAACCATGGTGTAGCTCAGACTCGGAGATTTGTACTATGCCTATTCTGTTAATTAGTGAGTATGAGCACACATGGCACTTTCACTTGGCTTGCCTGTTTGAAGCAACTTAGAAACACTAATAAATTCCTTCTAAAATAGCCTTGCAATTAAATAAATGTACTTTGTATACAATGTGACAAGCTAAACTAAATTCAGCAGAGGAGAGCTCTGGTTTCTGGAAACTGTGTTAATTTTATTGTAGCTGCATTACATATAAAAATTGTGGCTCAAATCTTAAGTCTTAAGGCCAATGAATGTCTGAAGTCTAATAAGCTGTATTGGTCCAATGCAGCTGGAGAACCAGTCAGCTGAATATGAAATTGAATAACAATAATCAAAGAGAAAAGAAGGAAAGAAGGAAAGAAGGAAAGAAGGAAAGAAGGAGAAGAAGAAGGAGAGAAGAAAGAAGGAGAGAAAGAAAGAAAGAAGAGAAAGAAAGAAAGAAAGAAAGAAAGAAAGAAAGAAAGAAAGAAAGAAAGAAAGAAAGAAAGAAAGAAAGAAAGAAAGAAAGAAAGAAAGAAAGAAAGAAAGAAAGAAAGAAAGAAAGAAAGAAAGAAAGAAAGAAAGAAAGAAAGAAAGAAAGAAAGAAAGAAAGAAAGAAAGAAAGAAAGAAAGAAAGAAAGAAAGAAAGAAAGAAAGATAAAGTCTCTATTTACACAGTAAGCTGTATGTGAAAGATGAAAGGACTGAACTTTCTCCAAGGGAATTTAAGACTTTCTTTCTGTGACTTTCTTTCTTTCTTTCTTTCTTTCTTTCTTTC